>NC_140583.1:393992422-395192422 GCF_964204655.1 Triturus cristatus | reverse complement strand
CCCATACCATTGTTGTATCCCTACCACGTGTGCCCGGGACTGTGCTTACAAGACTGTTGTGCACTCAAGTTACATTTCGCTCATGTTTGTTCTTTAAACACAAGCTCAGCTCACAATTAGGGTGATCCCTTTCCTATGTCCCACCAGGGGTTATTATATTGTCCATACTCGTTCTTCTAATGGTTTGTTCCTTAAATACGCATAGTTGCAACATTTGTGCCCCAAAAGAGGTTTGTTAGTGCAGTCTAGCAAATTAATTATGAAATCCCCAAAGTTGATATCACATGAACAGACCTGACTCTATAGATTACTAATATGTCATCACCAGGCCAATATGTAGCATTGTCATAGCTGGTGATGCCGTCATTAATAGTCCTTATTAGCAGCTGGCACGCACGAACAAAACCATCCTCATTGCAGTAATGTGCAATAATGTGCTGCATTGCTAAATACTTATAAGGTCCCAAAGGCGAGACCGATTGCATTGCACATGCTTGTTTATATAGCGTGACCTCGACCTGAAGGTATTGGAAGGCATTACATGAGCACCAGTTGCATTACAGATGGACACATCCATTTTTTTGTAGGCATGGGGAGATTAATTGATTTGTGACTAAGATTAATTGATTTGTCCCCAGTCTCAGGATGTTGAGCTGACGCCGAGTCTAGAACAAGGTTCCCAGGTCCGAAGTCGACAGCTCTGCACATCCTCTCCCCATTCGCTGCTGAGACTTCGGAGTGATTAAATCACTTCACAGTGATGCAATTTCACGAGCTCCTGTTAGTTACAAGGCTTAGAAACAGCAAACATTGTTTTGAAAAAAGTGAATAAAACCGTATTTTTCTCCCACAAAAGATAAATAAACTTTTTGAAGGTGCTAATGAACAGCCACACAAAAACACACAATACTTCCAACAATGTGATAACATAGACTGATTTAGGTGCTTGTGCAGGGTTACAAGTGAAAGGTGTATGGAAGTGTATGTCCTTACGGGAAGCCAACTGAAGGAGGAGTGGGGACCGTGTCCCTTATTTGTCGGTGGGTCAGTCCACTCTGTCACAGCAAGCCCCAGCAGATCTCTATTTTTGCACATCCATTGGCAGGCTCCAATGCGGATTCACATCTACCCACCAATCTTTGACCTCTAGAATGCTGTAGAGGGTACTGCACACGTTTCATCCTTTGGCATTGTGTGAATACCTTAAAAGATTCAGAATTCCTCATTGATAAGAAGAGGGGGGCACATTTATACCGTTCAGAAATATCAGCAAGACAGAAATTCGACACAAGTTCACAATGGAGAGAATTCTTTTTTTTTTTTTTACAAAATGAAAACATTTCTTTGTGTAGCGTTTTAATTCAAAATGATTTGCAAAGAACATGCACATTCCCTTGGATGCCTGAAAACATTAATTCATAATGTCAGGGTCGGAATCTGTGAGCTCCAGGTAGTATGCAGATTTCGGCATATAGTCCTTAAATCTGTGGTACCCCAAAGTACTCTTCCAGTACAAAATAACATACCTAGATCAACTTTAAAACGTTTTGCACTTTGGACGTGTGCTGTATAATGCAGCATACATGAGGGAGATAAAAACATGTTTCCTTTTTAACTCCTGACTCATAGAGGTGTAATATCTTATGTAAAAAACTCTGTCTACTGTTGTTAGTAGATACGGTTTTGCATCAAAAACTATGGGTGATTGCATCGGAGCACCCACGTATCACCCATGGAACTCCCCCTTGAAGCAAAGCAATGCAAAGCATCACTGCTTTGCATTACTTTCAGGTAATTTTCAGTGCAAAGCAAGCTTTGTGCTGGAAAGTAAATTCTAAATAAACACTTTATGCTATTCGCCACACAGCACAAAATCAACCGGCCCTAAAGAGCCTTATAAAGATGTGGATGCCAGTTTTCACATCTCTGCCATAGGGAAAACAGTACATGATCAAAATATAAACATATTCCTATCCAAGACAGAATGTGCCCTGCAGCATTCAAATAATATTAGACTGTCAAAGAATACAGATGAGACCTGCTCCCTCTACGTCAAAGATATGATACATTTGTGACATAATTTCTAGGGAAATAACATCCTACATCCTACATAGAACAAATACAGTGTGCAATGCATATGCTAGTTACAAAAACACATATTTAGAGTTGTACCCTGGTCTGAGGGCTTGGTCCATAAGAATCATTGTACTGGTAAATACTTTATCCATTTAAAGATAGGCAAGAATTAAGATCAGTTCATTAATTATTGGCAATACTTCATTTGTTGATTAACTTTTCAAATACACATTTGCAGAGAAAAAGCACTGAAGATCACATGCCAGGGACGTCCAACTTGCACACTGATTGCTTTGCGAATGGGAATGCAATTTGTAATGTGACCTGCTTAACACTATCTAATGAATATTATTAGGCAGGTGACAGTTTGCAACCTCCTGTGACTGGCTACAAATGCATGGATGAGACCTGCAAGGGGCAGCAGAGCTGTCTGAACTCCCAAATGGCAAACAGTTTTTAAGCAGTAGGTGTCCATTAAAATGTTGGATGCTGCTTGTTAGACCTGGCACCTGGGCGTGTGTCTCCCTTCCATTTTTTGCTGTTGCCTCATGTGTTTTTGCTGGTGCTAGATGCTTTGGGCACTGTACCACTGCTGTCCAGCCCTATGGTAGGCCCAAGGGCAGGGTGCATTGTAAGTAGGAGGTAGGACAAGCCCTGATGTGTGTGGCATGTCTTAATAGCCACACACTTAATGGCTTGTTCCCCATAGGCCAGAATGGGCAGTTTGATTATTACATCTTATAATCCTAACTGACTCAGGGAACATGGTAGAAATTTGAGTTTAGTATGCGTGAACTCAGAATGATAAAATGCATCTTTTAGTGAAGTTGGTTTAACATTCTGTGTTTGAAAATACCACTTTTAGAAAGTAGGTATTTTCTTGTCTAACCATCCAACCCTGCCTCGGCTAGGCTGTGTATTCCTTGTCTAGAGTTTGAGTGACAGGGGCTGGGGAAATTCCAACGGGACAGGGTGAGTCAGCACAGGGCTGAATAGAGAGATCTCCATGTAGATGGGTGGGAGGAGTTGCACCTGTGACCTGAATAGGGCTGTGCCTTCCCTCCACAATGCTGGCTCCACCTCCTGTGGTGTGTCTGATGTCTCTGCCCTGCACTGTGAAAGGAAAGAAGGAGTCATGTAAACAGAGTGCTCCAGGACTGACCAGAACTGGTTTGGACTAGGCAAAGGCCTCTCTGCCTTCAGAGAACAAAGCGAAACTGGGTATAAATATTGGGACCCAAACCCAAGAACTTTAGATCACTTTGGGAAACAAGAAGAAACCTTTGCTGTGGAGAGGAACCAGAGAGACTGAGGATAAACTATCCCTGGAGGGATTGGCCTGCAGTGGTTGCCTGACTGCCATAGAGAGGCGAAAGGAACTTTGTGTATAATTTTAATCAACTTGTGAAGGATCTCCAATGGCTTGAGAAAAGAGCTTGACTCCTGCTGAAGTCTCAGGGACAACAGACTTCACACACCAGCTCCCCAAGAGTTCTTTGGAAGTGGCTGCTGTTTTGCGAGGCTTTCTGAGGGACTGCGTGTCGCAAGGAGCTGGAAGCACGACTCACAAGCAAGAAGCGTGTCGCCGCACTACCGCTGTCGCTTCACAACGAGAAAGCGCCTTGCATCGCCGGAGAAGAGGATCGACGTCGCATCAGATGCCGCCACATCACCGGAAAGCGTGTCGCAGGGCCTGTCGCGGCTCGCATCGTTGTCGAAGCAACTCGCATCACCGGAGAAGAGGATCGACGTCGCATCTGACGCCGCCACATCACCGGAAAGCGTGTCGCAGGGCCTGTCGCGGCTCGCATCGTTGTCGAACTAACTCACATCACCGGAGAAGTGGAACGATGTCGCATCAGACGCCGCCGCATCACCGGGAAGCGTGTCTTAGGGCCTGTCGCGGCTCGCATCGTGTCGCACCAAGAAGACGTCATCTTTGTTTCTTTGCACCAGATCTTCAACGCATCACCGTCCTTGCAACACCTTCGTTGTATAGCGTTACACATCTGAAGGTACATTGAACTCTGAGTGTCGCATTTACCATCTTAAGAGAACTAAGCTAAATTCTACCATTTTAAGTACAGTATTGTGGATTTTTGTCGTTTGTGGTCTTGTGTTAAGTCTATATAAAGAATACTTATTTTTTATATAAAACTTGTGTGGTGTCCATCTGTAGTGTTGTCACTGGATTACTGTATATGGTCACAAATGCTTTACACACTGCCTCTGAGATAAACCTGTCTGCTCGTGCCAAGCTACCAAGGGGGTGAGCAGGGGTTATTTTAGGAGTGTACCCCCTTATCCTCACTAGATGCAAGGGTCCCTATTTGTCACAGGTACCTACCTATGCCAACTAGAGACCCCCAAATCTAACATTGGTGGTCTGCAGTGAAGATTTGGACTTGCATTTGTGACTCATGTACAGTGATTGGTGAACACTACTAGTGAGTGCAGACCAAAACACGACCACATACTTTTGGTAGATTGCTTTTTCTGGGACTTTCTATTTTTGCCAAGAGCTGCCAAGTTTAACCACCATGGAGAAAGCAGCATCCATAGCATCTGTTGATCTTAATTGGGAAGAGGAGAAATTGGAATGCTACAATGTAAAACAGCTGAAGTACTTTTGCAGGAAATTCAAAGTTGCAATGATCGGTCTCTCCAAGAAGGATGAGTTCCAGAAGGCGCTGAGGGCCTGGGTCGCAGCTAGAAATACTTCTGATGATGAGGAAGAGGTTGAGAATGCAGAGGAGCAGCTGGGTGGGCCAGTGAGTCCAGGGGGGAGGAGAGTAACTTCCTCAGTAGGTAGCAGTGTTTCTGCCAAAGGTCTGTCTCCAGAGGAGTTGGAGGACAGGAAAGAGTGTAGGATGCATGAAATGGAGCTGACCAAGCTCAAGTTAAACAGGCAGTTGGAATTTGAATTGCAAACTAGGAAATTAGCCTGAGAAGAGAAGAAAATGCAGTTTGAACATGAGAAGGTTTTGAGGGAGTTGGAATTGAAGGCCAAGAACTTAGAGATTACTCCCTCTGGTGGCAGCACACGGTCATTGCCTGTTGAATCCAGGGTGTATATTCCTAAGGATGTGGTTAGAGAGTTTTATAAGAATGATGACATTGGGCAGGGGTTCAAGGCCTATGAGGTAGTCATGTCTTCCCACCGGGTCCCTGAGAAGGATTGGGGAGTGGGGTTGTGGGAGCAGTTCCTTAGTGAGGGGCGGGATACACTGTTAGACTTGCCTTCTGATGTCCATAATTCTTATAGCCACATGAAAGATGCATTAATGCCCAGATATGGTCTGACTCCTGAATTGTAAAGACAGAGGTTCAGAGGGTGCACGAAGATAGAGAGAAGTACCTGGGTGGAATATGTCACTTTTTTCTGCAGAGCATTGGATGGTTGGGTGAAGGGTAGCAAAGTTGATGATTTTCAGGGGCTCCTTGATTTGATTGCATGGGAGCACTTGTCAGGTAATTGTTTTCCAGAGCTACGCCAGCACCTGATTGATAGTAGGCTGACTAACCCTAGGAAGCTTGCTGAGGAGGCGGACCACTGGGTCAGTACCAGGGTCCACAAGGGTCACGTGGGAGATTCAGCCAAGAGTGGGTAGGGTCCCCAGCAGAAGAGTGGGGGGGAAACAGAGGGAGTTCCAAAGAAGTCCCCAAAGTAGTCACCACGGGAAAGGTTCCCAGCCTCCCCCCAGAAACCATCAGGGGCCCGACAGGTCCACCTGTTCAAGGGGACCCCTGTAGTACTACAAGTGTGGAGACCTGGGTCATAAAGCAAATGATCTCAGGTGCCGCCAGTTTGAAAAGACAGCACCCCCTGGTGCAGCCCCTGGCAGATGGCTAGTGTAGCCCTGGGTGAAGAGATGGGTGCCCAAGGTGGGTGGGGTCCCGCAGAGATGTCCCTTGTCTCTTTAGGAAACTGTGAGGTGGTCCCCAGGACCCAACTGCCTGATAACACTAAGAAAAACAGGCAGTGGGTGACCATAAATGGCCATAGAGTGGAGGCTCTTAGAGATATGGGAGCCAGTGTGACAGCTGTCAAGTGTCACCTGGTATCTCAAGAGCAGGTTGCCCCCAATGCATTCTATCCAGTTGTTGCAGCTGACAACACAGAGAGCCAATGCAAGGTGGCTCAAGTTCCCTTTGAGTGGGTGGGTCTCTGGTACTCTTCAGGTAGCTGTGAGGCCGACCATGCCTGTTGACTATTTGTTAGGGAATGATTTGGAGAGCTCACCTTGGGCGAAGGTGGAGCAAAGTGCTCATTTGGAAATGTTGGGTCTGCCTGACTGGGCGTGTGTCACCACACGGTCCATGGCAGCCAGTAGGGGTTCTCAAGAGGAGCTGGAGCCTGAGAGAGGGGCCCAAGTGCCTGCCTTAGAGAGAGGAGGCAGGGGGTGCGGAAAACCAGCCCCCGAAGTTCCCATGGTCCAGGAGGAAGCAGACCCTGACGGGGATGCCCTGGAGCCTACAGGGGAATAGGTAGCTGAACTGGGGGACCTGCCTGAGCTGACCCATTGGCAGCAAGAAGGAGGACCCTCCAGGGAGGAGTTCAGTGAGGAGCAGAACAAGTGCCCTTCTCTCATGGGTTTGCGGCAGCAATCTGCAGACCAGGCAGCAGGTAATCAGTCTGGGTCACATTAGGTCTACTGGGAGAATGGTCTCCTATATAGTGAGCCTAAGGTTGCTGAGCTTGGGTCAGCCCATGTGCTGGTGGTACCCCAGCGCTTCAGAGCCTTCCTACTGGGGCTGGCTCATGATGGCAGGACATTTGGGGCAGATCAAGACCTTTGCGAGCCTTGTCACCCACTTTTATTGGCCCCAAATGCGCAGGAGTTCAGACACTCACTGCAGGACATGTCAGACTTGCCAGGCAAGTGGAAAGAGTGGGAGGAAGCAAAAGGCTCCTCTCCATCCATTCCCTGTGGTCAGCAACTCCTTTGAACGGGTGGGTATTGACATTTTGGGTCCACTGGACCCCAAGACAGCCATGGGCAACAGGTTCATCCTGATCTTGGTGGACCATGTCACCCGGTACCCGGAAGCCATACCTCTGAGGACAGTGACGGCCCCCATGGTGGGACGGGTACTGATGGGAATTTTCTCACGAGTAGGATTCCCTAGAGAGGTGGTGTCTGACCGAGATACCAACTGCATTTCTAAGTATGTGAAGTCCCTGTGGCAGGAGTGTGGGGTAACCTACAAGTTTACCACTCCTTACCACCCCCAAGGAAATGGGTTGGTTGGAAGATTCAACCGAACCCTGAAAGGCATGATTATGGGTCTTGAGGAACCTATGAGGCGTAAGTGAGATGTCCTCTTACCATGCCTGTTCGTTGCATACAGTGAGGTGCCACAGAATTCTCTAGGGTTCAGCCCCTTTTCTTTATGGACAACCAGTGAGAGGACCTCTAAGTTTGGTCAAAGAAGGCTGGAAGCAATCTCCCAGGAAACCTCCCCAGGATGTATATAGCTACATGCTGGCTTTTAGGAACCAAACTAGGTGTTTCAGGCAACTCGCTGAGGCGAATCTGGAAGCCAGCCAGGAGGAGATGAAGCGGTGGTACGACCGGAATTCCACTCTGGTAGAGCTTCAGCCTGGTCAGAAAGTGTGGGTCATGGCCCCAGCAGAGCCCTGCGCACTCCAGGATAAGTGGACGGGACCATTTGAGGTTGTAGAGCGCAAAAGTCCAGTTACCTACTTGTTGGACTTGCGGTCTCCCAGGAACCCCTTGAGGGTCCTGCATGTCAACCGCCTGAAGCCCCACTTGGATAGGTCCCAAGTGGGCATGCTCTTAGCAACAGACGGTGGAATGGAGGAGGAGAACGTAATTAACTTAGGGGCCATTAGGGCGTCCCGCCAGTCAGAATCATCTAAGGACTCGATCCAACCCTCCCATCTGACTCTGAGCTGCGAGAGTGTGTTGGTTTGTGAGAGAGCGATAAATATGGGAGATCCCTCCTCTCCCCAAGTCCCCAGTCAGAACCTGAGCCTCCGGCGGGCTGCAGTCAGGCAGGGCCGTGCCCTCCGGGACGTGCGACTGGACGGCATGACGCAGATGTAGATAGCAATAGAACTGCAAAGAGTGTAGAGAGAACGTATGTTGTAGGTCTTGAAAAGTGCAGATGTCCCCCCTTCCAGATATCCCCCAACTGAGAAATCCCGATCAGGTCCCATGCCACGAAGACGGATAACCCCGCGACCTCTCGGAGCCGGGCGCCCTGCCAGAGCGGAGTGCATTGGGTCAGGTTCCCGGTCCAGTGAGTGTGGCGTAGAGAGGCCTGCCAGGCCAGGAGGGCCCCGCGCGTGATCTCTGGTAGTGCTCCGGAGATGGTGTTACCATACAACATCCCCTGAATATTGGGCAGACCCAGGGTGTGAAGCTCCAGCCGGTAGGCTGGGTCTGACCATCCCCCGTTGAACCAGTCGTGCACTACAGGAAGGCCGGTCGCCAGATAATAAAGATACAGGTTCGTCATCCCCAGACCGCCACCATAAGGTGAGATCCGACACTGCGCGAGGGCCAGTCGGGGCCTCTGACCCCCCCAGAAAAATTTGACAGCCAGGCTATCCATTTCTCTGAACTATGCATGGGAGAAGAGAAGGGGCATATTCTGGAACATATATAGGAACCTGGGCAATGTCATCATTTAAATAAGGCTATTTTGCCCATGGGGTTTAGGGGCAACGACTGCCATCGGAGGAGATCAGTATGGGCCCTCTTCACTATTGGGGCTACGTTAAGCACCCAGGTTAGATCAGGGAAGAGGGCCACCCAGATCCCGAGATATATGAAGGATTGCCACCGGAAGTGTATCGTGGACTGCCAGTCGAAGCATTCCCGTGGAAGGTACATGGGGACCAGGGCAGATTTGGCAGATATTTGCTCAAAACGGGTCAGTGCTCGGAGGCACCGGGGTCCTGACCGGGCGGGCTCAGCCAGGTATAGAAGGACGTCATCGGCGTAGAGGGCAATTTTGTCCTCTCCGAGTCTGGGCCATCTCCACCCCTGGATGAGTTCATCAGAGCGAATCAGACACGCCAGAGGTTCCATCACGAGGGCACCTCTGGCTGGTGCCCCTACGGATAGGGAATGGTGGGGACATGGCTCTGTTGACCAGTTCTCGGGCCTTCGGGCGGCAGTATAACGTGTTCACAAACTGGCGGAAGCACTCCCCACAACCCATTTCTGCCAAGACCGCCTCCAAATATCGCCAATCCCTCAAATCAAAGGCTTTTTTGAAGACTACAAGAAGGAGGTACAAGTACGGAGTCAGGTACGAGGTGGAGACGCCTGAGGCAGTGACAGGTACCCCGCGAGGGCATAAAGCCACACTGGTCAGGGTGAACCAGTTTGGCCAAGTGTGGCCACATGCGGTTAGGCAGGACGGTACCAAAGATCTTGAGTTCCATATTAATAAGATAGATAGGCCGATAATCGGCACAGAGCTTCGAGGGAGGCTGAGACTTAGGGATCACCAAAATGGTGACCATATCGGTTTCAAAGCAAAATGAGCCCTTGTTGGTCGCCTCCTCGTACAGCTCCAGCAAATGGGGCGCCAGCACGTCACGTCAGCCCGCGTAAAATTCTTGAGGAATTCCATCTGAACCCGAAGTCTTGCCCGCCGCCATGTGGGAGTTTGCTTCATTGACCTCCTCAGGAGTAAACGGAAGGTCCAGCACCTCGGCCTCCGTCTCGCTAAGGCGTGGGACAGAGATTTCCTCATGGCGGAGCAGGTCAGAGAGTGACCGCCGCGGAGGCTGTGCAGTGTAAAGGACGGCGTAGTAAGTGGGGAAGCATTAAGCTACCGCCGCAGGAGATCACTGGGTCTTGCCACTCGAGTCCTGCACCTCAGGATAATACGATTGGTCAACAGATAGGTGGCCAGTCGATGGGGAAGCTTGCCGTTTTTGTCCCCCCACCCGTACACGCGCGCCGCCGAAGACCTCCATAGTAGCTTCGCAGCCTCCATGGAAGTCAGCCTGATCTCATCCCGTAAGAATGCTAGTCTCCTGTCCAGTGGCCTGAGCCTCAAGGACGGTAATATGGGATTCCTGCTTGGTGCGGTGAAGTTTGAGTTGACTCTTGGTGAACCCACGAATGGTGGCCTTGCCCACCTCCCACAGGGTAGCAGGGGAAGAAACGGATCCCTGGTGAGTGGCAAAGAAGTGTCGGAGCTCATTGCACACTGATTTGCGGAAGCGTTTGTCCTGTAGAAACCGGGCATTCAGCCGCCATACCGTTCGCAAGGTGCTCGGCAGATCTCCAACCCACAACGCCACTGGGGAGTGGTCAGAAATACCCAGACGGAGTATGGTTATCTCCTTGAGTGTGCAAAAACAACAAGAGCTGGGAGGAAGATGTAATCAATCCAGGCATGAGTGTGAGTATATTGACTGGTTGTGGGGTGCCAGAGTCTCCAGGCGTCCCAGAGACCCAGAGCAGCCACCCAACTAGATAGGTGCTTGACCTGGGAGGTCCTAGAGGTCGAGGGGACTCCTTTTACGTCACGGTGGGATCCATAACCGCATTGAAGTCGCCCCCTACAATAGTCATCCCTGGAGGCAGGGCAGCGATTAACTCCGCGAGCTGCCGGAGTGTGGGGCCCATCAGAGATGGTGGGGAATAAGTCGACAGCAGGTTGAGTGTTTTGTCCCCCACAGCCCCTTCCAGGACAATGAAGGAACCCATGGGATCAGTCACAACCTTGTGCAGGATCCATACCTCGCCAGTAAGGGGCATTTATTGCCTACGAGGTGGTTTTCTTGAAGGATCAGTATGACAACTGCGTGGCGTTGGGCATACCACAGAACCGCTGTTCGCTTGACCCTATCTAGGAGTCTGTTAACGTTCCAGGACATTATGTGGAGCGACCCTATTTCGCTGCGTGCATCAGTCATGGGGGGTGGAAGTGCAAAAGGAGACGTCCCGCACGTGCAGCAGGTGAAAGCAGAGTAATAGGTCCGCACAGGCCTTTGGGGAATCGGCGGGAGGCTGGTGACGCGGGTGGTCGCAATGGTGGCGGTCAGAGACGTGGGTGTGGCGAGAAGCATATAGCTGTGAGGAGCCAGGCCTGCGGACTCTATGGAGTGCGCAGTAGTAATGTGATTGAGCTAGACTGTGCGTGTAAAGGAAAAGGAACAGACAAAAACCGGGACAACGGTCCCCCATCCCAATCCATCCCCCTCCCCCTCCCTATACTTCAGGAACAGAAGCATCTGTCGACCCTAACTGAGAAACCTGAGAAGAAAAAAATACCAAACTAGAACGCTTGGAACTAGGAGACGTGGAGGACCCCTCCTCTGAGCAGGATGTTTTATAGAAGCGACCATCTCAAAGCAAGTGAATGATAAGTCAATTGTAGCTCAAACAGCTGCAAGACCTGCAGTGCTGGGGAATACATCAGGAGTGTCTCAACAGGGAGGACCGGGATTCGGGAAAGATCTGTATCCGCATGCACTGATAGGGATGGTCGAGGCAAAGCACTCTCAGGCTCAAAGCGGTGGGAACAGCAAGAGCGTCGCAGCGCTGGGAGGCCGTCTGGAGAAGCTTCAGCCACCAAATGATGACAGAGACCAGTTGGCGAGGCCAACTGGGCCCGTCGTGGACCCCGCCTCCTGCGCGAGGTGGATATTGGTCAGTTGGGAAGTTACGTGCCCTACACATTCCATACCGGCTACTCTTCCCGGCCTGCCTGCGAGTGGTCTTCCAGGACAAATCCCTCTTCTTTGACACTCCAGAGGAGGCCTGGACTTGGGCAACAGAGAAGCGGTCCATCCGGCTAACGGCCCGTAACAATTCTCAACGGAGTAACAGGGATGGCCCAACTTGAAGTGTCCTGGCCTGCGACCGCAATGCACCCGCAGGCCAGGACACTTCAAGTTGGGCCATCCCTGTTACTCCGTTGAGAATTGTTACGGGACGTTAGCCGGATGGACCGCTCCTCTGTTGCCCAAGTCCAGGCCTCCTCTGGAGTGTCAAAGAAGAGGGATTTGTCCTGGAAGACCACTCGCAGGCAGGCCGGGAAGAGTAGCCCGTATGGGATGTGTAGGGCACGTAACTTCTGTTTCAGCTCACCAAACGAGCGCCGCTGGCTCTGGACCTCACGGGTGTAGTCCGGGAAGACCATAATCCCCTGACCCTGGTACCTGAGGTGCTGCTGCTTACGCGCCTCCACCAAGATAGAGTCCCGTTCCTTGTAGTTAAGGATCCGCATGATGAACGGCCGGTGGCGGATTGGGTGAGAGAGATTGGTGGGCTCTCTCAATAGCAAACCATGGGGAGAGGGAGCCCTCAGGCATCCATGATCGTAGCCAACACTCGATGAAACCAGAAGGCCGGCCCTGTTCCACTCCACCAGGCGGAGGTTGTTACGCCGGGACCTGTTTTTGGCATCTTTGGCCCACCTGTGGAGCTCTTGGGTATGAGTCTGGAGACGTGCGACTTGCTCTTTGAGTTGGTGCACGTCGTATTCCATCGTGGACACATGAGACTCCATCTCCTTAATCCAGTCCACAGCGTTGCGGAGATCTTGACGGATGGACACTGGCACAACAAGGGGCTCTACGGGGAAGGGCGTCCCCTCCCAGACAGACTTATGGAACATCCTTCAGGACCTCTGCACTTCCCAAACCTTTGTAGAGGGTAAGATTGAGGAAGTCCGCATCGATCCATTTTTTTCAGTTTCACAGTTCAAGAAGTTCACACCTGTGGGTGTCGAGTTCCTCCTGCCTGTCATCTTTGGTTTGTTCCTGGGGTTGCCACTCGTTGACCAATATCCACCATATTCCTTTTGACTTCTTTGACGTTCGGGGTGACTACTTCCTACAGGGCTGCTGCGTCGTTCCAAAGTGAGCCTAAGAGGGACTTCATAAAGGCACAGGTGATGGGGGCATCCATCTCTGTGAGTTTTGCATCCACGGAGTGTGGCTTGTGGGGTGACTGTTGCATGAGTCCCACCCGTGTGGCGGGTGTCTTGGTAAGCATATCCTTCAGCGTGTAGTCTGTCTTGGACATCTGTGCTACCATGGTCCCGGTGGTAGATTGCACCCCTGTGTGGCTCTGGAAGCGATATAGGTCAGCGGAGCCTACGTAAGCGCTGCTCTCCAGGGCAGATTGGAGGGTGGTTCAACAGTATATCCGGCAATACGCCCAGCATTGAAGTACCTTCAGGTCCCAAAGGTGTCCCAAGTGTCTATAGTGGGATCCTCCCCTAGGTTTTGTGAACGCTCCATGTCTGAGCTTGTGCTTAGTGGTGGTCTGCCTCTCTGTGAAGTGATGCAGAGGTCACTGTCCACTGCAGTTCCTGGGGCTGCTGCAGCGTGGAGTAGAAAATCCCTCCCTCCGTCACAGACCAAAGATCTCACAAACATACACTATCCATATCGCTGGTGGGGCCCATAACACCAACATTCACTCACCATCAATCTGTGTTTCTCGGGAGGCGATTATCTTCCAAACGCTGACATGAAAGGAATTACCTCTTTACCCTAATGAGCAACAAATCTATGCAACCTTCTGATACTCATTAGGCCCTGAACTTTACCTTTAGTATTCCTCTCATAAATCGGGTTGGATCAGTTAGTTGCGGGTTTAGGTTGACTTCCAATTCTCTAATTTACCTTCAAATGAATACATTTTCAATGAATAAACAGCCCGACTCATTCTGTAGTTAATCAATTCAATCTTTATCTAATTAATGCAAATTAAATCATTCATTTATTCAAGTCGCCAATCATCATATTTACCTATTCTGGCTAATTGTCGTCCTCTAAGTTAAATCCGGTAGTCTCGCAAATCTATGCCCATCAAATTTAGTGATTTCAGTTCATCAGGAGTTTGGGCATTAATTCAGTCCGTCAAAGATTCAGGGAACCAGCTGTCCTGCAGCGTCACCGTCCTCTCCGTCAGCATAACGTCAGGAAATCGAGAAAAGCCAAAAATGAACCAGCACCAACCTCTCTATTCTACCATAATATATAGTAAAATCATTGACAAAATGTAACAGAAATTGGTTTCCAGCTCCTCTGATTGGACAATCGAAGATCGTCTGACAGAGTTCTCATGAACTAATGTCTCTTAGATCATCAGTCCTGCTGGTTCCGGTTTTAAGAGGCGTCTTATTGTTCTTGCGAAAAGCTGGCTTCCTTCCCAGGGCGACCTTGGTGGGTACAGTCTGGTTAGGGTCATGACGAGGCCACTGTAGCTGGCGTTAGCGCAGGCGCACTTCACCCAAAACCTCGTGTAGCGTCGACAGTCAAGTCAGGTACCGGAGACAGCCATTTTGTGGTAGGCCCAAATGGTCAACTTAAGCAAAAGAAACACAAAACGCAATTAATACATAGAAATAACTAATAAAATGTTATTCCCTCGCTAATACCCATATGTGTATGCATTTATCTAGCAATAAGCAACACTCAAGCGGTTTATACCTACTGAATAAAGCACAAATCACAAATACATCACAAAAGCAACATATATCATGCAATATTCTAATTGTCTATCATTAGTATGCGTACATAATTTAGTTTACGAATTTATAAAGTCATGCAAAGCAATCCCACGTGTATTTCAGTTATTAATAAGATTGATTAATAAGTTCCACTTCAATCCATTAGTTCGATTATAATTGAGTAATTAATTTAATTAGCATAAACATGCAAAAATCGGGAGGGTTTACACAATTTTTGCATTATCCACTCCAGCAATCCCCCCTTTGGTGATTTTATCACCATACCAACCAAAAATTTTATTCTGTCTTTTACGGAATCTTAAATGTTTTCTTGCTCTTAATCATAATTCAGTTTCACCCACGTCTCCTCTTTTTGTTGATTCATACATACTCTCCTTCCACTCCTCCAATTCTATCTCCTCAAATTCTCTTTCTTGTTTCTTGTCTTTTCTTCTTAATTTTTCGCTTTTTAATCTTTTCTTGTTTTTATTATTTCTACAACAAATACAACCTAATCTTATCACTAATATTATGAAAATCACACATGTTAATGGAAACAATATTTTACCTATAAATGTACTACCAAGCTTTACTAGGAAATTTTTAATAGCAGCTATTTTCTTTCCGATCTTTTCCCAAACACCTTCAACCTCCAGTGGTACAATTTCATCATGCAATTTAGGAATATTCGTAATATAAATCTTCAGATCTTTGCTTTCGTCAGGAATGTAAGTACAACAATGTTGAACTTTCAGCATTCCACAGACTCCAACCTCTTTTGCCAATAATATATCAAGGGCAAGTCGATTTTGCATTACCATAGCACGCATGGCAACCATTTCAGTGTCTACCAATAAAAATCCTCCATCGCTGCTTGTTGACAAGCGATCCACTACTGTTGAAAGTCTTCTAATTTTGTTTGCATTCAGAGATATTCCCACTGCTGGTATCAATGCTCCAAAAATGTCACCTACAATTTCTGTCCAAGATTCTCTCTTACTACGTACTAAATGATTACTTAAACTATGTACACCATCTTCTCCTCTATCCATATGAAATTTTTTCTGAAAAACCAGGCCACATAACATGTGCCATACCAATGGTCTGGCAAACGATAATATGCCCTGTTCCCACAAATAAAATATAATCCAGGAAAGACTGGATCTTTTTCGCCTTTAAATCCCCATCCACCCATGATTCGGTATGTATCATGGCACTCACTATTACCTATAAAGTAATTATCATACACAGTTTGATTCCTTCGAATACAAAATTTCCCTTTCTGAGGCCAATCTAAGGCTATAGTTGGACTAGCTTCTCCTTTCAAGTGTTTTTCTCTTTCTACATCCCAGACTGTTTTCTCCACTTTCCCTACTGCTGCCTTTCTTTGCATTTTTAGTCTCCTTTCTTCAACCATGTCTAAGAATGTCCTTTCCTCTTTCTTCAAACTGCACGTCAAATTGTTTCTTAAAATATATTCTAATGTTAGTTCTTTAGTTTCTAAGAAAAATTCACCTAATACCCTAGCAGGTTTTACCTTGTTTAGTTTGTTAAAGGCAGGCACTTGCGCAGAAATGTTATCCACATCTGAAAAATAATATTCTAATTTTCCTGTCTGATAAAATAAACTAGCTATTACACTACATGTTATTCCATACGTTGCTGGGAGGTGATGATAAGTCACTCCTTCAGAAACAGAGGCAGGTAACGGCATGCATACGTGGCAGTCCCTTACATCCATTGTCTTTACATATTCATACAATAATTTTGAAAACACATTATTTGAAAAATCTGTTATTGACCTGTCTTTATGTAAATAATTGTTATCTATTCTAGTTGGAACTACCTTTTGAATCTTCCTTATATTAGTTTTGTTCTCACTATGTCCTTCTAATGTATCTATAGTGACTTTAAAAGAAATAAGAAGAGCAAGGATGCTCCATAAAAGCATTAATAATCCTGTACAACAACAACACATTTTACACCATCTTTTCATGAATGTACATCTACCTTTGCTACTATCTATGTTAGCCATCTTTGTTAAAAATGGACCGTGTCTTTTCACTTAGCCTCTTTCACTTCACAACTAGTTTTCTAACCTAAGGCTCTAACACCTATTTGGTTCTACCAGTATCTATCTTTTGACTTAATTTCTTATTTTCTTCATCAACAGCTTTCTTGATCTATTCAGTTTGGCATCTCATCGTTCTTCACTTTCCTCTCGTCATCAAAATACAGAATTTCATGAACTTCTTTTCCAATGTCGGACAAGAGAACTCTCAGGATTTCCGATTCTTCCTCTTCTTCAACCACTTTCAGTACAGCCTCCTCTGGATTTCCTTGACTATCTGCCTCTTCTCCCTTTTCAGGCAGAGCCAAGTACGTCCATTCCGGTGACTAATACTTCTGGTTAGGTTTCCTTGTTCTTTTACTTTATTTATTCTCAGTTGTTTCGTCTTCTTTTGATTTTTCTTGACTTGTTACTTCATTCACCTGTTCTGCTCTTAGTGAATTCACTCGTGTCAGTTGATATCTCAATTTCTTTATTTTATTGGGCCAAATGTCATCCTTTGCAACTCTTTTTACTTTACTTCCTTTGTCGTTCTTTTCATTCCTCCAAGCTCTCTTTCTTAGAACTCGACCTTCAGGTATTTTATTTTCACTCTCTTCAGACTCTGTCTCAACTTGCTTTGTCTTTTCAACAATTTCCTCTTCCACCACTTGTTTTGTTTTCCCTACTTCTGTCCCTCCTCGGGTCTCTGACACACAATCTTCCTGCTGGCTACTTGTCCCTTCAACTAACTGGATGTTGCAGTTCCCTACACCTCCTCGGGGGTCTTCCGCAGAAATCTGTCCCTCTCTCTCTGTACCTGTCCCTTGTTCACTTAAATTTGTTATTTCCGGTGGAATTTCTCTCAGTTTCTCATCTGATACTTCCTTTTCACAAATTTCTTTTATTGTTTCTTCAATATTTTTCCCTCTTTTCTTTCTGTGTTCTTTTCTAGAACCTTGCGTTTCTTGTTCATTTCCAGAATCGCTAGATTCAGAAATCTACAATCTTCTTCTCAGAGAGCTACTTCTGGGGTCTAAAGTTAGACTTGGTTCTGTTTCCCCCCTTTCAGAGTTTTCTCGTGTTTTTGACTCTTCGTCATCTGACTCAGTACTTGATTCTGATTCATCAAAATATTATTTTTCTGTGCTGTCCACTGGATTTGGAATTCTCAATGTGTGACTTGCATGGATCCAGTTTTTAAGACCAGCACACTTCACAGCTGTTGTCTTGGTCAGAATGACTTTTCTTGGCTTTCCGCACCTTGGAACCAAACAATTTCTTCTTCTGTGGACCTTTATCCTTACCCAGTCTCCTGGGCTCAGATCATGGGCTGGCTTCTTTTCAAGGGTTGTGGCATCCGCTCCAACCTGATGAAACACAGAATGAACTGCGTCAGCCAGGCTTTTACAGTATTCCAACACCATGTCATCAGTTATAGACATCAGCTTGTTGACTGGTATAAATACGTGTCTCATGGCTCGACCCATGATTATTTCATGAGGACTTAATCCTGTAGTTCTGTCTGGAATTGATCTAATAGTCATCAGTACTAGAGGCAAGATATCAGGCCATTTCATACCTGTGGCTAAACACATTTTCCCTATTCTATTTTTGATAGTACCATTCATCTGTTCAACCACACCAAAAGCCTCCGGTCGGTAGGCACAATGTAGTTTCTGTTGTACATTCAATGCTTCACAAATTAATTTTACAATATCATTATGAAAATGTCCTCCTCGGTCTGATTCAATTGTCACTGGGAACCCGAACCTAGGGATGAACTCTCTCAGCAGTAGCTTGGCTACTGTCATCCCATCATTCCTCCTTGTTGGAAAGGCTTCCACCCACCTAGAGAATAGGCAGACCACAACCATAACATACCTCAGTCTGTTACAGGGAGGCATCTCAATTAAATCTACTTGCATTCTGGTGAAAGGCCCTCCTTCTCGACCTATTGTTCCCAGACTCACTACTGTCTTTCTCCCAGGATTGTATTGCTGACATATTAGGCATCTTTGACAAAGACTTTCTGCTACAAGTCTGAATTTTGCATTGTACCAGGTCTGCTTAAATGACCTGATCATGGCGTCTCTCCCTATATGTCCCTGGCCATGATACATCCGTGCCATGTTAGACATCATGCTAACAGGCATAACTGGTCTTCCATCTCGATAGACCCACGCATGATCCTTCTCTCTTGGGGCACATCCTGCTTTTACCCACTGTTTCATTTCCTCATCTCCTGCCTCTTCTTGCAACTGTCTTACCTCTTCCCAAGTTCCTACAATGTTAGTAAACTTCAATGAGCAAGAAGACATTTCTCTTTCCTTAGCCCGAATTCTGATTACATGCACAATACTGTGCCATGTCATTGGCATATCTGTTTCCTGTGGCGATATAATCACCACCTTGACTATGAGCAGCACATTTTACAACAGCCAATTGTCTAGGCAGCTGTATCGCCTCAAGCAACTTTCCAACCACTTCAGCATTCTTAATAGGAGTTCCACTCGAGGTTAAGAAACCTCTTTGTAGCCATAGTTGGCCAAAGTCGTGGACAACTCCAAAGCCATACTGGCTGTCAGTTATCACAGTCACTCTCACACTTTTCCCAATCTTGCATGCTCTAGTCAAAGCCACAAGCTCTGCTACTTGGGCCGATTTTACTCCTTTCAGATAGGATGCTTCTATTACTGCTGTGACTGTACACACTGCATACGCTGCACTCAGCACTCCTTCATCTGTTCTCAAACATGACCCATCCACGAACATCACAAAATCACTTTCTGGCAAAGGTACTTCTTTTATATCCGGTCGTGGTTTTGTACAAAAATCAAGTACATCCAAACAATCATGATCTGCTTCATCTCTTACTTCCACATTCTCAGCATCAGGCAATAATGTTGTAGGATTCACATTCAAACATCTTGCAAGACTCACATTAGTTGCGCCTAATATGACCTTTTCATACTTAGTCAGACGACTGTGTGTCATATACTGAGTACGACTCCTTGTTAACAGGATCGCTACATCATGAGGTACAAACACTTTCAATGGATATCCCATCACAATTCCTTCACTCAGCTCCAAACTTCGGCAAGTTGCAGCTACCGCTTTCAAACATCCAGGTAAAGCTACAGCTACTGGATCAAGCATTGATGAAAAATATGCAATTGGTCTCCTCAATTTCCCATGCTTCTGTATTAACACAGAAAGTGCACATCCATTTCTCTCATTGCAATACAACTCGAACTCTTTCTCATAGTCAGGCATACCTAATGCAGGTGCTTCACACAAACCATCTCTTAATTTTCTAAATGCTGCCAATTCCTCCTTGTTCAACTCAATGGGATCTCTCACATCACTTCTCGTCAGTCGTACCAAAGGTTTTGCAATCAAAGAGAAATTGCTGATCCACTGACGACAGTATCCAACCATTCCCAAGAACATTCTCACCTCTCTTTGAGTCATGGGAGCTCTCATTCCATTTATAATTCTGATTCTGTCTATTGTTATTTTTCTTAGTCCTTTCTCAATGTTATGTCCTAAGTACTGTACTTCCTTTTTGCAAAACTGTAACTTTGATGGTGACACTTTAAGTCCTCCATCTGCCAAATGATTTAGCAAGGCTATCGTGTCTACCTCACAAGCTTCACGTGTTTTTGACGCCACCAAAAGGTCGTCAATGTATTGAACTAATACTGAATTTTCAGGCATTTCTAGACTCTCCAAAGACTTCTTCAATAACTGATTAAATATTGAGGGGGCTTTCTGTATACCCCTGTGGGATTCGGCACCATGCCAAAATAAGTTCGCCAAAACGAAACTCAAAAGTTTGCTGACTGTCGTGGTGCAATGGGATGTAAAAGAAAGCGTGACACAGATCAATCACTGTATACCATTCTGCATCATGGGGAATCTGATATAAGATCACTGATGGATTCGGTACAATGGGGCAACATGATACCACAATTTTATTCACCTTTCTCAGATCTTGCACTATCCTGAATTTCCCATTAGGCTTTTTCAGTCCCATTATTGGTGAATTACATGGACTGCTCATCATTTTCTCTATTACAGGAGTTACTCCTTCAATTATTTCAGGTGTCAATTTATATTGCGGGACATTTGGGTATGTTACTCCATTCTTTACTGTTATTTTTATTGGATCTACATTTCTCATTAGTCCTACATCTTCTCCAGTGAAATCACAAACTTCCGCTTTTACAGACTGTTTCAAATCTTTAGGTAATTCATCAGGGTTGAATACAGCATATGTTTCAGTAACCTCATTTTCTCTGTTAGCTATGGTCATCTTATACAGTACATCATCATCCGTTGTTTCAAAAGCTATTCCATCCGGAGTACAGAATATAGTGCAATTCATTTTGCACAACAGGTCCCTACCTAATAAATTCACAGGACTGGTGTTGCACACCACAAAGCACTGCATTTCTGAAAATGTCCCTATGCTAACTTTCACTGGTTCTGTAAGGTACGTTTTAATCTGTCTGTTGGACACACCAACTACTTGGATCGTTTTATCCGAGAGAGGAAGATTCTTAATATCAGCTGATCTAACAGTTGATCGAGTAGCACCAGTATCCAGTAGGAAAGTAATATTTTCAGCATTAACCTTCCCATCTACAAATGGTCCTGTCTGGTCTACTTCTAGAGTTGTGGCAAGTACGCACTCTCCTTCCTCCCTTCGGCACCGTCAATAGCTTTCTTCTGAGTCACTTTCATCGCGTTGCAGCCAATACTGCGAAACAGCGCTAGCGCGTGGCAGCTTATTTACCTGTTCTTCATTGTAGAATCCCGATTCACTACTATACTTCTGTGAGTTTCTGCTCTGTGGAAAAGGCGGTTTTGGCACCTGATTCTGTGGGGTAACAACTTGCTGCTGTTGCTGCAGTTGACCACTCACCTCATGCTGCACCTGTGGGTTCAATGATGGATTTTCATTGTTAGTACTTGGGGGAAATATACACTCGGATTTCCAATGCCCTATCCTACCGCAATTATGACACAGAAATTTCTTTTTAGCTTCTTCAATATTTCCTTTATTTTTCCCAGGATTAAATTTCGGCTTTGACCCTGGTTGTTCTGCTAATTGTGCTTCTTATCTCTCTGCTACTTTTTTTTTTTTGAAAAACCTTTATTGACATTTCAATCAATAACAAGTATGGGCCTACAACCCCCCGGGGCCGGCCGCTAAGCAGTCAGAGCAACAGAGATCAAATGTTAACACAGGCAGCACCTCGGGGAGCAGAATCTTCATGCTAATATAGTCTGACCAGTGAACTGCGCAGGTAGGACACCAGGATAAAAAAGGGGTTTTCATTTTATAATGGAAAAAGACAGAAGGATCAGGTGCCGAACAATTTCCCAACAGCGATAAGAGGCAGGCAGAATAAAAAACGTAAGCAATAAACAGCAATCTATTTGGATCAATGGCGCAGATACAGGAAATTCAGGATGGGGAAGAATATCATGCCCAGCTGCGCCTGCAGTCCCCTGCCCTAAAGCCCAGAGAACACCCCGGAAATTGAGGCACACATGAAAAGGCAACGATTCACAACAAAGGAGGCGTACCACGCTGATCCCAGAAAAGAAAAACAAGAAGAATCAGAGAAGAAAAAAGAGGCCATGGAAAAAAGAGATTAAAGACTAAAGAATCCCCTCCCCCAACCCCCCACCCTGCACCTCTGCAGATGAGTACGCCCCCCCCCCCAGCAGTGTGCCTGTCGCCCTGGAACCAGCCCTGAAATATAGAAGAAACAGGGAAAAAGGAGGAAGAAAAGAACCCCACCAGACGGGGGGGTAGAGAGAGTATTAATAAACTGGAGGAGGGCCTTCAAAACATGCCCCCGGCTTCTCCCTCCCGCACATTATGTTTCCCCCAAAGCAAACAGTAAGCAACACAAAATCGACCATGTCAAAGAAAGATGGGGAGCATTTTGTACCTACTATACCGACAGTTATACCATGAGAGCACGCAACCCCGAGCCCGCCCGCCTATTAGCCGACCACCTCTGAAAGATCATTCTTATCCTTGGCCACTCTTGGCAAATCCGCCCATGCATACCCCTCGACCCGGCGCCATGTCCAATGCTACACGGTAAAGGAGCGTCCAAAAACGACCAGGAAGCGACGCACCCCGGTGGGGTGGAAGTCTCTGAGTACCAACCCAGTCAGCATTATGGAGGAACGTCTTTCCCAGTGCTGCCCCAGGATCTGCACTGCACACAAGGTCCAGGAAGGCGGAATCAGCCAGAGTAGACAACCGTTGCTTGAGTTTTCCCCGGGTCGCCGGAGGCCGCGCACCGGACAAGGCCACCCCCCCCCCACTCAGGTCCAATACCTCCGGGACAGATCAGACCCACAGCCAGCCGATCACACGATAGTAGACTGTCCGGAGTTTCCAGCTGGTCACTAGTCACAGGGGTGGCCACGACATTGTCGTCCTGAGTGCAGTGCAGGAAGTCTCTGTGTATCTGAGGACAGGCAGGCCGCAACTGTCCCAACGCTGATGCCACACCATCAAGCCTACTCCCCAATACCCAAACGCCATGAAGCAAGGTGGAATGAAGGGCACCGAGAGCCTCGAGAAGGTCACAGTACCCCAGCACAGCTCTCTGCGATTGCTCCGCTACGCTCCCTAGAGTCGCACACTCCCGATCCTGCTGTGACCTGGTGGACAGGATGGTAGACTTCATCGTGACAAGATGGCCGCCGGGTAGGTCCAACCCGTATTGGGACCGGGACCCAGGGGCAAGCGAATCAAGGTCCATGTCGCTGGCAAACAGGGTTCCGGAGGCAGACAAAAATGTATCCGTTATGTAGTCACAGGCAACAGTCGTCCCCACCACGGACCAGCGCCCGCGCAAATCCGGGAGCAGCCGGCAGGAATCAGGGCGAGTTACGGGCGGCGTTCGGGCAGCTCACTGTCGAAGGCAGAGGCAATCACCGGAGAGTCGTGGAACTGCCACCCCGGGCATGCACTTGCTCCGCTCCGCTTAGTGGTAGGAAGCGACCACGGCGAAATGTAGGCCGATAGTCGCACCGATCCGGCAGTCCGACTCCACCCAGTCACCAAAGGCCGCTGTTGTTAAACTGCCACCCGGCCAAGGTGTCCACTCGAGGTCCCGGCTCCAGGGCCGCACAGGCCGCAAATTGCAAATACCCGTTTCTCCGGCGGTACAGCCGCCAGAAACTTCGGAGTCACTCGATCGGTTGCCTCTCTCATTCACAAACACGGGCGCATAGCGCAGGCTGAGGATCTAATGCAGGATATCCGTGCGGGATACGGAGGTTCACGGAGCCGGGAGTCTACGCTGCCGTCCCGGTCGCCATCTTGGCTCCTCCCCCTGTCTCTGCTACTTTTACCTGTGCCCACATTGCTTTCTCTTTTAGTTTCTGCTGTTTTGCTTCAATTTCATCACTGAAATATTTAGCATGTCTCAATACTTCGTCTATTTTCTTGTTTTGCCAATCTACCGTATGCTGTTTAATCATTTCACCAATTTCTGGATGTAAACCATATACAAATCTGTATACAAAATGACTCAAATCCTTTTCACTCAAATTCTCATCTCGGCTAAACTGCTTAAAAGCTAGTATTAGCCTCTCATAATATGCATATACTGACTCTTTACTTTCTTGATGTGTTCGATCAATTTTTACCCAATCTGTCTCTTTAGGGGGCACTTTGTTTTTCAAAAATACCATAACCTGTTCATATTTCTTCATTACCTCGGGGTCTGGAGCTCCTGTTTTAGGATCCCTAGGATATTCCTGGGTTGGGCAATTTATCATGAGCTTGCACTCTGTCCATAAATCTGCTGGTGCAATTATGTCAAATAGACTATTCAAATCAATCCATAGTACTTTAGACAATTTTACAAATCTGTCTACCTGCCTGTACCACTCGACGGGCTTCTCGCACAGTCGAGGAAAATCATTCGTAAAAGCCAAAATATCCTGTCTCGTCCATGGGACATGTACATATCCTCCTCCTGGAATCTCTCTCATAGGGCATTCTGTAACTACCTTTTCCTTTTCTCTTACAGGAAATGCTGAAAATGTCTTATCTGAGGCATCATCACGTTTTCAATACCACCTGCTTCTCCATTTATCCACATATCCCCATTTTCTCAATAAAATGACTATGTCCTTAATCTGACCTATTCGTCCTGTGGTGTTTTCAATATCTTTTTTGGTGAAATCTACTCGATATGGTTTCTGTAAGGCTTTTACTTTTTCAATATCAATACCCATCTCATTTGCCACTTCTTCTAACCTTTCATGTAAGTTTTTCCCTCTCCAGGTCACACTTTTGCACAAAAATAGTAATTCTTCATCCTGATAAGTTTTCAGTTTTTCTGTTGGGATAGTCCCTACTATTAATTCTTCCAATACCATTCGTAACTTAGCCACATCAATTGATTGGGATTCTTTGTCTTTTCTCTGCAAGCTCCTTAACCATTCACTTAACTCCTCTGTCGATGGTCCTACTGGCTTCTCTACATTTCCTTGTCCAAAATCTTTTTGTGTTTCTGACATTGTCTCTATCATTGTCATACGTCTCTCTGCACAGTTCTGACCTACAAACGGGTTATTTGAAAAATTCGGTTCAACTATACTCATAGTCTGTCTCCATGGATTCTCATTCTGACTCACTCTTGGTTGTTCAACCGGTTTATTACTTTTATAAAGGACTGTCAAACAATGCTCACTGTCTTTTTGTTTGTCAAAAATAGGCATTACTGGACCTATCGTTACTGGAACAGTTACCGCTTCTAGATTCTTAGTCAATTCTCTTATTTTCTCATGCTAATTCTGCAGAATTTTCTCCATCTGTTTTCACTTCCGACCTCTTTTCTACCTCTCTAATAGCATTGTTTTTACCCAAACTTTGGAACTCTGGTTCCGATTTTATAATTCGTACTATTTCTTTCATTGGGGCACTTGGAGTTAATATTTCTGGTTCTGGTCGATACGGTGGTGGATTCTTATAGAACATATCATCAAGAACATCATCCTTGGACTCATTCACTCCATACCCTCTCGACTCCACATTATGCCTCTTTTCTATGCACTTTCGTCCTTCATTCTCTCCTGCAGTTCTTACGGGAAACAAACCCTCAGTCATACTCGCATCCCGCCATCTTCTCATTCGATCATTATGCGTTTCTTGTCCGTATGATCTGCCAAACAGGTACCTATATCCTCTACCATTTCTTTGTCTCTCTCGTTCATGCATTTCGTCTTCCCATTCTGTCAAAGCCTCAAACTGTGTCGGTCTAAGTCTTGGTTCTAAATTCATCATTTTCTCTCTCAAATTTCTCAAAACAGCCAAATTAAATGAACCATGTTCTGGGAAAGCTAATACTCCATCCTCTTTTGTGTATCTCACCCAATTGTCTAACTAAATACAAGTATGATACCCATATTTCGCAATCATAAAGGATGCGGGGGTTTTTGGTGGAGCTAGGGAACTGTCCTTCCCTAGTTTTGACCACTTTGTCCTTCTTAAACCACTTCTTGTTTCTTCGGAACCATGACTTTTTCTCCTTTTCTGGTGGATCGTAATACATTTTCTTGTCTTTCGTGTATCACTAATCTCTCTTTACAACTGTACCGTTATTCTATCCAATCACAGCGCGACTCACACTAACGCACCAATTCAGAGCGTCTACGTCACTGTCACAATCCTCAAATCCCAGCGCGACTCACACTAACTCACCAATAAGGAGCGTCTATGTCACCCTGTATTTCTCCACTCCTAGCGCGGCGTACACTAACGCACCAATCCAGAGCGTTTTACAGTTCTGACCAACTGTCCAATCCCAGCGCGGTCGTTCTGACGTCAGCAGCCGCTGCGGCAGCTCTTGCTCCTGTCTACCCCTCCTTTACAAATCTGCTCAGTAAGTTTTTGTTTCAATTTCTACACTTCTGTTAGTAACAACATAGAAACGTCTCTATTGTCCGCTTCGCTAACCAAAGAACAGCAAAAGACCTTTCTCACGAGAATTCCATCTTTCCCGAGAGCAGTGCTTACCTCTGCCCTACTACGGAATCGTTCCTTCTGTTGATAAAGTAGCACATCCCTCTACTTCACCCTTCTAACAAGCATTAGCTAATTGTTTCTCTAGTATTTAAGACATATAGTTGGAGACCCAATGCTCCTGAGAAATAAAGCCAGAGTTTCGCAACTAACCCAAATGCTATTTCATTCACGCACTTTCACACTAGAAAATGTAGTACATTCATACAGAATCCTGTCTTTCCAGAGAACAGCGAACAGTCTGTCCTACTACAGAATTATGACATGCGTTAACAAAGCAGCGCTTCCCTCTACTTTGTCCTTCTAGCAAGCTCAGAGAATACCTATTACCTTTCCAGTGATAAGCGTCATCGGAATGCCAGTTGGATCCCTGGTATCTAAGACCAGAACTTAACAGGTAACCTTCGCTATCATACACTCTTCTCTCACACTGTAAATGTCTCTAATGGCAACACACGACGATGCTACCAAATCAAACCCAGACAATGCGTCATGCAACTTCAATCGTTACACGTTTCCCCTGTGTACCTACAGGGCAACAACAATTCCGTCTTTCCCGAGAACAGCGCTTACCTCTGCTCTGCTACGGAACCGTTACAAACTTCCGACTTCCTACATCTCAGAAGTCATGCAAACAACATATAACTCGACGCAACTCAACATAGAGTGTTAGTACATAAATCAATACCAATCAATAACCAATAATCAATAAGCAATGTACAAGCAATAATCACCAAACCAAAACAATAACAACCATCCTCTGCTACCAGAAAAATTGCTGCAGCGTGGAGTACAAAATCCCTCTCTCCGTCACAGACCAAATATCTCACAAACATACACTATCCATACATTCGCTGGTGTGGCCCATAACACCAACATTCACTCACCATCAATCTGTGTTTCTCGGGAGGCGATTATCTTCCAAACGCTGACATGAAAGGAATTACCTCTTTACCCTAATGAGCAACAGATCTACGCAACCTTCTGATACTCATTAGGCCCTGAACTTCACCTTTAGTATTCCTCTCATAAATCGAGTTGGATCAGTTAGTTGCTGGTTTAGGTTGACTTCCAATTCTCTAATTTACCTTTAAATTAATACATTTTCAATGAATAAACAACCAGACTCATTCTGTAGTTAATCAATTCAATCTTTATCTAATTAATGCAAATTAAATCATTCATTTATTCAAGTCGCCAATCATCATATTTACCTATTCTGGCTAATTGTCGTCCTCTAAGTTTAATCCGGTAGTCTCGCAAATCTATGCCCATCAAATTTAGTGATTTCAGTTCATCAGGAGTTTGGGCATTAATTCAGGGAAACAGCTGTCCTGCAGCGTCACCGTTCTCTCCGTCAGCATAACGTCAGGAAATCGAGAAAAGCCAAAAACAAACCAGCACCAACCTCGCGTCGACAGTCAAGTCTGGTACTGAAGGCCGCCATTTTGTGGCAGGCCCAAATGGTCAACTTAAGCAAAAGAAACACAAAACGCAATTAATACATAGAAATAACTAATAAAATGTTATTCCCTCGCTAATACCCATATGTGTATGTATTTATCTAGCAATAAGCAACACTCAAGTGGTTTATACTTATTGAATAAAGCACAAATCACGAATACATCACAAAAGCAACATATATCATGCAATATTCTAATTGTCTATCATTAGTATGCGTGCATAATTTAGTTTACGAATTAATAAAGTCATGCAAAGTAATCCCACGTGTATTTCAGTTATCAATAAGATTTATTAATAATTTCCACTTCAATCCATTAGTTCGATTATAATTGAGTAATTAATTTAATTAGCATACACATGCAAACATGGGGAGGGTATACAAAATGTTTGTATTACCCGCTCCAGCAGGGCCACCGTGAGTAACCTTCGGGTCATGAAGGAATTCTGAATATGGTCTCTGATGTCGACAGCAGTGGGCCCTCCTCAGCACCTGTAGTCGCAGAATCTCTCCGACGGTGTGGCAACTATGCTGCCTCTGCTAGGTGCAGCACCAGGTGGGTCTGCTGGGTCACAGGATCCTGGGCTTCCTCCTGCGTGTATCGCTCACTGAACTGGGCTGCACTGCTTCTGAAGGGAGAGAGGTGATGTGGAATGCTCCCCACACACCCCAGAGGCTTCCTCTGCCTAGTTCCATGGGGCTGCTTTGCTACCCCATGGGATCTGGTGAGGCCACCATCTTGTAGCACTGCAGCAGGCTGCGATTCATCACCGAGCCGGCTGGACTTCCTCAGGAGGGGGAGAAGCGGTGTGGAGTACTCTCTGCTCCCTCCTGAACCTCCCCCACTAAGTTCGGATGCTTATCCGATGTTTTGCTTGTTGGAAATGAGCGGCGGAGCTCTGCAGGAATACTCATATAGGGGAGCCATCTTGGACATTGTGCTATTTTAAATGATCCAGCCTGACCTATCCCAGGAAAAGGAGTTGGCCAAATCTTGACAAAGAAAAGCTTGGAGTATAGAGAAGACTGAAGAAAGAATTTTTGAAGTTTTGGGGGAAGCAGTGCCGTAAGATTAATTGCTTCCTTCTGAACCTCTCATTCCTCACCAGAGACTCTGAGTAATTGGTCTATTGGTATGGAAAAGTCTCTTGCATTGTGGTGGATGTCCACTCCCCTACCCTTAGTGCCCCAGATGCAATGATTTCTGGATCCCTGGTGCTGATTTTGGGTTAAGGTCATGTGTGCCATGACGTAGGCCTTTCTCATCAATTGTTAGGCTGGGAATGGTTCCAAAAGGGCTAGCCTCACAGTGGTAAAAGGCTACTGTCCTTTTTATGGTTTAAATCTTTGATTGATTTTCAGAACAGATAAAGAGAGAAAAAACAAGACCCCCTGCTCCCAGGGACCATGTAATACAGACACCAAGTGTCGTGATTAATGGCATTAATAAGGTAATATGCACGGAGCGGGTCTGCAAGAAATGCACTTAAAAAAGACAGAAGAAAGCAGCACAACAAAAGAAACCCAATATTACCACCCTCTACCCCCCCGCCCCCCTTGTCCACCAAACAGAACAAAACGGGGAAAGGGAAGAAAGGAATCATGGAACATGCTGAGAGTTATCGTGGTCGGTTGGATTTATGCGAAGAGCCCTCCTGTGGGATTTGCGTGTCAGCAAGTCGTAGAAGTCTGAGGTAGCGGGGGCAGATCAGTTCCCTGAATTCAGCTATGAGCAATGCTAGGAAGGGGCACCACAGCTCCAGGAACTCAGACCCCCTGCCCGCCAGAGTGAGAGTTAACTTCTCCATCCCTAGTACTAGCCAGAGTCTCTGCAACCATCCAGTGTGTGGTGGGGGCTGGGAAGAGCGCCAGTGCGCCAGTATATTCTGTGTGGCCGCCCCCAGGGCGGAGTGCGATCAGTCGGCCCTTTCGGGATTTTAGAGGATACGTTATCGGATTGGGTAGGCCCAAGAGGATGTAGGCAGGGAAGCGTGGGAGCTGCGTGTCAGGATGAGAATCTATTTCGCCGAGGTTTTGGGACCAATATGATTGAATGCGGTCACAGCTCCACAAAAGGTGCTCCAGGGTTCCCACCTCCCCACAGCCTCACCAACACAGAGTGCTCTGATGGGGATCTAAATGATGTAGCCGCTCTGGTGTGTAGTACCAATAGATAACCACCTTAGTCAGTGTCTCAGTAAGGCCTGTGTGGTACGCTGAATGCCGAGCTCTATAATAGATATTGTCCCATTCCTTGTGGGTGAGAGACCGACCTAGCTCCCGTTCCCATAGTGCCTGCCCCGCGTTGTACGTGATTGTAGTGGTACCTAATAAATGTTTGTGAAGGTCAGAAATTAGCTTTTTGTCAGAGGTTCAGGTAATAAGCCATTTCTAGAATGTGGTCAGGAGTCGTTGGGTGCCAGGTTTAACTTGTGGCTGCAGAGCCCAATGTCTGAGCTGTAGATAGGGCAGTCTCTCCGTTTCCGGAATACCATAGTCTGTCCGGAGGTGCGGGAATGGAATGATTCCCTCCAGGTCAAACAGGTGACCCAAAGATTGGCAAGGAGTGGGGCACCAACTCGCAAAGGCCTTAGCGTCCATGCCGGGGTGGAATTCTGGATTATTAAATAATGGCATTAGGGGGGAGGGAAATGATGTCAGCTCGTGGGTGGTGGCAGTGCGGTCCCAGACCTCCATAGTCGTACTCGTGATATAGGATGCGTAGAGGTTAGGTGGCCTATGTGTCTTGTGGAGAAAGGGGATACCCTGCAGGGGCGTAGCTGCAACTGCTTGGTCTTGGAACAACCAATGCTTCTCGGATTCGAGGCGGCTCCACTCCACTAAGTAGCGAAGCTGCGTGGCGTAAAAATAGAGCTGTAAGTCAGGGATCCCTACTCCTCCCCATTCTGGCGGCAGAACCGCTAACGCATGCTTGAACCTAGGTTTGCGGCCCTGCCATATGAAGTGTGCTAAGTACAACTGAGTTTGCTGAATCCAGCCAGTGGGGGGACGAAGAGGAAGTGTCTGGAAGAGATATCAAATCTGGGGTAGTATAGTCATCTTAGTGGCCGCTATTCTACCCATCCAGGAGAGGGTGTGATGTTTCCACTGGCCTAATTCTTTGCAAATGTGGGCGCGATACTGTCCTTTTAGGAGTTAACTAGCATGAGTATGGTGTGATAGCAGCATGCCGAGTTTTAGTAATAATGATAAGAAGTCTGAACTGGCTTTTTTACCAGTGCCACCAGAGTGGGATCTGCTGGCCTACTCATGTCAAGTTCCCCTGCTGTGGGCTTAACTCGCCCTTGGCCTACATCATGTTAGCATGGAATTCTGTGCAGTGCATGTGTGTATGCGTGTGTTTGCTGTGATATATATGTGCCTATACCCGGAGGCCTTTGCATTCCATATTGGAAACCCAGGGTTTGGAGAAGACATAGGAGGTGGTAGAGCCTCCCTCCACCTGCCCCCCACTGCCTAGACAGATTTCTGGATTGCCATTTTCCTGAGAGCTGAGTGGGACACACACTGGAAGAAGAGAGAGACAGGATCCCATGTGGACTTCAAAAAGGCTTTTTGATTCTGAAAATGATTGCTGGTCTGTGGGGCCTGGGCATATCTCAGAAAGGAGATGGTGCTGATAAGGGAATCATAAAGATAAAGAGTAGGGATGAGGCCTTTGTAACAGTTTGTTAGGCGTATATCAGTGAGGCTTACATTCAGGGGTGATCCATGAGCAACTCCCAGGGCTTGTGTTGTGGGACTGGCTGGGTTGGAGTGTCTCCTCCTGTGACAGACTGCTTCCTCAGCAACGGACAAGGCATAAAAGGGGACACCTCAAAGAGGGCAAACCCTTCAAAAGGAACTTCAAAGTATGTTATCTTGTGATATGTTATTTTGATTTGTATAGCACACTAATCACCTGAGAAGGTATCCAGGCACTTGGGCAGGTGTGTAGGTTTGTGGTCCCCAAGGTACTGATATGAAGATCCAGGTCTTCAACTTCTTGGCAAACTCAAGAAGTGAAGAGGAGGTTCTCATGTGTTGAGGGAGGTCATTCCATATCTTGGGTGCAATGTAGGAGACTGAGCAACCTGAGCCAGTGAAGATCCTGAGGTGTGGTGTGATGTGGTGAAGTGTATGCGGCTCTTTTGGGTATTCTGGTTCTGTGTTGTGTAGGGCTTTGTGTGTGTGTGTGTGTGTGTGTGTGTATGTGAGAGAAGTTTGAATTGGCTGGCTTGTGAATTGGGAGTAAGTGAAGCTTCCTGAGGTGCGATGTGATGTGGATGCGGCGTGGGAGGTCAATTATGAGTCTTGCAGCAGTGTTCTGGAGTATGTGTAGTAGTTATTTGGAGATTCCAGCAGAGAGAGTATTGCCATAGTCCAGCCTACTGGTAATAAGTGCTTGCGTGACGGTCTATCTGGTGTTCTGAGGCAACCATTTGAAGATCTTTCGCAAAATACATAGGGTGTGGGAGCAGGAGGTGAACACGGTTTTCCTTGATCAGTTATGATGAGCTTGTTGTCTAGGATGATCCCTATATTTCTTGCCTGGTCTGTTGGTGTGGGTGTAGGTCCTAGCTCCAAAGTCCCATGGGGAGGGAGTGTTGCTGAATACCAGTACTTCTGTCTTGTCATGGTTGAGCTGCAGGCAATTGGTTCTCATCCAGTCTGCTACCATGGTCATGTAGTTGAAGAGGTTGGTTCAGGTGGTGATTGTTTTGTCCGTCAGGGAGAGGATGAGTTGGGTGTCATCAGCATAGGAGATGACAGTGATGTTGTGTGATTGGATTATGTTGGTGAGTGGTGTTAAGTATTTGTTGAAAAGGGTGGGGCTGAGGGCCAATCCCTGTGGGACTTGGCATATCAATGTATTTGTTTCTGAGGTGTAGGGTGGCAGCCTGAACCTCTGGGTTCTCTTTCCATGAGAACGGAACAGATCTATTTGAGAGTGGATCCTTGTATGTAAATCTTGTAGAGTCTTAGGATGAGGATGTTGTGGGTGTTAGCATGAGACACAAAAAGAGTATCTTGAGTCTCCCAAATTGTCTACTTTCAAGCAGTCAGCTGTGGCTGTACCTCGATGTGGAGAAGTTCAGCAAGACTTCTGCCTTTTATGACAAGGGCTGGGGATCAAGGTGTGGAAGTACCTTTAGCTTGAAGAGATTCTCCTTGGTACCAAGCATACAGGTTAGATAGCCAGTGGAGAGAGCATGGTGTGCCCACTTACCCGAGGTGAGATAGAGCCCAATGGCAAGGCGGTCATGGTCATTGTTGGGATAAGGAAAAAGCAAGGTGCTGGTTGTCTCTTGGGCAATGGTTTGATTGCCCCAGGCTTAGTACCAGGACCACAAGCCTTTATTGCTTGGACCACGTCAGCCATGTTGCCCATAGCAAAAGCTGCACATCAGTCTCAGGTCAAGAATGGGACCATTCTCCTTGTGCAGGAACCAGAAAAAGGTATTTTGCATGAAAGGGCAGACTCTGGTAAGGCACAGGCTGAGGAGGTAAGCACTTCTGCTTCAGAAGGAAAGGAGGATGAGGCTCTCGAAGGGGACCAGGTGTGGGAATCTGGGCACCTCCAGAGGTGAAAGGTTGAATAGCTGCCGGAGGGCCTACTCGAGATGAGTCCTCAAGGCACAGTAAGAGTGCTCTACAGGAAGAGAAGCCCAGGAATGAATCAGCAAAGACGTGGATGGGAAACATTAAGTTGGCTGAGAAGATGGCATACTCTACAGCCAGCCAGCGAATACTGAGCCAGGTTCTAGTAGATGGGTAGTGGTTCCACTAATGACATGAATCTTTGTGTCAGAGGCCCACATTTTGCCCACAGCAGGACACAAGTACATTAGGGAAACCCAGGGTAAGTTGGATCTTCTGTTCTACTAGCCAGGGATGTGTAGAAGCACAGAGAGGTTATGTAGAAATTGTCCTTCTTACCAGGTATGTGATAAGTGCCTCTACCAGTGGTAGGTGTTCCATTTTAGCAGATGAGAATAGAAGAAGTTGCTTCATTTGACCTCCCTCACAGTAAGGCAATGAATATATGTTGGTTGTGGTGGATCACACCACCAGGTATCCAGAGGCATGACTGCCAGGGTGGTAGGGAGAACTCTCTTAGGGATCTTTTCTAGGGTTGAATTTCAAAAAGGCTGGAAAAAGCTTTATCTCCTCTCATATAAGACAGATGTGGGAGTAAGTTGATGTGACCTACCACTTCTCAAATGCATACCACCTAAACAACAATGGTTTAGTGGAGCGGTTTAACAAAATACTGAAGAGCATGTTAGGAACTTTGCCTGTGTACCTCAGGAGGAAGTCATATCTTCTGGCATACCTCTTGTTTGCCTATGAGAGATTCCGAAGAAGTGAGTAAAGTTAAGTCCCTATGAACTTTTGTATTGTCCACTTACTTTAGTCAGAGAAGAGTGGGAAGGAACCTCAGAGTCTCCACAGAAGGATGCGCTGGACTATAGGACTGGCCTCAGGAAGCTGATGCCACAATACATGATTCAGGCAAAATAAAATCTTCAGGCTAGACAAGCCCTGATGAAGGAATGATCTGATCAGGAAGCTACACTGACTGGGTATCAGGAAGATCAGGAAGTGTCGGTGTCTATTTGTCCCAAGGCTTTAAAGGACAAATGTAGTGGGCCATGCACGGTAGTTCAGAAGATTTCTGAGGTAACTACTTGGTTGACACAGGTGCCACAAGGAAACCCAGGAGGGTGTTCCACATGAACCGGCTGAAGTCTTACCTCTCTAGAGATTACACAGTGAATATCATGGTTATGGCAGTAGATGTTGTGGAACGGTACAAAAGGGGGTGGTGATGGACGGAGCATCAGAACCAATCAAACACTCACACCCAGTCAACAGATCTGGGTTTGATCCATCACCGTTCTTTAGCCCACTCTGCCACCCCAGTTCAGACATGGCCATATGCAAATCAGTCTGACCCTGTGCCTCATGGGAACAGTCCAGCCCGAACTGCCAAGCCATGCCTTCCCTGGACCGGAAACAAGCTTCCTAGGACCGGTTTCTGGCATTTCAGCCGTCTTCAGCCAGGCTTGCTTGAATCCAGTGGCAAAGTGAACAAGGGACTCACGTCTGAGCATACCCTGCCAACTTATGGCGAACAAAGCGGTACAAAAAGGGGTGGTGATGGACAGAGCATCAGAACCAATCAAACACTCACACCCAGTCAACAGATCTGGGTTTGATCCATCACCATTCTTTAGCCCCCTCTGCCCCCCCAGTTCAGACATGGCCATATGCAAATCAGTCTGACCCTGTGCCTCATGGGAACAGTCCAGCCCGAACTGCCAAGCCATGCCTTCCCTGGACCGGAAACAAGCTTCCTAGGACCGGTTTCTGGCATTTCAGCCGTCTTCAGCCAGGCTTGTTTGCTTGAATCCAGTGGCAAAGTGAGCAAGGGACTCACGTTTGAGCATACCGTGCCAACTTATGGCGAACAAAGCGGTACAAAAGGGGGTGGTGATGGACGAAGCATCAGAACCAATCAAACACTCACACCCAGTCAACAGAACTGGGTTTGATCCATCACCATTCTTTAGCCCCCTCTGCCACCTCAGTTCAGACATGGCCATATGCAAATCAGTCTGACCCTGTGCCTCATGGGAACAGTCCAGCCCGAACTGCCAAGCCATGCCTTCCCTGGACCGGAAACAAGTTTCCTAGGACCGGTTTCTGGCATTTCAGCCGTCTTCAGCCAGGCTTGCTTGAATCCAGTGGCAAAGTGAGCAAGGGACTCACGTCTGAGCATACCCTGCCAACTTATGGCGAACAAAGCGGTACAAAAGGGGGTGGTGATGGACGGAGCATCAGAACCAATCAAACACTCACACCCAGTCAACAGATCTGGGTTTGATCCATCACCGTTCTTTAGCCCACTCTGCCACCCCAGTTCAGACATGGCCATATGCAAATCAGTCTGACCCTGTGCCTTATGGGAACAGTCCAGCCCGAACTGCCAAACCATGCCTTCCCTGGACTGGAAACAAGCTTCCTAGGACCGGTTTCTGGCATTTCAGCCGTCTTCAGCCAGGCTTGCTTGAATCCAGTGGCAAAATGAGCAAGGGACTCGCGTCTGAGCATACCCTGCCAACTTATGGCGAACAAAGCGGTACAAAAGGGGTTGGTCATGGACGGAGCATCAGAACCAATCAAACACTTACACCCAGTCAACAGATCTGGGTTTGATCCATCACCGTTCTTTAGCCCACTCTGCCACCCCAGTTCAGACATGGCCATATGCAAATCAGTCTGACTCTGTGCCTCATGGGAACAGTCCAGCCCGAACTGCCAAGCCATGCCTTCCCTGGACCGGAAACAAGCTTCCTAGGACCGGTATCTGGCATTTCAGCCGTCTTCAGCCAGGCTTGCTTGAATCCAGTGGCAAAGTGAGCAAGGGACTCACATCTGAGCATACCCTGCCAACTTATGGCGAACAAAGCGGTACAAAAGGGGGTGGTGATGGACGAAGCATCAGAACCAATCAAACACTCACACCCAGTCAACAGAACTGGGTTTGATCCATCACCGTTCTTTAGCCCCCTCTGCCACCCCAGTTCAGACATGGCCATATGCAAATCAGTCTGACCCTGTGCCTCATGGGAACAGTCCAGCCCGAACTGCCAAGCCATGCCTTCCCTGGACCGGAAACAAGCTTCCTAGGACCGGTTTATGGCATTTCAACCGTCTTCAGCCAGGCTTGCTTGAATCCAGTGGCAAAGTGAGCAAGGGACTCACGTCTGAGCATACCCTGCCAACTTATGGCAAACAAAGCGGTACAAAAGGGGGTGGTGATGGACGGAGCATCAGAACCAATCAAACACTCACACCCAGTCAACAGATCTGGGTTTGATCCATCACCGTTCTTTAGCCCACTCTGCCATCCCAGTTTAGACATGGCCATATGCAAATCAGTCTGACCCTGTGCCTCATGGGAACAGTCCAGCCCGAACTGCCAAGCCATGCCTTCCCTGGATCGGAAACAAGCTTCCTAGGACCGGTTTCTGGCATTTCAGCCGTCTTCAGCCAGGCTTGCTTGAATCCAGTGGCAAAGTGAGCAAGGGACTCACGTCTGAGCATACCCTGCCAACTTATGGCGAACAAAGCGGTACAAAAGGGGGTGGTGATGGACGGAGCATCAGAACCAATCAAACACTCACACCCAGTCAACAGATCTGGGTTTGATCCATCACCGTTCTTTAGCCCACTCTGCCACCCCAGTTCAGACATGGCCATATGCAAATCAGTCTGACCCTGTGCCTCATGGGAACAGTCCAGCCCGAACTGCCAAGCCATGCCTTCCCTGGACCGGACCCAAGCTTCCTAGGACCGGTTTCTGGCATTTCAGCCGTCTTCAGCCAGGCTTGCTTGAATCCAGTGGCAAAGTGAGCAAGGGACTCACGTCTGAGCATACCCTGCCAACTCATGGCAAACAAAGCGGTACAAAAGGGGGTGGTGATGGACGGAGCATCAGAACCAATCAAACACTCACACCCAGTCAACAGATCTGGGTTTGATCCATCACCGTTCTTTAGCCCACTCTGCCACCCCAGTTTAGACATGGCCATATGCAAATCAGTCTGACCCTGTGCCTCATGGGAACAGTCCAGCCCGAACTGCCAAGCCATGCCTTCCCTGGACCGGAAACAAGCTTCCTAGGACCGGTTTCTGGCATTTCAGCCGTCTTCAGCCTGGCTTGCTTGAATCCAGTGGCAAAGTGAGCAAGGGACTCACGTCTGAGCATACCCTGCCAACTTATGGCAAACAAAGCGGTACAAAAGGGGGTGGTGATGGACGGAGCATCAGAACCAATCAAAAACACTCACACCCAGTCAACAGATCTGGGTTTGATCCATCACCGTTCTTTAGCCCACTCTGCCACCCCAGTTCAGACATGGCCATATGCAAATCAGTCTGACCCTGTGCCTCATGGGAACAGTCCAGCCTGAACTGCCAAGCCATGCCTTCCCTGGATCGGAAACAAGCTTCCTAGGACCGGTTTCTGGCATTTCAGCCGTCTTCAGCCAGGCTTGCTTGAATCCAGTGGCAAAGTGAGCAAGGGACTCACGTCTGAGCATACCCTGCCAACTTATGGCGAACAAAGCGGTACAAAAGGGGGTGGTGATGGACGGAGCATCAGAACCAATCAAAGACTCACACCCAGTCAACAGATCTGGGTTTGATCCATCACCGTTCTTTAGCCCACTCTGCCACCCGAGTTCAGACATGGCCATATGCAAATCAGTCTGACCCTGTGCCTCATGGGAACAGTCCAGCCCGAACTGCCAAGCCATGCCTTCCCTGGATCGGAAACAAGCTTCCTAGGACCGGTTTCTGGCATTTCAGCCGTCTTCAGCCAGGCTTGCTTGAATCCAGTGGCAAAGTGAGCAAGGGACTCACGTCTGAGCATACCCTGCCAACTTATGGCGAACAAAGCGGTACAAAAGGGGGTGGTGATGGATGGAGCATCAGAACCAATCAAACACTCACACCCAGTCAACAGATCTGGGTTTGATCCATCACCGTTCTTTAGCCCACTCTGCCACCCCAGTTTGGACTTGGCCATATGCAAATCAGTCTGACCCTGTGCCTCATGGGAACAGTCCAGCCCGAACTGCCAAGCCATGCCTTCCCTGGACCGAAAACAAGCTTCCTAGGACTGGTTTCTGGCATTTCAGCCGTCTTCAGCCAGGCTTGCTTGAATCCAGTGGCAAAGTGAGCAAGGGACTCACGTCTGAGCATACCCAGCCAACTTATGTCGAACAAAGCGGTACAAAAGGGGGTGGTGATGGACGAAGCATCAGAACCAATCAAACACTCACACCCAGTCAACAGAACTGGGTTTGATCCATCACCATTCTTTAGCCCCCTCTGCCACCTCAGTTCAGACATGGCCATATGCAAATCAGTCTGACCCTGTGCCTCATGGGAACAGTCCAGCCCGAACTGCCAAGCCATGCCTTCCCTGGACCGGAAACAAGTTTCCTAGGACCGGTTTCTGGCATTTCAGCCGTCTTCAGCCAGGCTTGCTTGAATCCAGTGGCAAAGTGAGCAAGGGACTCACGTCTGAGCATACCCTGCCAACTTATGGCGAACAAAGCGGTACAAAAGGGGGTGGTGATGGACGGAGCATCAGAACCAATCAAACACTCACACCCAGTCAACAGATCTGGGTTTGATCCATCACCGTTCTTTAGCCCACTCTGCCACCCCAGTTCAGACATGGCCATATGCAAATCAGTCTGACCCTGTGCCTTATGGGAACAGTCCAGCCCGAACTGCCAAACCATGCCTTCCCTGGACTGGAAACAAGCTTCCTAGGACCGGTTTCTGGCATTTCAGCCGTCTTCAGCCAGGCTTGCTTGAATCCAGTGGCAAAATGAGCAAGGGACTCGCGTCTGAGCATACCCTGCCAACTTATGGCGAACAAAGCGGTACAAAAGGGGTTGGTCATGGACGGAGCATCAGAACCAATCAAACACTTACACCCAGTCAACAGATCTGGGTTTGATCCATCACCGTTCTTTAGCCCACTCTGCCACCCCAGTTCAGACATGGCCATATGCAAATCAGTCTGACTCTGTGCCTCATGGGAACAGTCCAGCCCGAACTGCCAAGCCATGCCTTCCCTGGACCGGAAACAAGCTTCCTAGGACCGGTATCTGGCATTTCAGCCGTCTTCAGCCAGGCTTGCTTGAATCCAGTGGCAAAGTGAGCAAGGGACTCACATCTGAGCATACCCTGCCAACTTATGGCGAACAAAGCGGTACAAAAGGGGGTGGTGATGGACGAAGCATCAGAACCAATCAAACACTCACACCCAGTCAACAGAACTGGGTTTGATCCATCACCGTTCTTTAGCCCCCTCTGCCACCCCAGTTCAGACATGGCCATATGCAAATCAGTCTGACCCTGTGCCTCATGGGAACAGTCCAGCCCGAACTGCCAAGCCATGCCTTCCCTGGACCGGAAACAAGCTTCCTAGGACCGGTTTATGGCATTTCAACCGTCTTCAGCCAGGCTTGCTTGAATCCAGTGGCAAAGTGAGCAAGGGACTCACGTCTGAGCATACCCTGCCAACTTATGGCAAACAAAGCGGTACAAAAGGGGGTGGTGATGGACGGAGCATCAGAACCAATCAAACACTCACACCCAGTCAACAGATCTGGGTTTGATCCATCACCGTTCTTTAGCCCACTCTGCCATCCCAGTTTAGACATGGCCATATGCAAATCAGTCTGACCCTGTGCCTCATGGGAACAGTCCAGCCCGAACTGCCAAGCCATGCCTTCCCTGGACCGGAAACAAGCTTCCTAGGACCGGTTTCTGGCATTTCAGCCGTCTTCAGCCAGGCTTGCTTTAATCCAGTGGCAAAGTGAGCAAGGGACTCACGTCTGAGCATACCCTGCCAACTTATGGCAAACAAAGCGGTACAAAAGGGGGTGGTGATGGATGGAGCATCAGAACCAATCAAACACTCACACCCAGTCAACAGATCTGGGTTTGATCCATCACCGTTCTTTAGCCCACTCTGCCACCCCAGTTCAGACATGGCCATATGCAAATCAGTCTGACCCTGTGCCTCATGGGAACAGTCCAGCCCGAACTGCCAAGCCATGCCTTCCCTGGATCGGAAACAAGCTTCCTAGGACCGGTTTCTGGCATTTCAGCCGTCTTCAGCCAGGCTTGCTTGAATCCAGTGGCAAAGTGAGCAAGGGACTCACGTCTGAGCATACCCTGCCAACTTATGGCGAACAAAGCGGTACAAAAGGGGGTGGTGATGGACGGAGCATCAGAACCAATCAAACACTCACACCCAGTCAACAGATCTGGGTTTGATCCATCACCGTTCTTTAGCCCACTCTGCCACCCCAGTTCAGACATGGCCATATGCAAATCAGTCTGACCCTGTGCCTCATGGGAACAGTCCAGCCCGAACTGCCAAGCCATGCCTTCCCTGGACCGGACCCAAGCTTCCTAGGACCGGTTTCTGGCATTTCAGCCGTCTTCAGCCAGGCTTGCTTGAATCCAGTGGCAAAGTGAGCAAGGGACTCACGTCTGAGCATACCCTGCCAACTCATGGCAAACAAAGCGGTACAAAAGGGGGTGGTGATGGACGGAGCATCAGAACCAATCAAACACTCACACCCAGTCAACAGATCTGGGTTTGATCCATCACCGTTCTTTAGCCCACTCTGCCACCCCAGTTTAGACATGGCCATATGCAAATCAGTCTGACCCTGTGCCTCATGGGAACAGTCCAGCCCGAACTGCCAAGCCATGCCTTCCCTGGACCGGAAACAAGCTTCCTAGGACCGGTTTCTGGCATTTCAGCCGTCTTCAGCCTGGCTTGCTTGAATCCAGTGGCAAAGTGAGCAAGGGACTCACGTCTGAGCATACCCTGCCAACTTATGGCAAACAAAGCGGTACAAAAGGGGGTGGTGATGGACGGAGCATCAGAACCAATCAAAAACACTCACACCCAGTCAACAGATCTGGGTTTGATCCATCACCGTTCTTTAGCCCACTCTGCCACCCCAGTTCAGACATGGCCATATGCAAATCAGTCTGACCCTGTGCCTCATGGGAACAGTCCAGCCCGAACTGCCAAGCCATGCCTTCCCTGGATCGGAAACAAGCTTCCTAGGACCGGTTTCTGGCATTTCAGCCGTCTTCAGCCAGGCTTGCTTGAATCCAGTGGCAAAGTGAGCAAGGGACTCACGTCTGAGCATACCCTGCCAACTTATGGCGAACAAAGCGGTACAAAAGGGGGTGGTGATGGACGGAGCATCAGAACCAATCAAAGACTCACACCCAGTCAACAGATCTGGGTTTGATCCATCACCGTTCTTTAGCCCACTCTGCCACCCGAGTTCAGACATGGCCATATGCAAATCAGTCTGACCCTGTGCCTCATGGGAACAGTCCAGCCCGAACTGCCAAGCCATGCCTTCCCTGGATCGGAAACAAGCTTCCTAGGACCGGTTTCTGGCATTTCAGCCGTCTTCAGCCAGGCTTGCTTGAATCCAGTGGCAAAGTGAGCAAGGGACTCACGTCTGAGCATACCCTGCCAACTTATGGCGAACAAAGCGGTACAAAAGGGGGTGGTGATGGATGGAGCATCAGAACCAATCAAACACTCACACCCAGTCAACAGATCTGGGTTTGATCCATCACCGTTCTTTAGCCCACTCTGCCACCCCAGTTTGGACTTGGCCATATGCAAATCAGTCTGACCCTGTGCCTCATGGGAACAGTCCAGCCCGAACTGCCAAGCCATGCCTTCCCTGGACCGAAAACAAGCTTCCTAGGACTGGTTTCTGGCATTTCAGCCGTCTTCAGCCAGGCTTGCTTGAATCCAGTGGCAAAGTGAGCAAGGGACTCACGTCTGAGCATACCCAGCCAACTTATGTCGAACAAAGCGGTACAGAAGGGGGAGGTGATGGACGGAGCATCAGAACCAATCAAACACTCACACCCAGTCAACAGATCTGGGTTTGATCCATCACCATTCTTTAGCCCACTCTGCCACCCCAGTTCAGACATGGCCATATGCAAATCAGTCTGACCCTGTGCCTCATGGGAACAGTCTAGCCCGAACTGCCAAGCCATGCCTTCCCTGGACCGGAAACAAGCTTCCTAGGACCAGTTTCTGCCATTTCAGCCGTCTTCAGCCAGGCTTGCTTGAATCCAGTGGCAAAGTGAGCAAGGGACTCACGTCTGAGCATACCCTGTCAACTTATGGCGAACAAAGCGGTACAAAAGGGGGTGGTGATGGACGGAGCATCAGAACCAATCAAACACTCACACCCAGTCAACAGATCTGGGTTTGATCCATCACCGTTCTTTAGCCCACTCTGCCACCCCAGTTCAGACATGGCCATATGCAAATCAGTCTGACCCTGTGCCTTATGGGAACAGTCCAGCCCGAACTGCCAAGCCATGTTGTGGAAGACAGCGAGCCTCTTCCTGACCTGCTGCATAGCGACATGAAGGATTGTGCTGTGGAAGGGATTAAGTTAGCTCCTGAGTTAATAAGCAGCAGGCAGAATGCAGAGAGGTGGTAGGACAAATTTCCAACCTGTTATGCTGGCTTCAGGATTGCCACTGCCTGTGTGCATGACATAGACACAGAATAGCAGAACATACAGAATGTCTGACCAGCGTTCAGAGATGCATTAGTGTGGAAGTTTCCAAAACGTTGGACCTGGGGATCATTGAGAAATCTCATAGTTCATTGTCTAGTCATGTGGTGCTAGTGGCAAAGAAAGAGTCTACTGACTTGCAGTTCTGTGTGGACTACTAATCCTTCAGTGAGGTAACCGTGACCTATGCCTATTCAATTCTAAGTCTGGATGAGCAAGTGGATTGGCTAGGTGCTGCAAGGTACCTGAGTGCCTTTGATTTGGCCAGTGGATGCTGGAAGATTACCTAAGCACCAGATGCCAAAAAAAGACTGCATTTTCTGTGCCAGAGGGGTTATAACAGTTTAAAGTGTTGCCCTTTGGGTTGAAGAATGCTCCCGCCACTTTCAGTGCCTGATGAATCATGTTTTTGCAGTCCTGATGGAGTTCTGTGTGGCATGCCTGTAAGATATTACGATGTGCAGCAATTCATTGCAGGACCATCTGAGATGCCTAGGACATGTTTTGGCTAGAATAGGGGAAGCAAAACTGACCATTAAGGCATCCAAGTATCAGGTAGGGCAGTTCTCTGTAGTATACATTGGGCATGAGATGGATAACGTGAAGATCCACCAATTGGATGCGAAGATTCAGTTGGTGATGTAGTGGAAAGTTCCTACTATCCAGACTGAAGTGAGGACCTTTCTAGGTCTTACTGGGCATTGCAGGAACTTTATGATAAACTATGAAGTATAGTTGCCCCATTGACTGCTTTGACGCTCAAGAGCAGCCCAAAATAAAAGTCTTTCTAAAAAAAACTTTCTTTAACAACTTCTTTTAAGATTCACAAATGGGAAGGGGCTTTAAAGGACTACTTTCTTTTTTCTAAATGCATTACCACCCCAACTCCTCAGTCAGTAACTTTTCTATGCTTTGCAACCAGATTACAGTTGCAAAACATTGATACATTTTATCTCAAGTTGAAATTTGGAAGGGATGTCAATAATACGCCCCTTCCAAATAATGAATCGGTATCCATTTACAATCCCATTTTAGGAGTTGTTAAAAGTTTACTAACTAGTATAAATGGGATTAGTACATCTTTACATTGTATTTTTCTGTTCCAAATGGATCTATTTTGCAAATCGCAGTGTTTACGAATGCAACATAGGCTTGTACATCAGTAGCTTCTCATGTCTAGTCCCGCGGAACCTGCGAGTAATGAAAAAGTTGAGAGCGTGCCCCAATTGTTTCTTCTTGCATGGTTGTAGTAGAAACCAAGGGCCTCATTTACAAGATTTTGACGCACGGCAGGGCAGCATATCTTCCTGCTGCCCTGCCGTGCATCAAAATAAAAGGGCAGGAATGTGCTGTATCTACAAGACACAGCGTATTCCTGTCCCTCTCCCCTGTGCAGGCACACAAACAGCAGACATGCGTCAGCGCAGACAACTGTGCGTCATTTTGCAAAGGTGCCTGCACTGAGGGGATGATTGTGTTTGTTTAGGAAGGGACACCTTCCTGTACAAAAACAATCATCAAAGGCATCTTCCTCATTCTATATAAAGAGGAAAAAACGAGGTGAAATAAAAGTATTTCTCCTTTTTACGCCTCCTTACGCCTCCCCTGGGGAAGCGTAGGATTCTGACACATTCCCAGGTTTACAAAATGTTGTAAATCTGGGAATGCGTCACGCTCCATGGATGTTGTATTGGAACACCCACGGGAACACCCATGGAACGCCCCTTTCACGCAGAGTTATTCGTTAAAATGAAATACATTTACAAGGCCATGAAAAGTCAAGCCGGGTGACTTTACATGGCCTAAAACCCATTGCGCCTCCGGTGCGTCATTAAAAGTGACACACCGACAGAGCACTGGGCTTGTAAATAAGCCCCCAAATGTCTACTTAACAGTTGTGTTTTTGATGTGCCAAGTGCTGTCTTCCTGTATCACTAACCTTACAAGCATGATCCACTCGGAATTTGGTACGGAAAAGCGGGATATGCCGTAAACCCAGTCAGCTTGGTGTGTTTTTACTTCTGTGTCATGCTGCTCCACAGCAGTATTCTGAGTAAATGGAAATGCCGACGATATGGTATTTGCAACCTGAGTTACAACTCACTGTCACATTAGCTTGTCGTACTCCAACTGGATGAAATCTACCACTGCAGTATTTAATTGCCCCCACCCCATCCACATCGAGGCTGTTCTTTGTGCAGTGGGTTTGACTGGGCGCCCAGTTATCCTGCAAATCTAAGGTGATAAGCAAAACGTGTCCATGAGAATGTGATTGACACGCATATTTACCATGTTTGAAAATCAGCGACATTAATGCCATACTGGTGAAGGCAGGTCTATGTTAATCTGTGGTTATCATGTAGAGCATTTCAAGATTATCGAGAACATTTTATATTTGAGTAGTTTTCCACTTGAAAATGCACATATTGGTAAGCATATTTTTCTCAGCGAGATGATGCGTTTCTTCAATTATGTTTTATTTTGCTCAAGTCGTCCTGTTAAACAAGTGATGCCGTTTCGAATGTAGGCGTTATATCTCTAATCTGCCACTAGATGGCAAACTTGCGCCTTTTTGGTTTCAGACAATTTATTGCTATTATGGTGCTAGTAATGACGATTATTGTTATTATTTGTGTTATTATTATTATCATTCGGTTTTATAATCTTGCAGGTTTGATTAATACAAATGATGCTGATGTGTTACACTGATCTGTGTTCTTCATTGCTTTTGTACCTTAAACTTAGATTTGAAAATGAACTAGTATCATTTATACATGTATAAAAAATATCAACAGGTTTTAGAAATACAATTCGGGATTGTTTTTGTCATTTTTAACTTTTTTTTCTGACTGTTTAGCTAACGTTATAGCACATTTTGAGCCACACTCAGCACAGCATGTACAGTAATGTTTGCATAGAACATCACATCTATCTATTTGTAATATGATTGGTGTGCGGTGTTGGTGCGGCCTTGTCAGTGTGAGTTTGTCACTGTAAAAGTAAGTAGCAACATTGTTGATAAACCCATGTGGCAGACTCCTTTGCGTCCTCCCCAACACGAACCTTAAGGCAACACGGCCCCGCTCCCCCAAACACGTCTCCTGTATCCTAATCGATACAAGATCATTAAGTAGGAGCAGAAACCAAATCTTAGACCTAGTAGTTGACTCTAACCTGGAAACCTTATTTATCAAAGAATCTTATCTGGGAGAATATACCTCTAGCATACCACACAGGGCCGTCCCTATGCCCCACCTAACTCAGAGACCGTCCAACCGGGAATTACCGTGGGGGACTAGCCGTGGTAAACCAACACTCCCCACTGACCTCTAGCATCACAGATTTCTCAAAATTAGAATTTGTCATTACTTGTGTGCTGCTTTCAGGTCACTGTAGCGTTGTGAACCTATGTGCGCTAGGACCGTTGTGGTACTGAGCGGACTCAACAGAGGAATTACATAACTTGCTGGCAGGTGTTAAGGTGTGGTCATTAATAGTTATGGCGAAATTAGAGTGCAGTGTGATTGTGTGCTGAGGGATTAAGACATCTTTTACAGAGCTCTGTGTGTGGTGTATTGATTTGCATGCTCCCAGACTGGGGAGGACGCTACAATCATGACTTTCTCTGCCTCCTTCATTTTCATTGATCGACCACCACCCGACAAATGGATCAGCAACAGAATATCGACTACACAAATATTTTTGCAATAAATACACCGTTACATATAGTAAAGCATAAACAATTTAGTACATAACTATAACATAATGACTATTACATAACGTTAAGTAACATTTAATATTAAAAATAAATATATACTTTTGTAAACATACACACAAAAACATGTGTGTATGTTTATATATACATATCTATAAAACAATGAATATTACCTATACATTTTTTACATTCTCTGCATGTTTTGTGTTTTTTGTGTAAAAAAAATAAAACATACACACATATATATATATATACAGATAATATAACATTTTAAATAAACAGATAATAATATTACATGAATCTAAACAATATTAAAAATATAGTAAACTTTGTAAAAAGTAGACATACTATTACCACTGTGGTCTGTGCAACAGTAGTGAAAGTGTTGGACTCCGAAAGGGGTGGCTGTTCCTATGAAGAGAGAGAAAAAATAATAAAAAGTTGGAATATAAAAAATGAGGGGATCTTCCTTACTAGGAAGTGTTGCCCTCACACACCCATATGGATATCATGATTCATCATCGGACTTTCGCTACCCGTGGGGCATTGAAGCTCTGGCCCCACGAGGAGCTAAAGCCAGATGATATAATTTCTTCGCAATTTACATAATTATTAAGAAATTAAATATGTAATTAAAAATGTATAATTAATTGATCATTCATTATTACTTTACTCAATTAACTTCCCACCCTATACCCCTACAAACCCAACAACCCACACCTAAAAACGAAAAAACTAATTATGGGGCACATGCATCAACAATGCCATTTGCGATTCCTTATTAGCGAAAAATAAGGAATCGCTAATAAGGAATAGCAAAAGGCTATGCATGTAGGAATCGCTATTCAAATAGCGATTCCTTAACTTTCCTTAATTGCGACTAGCAAATTGCGAGTAGCAATTAAGGAATGCCGTCCCAATCATTCCTATGGGCCTCCAGGCCCATAGGAATGAATTGGAGATTGCATGAGCAAATTGCGAGTACCAGTAGGTTCTCGCAAATTGCTCATGCAATTTCAAGGGTGCAAGGGTGTCAAAATGACACCCTATTGCACCCCTGAAATTGATATTTGCACATATGTTGCACACACACATGCTCTAAGGGCATGTGTGTGCGCAACATGAAACTTTGAAAAATGCACAAAAGTGCATTTTTCAAACTTTTAGCAAATTACCATGCAGTTCATCTTCATGGTAATTTGCTCCCCCTATTAGCGAATTTGCTAATTTTTTAACTTTCATGCATTGCATTTAAGGAATCTCAATTTGGGATTCCTTAAATGCAATCGCAATTTAAGGAATCGCTATTTAAGGAATCCTTAAATAGCGATTTTTGTATTCGGGTTGATGCATTGGGATTAGGTTTTATTTACTCGCTAACGGGTGTTATTAGCGGTTCGGTATTTTACCGACTGGATTTTGGCTTGATGCATGAGGCTGTATATTTACACAAGTTGCCTAATTAATTGAAAATTAACTAATTAATAATGAACAATTCATTATTAATTAATAACTTATTACTTAACTAACTTCCCACCCTATGCCTCTACAAACAAAACAGCCTGCACCTAACCTGTTTACATAATTAATTGTCAATTAACTCATTAATAATAATAAATTAATTAATAATAAAACAATTATTACTTAATTAACTTCCCACTCTATACTCCTAAAAACAAAACAACGCACTCCTAAAACTAAAATATCACTTAATAAATATAATAATTACAGAATTTACATAATTAATTATCTACTAAATATTTAATTACAAATTATTAGTTAACGATACTTAATTAACTTCGTAAACTGAGCCTCTGCAAACCTCACCTATAAATTACTATTAACAATTAAATAAAAAAATATAATTTGAAATGAAATGAAATGAAAAGACCATTTATTGAGCGCGATAGCTACCCTGAGGCGTCCTAGCGCTATGGACAATACGTGCAGGTAGAGGACTTAAAGATTATTCAGACCTATTAAAAAGCAGGGTTTTTAGTTGTTTACGAAACAGCAGTAGGTTGGGCTCTGAACGCAGGGAAAGGGGGAAGAGAGTTCCACAGTATGGCCGAGTTATAAGAGAAGGACCGACCCCCCACACCTGGTTCTCTTAATCCTGGGTACCGTGGCAAGGAAAGAGGATGCTGATCTGAGCTGTCTGGTCGGGTTATAGGGGATGATCAGTGGGTAATTGATGACAGCACCCGTTTTCCAGAAGGCTCGATGGGTGATGCATAGGGCCTTAAATTCGATTTTTCCCTGACTGGGAGCCAATGAAGGTTCTTTAAACCGGGTTTGGCTGAGAGTCGACGGGGGATTTGAAGCAGTGTTCGGGCGGCGCAATTTTGTATGATCTGAAGCTTGCGCAGGGTGGTTTGAGGGGCCCCTAAATAGAGGGCGTTCCCAAAATCTAGCTGAGACAGAATGAGACCCTGGACCATAATCTGTCTTGCTTGGGACGGTAATAAGGGGAGAATCTTCCGCAGGAGCCTGAGTAGGCCAAAGCAGGTGGCTGACAGTTTGGCTGCTTGGTAGTTAAAATTGAGGGGCTTATCCAGCCAGATGCCCAAGCTCTTGATTGTATCCTTAGGTGTAGGAGCAGGGCCAAGACAGGTCGGCCTTGATGGATTGATCAGGAGCGTGGGGGAGTTGCCTAAGAGCATCAGCTCGGTTTTGTCCCCGTTGAGTTTGAGACACGATGAAGTCATCCATTTGATCACCTCCTCTAAGAAGTCCCTCAGGCTGTTGTGTGAAGTGGAAGACTGATTGAGAGCCACCACTAGCTGAGTAGCTGAGTGTTAAAATTATCAACAACAATTATACAAACAATATATAACATATAGAATTGAAATATGAACTAAATCACTTACAAATAATTTTAAACAATATTTTTTACAACAATATTTTTGCAAACAATATTAAAAACACACATATTCTTGCAAACGATATTACGTCCCTAAAAATCTATATTTTTGTCTGCGATATTGTTGCACCACAATATTAATGTATAGATATTTTAAACTCGATATTTGTTTAGCTCGGTAGTAATAACTCGATATTATGTCCAAATACTCCAACAGGCACATCTTTCCTAGATTCTTCCCAAACTCTACATTACATATCACTATTGATAATACAGAAAAAGGGGGGAAATCAAACATTTATCAACCGGTACAGAACACGGGGGTATGTAGACTAACCTGCCCAACTGACATAGAAAGTTCAAAAATTATAAAATAAATTATGTGAGGGCACTATTCCTGAATAATTCTTCTTTATTACTTATAAAGATTCAGAAATTCTCGTCCAACTCATGTTTTACAATATTGGTCGCTTCATCAAGGCCACACATTTTCATATGACATTCACTACAGTACATACATAAAACAAGATGTAAGTACACTACTATTCATTGATAATATACACATAAAACATTTCCACAGAAAAGTATGTACATGTATTATTTTGGTCTCCAACGTTTTCTGTACTGTGAGCTACTTATGTTCAATGAAACGTATTGAGAGCTACTAATATTATTAGTGTTGTATAATCTAAAATTTTTATATGTATATTAATTCAACCAAGTATAAGCCTTCTAATTTAAGAAGCTGGACTGCACACAAGTGCGCTACTCAGAGATAGCTGGAGAGCTACAGTAGTTCACAAGCTTCTGGTTGCAGGTTTAAACTATCCCACAAATACATTTTCAGATAATCCTTCAATAAATTCATATATTTCTGAAGATTATTAGATATCCATTTCTGAAACATGTGTTGGCCAAGTATTTTGGAATCCTATGCATAATAAAGAAGAATTATTCAGGAATAGTGCTCCTCGCATAATTTATTTTAGATATCACAACTGATAGCCGAAACCTATGTGTCTTGGGTTATTTCAACACCGGGTTTGATAAATCAAAACTTCTATACCTCATCACCCCTCAATAACCTTGAAGGACTCAATTTCTATCAGTTAGTTATTAAGGCCACATACGCTACTGATCAGACCTTTGATACATTTTTCGTCTTTATAGCACTCATCGGAATTAGAGGAAACAATCTCATTGCTTGGAGTGATCACCACATTAACATCAACCTCAAGCAACCCGTCGTACCACCTGCCTTTTAACAATCTTGCATATTTGGTCATGGAAGGACTTGAATCTTGACTCCTTTCAGATGTAACTGTCTGCTCCCATCACACCTGATCCGCAGATATCTATCAAACAATACCATCTATAGCTCCTTCAAAAGGAGTGTCCCTCAAGTCTCACAATATTGGTAACATAGCTGGAAGGATGGCTGCCTCGATCTCGGAGTAAAGTTATGAGAATGCAATCATTGAAAGACAGCAGAGAAAAGCAAATACTCAGAATGTACAAATCAGTGTCAAGAGACAATACAGAAACCTCAAAGCAGCTAATAAGAAGATTGCACTGCTCATAACACATATTGGAGGTATCAAGTAATTTGTGGCTTCTCAGAATTTGCAATATTGCATTGCGGCACGGCTGCAGGGTGAGTAAACTTTTATTGTGTTCCTGTTAGTCAGTATAACAACGGAATGCCAGAATGGCAAAAAATAAGTGCTGCTATTCCATTGGATCATGAAGAAAGGCACTAAGCGCATCTGTGTGCGCAGTTGTGCTGGTTCAGCATGTAAGTTTACAGTAATGTACTAAGGTCATCCTGATTTCTTCTGTCCCTTATCAGCGCACAAAGTAGTTAAATAGATAATTCCACTGCTATTGATTCCCTAAAATCTACACTCAGAAGCAATTTATACGCAAGCAAATTTGTTAGTATCTGGTACTTATGCTCAATCCTAAGTCCTATTGATGATCCACAGCCTGTGTAGAGATCAACATGCTTTTGATGATTCTGGCGACCTAGCCTAGAGAAGCAAATGTCTTGTATAGGGTTGAATGAGGACTTTCCCCTACAACTTGCATGTACTGATTTTGGCTGACACCATGCTTTGGTACACATCTAAATGTTTTTAAAAACTCTATTTGCTTCTGTACTGCTTTATGAGGCATCAAGCACGTCCTTTCCTTTCTGTAAATCCTCTTTCCCGGAAAAGTTCATTATGTTGATTTATATTATAATTTTTCTAAGATACAAACAAACCTGTGGCATATTTACAAATTTTTCATGCAATGCAGGACAGCAAGCAAAGTTGCTGCGCTACGCTTCATTACGTGAAAGGGAGACAGCATAAATGCTCCATTTTAACAAAGATTTGGAGCTTTTCTATTCTCTCTTTGCACTCATGCACTATGTGAAGCCTAGCACCAATGCAAGCACCCTTTTACTATAGTGCAAGGGTGCCTGAGTTACAGGCAGGATTTTATTTTGTGAAGGAAGGTTCACCCTCCTGCACAAAAACAATCCTTAGATGCATTGTTGGCTTCCTATGTGTGCTGTAAAATTCAGCACAGGTGGAAATAGGAAATACAAGTAGAACTAAAGATATTTCTGCTAGTAACGCCTCACTATGGAAGGCATAGCTTATTGTTGCATTCCCAGCTTTACTACTTTTAAGAAGCCTGGGAATTCTGCAAAATCTAAGGGTGGATGGATGGTTTACCCATGGAGCAGCTCCCAGGTTGAAATGTAATGTAACACAGCTTATTTGTGTTGCATTTCTTTACAAAGCCAGGCAAGGTGGTGCAAACCACCCCTTCAGTGGCTTTTTGAATATTACTGAAGCCTTTCAGTTGTCCTTGCATCGTCTTGCATGACCAAAGGACAACGCAAAGGCTTGATAAATCTGGGCCCTAGTGTAAACATACTGCATGATATATATATATTTTTGTCATATGTTGTTTATGGTTAATTCAATAGACTATATTTAATCATAGAAATGTATTGTAGCGCATTGCCAAATGTTACCTCACCCAACCACTGCTAAACAGTGACACAGTGCTTGTGGTTTCCCCTAAAACATGCAGTGTACATTTGTGTCACCTAATTAACTGATTACCCTTTCCAGTGAAGCCAGGGTAGATGACACAGAAAATGCCCCAGTGCCATGAAAGTTAAACCTCAAATGTGACATGTAGTGTTTATTTTCCCCATCTGCATGAATAACAAATAAATATGCTTCTAGAGAGTGTCATTGTGCTCTGACTGGTCTACAGTTTAAAAGTACTGCAGTAGAACAAGGCAAGGATATGGGCCAATACTAGGTAGGAAAACCTGTTTTGTACATGAGCTAAGTTACCACTAAAGTTTTATTGTGTGTCCATTGGATGGATGTTTAATATATAAAAATAAGGCAAACAAGAAATTGGGAAAAGTATGCCTTCAGAGTGGACAATTACTAAAATCTATTTGTACTACAGCGGTTAAGCTGTATTTTCTATGGGCAAACCTAGTTATTAATTCAATTATCTATCTAGGCATGGAAAACTTCTCAAGCGGTTATTAAAAGCTATTTCCAACTTTTAAAACTATAATTTTCTAATGAAAGTAGATTTTGATAACTTTAAGGGAAAAAGTAATTTTTGAAAAGTGTATTTTGTGTTGCCTGACAGTAAACTGATTTAGAACTGGTCTACCTCACATTTCTGCTCCAAGGGCTAAATACATATACCTAGCTGACTTGTTAATGGCAGTTTCAATGGAAGACAAAGGCGTTTTCTTTAATAACAGAAAGGCAAGCGTATTAATAGTTGCTACTTAGCATTGATTAGCCTTTAGAGGGAACAGCTGGCAATAAAATGGTCAACTTTCAGAGTTCAGCTTTTGAAGGGGAAATGTGAAATGCAGCTGTCAGGAATTGTAGCCATTGATGCTTGGAGTCATCTTAGACTTTTTTTTATCAGTATCCCCAGTTTAAAGGAAAGACAGTTCTAGCACCGATAGCCTGAAGAACAACTCATCTCAATAGGGTAGTGAGTATAGCAAGGGCTACTTAGATGAAATGCTGTGTGCTGCCATGAATTGCTGTGGTACAAACTATGGCCGGGCATCTTTCTATAAAGAGACCAACCCAAGGGTAAGTTGATGCTCGACCAGTATGAGATTAAGAAGGTGTGTCAGGCTGACACCACAGACATGTCTTTCACAGTATTGAAACAAGAACACTCCAGGCATTTCTACGAAATAAACAGCAACTTCAGACATGCCTATCACACTACATCACTGTGAGAAAAAAGAGAATTCCCAGACATGTCTGTCACTGCCTTACTGCAATTAATATGGAGCACCCCAGATAGGTCTATCCCACTGCCTGACTTTTAGCATTCTATGAGTTTGTTGAAAGTATGTGCTTACATGTCCTGATTCTGGATGGTTTATCAACCTCTTAGTGTGAAGCCTCCACTTCTACATTTTCATGGTATAAAATCTTATCTAAATGTTGTGCCCTGTTGCCTTGCTTCTGAACTCAAGACAAACAAATTTAACCACCTCCCCGGGGCAGTGGAAGTGTATTTCCTGCATTCTTATGGCTCAGAGATCAGACAGCGAAGTGAGAGATTGCAGACATGGTTCCTCTTTTGAAATTCATTAATGTCTTTGTTAGGAAGGGGCTGCCGATTGCTTGTTTTTCCTGAGTACTGCAGGTTGGTAGACGGTAAGTATGAGGGGAAGGGGAAGACTGCAGTTTCTGCTGTTCAGGTGAAGACGTTTTTAGGCAGGGCCTTTGCTTTTGTGTGTCTGATTACTACTACAGGAAGGCTGAATGACATTCAGATGCAAGATATCACCCTTCATTGTGCCTATGTTGTGATTGCTTCAGACTGAAGATAACACCAGTGCTTCCTGCCCAATGAAACATTACTCTACACTATTTCACTAAAACAGACTCTGTTATCCTTCATCCCAGCCTGTTCATCAAATAGAAAGGGGAAGAGCATCTAAACACAAACATTTAAAGTACACCTTCCTGTTTCTTACCATCAGATTTATGAGAAAATGATACCATATTTATTATAAATCTATTTATCCACAATGATATTGCAACACATGCAAATTATGTTATTTCTTTCTACAGTTTTCCATGCAATCTTAATAAACCTCCACAATATTCCTAAAAACTTTGAATAAAGGTTGACTTTGAGTTAAACTTTGATTGATGACTCACCTATATCTTTTGAGTGACTCCTCTTCCTTTCCATCTCTGCATGCCACTTCACTCCGTAGTAAGTCACATGCATATTTGCCTTAAATCCCTATTCTTGTATCTGTGCAAATTTCCCACACCTCATTTAAATTTATCAATACCGTCAACCAATTAATGGATTCTCATATCACCCCTCTTCAACTAAAGATCACACCTAACTCCTTTTAATTTACTATGCTACATAGAAAGTAGAGTAAATGCGATGCATAGTTTTCTTAAGAGTGCAAACTAATCTGACTAACCAACAATAAGCCAAGAAAAACCACCCGTAACCCTGGCTTCTAGAGCAGCATGCTGCCCGACGTAAAAGGCTACAATCCTTCTTCAGTTGTACTAAGTGCTATATAAATTTAATTTTAATTACAATACAATACAATATATAACACATTCTAATAGAATAACTCTCAGCAGTTGAGCAGTCGATCATAGTTGATAAAGACAACATAATAATGTCCTTATACTGCTTGAGACTCTCACACTCGCAAAAGACAAAACTGCATGGCTCGAGTCCATCGTCCTGGACTATAACAGTTCACAACAATAAACCACCTAAACCAAACTGAACAGATATGGAATAACTGAAGAGATCTGCCACATGCCGACGGAGGACCTTCATTTAGTTCATCACTGCAGGTCCCAACTAGTTACATGATATAACCACCTTTTGACATCGCACAATTGCTATCAGATGGGGGATGATAAAAACAAAGTCCATGTCAGCAGATCTCTGGTCCATGTCTTCTTTCAACCTATGCCTGCGCAGAACGATAAGCTTTAACCAAAATATTTCAGAGTGAACAACTCAGTGCAGTAACCAGCTAAGCGGACTATGAAAATAAGAAATACCATAAAGGGACGTGCAGAGCTGCTTGAACCTGTCAGCTTACTGAAAGCAATAAACTGTGCACCTGCGCCCCACACTTCCTCATCTATCACACTGTTAAAGGCTTCGTCCCATAACACGATAACAGCACCTCAATGGTCCTCCTGCATTACATGGACACAGTTTTTACGCATGATCAAAACAAAAACAACACCCTTCCAACTAAACACCCTACAAGGTGTAGAGTGCTACCCATGTAGGTGAGAGCTTCAGTGCCCCACGTAGGGATAGTAAGTGCTACGATACAATGTAAATAAATGTAGGTGGCCTTCCCATGAGAAAATAGCCTTAGACTCTGAGATTGGATCGAAACGCCTGTTAAATATCCCAATGCAACAGTTGCTTCCAGTACTGTTGTGTAGTTTCCAATAATCAGTAGGAAATGCATGTTAAACTTAGGATGTTGCCAGACTGATTCCATGCACCCCTGGAGGGTTTGTCATCCCTTTGAGCAGCTGGCTCGCAGTTCCACCATTAGCCCCCTAACCTAGACAGGGAGCAAACAGTTCTGGCAATTACTGAACATGTATACCCTGTTCCCTCAGGAACCTAGGTGACAGACCTAGCACATTTCCCTCAGACACTCATACTCTCTTTCGCTTAGAGAAATTAACAAAGAAGACACGAAGGGACATTTTTCAAGATTTATTGAACCAAAATGATTCTTGTATAGAAAATATGTGCTGCAATGATCAATAGACAGAAACAGACAAAAGTTATAGTGAGTGTCAAGACAGTGAATAAAATGAATAGTTTCCCCATCTTGCTGAGACAACTTATATATGCATTCATATACAATATTATAACAGTCTAGCGTACTCCTACGATGCAAACCCTAACCTACGTGACTGAGGTGTAAATGTATGGTCTGCCAAGAAACTCTGTCTGGATGATCTAACCCCTTTTCCTGGTGGGTAAGAATGTCTGAACCCGTGTTGGTCACAAACTGGACACCCCTCACGGAGATTTGTCAGCTGCTGGGCGAAAGCTTCAGAATTCAGGGGCCTCTCGAAGTCTGCAGAAGTATCTCCTCTGATTATGCTTGGGAAACAAAAGGTTATATATAGAAAAAGGAATTCTTGTCTTGGGCCGAGATTGTGATCAGGCTGTCATTGTTTGTATTCCCCATGATAGCTGTGTCGCCATATGAACGTAATAAATAACACATTTGTATAACACATGTGAGGGCCTTGTACACAGTGCTAAGACTGTGATTTTGTGTTCTCTCGAAATTCTCTGTCAGCAAGGTATTTCCAAGAAACTACCCCAAGTATCACAAATGGAAATATGTGTCAAAAGTCAATGTGACAAAGTGAAGGCAATTTTAGGAAAGGAGTGCGTACATGTAATATGGCACTATTTCCTACCAGGCTGAACTCAGGCACATGACAGTAGTATCATTTGCACTTGCGGGATGTGGCTGTTTGAAGGACATTTCGCTAGGGCATCTACCAGTGCAAAAAGAGGATAGATACTTTCTGGTATTTGTCCCACTAGGTGAATTTCACTGCTTGTTTTTACTGATGAAACAGAATCACTCAAAGTGTCACGAATTAGACGATAGAATGGCACACATAAGTACAATAAAACATTGGAAATGTCACACACAAGCTATATCAAAAACTGGCTGCTATGCATTCTGTCATGATTTTTATTAAAGCAGTTTCTCTCTGACCGGTATTTGGAAAAATGAGTAATTAGGAATTTGACAGGCAATCATTTTCATTTCACATGCAATTTCACTTATTAATTTTTTCTCATTTCATAAATGAAATATGGCTAAGGCCCTCAAAAATGAAAGTGACCCAAACACCTCTGTATCTTGATGTAGCTTTCATAATCACAGAATAGCTAAGAAAGTTTCATGAATTTGAGATTTGTTTTCTTTTTTAAATTAAGATATTTGATGATAGTTGTGTCACAGCATACTGTGGGGTCCTTTTAAAACACAGCCTGCGATAGTGCCTCCGACTGCTCCTGTGTGATTTAGGAATAGTGTGCTAAATTATGATTAAGGCTCTCTGTTTTCCGTTTTTACTGATGTTTACAGATAAATACAGACAGAAACCCATTTAGTTTCTTGTCTGTATTTATTTTTTAAATGTGGATAAAAACGGAAAATGGGTGCCTTTTAGTGATTCTAAATGCATTTTGCCATGCCTGCCAGACCAATAACTGTGTGGATTGATAGGTAAAGTGGATAAAAGGAAAGTAATTTTAGTAAAGAAGCTTAAACAGCAGTAGATAGGCACAAAGCTGATTCTGAATTATGCATATTTTCATATAAGTGCAGTGGTTTATCTTATGCGGGTGGTCATATCACTGAAACCTGGCAGGCATGCAAGCATGACTGCATACTTCTTTGTTAAATAAATGTGGAAATAAACCCGTTTCAGCTTTATTCTTTTCACAACACCCATAATAAATAAGCATAAATACAGATAAAGTAGACAAAAAATAAATATGGATAAATACAGACGGAAATGACAAAAAAATAAATACCATATAATCCGGAGCCCTAATTATGATTATCTGCTCCTTAAAACTGGAAGTTAAAAACATTTCAACATCTATTGGTTAATTCTGCAAACAAAGACATTTCTTTGTTTATATCATCCGGAAAGGAAAATCCTTTTTTTGCATTCTTCATTTATGTTTGAGTCATACAAACTGATACTCTCTAATAATTTCATAAGAAATAAAGAAAACAGCTCTTCTGTTGTCAAAACAACCATTATTCTTTTTGAAGCAAAACAAATTTCAAAAACAAATCAATCTACAATACGATGCCTGCATGCTCTCTTCTGAGCCTTTAAATAAAGCACCTTTTATGCTGGCCAAACCCTGGCCCTAGCCTACCTGCATGTTCATTAGCAGTGCAGTGTGGTCTTCCGGGGCTGGTGAAAAGACCCAGCACAGCCACGCTGGTACACAAGTTGCCAACGTGCCATGCTCGGTGTTCCAGCTCTCTAAGAACAATAGTGCTACAACTTTGCAAGCCAAGTACACCTGCTGCAGCAGGCTTCCCACTCGCTGACTTGAATGCAGTATCCTGCCCAGCTACACCTGAACAGACACATGCGCATAAGACAAATACTTGCTGCAAATGAGTGCATGATGCCACCAGCAATTTGTCTACATTACAGTGCAAACAGCATAACGCAACCTCACACAATGTGGTTTGCATCATGGAAGGTTGGAACTTTATGAAAAACGATCCAAATTTGAAACATAAGCAAACACATTTTTTTTAATCAAGGGGCCAAGCGGTTGAACGGGACAGATGTTAACGGGAGCCAAGGTTCGTAACTAAAGTGGCAGGGGTCGCCACAGGTGGCATGGGGTCAGTTGTGACACCTGGCGAACCCCAATTGACCTCCATGCTTATGCCTACCACCTGTCCTGGGGTATAGGCCATCAACCAGTACTCTCCAGCCACCTCTGTCCTGGGCTTTTCTTTCAATCTGACTCCAGGTGTAACCCATTTCCTTCAGCCTCGAGGTCTCGGTGCAAGGTGTTTCTTGGCCTTCCTCATTTGCTTTTCCCTGGAGAGTTCAAGGTTGCGGGCTAGTGGGGAGTGTGACCTATCCAGCCCCAGCGTCTTTTCATGATTTCTTCATGAGCAAAGAGTTGGAATGTCTGCTGCAATAGGCCGATGTTGCTGATGGTGTTTGGCCAGCAGATTTTGAGGATTTTGCTTAGGCAGGTGTTGATGAAAGTCTGGACTTTGTTGGTGGTGGTCACTATTATCCTACAAGTTTAAGCTCCATACAAAAGATCGAATTTGACAATGGTGTTAAAAAGTCTGATCTTGGTTTGCAGCGTTAGTTCCTTGGAGCTCCAGATCTTTAGCTGAATGAAGGCAGCCCTTGCTTTGCTGAATCTTGCTTTGACGTTGGCATATTCATGCTTGTCTATGACACTGCTCAGGTAGGTGAAGGCCTCCACCTCTTCCAGTGCATCACCTGCAAGAGTGACTGCTGTTGAGCTGGCCGTGTTAGCCTTCAGGATCTTGGATTTTCGCCTCTGGATGATGAGGCCAAGTTGTGCTGAAGTGGCTGCCATCTTGTAGGTCTTCTCTTGCATCTGCGGATGGATATGGGAGAGTAGAATTGCCGAGCTGTGACCAAGGTGTCCACTGGATCCCATTTCTTCTCCTTGCTATGGATGTCTTCATGATCCAGTCTTTGGCCAGCAGGAAGAAAAAAGGCGAGAGCAAACAACCCTGACAGACTTTGGCCCTCACTTGGAAGACTTCAGAGAGTTTTCCTCAATGGACTGTCTTGCAGGTCTTTCCCTCATAAGAGTTACTGATGATTCTTACGAGTTTATCTGGCACACCGTAGTACCGTAGGAGTTCCTAAAGGGCCTCTCTGTCCACGCTCTCAAATGCCTTCTCATAGTCGATGAAGTTGATATAGATGAGGTAGTTCCATTCTATCGACAGCTCAATGATGATACGCAGTGTTGCAATCTGGTCTGTAGAGGATCTATCTTTGCGGAAACCAGCTTGCTGACCTCACAAGTGAGCATCAACTTGATCCTTCATTCTGTTCAGGATGACTCCGTTGAAAATATTGCCTGGTGTTGTTAGAAGAGATATCCTTCTGTAGTTTATGCAGTTACCCTGGTCACCATTCTTGGGATCTTGATGAGATATCCCTCCTTACCAGTCTCACAGCACCTTTTCATCTTCCGAGATCCTTCCAAACTTGGGGTAGGGCATGTCTACAGATGTCTCAATGTCTGCCTTCAGTGCCTCTGCATAAATGTTGCTGGGTCCTGCTGCCTTCCCATTTCTCAGATGTTTGATAGCTTGCCGTATTTCTTCCTTGGTTGGTCTGCTTCAGTCACTTGGCAAGTCCTTGCCAGCTGGATGTATGTTTGGTGGAGACTGTGGCATAAGCTGGTTGAGCAGTTCTTTAAAGTGCTCTACCCATCTTCATTGTTGGCCTTTGTTACCCATGATTATCTTCTAGCTTTGTCTTTACCAAGTTTTTCTGGCTTGCTGTATCTGCCGGAGAGGTTCCTTGTTATGTTGTAGAGTTCTTTCAAGTTTCCATGGCTTACTGCTTCCTGGACTTCTCTGGGAAAACGATTGATGAAGCTGCACTTGTCTGCTCTTTGCTTCCTTGTTGATTTTGTTGTATTCACATTGAGTGTTTGCTTTTTCTGCTCTTGTTTGGCTGGTGTTAACTGCAGCTTTCTTTTCCTTCCTCTCTTGGATTTTGCACAAAGTCTCGATTGAGATCCATTCTTTATGCTTGTGTTTCTTGGGGCCCAGTACCTCCTGGCAGGTTGATGCCACTGTTTATTTGATTTTTTCCCAATTACTTTCAACTAGGTCTCTGTCATCCTGTAGTTCTTACAGGACTTGAAACATGTTACTGAGGGCGACTGAGTATTCACTCATTTCTGTGTATCTTTGAGGAGGTGGGTGTTATATTGCTGATGTTGGTGTGTTTTTGGTTCTTTAGCTTTAGCTTTAGCTGGCCATGACAAGGTGATGAGAATTTATCAAAGAGAGGGAGTGAAGAGGTACTGGGATAGAACCTACCTCCTATACGATTATGTAATAAACAAAAGTGGTTCTACCCTATCTAAAAGTGAAAGTTAATAATATTTATTGATTTTTAATTTTAAGTGATGGTAAGTAAGGTGGAAATGCGTGATCCATGAGGTGTCACGGAAAACACTATGTGTTTTTAAAATACCCCTCACACACTATGAATCCCATAGTGTCATGCTTCATCATAGGGGTCTTCCCGTCCCTCTACGGGGCGGGGCGTGCTACTACCTACGAATACGTGGGAGCACTGTTGTTATGAATAGATAGGCTATGTGTAGTGAAGGGATGTGAGTGTTTAGGGTTTTGAGTAAGATATAAAAATTAAAAGGACCCTGGCTAGTAGAAAAAAACAATTTTATTCGGTTCTCTAGCTGGGAGCGTTAAAAATGGGGAAGAGTGTAGGAAGTGTCACAAATTTGTGGCTGCCTACTGGGTCAACATGTTTCGTAAGCAGTCCCCACGGCTTTACTCATCAGGACCGACAATTAGTAATCCCTATTGCACTCAATAGAATTAGTAATATGGTTTGTATGCCTATTATTCTGATACACCAGACCTTTAAAAGTTTTGTAGATCTGTGAACAAGGGTACAATGACTCTAGTGATTTAGGACCAAATTGGTATCTGTAAAAAAAGAGAACAACAATAGAAACGAGTTTATCGCTGTTGGATTTAACACATCACCATACTTTTGGTTTATCTGATTAGAATTCATTTTGTTTTCGTGATATATTTTTCTAAATATATATTTTTCATTCTATATCAACGTGGGTGAGGTATTTTTACTCACTACCCAATTTTTTGTAGAAATGGAAAGGAAATGGTAGTTAGACACAAAGACAAACTCTACATATATTTACGACAAAATTTACGACAAAAATAGATGTCAGGAGACCACACCAAACACTGATGTTCTTTGCTGTGTAAACTCACTAGGTACATACATTAAATAGGCGTCATGGCCCACAATCATTAGCTGTATAAATTCACCATGTACATACTTTAGTTAGGCGTAATGTTCAAGCTTCATGAGCACACACTGGAGGGGAGGGTGCCTAGTTTAGTCACTGCGGGATAATAAACATCGCATTAGTTATTAAAAGGACCGCCGAAAATCGGCAAGCTAGCAGGCACCCTGACCTGGTTTAAAGACTTGGCCAAGTCTCAACTTACGATTTTCAGGATCATTCCTCGCTTCCATGTACCTCCGTGTTGCTCCGTGGATGTCAACACGGAAGTGTATATCGAAGCTTTTATCGGCAGGGAACAACGAAAGGCAGGTTGGAACAAGGTTGCAAAGTAAAATCACCAATTTTGCCACTAGAACGTGAAAGACTTGAAAAATGGCCGCCCGGAGCGAGTCAGTGAAGTAGTCGATATATCACTTCCTGGTTCGTCACAGAGTGATTTCGAGGAACATTGAGACACGATCGTTCTGAATGGTTGGTTGTAATGTCTAATTGAATATAAGTTCAAGAGTGGCATTTCACTTGTCGTTTCCCTCCTGGATTTATACACGGGAAAATGTTCCTCGAAATCACTCTGTGACGAACCAGGAAGTGATATATCGACTACTTTGCAACCTTGTTCCAACCTGCCTTTCGTTTTTTCATTATTATATATATATATTTCTCTGACTAGAAAAGACACCGCTCATTTTTTGGACACCCTTCTTTTTTTACAAAAAACGATGTGTTCAACCTTTCATTTCTATTCTTTCACAAACCAGGAAGCAAATTACTGAGTCCTCAATAAGCCCATTCCGGGCGGCCATTTTCTGAAGCCTTTTACGCTCTAGTTCTACCTGAACCTTTTTTCCCGCCTATTCCCTGCCGATAAAAACTTCGATATACACTTCCGTGTTGACATCCACGGAGCAACACGGAGGTACATGGAAGCGAGGAATGATCCTGAAATTAACTAATGCGATGTTTATTATCCCGCAGTGACTAAACCAGGCACCCTCCCCTCCAGTGTGTGCTCATGAAGCTTGAACATTCCGCCTAACTAAAGTATGTACATGGTGAATTTATACAGCTAATGATTGTGGGCCATGACGCCTATTTAATGTATGTACCTAGTGAGTTTACACAGCAAAGAACATCAGTGTTTGGTGTTGTCTCCTGACATCTATTTTTGTCGTAAATTTTGTCGTAAATATATGTAGAGTTTGTCTTTGTGTCTAACTACCATTTCCTTTCCATTTCTACAAAAAATTGGGTAGTGAGTAAAAATACCTCACCCACGTTGATATAGAATGAAAAATATATATTTAGAAAAATATATCATGAAAACAAAATGAATTCTAATCAGATAAACCAAAAGTATGGTGATGTGTTAAATCCAACAGCGATAAACTCGTTTCTATTGTTGTTCTCTTTTTTTACAGATACCAATTTGGTCCTAAATCACTAGGGTCATTGTACCCTTGTTCACAGATTTACAAAACTTTTAAAGGTCTGGTGTATCAGAATAATAGGCATACAAACCATATTACTAATTCTATTGAGTGCAATAGGGATTACTAATTGTCGGTCCTGATGAGTAAAGCAGTGGGGACTGCTTACGAAACATGTTGACCCAGTAGGCAGCCACAAATTTGTGACACTTCCTACACTCTTCCCCATTTTTAACGCTCCCACCTAGAGAACCGAATAAAATTGTTTTTTCTACTAGCCAGGGTCCTTTTAATTTTTATATCTTACACAAAACCCTAAACACTCACATCCCTTCACTACACATAGCCTATCTATTCATAACAACAGTGCTCCCACGTATTCGTATGTAGTAGCACGCCCCGTCCCGTAGAGGGACGGGAAGACCCCCATGATGAAGCATGACACTATGGGATTCATAGTGTGTGAGGGGTATTTTAAAAACACATAGTGTTTTCCGTGACACCTCATGGATCACGCATTTCCACCTTACTTACCATCACTTAAAATTAAAAATCAATAAATATTATTAACTTTCACTTTTAGATAGGGTAGAAGCACTTTTGTTTATTACATGACAAGGTGATGGTCAGATGCCACATGTGCTCCTCTCATTACACTTACATTCTGTTGGGGCCTCTGGAACGTCTTGGCAATGCAGGCATGGTCAATCTGATTCTATGTTGAATGGCCTGGTGACACCCACATTGCCTTGTGTGCTCTTTTGTGTGGAAATACACTATGGCCTATCACCAGACTGTTCAGGGAACAGAAATCTAGGAGCATATCACCATTCTCGTTCATGCCACCAAGGCCATGGTTGCCCACTTCTTCGTACCCAATGTTGTTACTTCCAATCTTGGCACTGAGGTTCCCCATCACTATGGTGATGTCTCTCTCAAGTCATGGATTGGAGTCTGTTATAAAATTGTTCTTTTTGCTCTTCTTTGCTGTCATTTGTAGGTGCATAGCACTGGATAACATTCATGTTAATCCTCTTTTTCTTTGTGCGGAAGGTCGCTGTGATGATTTTGGGACCATGGGCTTGCCATCCAGTCAGAGCTCTGTTGATGGCTGGCGTTAGCATCAGTGTTACTCCCTGATTATGTGGGGCGTTCTCCTCCTCGTGTCCAGAATACAGCAGCATTCGTCCTGGAGTCAGTCTTTTCTGTCCAGACTGTGTCCATCTAGTCTCACTGTTGCCAAGCAGGGCAAGGTTATATGTTTTCATCTCCACTGCCACTTGGGCTGTCTTGCCTGTATCATACATGGTCCTCACTTTCCATGTCCTGATAGTGATGGTCTTGATCGAAAGCAGGTGGATTGGATTTTCTGGCTTCCAGGGATCTCTGGCTTTCACCGCAAGGTGTCATAGCTCTCCGTGTAGGAGATTCCTCTCTCTTTTGGTTGACGTTTGTATACCTAAGATTTTTTTACAGCCATGGCCAGTCCCAAGCCCAACCGCGAAAGGAAGAGGGTTATGCATGAGGCTAGCTAACCTATCCATGTTCAAAAATCCTTGTTTTTGAGAAAAACTCAATAAAATACCACTTTTTGATGTATTTTTCAGAAAGCCTATGTGCATTGACTTCTTGTTATGAAAGCCCACAGTATATTTGGATTTAATTTCATTTTATTCACAACATCAGTATGTGGCAATAGTAGGGAAACTTAAATTAAATACCATTATCTGGTGTTTTTTTCTGAATGCCTATAAGTATGCACGTCTTGCTACGAAAACACACCGTATATCTACCTTTTAAAAAATGATTGCCAAGAATGTTTTTAGGTAAAGCACTTAAGTTTACCCCATCATCTTGCAACATTCCTAATATTATACTACATGTCCCTCTATTTAGCTTCCTAAATGTCTACAGGATGGCTATAGAGGAAACTAATCTGTGAATAACATTTGTTACTGTTAATTCCTCATTGCAGGAAAGAACGCCCCAGAAACAGAGCCTAGGAATGAGTAGCACTGTTTGTGTAACATGTGTATTTGACCTAGGTAATAGTGTTATGTGCGGTAAATCTAACAAGATGTTATCGTGACAGCAAAGTAAAACAAATCAAGGAGCACAAGAGAAAAGTGATTTGCATGGCTACTTCATGCCTCATCATCCAAAGCTAATGGTGATACAATTAGGATATTGGAAGGCGACCATCTTCAAAATCGCAAAGCCTTGACAAACAGTCCATGTAAATGATGGCAAACCATAAAAAATGCATGCAAGCCATTGTTTGGAGGGGTTTTGACCAAAAGCCCACTCTGCCTCTCTATAATTCTTCCTATTGTACTTTTTTAAAGACTTGATGATATGAGCCAATGCTGTGTGTGACCAGAGCAGTACTTAATTTGTAATAAAATAAGTTCCAGGGCCCTTGTCAGGAGGCCACTGCAGTTTACACCACCCTTTACCACTGCCAGGGCTGCCATCAACAGTACCTACAGAACTACCTGCCATTACACTGCTACAAGTGTTACAATTGGGACTGTTTGAGGCCCCCAAAGAAATAAGAATGGCTTTGGTGGCATGTATTGGCTGCTTTTAATGTATATTAAACTAATAAACTACTGCTTTTCTATTCATCTTTATATTACACAAATAGCGCCACCATGTGGCAGCTGTCATAAGTGCTGGTGTTGACAAGTGCCGGTGCCGAGCAGTGGAAACCACCAGCTCAAATGAAGCACTGGACTAGAGCTAAAAATATACACCTCTCACTAGACACTCATTTAAGAAGCCAGGCAAACATTACAAAGTGAATAGAGCATGTGTGCTACTGGTTGAAAAGCAGTGTTCTCTCTGTTAAGAGTTTCAGAGCAGGCATTGTAATACAGGATGGTAATGAGGCTGAGATGATTTCATTTGTGCAGGTCACTGTCCCAATGTCTCTCCCCAAGTAAAATGCCGTGGTTAAAATAATCATCGTGTCAATATGATGGGATCTCTCGTCATAGTACCAGACAGTTGATGACCCCGACTGCGGAGATCTCTGAACAATGTGCCTACATTTTAGTAGTAAAATTGGGTGGGACAGGGGAGTCACTGCAAAATAGGGGATACTGACTGCAAAATGGGAAGTGCTAAGGAATGAATAGGGAGTGGTTATAGGAGGCCTTGGAAGAGGTTTAGAGATGAACATGCACTCACCCACCTCATAGTACACCCATTGTTTGGACTTCTCAAATATAAATATACATTTAATTATATCCTAAAAAATATATAAATATTATTTTATTGTAGAATATTTGAATAACCTTTTTCATTTAAAAACTAAATGTAACTATCTTTAAAAATATAATTAAGTTAGTTGTGCTGCACCATCATTTATTTAGCGCAACATTTAAAACGAATATATTGAATTAATTCACATTAATATTTATCATAGTATTTTTTCCAGGAAATGTATTTTTTTCTAAACTTTATTAAACATTTTTCTATACTTTTGGCCCCTGTGAAAGAGATATCTGCATAGAGATTAAAAGGTAAAAGTAATACTGTCATAAATTAGGCCCCTCACACTGGTTTCAAAAGGTGGAGACATGTAAGTCTACACTTAGTAGTAAATTTACACTCTCAAGTGGTGAACAGCCAAAAGTAGCTTTAATATAAAGTATAAGAGTAAACTGATGAGTGTCAAAAGTCTCATGCAAGTTTACCTTTGTGAATAGCCCCCAAACTGCATCATCCATAATGTGAATATCTCTTGTGGAACCTGCAAATGGGTGTGAAGAAAGCCCTCAAGTCTCTATTAAACCATAGTGTATAATACTTGTTTTATACTCTAATACATTTTACGAGATGAAGTGTCTAGTTTGTTAATGAAATAGTAACTCATTATTTTTGTGTGGGTTATAATTCCCTCGCGATGTGTTTTGGTTTCGGCACAGGTTTGTTTTTCTGTTTTCTGTCTGGCAAGTGTATGTTAAACATAGAAACGTCACGTGGCAGCACACCTGTGGCACAGTAATATACTTACATGCAAACTATTGTTTCCTGATGCTGGAAAACACAACACTAATTACAGAGGCGCCTCACCCACAACGCTGCCTGGTGCCCCTCGGCCGGCACCTGGCATTTTCCGCTGCTTTTGGTCGTGTATACAGGAAGTGAAGTGCACGATATGGTTAAAAGCAGGGCTGGCTCGGGCTTTGGTGGCGCCCGGTGCGAGAGCCTTTGGTGGCGCCCCCAATGACCTGCTCTTTCATGAACTCCCTCATTACCACCCTCCAAAGGGGACCCTTATCTCTCCATAGCACCTCACATGTATTTCATTTGTTTCATAGCGCTAATCATACCAATATTGGATGTCAGAGCACTTTACAACATACACGCACTATAAAGAGACAATGAATCACAGGTGCAAATCAGTGAATAGGAAATGCTCTGTAGCACAAAGAGGACCACATGGTGTAGGAGTCACTTTACTTATATACATTAGGTGGATATGCTATCAGATCTACACGTCCAATATGTTATATTTGAGCATTCAATTTATAATATGACCCTGTACATAGGTGCTCTCATGGTGCCATATTACCCACCCACCTTGGGTAAAGATCTGCTAGACCTGCAGCCGCAGTCTAGACCAAATTGTGCGACAAATGCACAAAACATGAATCAATTTTCATTTGTAATTTCTCTAGAATTCATTTTCAATTCTAGCTGTATCTGATATTCAAGTTTATTCCAATGTAGACAAAACAAAGGCAGCCAACGCGCGTTTCATCCTCCTGGACTTTCTCAAGGCTTATCCCTAAGTTGAGAATAAGCAGATCTTAAGCAATCTGCCTGCAATCAAGACTTCGATTCTGAAGGCAAGTCTGATCCTATTTACTTCTTCAAATGATTATACAACTGCCCAAACTGGAGATAATATATTCCCGCCGTCAATTAGATCATTGACAATAATTATGGCTCATTTCGTCCATTTAAATGGTTCCTTATTTGCCAATGCACACAAAGTGCTTGTGTCATATGGACGCTTTCACCTTGATAAGTCAGCGTATTGTGTGCCACGCACTGAAAACTTCCACCTTACTTCCAAACTGCTTTGTGCCTTGACCATGGCGCCGAGTGCGATGGCAACCTTTGTACGGCCCTGAAGTCAGCACTGACTAAAAAGATGGAGATATACTGAAAATCTATGTTCATTAACAATTTATTGCTACTTACAAATTCAAATGTGGGTAATATTAAGCTTTCCTTTGAAACAATACTCCACACCCTTATAGATTCTGATTTCTAAAGGAAACCATCTCACATAGCAGAATTTCAAAAGAAAAAACACTCTTCTTAGTGAGATTTTGCCTCTAAGACTGTCAATCCATTTATCCAAAATGTAGCAGATTTTTGACAAGAACATGAACATGCAATCACAGCTCACTCCTGTAACCACAATAGCATGTTATCACATTATCACTTCTGTGTACCACGAGAGCTGTGTCCATTTCTTTTGGAATGTTACCTTGGTGTTTGGTTATATTCAGTTCCTGATCTGAATTTACATTCAAGAATAAGAGCGGACTCCTCATGTAGGGATCTGTTTGGATTAGTGTAGAGACTGCAGCTGGAAGGAACATGTCTACTTTCGTACTTAAGCCAGTTATGGGCTAGTAATGGCACGCTGCCTTGCCCATCATTGGATGTCATCTTCAGCATAGCTCTTTTCCGCAACTGGCTCTGCAATGCGCTTGATGTCACTGTTCCTCTTAAGCCTTCCAAATCCCTGTTTCTTTCTACACCTTCTGCCCCTTGTTACATGATCAAGCAAGCTGCTGCCTAAAGAAGCTGCAAACATCTGTAACTGCTCTGTGGACACTCCTACAATTCTAAATCAAATACACTTATATACACAAGTTAAAAATCTCCTAAATTGTGTTAAGGCCTCTTACTACAATGATCACATTTGCATCACACCAATCCCCCCAAAAATAGGTTGCCTAATATCATAGCCTGGTGCAACAGGTTTACGCCTCCTCTGTGGTTTGACCCTCTCAACAGATCTGTTCCCAACTCTCTAATTCTTTAAAGAAAAGTGTCAAGATCTTATCCTCACTCCCTTCTTTTCCCGTTTCTGCTTCTGTTACTGACTTTGAGCAACTCTTGACAGCACTGTCAGTTTGGACTCCACTCTATCCTCTACAGTGAGTCATGACTTGATCCTTTCTCTTATAACTACTATTCACTCAGGCTCTACTTTGACCATTGCCTGGCCAAAATTGCCAAGACTATTGCCACACTTCTAGCTCCTTATCTCACAGCTGTGTGTAACTCCACCTTCTAGTTGGGCACTGTCCCTGAATTCTGGAAACAAGCTTTGGAATATCAAAGCCGACTTTATGGTACTGGCCAATTATTGTCCCATTTCACTCCTTCCTATGACTGTCAAAATCACCAAAAGCTTGGTCAATTCCAGTCCAAGCACTGAGACACTTAAAGCCTGATTATGTCTTTGGCAGTGCAGTGCCGGGTCCACCCCACCACTGCACCGCCAAAGCTGTGGTCAGACCGCCTGCCAGATTAGGCGTCTACTCCTGTCTTGCAGGATTTGTTTTGGACGTTCCCACAGCGGTGCCCTGAAAATCCAAAGCGGTGCTCTTGTATGCATGCACACAGGAGGGCACATATTGTGTCCCCCTATGTGCATCCACAGGGCGTGAGGCACCAGTTTTCTTCTCCACCACGGTTTCACCGCCATGAAAACCGCTGCAGAGAAAAAAATTGTAATATTGTTGGCGGGACAGCGGAGGTCCCGCCACGCATATTACTGCCTCCTGACCATCACAACTCTGCCAGAAAACGGCGGTTCCCTGGCAGCTGTTGCGGGTCAATGGAGATCCGACCTCCCTTGTTATAATAGTAAGTAAGTAAGTAAGTAATAATTTATTGCACAGTTAATTAAAACCAATGCGATACAATAACACATAATAAAGTTCATTAAAAACTGCAGCATAGATAGTTCATCTATGTAAGTTAAATCATATGTCCTGTTTGCTAAATTAATCATGGTTCAATTTGTGATAGTTTTTTTTCTACTACTTTTAAAAATTTCACAAATCTGCAGCTCAACTGAGGGTCCTGTGCTGAGAAGCAGGTTAACACTGCAATCCTTCGTGTGCGTACCCCCTGTAGAATGAAATGGCGTTTCAGCAGGAGCTTCCTTTCTTCTTGCAATTCCTCACACGAGCATAGCAGGTGCAACATGTCTTCTGCCCCTTTGCCGCATAACCTGCATAATGTACCTGCTTTCGATCTCAGCCAGTGAGGAAGATGTAAGATGCATGGTAGCAGGCCCAATCTATATCTTAAAAAGCACAGTTTGATTTTTTTTGTGTAACCTAGGGCAAGATAAGGCTGGGAGGCTTGTGTCAGGTATGTATTTAATACCATCCAAGCGTGAGATCTTTTTGATAGGATGGCTTTATCCTGAACCCATGACTGTAGCTTGATCGATTTTTTCACCAATTTGTTGAGTGTTTTATGATCTGCGGGGGACGCCCAGAGCTCCACCAGCCCGGTGTTCACTATGCTTTTTTCCAGGTATTTTGCAGCTGGTGAGTCTTGGGTCTGCTCTAGCTCTTTCCTTAGATATTCGTTCAGCGTCCCTTCAGTCGTTTTTCTTACTTTATCCCAAGAGCAGATATATGCCCCCTGTCGTGCCAAAAGCTGTGACCGAATTCCAAACTCCAGTCTGATCTGTGCTGGGGAGGATCGCTTTGGGAGGCTGAAGATGATTCTATATGCCGACACGATTGTGCTGTCAAGTGTAGCGGCATCTCTGCCTCGGTGGGCCTCACTCCCATATGTTAGTGTTGGTAACAGTTTGGCACGTATGACATGTAGTAAGGGGGTCAGAGAAGGGCCGGAGAGGTTGTTGTTTAATGTTTTTAAGGCGATTGCCAAAACGGTGCCTTTGCCTCTTATGCTAGCCCTTTGTTCACTAAATTGGCCACCACTGTCTATCTTCACGCCTAGATATTTATACGACGAGGTGTCTTTGATACGGGTGTTTTTCCAGAACCACGAGAAGACTTTCTTCTTTTTGTTGTTGCTGATTGTCATTGTTTGCGTTTTCTCGAGGTTCGCTGTTAAGTCATTTAACTCAGAATATCTCTGGGTCGTATTCAGAAGATTTTGAAGCCCAACTCTTGTATGGCTTATTAACACCAGGTCGTCTGCATATAAGAGGCATGGTAAATTGAGGCCTCCTAATTTTGGCGAGTGTGAATTGCAGTTGTTTAGTAGGGGCACCAAGTCCCCCAGGAACAAGTTGAACAATGTGGGGGCCAACACGCAGCCCTGCTTAAGGCCGTTATTAGTTTTTATCCGCCTTGACAGCATTGAGCCGTCCCCCACCTTGATCTGAATCCAAGTGTCTGTATGTAAATTAATTAACAGCTCCAACAAACCTTTTGGGATACCCCAATCATTGAGTTTTGTCCATAGTAGGTTGCGATTAATGTTATCGAATGCTGCTTTGTAGTCAATATAGCAGAGGTGCAGAGGCAATTTTTTCATCTCTGCCTTATCAATAAGCATACCCATCGTCAGTATGTTTGTTGTAGTCCCCACAGCTTTAACAAAGCCTGTTTGATTGACAGGTATGAGAGATTTCCTCGTGGCCCATTCCTTTAGTTCTTCCAAGATTAGACCTGCAAAATACTTCGCATCGTTATCGATTAGGGCAACTAACCGATAGTTTTGAGGAAGGCACCTATCCCCTGCTTTATATATGGGGGCAATAATGGAGCCCTTCCAAGAATCTGGCAAGATGTTTGTATGTCTGATCTCCCGAAAGAGAGGTTCAAGTGCCGCTGCCCAGTAATCCATATCTTGTTTGAAGAGGACGGGCGGGATCCCGTTTGGACCCGGCGCGCCTTCCCTTCTTCCTTTCTTTATTTGCCGCTTTATTATGGGTACCAATGATGTATGATCTGTGTCCCCCACCGTGTCCTGCTCAATTGGGCACCATTGTAATCTATTGCCGGCGTCCTGGGCTCGCACAGGAAAAGGTTTGCTCATGTTCTGATTGGCCAACAGATCTCGGTTAAAATGGTTTTCGAGATATGCTGCCCAAGTTGCCTCTGTGATGTTTGATGTTATCTCCGTGTTTGCAGGGTGCGTTAATGAATTTATTGTTTTCCAAAACCTTGCACCATCATTCTTTTTTATGTCCTCATGAAGGGTTGCCCAGAGTTGTTCCTCTAAGGTTCTATTTACTTCCCACTTAAGTTTTTTTAATGAGGCTTTTAGTTCAGAGAGTTGATTCAGCATCCTTTTGTTGTTGTGGTCCTGCTGTGCTGTTCTCCTTAACTTAGAGACTAAGTATTTTGTTTCTTTAATTTTCACTCTGTATGGTTGAGAAAGGGTGCCCAGCTTATCCGTCCTTGTGCGCAGTTTGGATTTTGTTGCATATTGCCCCAAGGTGGTTGTAAACTGCACCCATTTCACTACTTCATTAGGGCCTGTGCGCTCTATATAGTGTTGTTTTGCCAGTCCAGTCAAAAATTCGCCCATTGCGGTCGAATACTTGATCTTTTTAAAATTTTCGGTATAAATGGACTCTTTAGGAGCTGTCGAACGCTCGTAGATTGGCTTAGCAAGGTCCATAGTGATTTCCTGAGGGCAATGATCGCTATCTGCTTGGATCCCTATCTGATAGGATATTACGAATTGGAAGAGTGGAAGAGACATGAAGGTATAATCTAGCGTGCTATTCGCTTTTTTTGAGTGAAAAGTTGAAGCTGGCGGGTTATCCCCTGCAAACCTGCCATTTAATGCCCTGATGTTAAAGTTTTCTAATGCCTCAAGTACCTTCTTTCCCAGTTTTGATTGAATGGCTGCTAGTGGCTTGCTTTGTTGTGGTAGTGCCCAGAATATATTTTGTGCCATGGTACCCTCCTCTTGTGTTGTTCCCATAAGATTGAGGTTGAAATCCCCAGTGAGTACTAAATTCCCTGTTTTTTCCCCCGTGATACACTCTTCAATATATGCATATAACTCCTCCGCTGCTTTTTTCTTTCCTTTGGGGTGAATGTAAGCATTAACCAAGATGCAGTTATTAATTGTTTTACCTGATCCTGTTGTCAAAGTCAGGTTAACTGCGAGTGCAGCTGTCGCCAAGTGTCCGGTTTCTTTGGCCATCGCAAAGCTAGTTATAGCTACATATGTTACAAAACCTCCTCTTAAGTGACCATACTTAGCTAAACTCTTTGCGCCAGAGAAAAAACGTAGGTATCCTTGCAGGTGCGGGGGCTCGGCAAGCCAGGTTTCTTGTAGCGCTATTAGATCAAAGGATCGAATATAAGCTATAAAGTCTGAGTCAAGCATTTTAGATGCTTGGCCATTTATATTCCAGGAACATAAGCGCAGTTGGTCCTGTAGGTTCTCCGTTATTGGCCACTGCACTTGTCAATTGCTGTTTGTTATGGTTCTCACAAACCGTCTTTGTTCCTGCCACCCGTTTGGAGCTTGTCTTCCATGTCGTACTCCGAGGGTGAGTTCACTCGACCCATTACTGCCAGTACGGCTTGGCCCGACAGCACCCCTGAGAACCGAGATTTTCCTGCCTTCTGTATGCACCCTCGGGTTCGGGTTTCTCTCAGAGCACAGTACATCCGGGTATCGTGGCTTTGTGAAGGGCTTCAACGTGATGCCCCAGTTTTTAAAGATCTCAGATTCCATAAGGATCTTTTGTGCCATATCTGCCGAAGCCCAGGTCGCCTTCGTAGCTTCTTTTCCTGTGCCATCCACAGCTATGAATTCGATAGTCTGCAGGTCCGAGCTTACCACAAATGACAATGAAGGAATGTGGGCCAATAATCGCAAGATGTTGCCTCTGTTAAGGATGTCGTGGCTTCCTTTGGAGGTAAAATCAGGGATGAACCATGTGGCATCCGAAGCTTCCCCTTGATCGGTCGCACCACCAAATACGTTGTCCTTGTTTGGTGTTGCTGTCCGCTTCGTATTACTAGTTGTATTTACTGGTTCCCGATAGCCCTCTCGGTTGTGTTCCCATACTGAGATTGGATCCCTTGCACCATTTGTTGGATCAGAGGTTTCGCGACGTGGAAGCTGTTTGTTTAAAGTCAGGATCACAGGGGCAATTATTGGCATTGTTTGGTCCACCTGTAGATAGTTTGACACAGTTTCTTTGGTGATGGCTGATATTTGATTTTCGGTGAGTCCTGGATCCTGTCTTCCTGTTTTATCTTCCCTTGGGCTTGTAGGAGCTTTTGGGCTTCCCATGGGTTTTGTGCAAGGCTGGATGTTGTGTGTTAGACGGTTCCAAGACCCAGGGTTGGCCAATGAAGTGATGGACCCAGAGTGTTGGGGCACCACAGCTTGATTGCTTTGTGGATCAGCTGCTGTCTTCACTAAGGTTTTATTTGCTGGTTGGGCGATGTCATCGGAAGTGCCGCCTCTTTCTTCTTGTTCATGATTCGGTGATATTACTTCAACCAGATTGCTCGTGCTTTGTTCTGCGGTTGTAATTTGCCCGAAAAGTTGCCTAAAGCCTTCACGTTTGGAGCAGAGCTTCTGTTTCCTCCCTTTGCGTTTTTTCGCTCTCCTCTGTTTGGCATTTAATTTCTGGTTTGTATCCGCGTCGTCTTCGACACCTGCTGATAGAGGTGTTATTATCTCCATCCTGTTCTCCCCTGAGTCCTGGATTTTCGCTTCCGTTTTTTGATGGTCATGCCCATCGATCATTGTTGTTTCATCACGCCGTTTGGCAGCGGTGTCTTTGCCGAAGGTGGCGTCAACCTCAGCCACCCCTATACGTGCAGTAGACTCTTTGCCGGGTCCGTTTGATTTTTGGCAACCCAGTACACCACTGCTGATCTTCTGGCTAAGTTCGGCAGATCGTTTAAGATGTCCGCATAAATCTGACATTAATGTTGGCAGGGAGGCCAGTTTGTCAATGATTGGACCACATTCACAATCAATGTTGTTTCTCCTTTTGGTGTCCACAAGTTGTTATAATAGGGCAGTCTGGAGTCTGCCACCACCGTGCCCCCGTGAGTCTGGTGGTCCATGGACAGCCAGACTCATTATCAAGGCCTTAGCATCGCCCTGCAACAGCATCTGAACGAGTCTGGATTCCGGCAGTGTGGCCGCTTTGATCCTGCTTGACAATTCAGCAGCTTTTGACACGGTATCCCACCCTATCATATTCCATTGTCCATGGGATACCAATGTCATAGGTCTTGCACATGCCTGGCTTGCCTCCTTTCTCAAAGATCCTTATTAGGCTGTTCAGCTCAACCCTTTCCGATCCGGCTATAATGCCACCAGATGTGGGGTTCCCCAAGGTTCACTATTGTTTAACATCTGTGTCATGCCTTTTGCAGAGCTCATTGAGGCTTTTGGCCATACATTTTTATGGCTATTTCATGCACAGCACTCCACAGTACTTTTGCTAGGTTTGCGCTCTAGAAATACCATATAGATACATTTCTATGTGCATACACTGACGACAATTAAATTATCCTCGAGCTTGATAACAACCCTACTTGTTTGTAAGCTCTATTCAAAAACTGTCTCTCCTTGAGGCCCACTTGGTGAGTTTGAACTCCCTTGCGTTGAACTGAGGTGTTCATCTTTGGAAACTCTTTGTGAGAAATTGGGTTGTTGGTTGACTGGGGTGTGAGCCTTGGTCAAGCAAATGTCACAATCCTTTGCAGAGTGAACCACAAAAAGTAATTAAATTAACCTGTGCTTAACCCATGGTAGCTTAGCACAAAAGCAGTGAGGCTTAACTTAGAGGTAATTCTTAAATAAATTACGTCCTCTGGGGTGATTTTATATTGACACCTTGTTTATAAAGACCTCTTGCTCTCCAACCAAACCGCATACATACAATACACAAGCACAAAGGTCACTGACGCTTTGACGCTTTTTCTTGCCATAAACCCATCTGCATGAAAATTACCTTAGATCAGTGGTCTTCAAACTTTTTGCTGTCGAGACCCCCTTGTCAAACCTTTTTTGGCATAAAGACACCTTCTGAGAAAAGTTTCTAGAAACTAGTTCGCCTCATCGTCAACATCTATCGGCAAACCATAAATGCCCCTGTTAGACTTGGCATCTTTTGGCATGTTTCCCCTGTTTTTTTCCTTTCTGACCTCCAAGTTTTGACTGGTTCAGTGTCTCTGCGCACTTTCTTACTGCTGTTCAGTGTTAAAGTGCAAGTGGTCCTATTGTAAATTGTATTATGGATTGGTGTTTCTATGATTGGCATGTTTGACTTACTAGTAAGTCCCTAGTAAAGTGCACTGAGGGTGCCAGGGCATGTAACTCAAATGCTGCTGGTGGGCCTGCTGTACTAATTGTGCCACTCACCAATGTAGCCCCAGAAAGGGTTATCAGACCTGCCACTGCAGTGTCTGCGCGGTTTGTAACTGCCATGTCAACCTGACAAGTGCACCCACTTGCCAGGTCCTAATCTTCACTTTTCTTACATGTAAGTTACCTCTAAGGTAGGCCCAAGGTATCTCTGTGGGCAGGGTGCAGTGTATATTAAAGGTAGGACATGTACTGGTGTATGTGACATGTCCTGGTAGTGAATTACAGTGTGTTTAATTTTTCACTATGGAAAGGCTAACTGTCCCATAGGGTAGAATGGGAATTTACTTATTGTATTGTATTGTATTGTAATTGCATTTATATAGCACTTACTAGCCCTGACAAGGCGTCGAAGAACTTTTTCGGCAAGTAGCACGCTACTCCAGAGCCCATAACATCTAATAAGCACATCTTCCCATTGGGACACATTAGAGAAATTGGGTTTAGTATGCCTGAATTCAGAATATAAAAATGCATCTTTTAGTAAAGATGATTTTTATGTTCTGTGTTTGAAAATACCACTTTTAGAAAGTAGGTATTTTCTTGCTTAGCCATCCTGTGTGCCTCTGCTGGGTTTGTGGATTGACTGTCTGGCTTTTGAGTGACAGGGGCTGGGGATGCACATTCTCATCAGACAGCCAATGGGGGGGTCAATGTGTGTCCTGCCTTTCCTGGATGAGTCAGGGCTGGGCTAAATAGACCTGGGCTGTATTTATGGTAGTGGGAAGAGATTTCCTTGCACCTGAATAGGCCTGGTCTGCCTTGGAGAATGCTGTCTCCACCTCCTGCCAGGAAGCTGGGCCAGAGAAGATGTAACTGGTTTGGGCTGGGCACAGGCAATCTCTGCCCCAAAGCACATGGAGAAACGGAGTATAAATATTGGGGTCCAGACCCCAGAACTTTAGAACTCGCTGGAATCAAGGAACCTGCCAAGAAGAAGAGCTGGAAGAACTGCCAAGAGGAGTACTGCATCTTTGCTGTGTTGTTGCTTTGTTGGTTTGGCCTGCAGTTGCTGCTTCTGCCTTGGATAGTGAAAGGACTGGACTGAACTTTCTTAAATTGTTGCTGAGTATCTCCAAGGGCTTGAAGTAGCGCATGCCTCTTGTTCTGAAGTCTTAGGGACCGCAAAGACTTCACTGACCTCTGGGTACTGCCTCTGGAACCGTGGTTTCAGTTGCCACAGAGGGGGAAAGCCACTGACTCCGTCACTGTCTCCGTCGCTGGCTCCATGTCCTGAAGGCACCGCTGCATCTTGCACCGCAACCCTGGTCTCACTGATGACGGCCGCCGAGCTGCTGCTTGCACTGTGACCTGTGGGCACCGCAATCCGCACCGCCTTGCTTCACTTTGCTGCTCTGGTCTCACTGACACCATCGCTGACTTTGACAGCCGTGACCGCACCGTGGCTTGGGGGGACTGCTCGTAGTCTTGAGACACACTGCCCCGTCCCACATCGCAGTCCGGACTGACCAACACTAGCTCCCCGCAAAGTGCGTATTTTTAAGTACTGTATGTTGGATTTTTATTGTTTTGGTCTTGCTTTGAATATATAAAGTATTGGATAATTCTCTAAACTGTTGTGGTGTCCTTTTGGAGTGTTTTCACTGTATTACTATTGGTTTTTACACAATGCCTCTGAAATAAGCCTAACTGCTCGTGCCAAGCTATCAAGGGGGTGAGCAGGGGTTATTTCAGTAGTGTATCCCTCTTACCCTTACTAGAAGAAGGGTCCCAACCTGAACAAAGGAACAAACCATTGCCAACTAGAGACCCCCATTTCTAACAGCCCCCAATTACCACAGCAAATAATTTTGACGGTGGGGAAATGATATTAAACAGTGTTTAGCAAACCACAGGTCATTGAGCATAGAGGTGTAGCCAACGGTGTAGCTAAAGACAAACGGCCTCATTTATGAGGAATTGGCGTTGCAGCGCTGCCCTATGCCAAGGTAAAAGGGCAGGAATGCACCGTATTTAATTTATGAAATAAAGTGCATTCCAGTTCTTTTCCCTTCAAAAACGTAGGCAGGATTGTTTTTGTGTGGGAAGAGGTACCTTCCTTCACCAAAACAATCCTGAGGGGCGTTTTCCTATTTTATGTGAGCTGCAGAATGCAGCACACATGGAAAGAGGAAAAAACTAGGAGAAATTAAACCTTTCTCCTCGTTTGGAGCTGCCCCAGGTTTACGTGATTTTGTAAATATGGGGCAGCATCAAAATCCTTGGGATTTGCGTGGGAACCCCACACAAAGCCCATGGAACACCTCCTTGATGCAGAGTAAGGCAACGCTGTGACTTGTGCTGCTATGTTTTACTGCATATCTATGAGGCAATGCAAAGCCATGCAGGGTGACTTTGCAGTGCCTCATAGGTATGTTTGAGATGCTTGCGCCACCCGAGCATCCAAAAAAGTGATGCTCTGGCGATGCAAGCCTCTCATAAGTAAGCCCAAAATATTCTGTACTTTTTTTAGGTCTTTCACCTTCAGGTATCTACGTATAAAATAATGGACAGCGTAAATGAAAAAGAAATTAAAAAAAAGTTATTGCTCAGTGGGAAATGCACTATAGTACATTATGAAACCTCTATTAGTTAATGCACTGCAGAGGTCTGTGTGTAACAAGAGAGCCACAGAATTAAATCTTGAGTGGTGCACTGGAAAATAGTGATGTGTATTTTTAGTGCTACGAAGTCATAGCCTGTGACGGAAAGCACTGTGAATATGTAAGTCAATTTTTTATACTTGCATTACACACAGGGTAAAATATAATGCTGCAAAACGTGCAAATAGTTTTACAATAAAATGGTGCTTTCAAAGTGTAGGTTTTAATAATACCAGAGCGTATGTAATGGAATTTTTTTTTTTTTTACATAACTGTCCCTTCAACACCTCTTATGGGGCACTAAGGGCTGTGTAAATGCAGTTAAAATTAAAAGCAAGAACTTCCAAGCCCAGTTGTTAACTCTTTGCACTTCCACTAAAAAAAAACATCTTTGTCTTCACAAAGAGACAGAACTGCTCCCAAGCATCCTTTACACATGCAGATTAACTGATAAGGCACATTTGCCTTTCATTCAGGCAAGCAGCTGATAACGATCTCAATTAGCCTCCCCAGGACAGCTGTCATTTTGCAGGGACAAGTGAAGCTGGGGAATCTGAGACCCCCTTCCTAGGACTCTACGACCCCCCTGGGGGTCGCGTCCCACAGTTTGAAGACCTCTGCCTTAGATGTTGATGAAACACAAGGCATCGAGGTGTATGTGTACAATCTTTGCCTCGGGCTATGGCGATTCATGACAAAGATTACTGTCTGATTTAACTCTCGTGTTGTTATTTTTTAAATTAGCTTTTATCGTGATTAATTGCTTTGGAATGTGTGATGTTATGAATTTCTTCTTATGTGATTTGTGGATATAAATGCTTTAAATTTTTGTATAATTTTTATGAAAAAACTGTTTTAATAAACTGCAATTATTATTTCACTAACTACAGGTTTCGTGCCAATACGTTGCAAACACTGGGCTCAGCAGTGACCTTTGTGCTTGTGTGCTGTATGTATGCGGTTTGGTTGGAGAGCAAGAGGTCTTTATAAACAAGGTGTGAATATAAAATCACCCCAGAGGACGTATTTTAAAAAAACAATTCTGTTTGAACCCCAGTACTTTGGGTTGCCAAGGGTTCCTCTCTTTTTATTTATAATTAATTTAGAGGTACACACACAACACAAGAAAATTCCCAAATCAATTTTGAAAAATAGAGTACATTTTAAATATTTAACTAAAAGTAATTATTTGATACCAAAATGACAAAAACCCAAACAGTAGAACTAAATTATGAATTGTTAAAGTTTTTTATGAAAACTAGCACCTAAATAGCCAACCGCTAACATCTAGTCATGCAATACCGGGTCAAAGTCGAGAGTTAAGGCTGACCGCAACCGAGCGTGGTTCGAATACAAGAAGTGGATTGGATCCGATCAGCACTTACCTTTGGACTTAGAACATTTCTTGAAGAAAATGTCCTGAGAAGGTAAAGTTCAACAGGGCAAAGCTGCAGGATGTGTCTGAGGAGGGAGCGTCGTCGTCAATTGACCTTGGGTTGAAGCCTATGTGAAGATTTCAACATTCGGACTTATTCGAAATGAAAGTCAAAAACCTCCAGCAGGACAAGGCAGAGGACTGTAGCCGAAGACAATTCCACAAGTTCGGACACCCCTTTGGTGAGGGACCGCTGAAAAGGATTTGCTCCTGGGCAGAAAAGTGTAGTGAGAGAAGCTGCGGAGTCAATTCGACCAGTGATACACCTAAGGCGGATAGGCAAGCAGGTTGGTCCCATTCTCCTCCTGTTCTCAGAGCAGTCTTTGACCAAATTGTGTCTTCAGTTTTGGTAATGGCCATATGGACACATTTAGCACCACAAGAGTCCAGAACTGGTGGGACACCTCTTGGGGGCTCAGGACTCTCTCAGGCTGGGTCCAGGTGGGGTATCGAGATGGTAGGAGCCTTTTCTGTTTCTGTGGCTCTGAACTAGAAGCCAGCAAATTAGCCCTTGGAGTCACTTCTGGCAGTCCTGGGTGCAGATCACGATACAGGGCTCAAAAGCAGGGCTGGACTCTGAGGGTCCAAGGCAGGCTCCAGGAAACAAAGCAGTCCTTCCAAGTAGTTCAGTAGTGTACTGCAGAGTCGGTCTGAAGGTCCTATTTTTATACCCTGGTGCCCTTCTTCTGGAAGGTGGCATAAGCTTCTGGAAAGCTTCTTTGAAGTGCATGGAATTCTCTGACTCACCTGCCCTCGCTCCAAGCTAGCTTCAGTGATAATGCAGGGTTGTTAGGCCCTTTGTGTGAAGGCAGAGCACAGGATATTCAGTTGCAAGTGGGTCTGTGCACACTTCCGCCCCCATTATTGTAGCAGATGTCCCATTGAGGCACACCTAATCCCTCTATTGCGTGACTGTCTGGGAGGAATTCACAGGGTCTAACTGTCAGCTACACCCAGCTATGTGACCAAAGACAGGCTGCAAGCACCAAGGGCCAAGAGCAGGAAGAACGCAACTTTCTAAAATTTCATCACACTCTAAAAAGAAAGGGACAAGAGGACAAAACTTTCCCTAGTCCTCCCCAAGCAACATCTATAAACACACACAAAGAAGGGAAAGCCTCTAAATTCAACTGGTTTTTCACAATCTGCGTTTATGGAAACCCATAGGGTTTGAATGTAAAAAAACATAGATTTAGGAAACAGATTCAAAAACAAAATCAGCGTTACTCTTGAACCCAGAATTAGTTAGAGCTTAAATACTTTTTATTCAACATTTTATTTTTATGATTTTGTAGAGAAAAATATATATATTTACAATTATATTTGCTGTTCATATAAAGATTGATCACAATTATTTAATTGGTTATACATGTGTAAAATTGTCTGACACAGATAACATGTGAAGTCTCCTCAATGTAAACATCAGTATATAGGTTACACATTTGACAAGACAATATCAAGGACTGCTGAGCAAAGAGTTGAGCGTTACTATGGCCTTAGGATGTATCCACAATCCTAGTTAGAGCTTAAATACTTTTTATTCAACATTTTATTTTTATGATTTTGTAGAGAAAAATATATATATATACAAATATATTTGCTGTTCATATAAAGATTGATCACAATTATTTAATTGGTTATACATGTGTAAAATTGTCTGACACAGATAACATGTGAAGTCTCCTCAATGTAAACATCAGTATATAGGTTACACATTTGACAAGACAATATCAAGGACTGCTGAGCAAAGAGTTGAGCGTTACTATGGCCTTAGGATGTATCCACAATCCTACGCGCGTTTCGGCATGTGCCTTCATCAGGGGACCATACAATATTTTCACCAGTTCCTAGGTGAAATATAAACAACTGTCAAGAGTATGCTGTATATTAAAGATAATAACAAACAAAGATCCTCATAAATGTCCTGTAGTGACATTCTCTACGGAATAACAATTAAAATCACTAGTCAACTGTATCTTATTGGACATCCTTTAGTTGTGAACTAAAAAATGCTGTACACCTTATATAAACCCATCACCAAATGTGACTTTTGATTAAGTAACCCATTGATTTAAAAGTCTCTAAGGATAAGACTGAGAGATAGGTAAAAGGAAGAAAAAAATAGTGGAGATGTGGCTATGCCTTGAAGTTGGGTCAAGTGACATGGAAGCAATGAAGACTTACGAGTAGTGAGTGGAATAAGGGGAACGGACTTGTGCGTCTTACTCGTGTATCACAGAGATTCTAGGTTCCTTGGTATGTATACGACTTAATTGTGTCTGGAATAAAGAAGAAAGAAAGGGATGTGTATGATGAGAATATGCGGAGACCGGCGTGCTAAGTATATCAAATTATGGGAAATATGAAGCTAACCTGCGTCCAAATGGATGGAGTATGCAGTCTCGCTAGGAAGTTTTGTTTAAAAGTATGAAGAGGGTAGGATGAGCGTGGTATTTCATGAAAATTCAGGCTGGGTAGACTACGACCCATACGATTATCTAAATGGAGAAGAATGGAATCAATAATAAAGAACTAGTATTAAAGATGTTTAGGTAAAATGTATCCTGAGCATAATGATATGACTTACAGTCGGACGAATCCGGTTCTCAGAATTTCATAACAGGAGGAGAAACGAGTTGCATACGGAGGTCTAATGGTTGGAAAAATGAAAAAACGTAGGTAGGTGGTTGTGGCTAAACAAATCAGGTTGTGCTGAGCGTCAGATGTGAATGTGACGCGTGTGGGTCGACTTACTTAGAAATGTATCCGAATTATCGCTAGAAGGTCTTCGTGTGATTGGCACAATCAGGTAGAGATAAAGTTTTTCCAGTAGCTTCAGTGGACGAGCATACGTCTAGTTTGTAAACATCTAATATGAAACAATAGCGCAAATCAATTTGTGCATGTATGTGACTCCTCTATTGGTAATATTATTCCAGACAACGAATCTAGATACACTTACTTGGAGATATTCCTAGAACGCGAACCAGGTAGTGGCATCGGTAGGTGAACTCGCGTCTAGTTCGTGAAAATCTAATGAGAGACAATAGCGCAAAGCAATGTATAAGTGTATATGTCCTCTCTAATGTGGTATGTTTTAGTGGCGAGTATAAGTGTACTTACTTAGGGATATGTTACTACGCGAACCAGGGAATCGTCATGGTGCACACGGGTGCCGCCGGTACGGTGCCTTGCTGCTCTCGCTTCGCCGGTCAGAGAGGTATTAATGCGAAGCCTAAGGACTCTCATAAAATGCTTGTTTCATGTGATTGGGAGATGGTGTGGTATTGCAGAGATAGAGAGAGGACTAACGCTCTTAGGGGTAATACATGATGGTAAATGTAGCGGCCATCTTGGAAGGGAGATAATAACCAAAGTTGTATTGGAAATTACCAAATAGTGAATGGGGATAAATTTTAGAAAGCGACCTGATAATGATAAAAATATATGGCCATACTAGTTGTCGTGTATTGAAGATGGCCTATATGGGTAGAAGAAAGGGGGGGACACAATTGGAGTAAAAAGAGTTGCGTATACTACAAGTATGGAATACGATCTACAGTTTAATTGCTATTATATTTGATGACTTGTTCCCACGGTATTTCACTGTTCATACCTTTAAGGTATGTATTGAGATGGAAAATCCAGAAGACTTCTCTTTTTTCACGTATACTAGTACCTGTGGTGGTGGAATTGTTTCTGATTTTCTCTAAGATAAGCCACCGTATTTGGTCTGGTGTATGGTTCGCTTCCATATAGTGGCGAACCACAACCCATAGGGTTTGTAAATACTTCCCTCACCCACTAGTGGCATGCTTCATCACAGGCCCAACATTCAGGGTGGAGGGCAAAACATCTTTGTTAAAAAAACGCTCTAGGGATCCATTTATGCAGAGGCAGTAATTCGATTAAAACTATCTAGGAGGGTACCCTCTATCTTATTTTACTCTAACCCTGGGCGTAAAATCCACTCCGCTCGTGGAGTTTGTGGATTTTTGGCAACGTAGAACACGGAGTTACCGAAAACTCAGCGCTCCGCAATGGAGCAGAGGTTTTTTGTGTTTGTGTGCTACAAATGCGTTTTTGCGTGTACGTGAATGACTTACCGGGATGCCTGCGTTTGCTGACGAGATCTGGTAGATCGCGAGAGTGTGCGATTGCGAACACGTCATTCGGGCGCGCCATCGGACTTCCGGCGGATGTTTTGTGATGATCGCGATCCCGGACATGCAGAATTTGCAATCTGGAGAAGAATCTCTTTTGAGCAGCATCAAAACATTCTCAAAATGAGGATTTGGATTAATAAAAAATCCTCAAGTTGACATTGGGTGTACTTTTTTGTGGAAGGAGTCCTTTTTCTTATTTTAATTCTTTTTTAAGTGGAAGGAAGTGCCCCAGAGTCTCAAACTTCCTGTTCCTGTCCAGCTGGCTCCTCCCAGTGCTTTGTCCATCTCCTGTTCACTTTTTATTTGGATTTGTAGGTGGAAGGATCACTCTTTGTGGCTGCTGCATCTTATATCATGGGATTTGAGGACTTTTGAATCTGAGATTTCACAAGTAAGTTGGAAAATTGATGTTGTTTGTTTGAATGGGGCATTGCACCTACATTTTTATGTACTTTTCATAATTGTTTTCCAAATGTATTGTGGTGAGTGGCCTGTAGTTCAGTAGGAGCCTAGGTGTTTCTTCGTAAGTAATTTTTCATCTTTTATAAAGGAAACATGTTGCACAGTTCACTGCATTTTCTCCAACTTTTGAAATTAATTTTCAATATTTATTTAATTCACTAGCCCAGTAGTCTGCCAATAGGCCTTTCAACCAGCAGGCCCAGAGCTACTCATGGGTGCCTGAAACAACTGTTTCTGTAGTGTCTGTTCAATTTAAACATCATTTAGGGCATGGGTGGCATTGGATTGAAATGCAAAATGTTTTGGGGGGGTATTTCACTTTTTGTATGTGCCTTTATTGGATGTGTGTGGTGTGGTTGTTGTGTAACTTGCAAACCTTTTTTATCCCTGTGGATTTTTGTTTTTGGCATTGTTGCATTAAAGCTGTATTGTTTAGCATGCCTCCTTTGTGTGGCCAGTGTGAGTGTATTTCTAATAGTGGGCCAGCATTTGTCTTGGCTGCGCCTCCCTGTGTGGCCAGAGGCCATTTTGTAAAGTCTGTGTCCCTCCATATAGGCCTGCTTGAGTTCATTGTTTTCCAGGCCTCCTGCTTGTTGTGAGTGACCATGTGGCTGGTGGCCATTTTGTGGTGGTAGTTAGTGTGCTTTTGCCATACCTGCATGTCTTTCCTTTGTTCCTCTTGGCTTACTGCTTCTTGTTGTTGTGGCCTGGCCATGTGGCTGACGGCCATTTTGTGAAGGCAGCCAGTGTGCTTTTGCCATAGGCCTGCATTGTCTGTCTTCCCTTTCTTGTTGATGTGGTGGCCTGGCCATGTGGCTGGCGGCCATTTCGTAAAGGCAGCCAGGGTGCTTTTGCCATAGGCCTGCATTGTCAATCTTCCCTTTCTTGTTGTTGTGGTGAACTGGCCATGTGGCAGGTGGCCATTTTGTGAAGGCAGCCAGTGTGCCTCTGCATTAGGCCTGCAAGCTTTCTTTGTGGCGGCCATGCCTTGTTGTTGTTTTGCATGCAATATTTTCTTGCTTTACCCAGCAAAACAATTCAGCACAGTTCACTACATTTTCTAATACATTGGCATTATTATTGATTTTAATTGATTCACTATGTGGCCTAGTCTGCCAATGGGTTTTCCAACCAATAGGCCCAGAGCTAAAGTCATTATGGGTGCATGAAGCTACTGTTTTTGTGGGGTCTGTCGAATTGAAACATCATTTAGGTCATGGATGGCATTGGATTGAATTGCAAAATGTGTTTTTTGGGGGGGTATTTCATTTTTTTTCGTGTGTGTTAAATAAATGCCTTTGTTGGATGTGTGTGGTTGTTGTGTAACTTGCAAACCTTTTTTTAGCCCTGTGGATTTTTGTTGTTGGCATTGTTGCATTAAAGTTGTGTTGTTTAGCAGGCATGCTTCCTTAGTCTGGCCAGTGTGTGAGTGTGTGTGTTTGGAATAGCATTTGCCTTGGCTGAGCCTCCCCGTGTGGCCAGGGCACAGGGTCTAATTTGTAAAGTCTGTGTCCATCCATTGTTCATTGTTTTCCAGGCCTCCTGCTTGTTGTGAGTGACCACTGACCATGTGAAAGGTAGCCATTTTGTGGTGATAGTTAGGGTGCTGCTTTTGACGTAGACCTGCATGTCTTTCCTTTGTTCCTCTTGGCTTACTGCTTCCATCCCCATTGTCAGCTGCAGCTCCCTGAATGCTGCATCCCATGCGATGCACAATGCCAAACAGGTTTCATTACATTTGTATTTTTGTTTGTGTTCTTCTTCTTTCCTATCCTTCCTGAGTGTACACAGTACACAATGAAAGCCCTTGTTGGGACAGTCTCACAGATGTCTAGCACTTCACATCAGCAGATTACCCAATACCTGAAGTAGCAGAGCAAGAAGATGAAGACAGCGACTTAGGTCATGGAAGTAGTGTGTTAGATGACCTACTTCTGGGTGAACCACCAGAGTTTGAGGACGAGCTCTACTTCCCTGACAACTAGGCTTTCAACTTGTTACTTTCTTTCTTCCTTATTTACTTTTATTATTTGTGTGTGTCTCTGTCTTACTGGTTCGATCCACAACAAATCCATCTCCACCATCTTACTCTTTTATTGCCGGATTCGAGTTGCAACTGTGTGCAGTCATTGAAGAAGTAAGTCTTCTCCTCCGAGTCCTGCTCCAGTTCACTCCTCCAGACTCACCCTAAATCCATTTCCCTCAATCCAGACATTGGATGGAGAATAGTACAAGAAATGTGTGACTGCCTCGTCGAGTCCCTCCAAAGAACCTGACTATAGCTATCCTCCTTTCGGAGCCAAGAGAGACTGCCGCTTAAGAACAGGTAAATGATGGCATGCATTGGCTGCTGACTCTGAGTGATTGGTGTTTGTGTTGTTGTTGTGTATGAAGTATACTAGTATTTAATCTACACACAAAAAAGTGACTCAAGTCAGTGTTTACCTTCTTGTTGTTTAATAACAAAATTGTACTACTGCAGGCCAATCCATAGCATGTTTTAATCTGGAATCTGGACTCACTCGATACACTACAGAGTTGGACACCATGATGACCATACCATACTCATCACAGTCAATCAGTAGGATCGGAGATGATTGATGGAATAACTCGGGGCATTTCATGAAGTGGCCTAAAAGGTAAACAAGTCAACAACAACCACAGCAGACCTACATGTCTGCGTAGTGGTGGAGGCGAGTGTAGTGGTGTGACTGACAGCGGTGCATTGATTTAGTTACTTAATTTGGGAAATGCTATGTTGCTGTATATGTGTGCTCTGCCTGGCTCAAAATCTAAGCTAAATGGAGGTTGGGTGGACGCCACAGGCCTGCTCTGTCCTGTTGTTGTTGTAGGTTAATGGCTGATGGAAACAGAGTAGACATGATAGCCATGCCGCATCTGAAAGGGTTCTTGTTGCACTCCTCCTCAATTTATGCATTTTAACTTTACTTTTCTCCTTGATTTTTCAATATCCCTTTTGTTTTTCAATCTACACTTACAGGCCGGCCTTTACCCTGTGCTATACTGGGTAAAACAACTCACACTTACGCATCCGCCAGGCAGGCAGTAGCACCCAAGATTGACAGACGGAGCGTCCATGGAGGAAGGACCAAGAGGAATGCCGAGATGCAACTCTCCAATTTGACCATAACATAGTAACTTAGTATCATCATCTTTTAATTTGATTCATTTTTTCTCTTCAATCATTACGAATGTGTGTGTTGTTGTTTGTTTATTTATTTGACCCCTACAGCTATTTTTTAATTTTCTTTTCTAGCTTTAAAAGGAAGCCCGGTACAACAAAACACAAAATGTATGTAATTTGGGTCTCTCTGGGGGCAGACAGGCAAGGCAATTGCATAATAATAATAATAATTAATAATATACTGTTGCCCTGTACTACTAGTCTAGTACTACTCATCATTAACCATCAAGTCATCATCATGCAGGCTCCTTTTTCTCCCCTGACAGACTTATGATGGTCGTCTGCCAAGATTGTGTATTGTCCATGAGTAGTGTTTGTCTTTCTCAAACCTTTCCGTCACATACCCCTTCCCAACCATTTATCAAACCCTAACCCTCTTCCCCCAGGCTGTGTGATTTATATTGAGGTGTGACTAAAGTAAATTTACCCCAATAATTCATCAAGCATTTGCTGGGGCGGATGTGGTGAAAGCAATACTAACTCATGGCAGGGCGAGGATCTTCTTCTACTCTAAGTATATATATATATATATATATATATATATATATATATATATATATATATATATATATATATATATATATATACAGCTCCAGAAAACTCCACTCTGTGAATGTGAATGAAGGGGACCGCACACAGCAAGGTTTCTCGATGTATATAATTTAATCCATGATTCGAGAAAAACAGCAGTAACAACAGGACGCGTTTCGGCGTTCGCGCCTTTTTCGACTGAGTTACAAAGTGCAGTTTGTTCGAGCAGTACTATATCCGGTTCCTGAATTCTAGTTCCGGTTCACTAAATCATAAACAGAGTAAAAAGACTTCACATTAATTTTCGATCTATACTTACATTGAAACATTTGTTTTTTTACTCTGTTTTGTAAAGTTCATAAAAAAATAAAAATGAAAACATGATGATAAATAATGAATGAATTTATCGACAGGCCGGCATAATTGAGATTCTTACTCTATATGAGCCAAGTCATTCATCAGTGATTTCTAATTAAATTAAATTAGAGCAGAATTGAGCCCTGTATGGGCAGGCAACATTCACTTGATTAAAGATTATTTCTAATAAGTATTAGAAACTACGTTCAATTAGAGCCCTATATGAGCAGTTTCAAACATTAGCATCATAATAGAAAAAAAATGATGGTTCTAGCAGCAATTAAAGTTAGCCTATTCATCACATTATAATAAAAATCATAGTTGTACCTAAGACCCCAGATACCCAGAGTATCCCAAAGCTGTCCTAGATGGCATGACAAATCTTCCTCTGTGTTTAGACGAAAGGGTGTAGTGGTTTGGAGGTCAATAATAAAACGAGATTCTAATCTTCTCAGTCTAAGTTCCCGGTTTCCCATGCGGTCACTAATTGGGACATGGTCCAGACAGAAGAATGACAATAAATTTCTGTCACTATTGTGATATTCGGCGAAATGTCTCGCCACCGGGTATGAAGGATCTTGTTTTTCGATAGCTCTTGCATGCTCTAGGATACGTTTTTTTGTAGGGTGGATCGTGCTACCGATATATTGCTTAGGGCAAGTACATGTAAGGCAATAAACGCAAAATGGCGTGTTGCAAGTTAACAGTTTGTTAATCAGTCTAGGTTTCTTTGTTCCAGGAACATTATACGATGATACCTTTTTACTATGCCTGCACGCCTTGCATTTCAGACAAGAAAAGAAGCCAGTAACTTTACTGATACGTTGAGCATAGGGAATGGGTTCATAGTGACTTTGTACCAATTTGTCTTTTAAGGATCTACACCTCCTGAAAGTTATTTGTGGGTAAGATGGTAACGAGTCACCAATTACTGCATCTGTTTTCAAAATATGCCAATTCCGACATAAAATGTTTCTCAAACTGTTCGTCTCATTAGAAAAGGTTGTGATGAATCTACAGGTATCGTGTTCTGTTTTAATCTTTGCACGATTAGTAGCCAATAGAGATTGTCTGGAAATGTTATTAACCTTACTTAAAGTTTTGATGAGTAGGTTAGGGCAATACCCACGTACTCTGAATCTTTCAATAGCAATAGATGCTTCATATTGAAAATCGATCTCACGGGAACAATTTCTTTTTAGGCGTAGTAGTTCACCGTAGGGAATGCTATTTTTTAAAGATTTTTGGTGGCTGCTATGCGCTTCCAGTACTGAATTTCCTGCAGTCTCTTTTCTAAAGAGGGTTGTGCAAATTCTCCCATCTTGGACAAACACTTTTAGATCCAAGAAAGGGACTTGTTGTGTACTGAATTGTCCAGTTAAGTGAAGGTTTAAGGTGTTAGTGTTTAATGCTGCAATGTATTTTTCAGCTTCACCCTCAGGTCCCTTCCACAAGAAAAACAGGTCGTCTATGTACCTATACCATAGGATGACATTTTTGGTCCAGTGTTCATATATATCTGCCAAGGCCACCTGCCTCTCCCACCAGCCCACAAATAAATTCGCGTAGCTGGGGGCGAAGCAGGTGCCCATGGCTGTTCCTTGTATCTGTCGGTAATGTTGTTTATCAAATAGGAAAATATTGTTGTTGAGACAAAACATGATGAATTCAATCAGCATAGCATTGTGCTCAGCAAACTGTAGGGACCTCTCCTTCAAAAAGTAATCTACTGCCTGGACACCATGCTCATGTTTGATAATCGTGTAAAGACTAGTAATGTCAAGGACAATCATGAGCATATCAGATTCCCAAGGTGTATCAGTAATGTTGCTGATGAAGTGTGTTGTATCTTTGATATACGAGGATAATGTTAGTACAAATTCTCTCAAGAAAAAATCAATATATTGAGACATGTGTTCTGTCAATGACCCGATGGATGAAACAATAGGGCGGCCTGGTGGTCTGTTGGCGTTTTTATGTGCCAGTAGGTAATATATATATATATATATATATATTCACTGAAAAAACCATAGGTTTCAGGGGTGTTATAGTTAGCTGGACTTTTCACTTGTACAAAACCATTGAAATTCCCCCGTTATAGTTAGTTCAGCTAACTATAACTCGCGCGCCCGCAATGCACTGCTGATGACGTCACATATTACATCACTCATGACATGGTCAGTGACATCACTCATGACATCACTGATGACATCTCAAATGACATCACTGATGACATCATCCAGTGAATGTGTGTTTTTCTGAAAATTAAATATGTTTTATATATGTATATCTCAAGGTCGATGGAAGAATAAATGGGTATATAAGTGTCTAAATGGATGATTTGTTTTTGAAAAATTGATTGTGTAACTGACTGATTAAGTGTATCATAGTGAATACATGGCTTAGTGAGTAATGTTTAAATATGTAAATATCTGTATCAGTCTCTCACTTTGTGTATAAGTGGCTGCATGGGTTGGTGAGTAGCTACATGGGTGTCTATATAGGTTATTAGTTGGTTTTTTGAGTATCAGTCTGAGTGTCTGCATGGTTCGGTGGGGGGTATTACGTAGTGCATAGGTGCATGAATGAGTGACTCACTGTTTGTATGTGTTGAACACAGCATGTGTGCAGGACTGTATGGGTGGATGAGTGTGTGTATGGGTGTGTTAGTGAGTGAATGACTGTCTCAATAGTGTCTTTATGAGTAACTACATATGTTTTAAACTAGTATATGTGACTATTGGTGTATATATGTGAGTATATGTGAGAGTGAGAGATTGAAAGAGTTCCTGTATGAATAAGTATGTGTTTCTATAAATGATTGTTTAAACAGACTAAGTATGTGTAAGTTTCCGTAGAAGTAAGTATGGTGGTGTGTGTATAACTGTATATGCAAGTAAATGTATGTTTGATTCTTTATTAGCATGAGTGACTATGTGTGTGAGTAACTCTATGGATGAGTGGCATTGTGTAACAGGATGTATAGGTGTATGAGTACATATGATGAGTGAGTACATGTATGAGTGACTGTATAGGACTGTTGGTGAATGAGTGGATGTGTATGTGGATCTTAGAATTACTGAAGAGGTTGTTGTAACTGGTATTGGTATGTCCATTGTTTTGAAAATTTTAGTCTCTATTTTTGAATGTGTGTATCAAAGGTTATATTAGGGTGAGAGGAGGTCTGCCACTCTATCACAAGGATGATGTCATCAGTGATGTCATTTGAGATGTCATCAGTGATGTCATGAGTGATGTCACTGACCATGTCATGAGTGATGTAATATGTGACGTCATCAGCAGTGCATTGCGGGCGCGCGAGTTATAGTTAGCTGAACTAACTATAACGGGGGAATTTCAATGGTTTTGTACAAGTGAAAAGTCCAGCTAACTATAACACCCCTGAAACCTATGGTTTTTTCAGTGAATTTCTGAGGTTTTTTAAATGCTAATTCCTAACTATAACGTGCCTGAAACCTATGGTTTTTTCTGTGAATTTCAAAGGTTTTTTAAATGCTAATTTCTAACTATGCCTACAGAGATAGGACATGTGAAGAAAGAAGAAAAAATGCACAGAAAGAAACAAAAGAAGTGCAGAAAGAAGCAACAGAAGTCCTCAAATACGAAGATAAGTGCAGGAAGAAGGATAACGTGCAGAAAGAACAAAAAGAAGAGCAGAAAGAAGCCTTGTTGCAAAATCATCCTGTACCCTCAACTTTTTCAGACGGATACTGGTGGTAACTGAGTCTGACTAACCAGTCCTAGAGCCAGTGCTATGTTAAAAGACACTTAGAATACAGTGAAAACACCTACATACACTAGGGAACATTATGCGTTGGGGTCCCCCTGTGATTAGCATGACCTCCTCTGTAAGCCCCTAGTGTATAATAGGGCATGGGGATTAAAACTACCTCTTAAAACAGGCCACAGGGCGTTTTTGCACACGTTAACTCAGGCCCCGTCCCCTCCCTTCACCACTGTGTAAACACGCCCTGTGTCCATTTTTAGTTGGGAGATTAAGTTCATTTGAATCCTGAGGGTCCCTAGGGTCCAACTAGCCCACTAGGTACCTCCAGTAAGTGCCACAGAGCTGCGTTGCAGAAAGGTGTAAAAAGTGGCACGGCCTGGACCACCTCTCTGCAATGCAGCTCAGTGGCGCTTACTGGAAGCACTTGGTGGGCTAGTTAGCCCCCAGGGGCCCTCAGTATTGAAGGGAAATTATATCCCCAATTTAAAACGTGCCATAGTGCGTGTTTGCACACGTCACCTCAGGCCCCGTCCCCTCCCTTCACCACTGTGTAAACGCGCCCTGTGGCTGTTCTAAGTTGAGAGATTAAGTCCCCCTGAATCCTAAGGGTCCCTAGGGTCAAACTAGACCACTAGGTACCTCCAGTAAGCGCCACAGAGCTGCGTTGCAGAGAGGTGTAAAAGGGGGCTTGGCCTCAGAACACCTGGCTGCAGCGCAGCTCCCTGGCGCATACTGGAGATGCCTGTTGGGGGCGCGTTTGCAGAGTGCTGCACGGAGGGGGCATGGCCTCCGGCATGATGCCAGTCTTTTATTTATTTTAGTTTTTTAAGAAGGGGGGCTGTTTGGTTCCCCTTCTTATTCTAATTTATTGGCCCTGATGACCCCATCCCCCAGGGCCAGTCTCCTAATGATATTTTTTTGACCCCAATCCCCAGGGCCGGCCACTGTTTTTTATTATTTTTAAAAAATATATATTTATAGACACACCTAGGACATGCTGGACAAACCGTACGTACCTATCACCATGACGATTTGCGTGATATTCATTAAAAGGCGACTATGCATGCAATGAATCCACGTGGAATGTATTTACACCACTAGTGAAGCTCTGACATGTCTGATGCCCTACCGTGCCTAATCCTGGTAGACACCCTTGTCGTTTATTTATACAAACATGGGTAGCTATTGACGGGCACATTTAATACACATGCACACCAAGCCATTCAAAGGGGATTCGACAAAAATTCGACCAAAACTATGCAAGAAACCCCCCTCACGGTTAATAAAACACACATCCACTGCCGGATGTGTAATACTTTTTATTTTACTCTCTGGAAAGGGGACGAACATCACTTGAGAGTCACAGCATGCTCCTGACAGAGCCCAATGCTGTGTTACACCCACCATTGCCTGCCGAGTGCCACACACCTCTGTGTTGTATTCCACTAGCTAGTGCATATGCTATGACACTCTCTAGCCCATGTGCACTGTAACACCACCCCGTGAATATGTCATGCCACACTTGTCTTCGCACGGGTTATATTGCCCCATCTAACGTGCCTTTCTCGATGCCTATGTTATAACGCACAGTGCTATGCCATACATATTACAATCTGGGATCCATATCTTTGTCACAGTGCATATGCAACGTTACACTCCCCAGCACATATTTTATATTACAACTTTAGAGACTAGTTAGGTTACACAACACTGCCCTGTGCATATTACACTCCAAGGCGCATATCGCATAGCACGCGCTAGTGCCTGTGCTATCTCGCGCTCTCCAATGAATCTGTCATTGCGCACAATGTATTGCATATTATATTTCACGCCCGGTTCACCTTATATCACACTTTTTGGTGCATAGTTTATACCATACACTATCTCTAGTTTTCATTTTCAATCGTGCTCTCAGGACTATGTTCTATATAACACTGTGTTCACCTACCCTTTTCACGGGCATTACATTTTGCGATAGGGGGTGGAGGGTCAGGGGGTGTTTCTGCCAAGTGAGCCCGGAGTCACAGTCACAAACGTCCTCTTCTTCCTGAATAAAAGTGAGATTATGCTGCATACTTGTTCATATTTTAAGTAGTTCGCACAGACACAATGTTTTAAAAACAATAAAGTTCCTAATACCCGCCTTCTCTGAACAGTTAGCTTGCTGCCCCATCCCCTTCCTCCCTATCCTCTGTTGTGTGAATCCATGGACTAGCCTCCTCCCTCCTGCCATGCATGGTCTGATGTGCTGCCACTGCCCTCAATTTAGTATGATGTACCAGTCCACTCCTCCTGCCCTCCATTGCCCAATTCTATGCCCCATCATTGACCTCCTGCTTAAACTCTGTGCTTAGCTTGCTGTCCCTATTCTCCTTCCCCCTGCCCTCCGATGTCTTTGTGCATGCCCCTGCTCCATCCTTTTTGCCCACCATGTCCCATGGACCTGCCACTCCTATCTACTCTGAGTGTTCTGTTGAGCTGCCACTCCCCTCCCACCTGCCTAGCATTGTCAGATGACTGTAACCTGTCCCTGCCACCTCCACCCTGCCTGTCCACATGCCATGCCCCTATCCTCTTCCTCCTGTCCTACATGGTCCATTGTACTGCCACACCCTTCTGCCCTCCCTGGTCTGTTGTGCTGCAAATGCTCCTCCTGCCTGCCCCGTGTGGTCTGTTGTGAGGTCCCTTCCCCTGAACTTTCTTGTCTGTGCACAGGTCCTGACCCTTCCTTCTATCCTCCATCGTCCTTTGTGCATGCCCCTCCACCCTCCTTCTTGCCCATCATAGCCATTGTGCTGCCACTAACCCTCCCACTTGCCATGCATGGTCTTCTGTGCTGCCATGGCCCCTCCCACCTTCCCTGTGTGGTCAGTTAGCTGCCCCTGACCCCCTCCCACCTTCCCTCCATGGTCTGTGTGTATGCCATCACAGTCTCACTGTTGCTCTTCATGGTGTGTCTTGCTTCTAGTGCCCATCCTGCCTGACCTCCATGGCTATCTTGCTGCTCCTGCCCTGCCCCCTTGCCCCCAGCCCTACTCCCTCCCTCCTGGCTTGTCTGTTCCATTGTAATGCCCATGATCCGTCCCTCCTGCCCTTTATGGTCTGTTATACTGCAGCTTTCTCTCCTGTCTGTCCATTATGGTCAGCTAGCTACCATTGCCTCTTGCCCCTCTGTTCTCTGTTGTCCATGTGCATGGTCCTGTCCCCTCCCTCTTGCTTTCTATGGATTGTTGTGCTGCACTCCCGTCCTGCATGCCCTGTGTGGTATATTGTGCTGCTGCAAACCCTGATGCCTGCCCTGCAGGGTCAGTTTGGTGCACCTCTCCATGTCCCTCCTGTCCTCTGTTATCCAAGTCCATGTCCCTATCCCATTTCCTTCAATGATCCAATGTACCATACTTGCGAACATTTTGAACTTGGTAAGAGGGAGATTTTGAAAAGAAACTGGGGTATTGATTTTCCCCTTTGAGTTACATTGAAAAAGAGGATATTGTAGACAGGAGACAGATCAAATAAAGCCCATTTGAGCTTAAAAACATTGGACGTTTCCTGGCTGAATCGGGTCTGTTGGCATGTATGGTTGTACTACCATTGCCTCTTCCTTCTGCCCACAATGGTCTATTACATTGCCACAGCCTTGAAGGAGGGTAGATTTTGTATCACAGGGGGCCCCTGGCCCGTTCTGTCCACACCTGAAGTATGAGACCCTTGTCCTTGCCCTGCCAGCTGCATTTGTAGGCCGTATTAAATTGACCAGCGGGTCCTGTGTTGCTATATAATTATCCTGAGACATCCTTACCACTCAGCCAGCATAAAACCCCTGTGTAGGCCCTTCTGTTCAATATGTAGGCCTCTTTGTTAAATTGACCATAGCTCTGCAATTTTAGTGTATAGCAGTCTGAAGGCAGGTCTGCGAGGCCTTCTGATCCAAACTAGTAGCCCCCACCCTACCCGAGTGCTCCGTGCTCGGTATCAAAGTTCAACATCCCCCTGAAGCTGTCGACATACAGTAGGCTGCATCCTGGACTGGTACTTACTTCCTGGGCAGGTTTCCCGCTTTTAAGGAAGTGGCAATCGCAGAGCGTCAAGTTAGGAGAACTGAGGAGATTTTATACATGAATATATTGAATTCCCGTACAATACCCATTATTTTCTGCTTGCTCTATGGAACTTACGATAAGCGATTGGCCTGAGAGACTGACCTTTTCACCCAGTCCATTGTCAGCATTAAGTGGGTAAATGACGAAATGTCTGGTAAAATCTGCAGACGAAGCTTTTGGGTAGCATACGTAGGTAGATGTAGCGTGCAAAGGAGCCCACAAAATGATATAAAAAGGGAGCACCCACAGATATCGATGGACTACCTCGCCGTCTGTATGTAGGTTAACAGGCAGTGCAGGTTTTCCCCAAGAGCTGGGAGCTCTTGTCTTCCTTTGCTTAAAATGTCTTGCTCTGCTTTGCTTGAAGTATCTTATTCTATCTTACCTATATGAAATGTCATGTTATGTTTAACCATTGTTCTCTTTACTTTTGCATTTAAAAGATTTTGTATTGTAATTGCAGGAATGCTTGCTCTAAGAGTAAACGTGAGTGTTCCTAGGTAACATTTTCCTTGGTGTAACTTGTTTCTCATGATGCATTTATAGATGTGTTTTCTCTCTCTCTCTGTCAGTACATTAATTGAGATACAGAGAATATTATGACAGCTGTATGATTATCTGGATTCTGTATTTTGTACTTTATGTCTCTATTCTGCGGTTTCTTTGAAGTTGCATCTTCTCATTAAACTGCCATTGTATTCTGCCTCCAATTCCATGTCTCATATGTCTGTTTTCTTCATTTTTGGAGCAAGCGTTCCTAGGCACCCCGGCTCAAATTAAGGTGCCCCTTTTGTCCCTGACTCACTCTCCTGCTCAGTTCTGTGGTGGCTCCCGGGGATCTGGGGACCGCCCCTAGCTTCCTTGACCCGTAATAGAACTTCCCTCCAACAGCCTCTCTTGCAAGTCCTGTATTGTTGGTTTGTTGCCCCTGCCCCCCTTTCCACTGCCCTCCATAGTCTGTTGTGCTTCCACGGCCCTTCCTGCCTGCTCAGTGTGGTTAAATTGTTGCCTTTGCACCCTCCTACCTGCCTTCAATTTTCAGAGTCCGTGCCCCTGGCCTCTGCCTCTCAACAGTATCCTAATGAACAACTAGATTGCTAACATTCTATATTTATTACAAAAGTGTGGAACGCCTGACATCATCTTGATGTAATCAAAACTGTAATACCTAGAGCATTTCCTTTAGAAATTACATATATGAGAGGGTCTTATTGGCATCAAAATTATGGTTAGTGCTCTAAAAGACTAAAATAAGGACATATTTTCTGAGTTTTCAAATAGCGACAAAGCACTTTTAAATTATTTGTTATCTTTATGTTTTTTTTTCCAGTTGACCACTTGATTAAATGTTGCACTTAGGGGAGAGGATGTGGTGTTACTTCCAGAACTGCAGACTTTGCAACTGGGGAACCAGGTTGAAGTTTCTGCTTCAGCTCGACATTCTGTGATTCTGGTCAAATCACTTAGTCTCCCCATGTCTACAACCAAAATGAATTTGTTCTTGTGTGATGTAACCAATGCTCATGTAAAGCACTCCAATACCTGACAAGTCTGCACTATATAACACTGCAAAAACACAAAATAATAAGTGTTTTGCACACTTCTGTCATTGGGCTATATTTGGGCTACATCTGGGTGATTTTGGGCTACATTTGGGCTCTTTTGTCTCCGGTGGCCATCTTGGGAGATTTATTTGTTATGAAGTTTCCTAATTTCCTCATGTACTGCAGTCTCCTCAGTAGGAAATGCTTTCAGTTTTTTACTTTGATTCCATCATGAAGGTATTCAGATATGTCACACATTTGCCATAAATTCTGAATGTTAGCATTCTAGTTGCTCATTAGATCCCTGTAGTAAAACTACTGCACCATGGAAGTCTGCTCCTGGTATTAAAAGTGCATGTTTCAGTCTGCATGTCAGAATTTTTTAATGAAATAGAAGAAGATTTGAGAAGTCACTCAAAATGTGCCCTCATTTTCTTTCTTCAGCATTAATCATAATTTCTATGGCAAAATGAACCTCCTCATTGTGTTCCTTTTTAAATTAAATGTTTTAAGTGTTACCAGTTTATTCCAATCAAGATGGCTTCAGGTGTGCCTTACTTTTGTCATAATGAAGACAGTAAGCGCTCTAGTTGTTTTTAAGAACATTCTGGGACATTCTGTCATTGGGCTATACTTGGGCTACATCTGGGTGATATTTGGGCTACATTTGGGCTCTTTTGTCTCTGGTGGCCATCTTGGGAGACTTATTTGTTATGAAGTTTCCTAATTTCCTCATTTACTGCAGTCTCCTCAGTAGGAAATACTTTCAGTTTTTTACTTTGATTCCATCAAGAAGGCATTCAGATGTGTCACACATTTGCCATAAATTCAGAATGTTAGCACTCTTTTTGCTCATTAGATCACTGTAGTAAAGCTACTGCTCACCAGGGAAAACTGCTGCTGGTATTGAAAGTGCATGTTTCAGTCTGCATGTCAGAATTTTTTAATGAAATAGAAGAGGATTTGAGAAGTCACTCAAAATGTGCCCTAATTTTTCTTTCTGCAGCACTAATCATACTTTTCATGGAAAAATGAACCCCCTCATTTTGTTCCTTTTTAAATTAAATGTTTTAAGAGTTACCACTTTAATCCAAGCAAGATGGCTTCAGGTGTGCCATACGTTTATCATAAGTAGGACTGTTAGCGCTCTAGTAGTTCTTTGGAACACTCTGGGAAGCTGCAGTAGAACACAAAGGAATCAACTGACAGTCTCTGCCCTTGTTGGATGTACATGTTTTACTGAGAATGTCAGACTTCATTCTCACATGACTGAGAAAGATAATGTGAATTTACAGAAAATAAGCTCTCAGTTTAGCCTATAAATCACCTTCCAAACCTCTGTGGTAAAAGCATGAGAAAATATTTTTCTCTCAATCATGATATCCCAGCAGAAGGCTTTTTCACATGGTGAAATCACCTTAGAACATACCACAATTCCTAAAATGAGTATGGTACCATCAACAAATGATTTATAATGTAACTAAAGTCTTAAAACCTTCTATTAACTGCAATGCTTTTTAATGAGGTGCTATCATGTATATTGGTCCCAAGATGGCTGCCAACACTTCTTGGATGAAGTGCTGACAGCCAATCAGATCTCAGGATGAGATGTGTGGTTAGGCTCCGCCCACATATATATATGCTTTTAAATGCTATTTTCTCAGGAAATACTGAACAGATTTACACCAGACCTGCAAAAGGCACTTCCTTGACCTTATGGCTACCTCTCTGCCAAATTTCAAGTAATTCTGTTCAGCCGTTCGGGCTGTAGCTGTGTCTAAAGGTCCTATGGAAAAATGCATGGGGAAAACGCGTTTTGGGACCCCCCTTTTTTCTCGGCCCCTGCTTGACGAATCCCCCCGAGACTTTCAGGGTAGGAGCGGAGCGTAGCGCCCCACCTATTTTGAAAATTTCGCGAGGATTCGTCGACCGGCGCCAAAGTTATTCCAAATAGAATGTTGCGGATTTCCTATGGAAACAGGGTCCTAACTATAACTACCTACTGGCGACCGCCAGTAGGTAATATATATATATATATATATATATATATATATCTATATATATCTATATATATATATATATATATATATATATATATATATATATATATATATATATATATATATATATATATATATATATATATATATATATATATATATATATATATATATATATATATATATATTACCTACTGGCAGTATATATATATATATATATATATATATATATATATATATATATATATATATATATATATATATATTACCTACTGGCAGTCACCAGTAGGTAGTTATAGTTAGGACCTATTTTCCATAGGAAATCCGCAACATTCTATTTGGAATAACGTTGGCGCCGATTGACGAATCTTCGCGAAATTTTCTGAACTTTTGGCCAGCTCCGGTCCGCTCCTATCCTTAAAATTTCACGGTGATTCGTTAAGTGGGGGCCAAGAAAAAAGGGAGGTCCCAAAACACATTTTCCCCATGCATTTTTCTCATAGGACCTGTTGATGCAGCTACAGCCCGAACTGCTGAACGGAATTACACCAAATTTTTGCAAAGAGGTAGTCCTCAGCTCAGACTCGTGCCTTTTGCTTAAATGGTGTAAATCCGTTCAGTAGTTCCTGAGAAAATGTGAGTTAAAAAGATAGATATATCTGGGCGGAGCCTAACCACACATCTCATCGTGAGATCTGATTGGCTGTCAGTACTTCATCCAAGAAGTGTTGGCAGCCATCTTGGGACCAATATACATGATAGCACCTCATTAAAAAGCATTGCCGTTAATAGAAGATTTTAAGACTTTAGTTACATTATAAATCATTTGTTGATGGTACCATACTCATTTTAGGAATTGTGGTGTGTTCTAAGGTGATTTTACCATGTGAAAAAGCCTTCTGCTGTGATATCATGAATCATGTTTGAGAGAAAACTATTTTCTCATGCTTTTCCCACAGAGGTTTGGAAGGTGATCTATAAGCTAAACTGAGAGCATATTTTTTGTAATTTCTCAGACATGTGAGAATGAAGTCTGACATTCTCGGTAAAACATGTACATCAACAAGGGCAGAGACTGTCAGTTGATTCCTTTGTGTTCTACTGCAGCTTCCCAGATTGTTCTAAAGAACAACTAGAGCGCTAACAGTCCTACTTATGACAAACGTATTGCACACCTGAAGCCATCTTGATTGGAATAAAGTGGTAACTCTTAAGACATTTAATTTAAAAAGGAACAAAATGAGGGGGTCATTTTGCCATAGAAAGTATGATTAGTGCTGCAGAAAGAAAAATTAGGGCACATTTTGAGTGACTTCTCAAATCCTCTTCTATTTCATAAAATAATTCTAACATGCAGACTGCAACATGCACTTTCAATACCAGCAGCAGACTTCCCTGGTGAGCAGTAGCTTTACTACAGTGATCTAATGAGCAACTAGAGTGCTAACATTCTGAATTCATGGCAAATGTGTGACACATCTGAATGCCTTCTTGATGGAATCAAAGTAAAAAACTGAAAGTATTTCCTACTGAAGATACTGTAGTAAATGAGGAAATTAGGAAACCTCATAACAAATAATTCTCCCAAAATGGCCACCAGAGACAAAAGAGCCCAAATGTAGCACAAATATCACCCAGATGTAGCCCAAATATAGCCCAATGACAGAATGTCCCAGAGTGTTCTAACGAACAACTAGAGCGCTAACAGTCTTACTTATGACAAAAGTATGGCACACCTGAAGCCATCTTGATTGGAATAATGTGGTAACACTTGAAACATTTAATTTACAAAGGAACAAAATGAGGGGGTTCATTTTGACATAGAAATTATGATTAGTGCTGAAGAAAGAAAAATTAGGGCACATTTTGAGTGACTTCTCAAATCCTCTTCTATTTCATTAAAACATTCTGATATGCAGACTCAAACATGCACTTTTAATACCAGCAGCAGACTTCCATGGTGAGCAGTAGCTTTACTACAGTGATCTAATGAGCAACTAGAGTGCTAACATTCAGAATATATGGCAAATGTGTGACATATCTGAATACCTTCTTGACGGAATCAAAGTAAAAAACTGAAAGCATTTCCTACTGAGGAGACTGCAGTAAATGAGAAAATTAGGAAACTTCATAACAAATAAATCTCCCAAGATGGCCACCAGAGACAAAAGAGCCCAAATGCAGCACAAATATCACCCAGATGTAGCCCACATGTAGCCCAATGACAGAAGTGTGCAAAACACTTATTTTTTGTGTATCTGCCGTTTTATATAGTGCAGACTTGTCAGGTATTGGAGTCCTTTACATGAGCATTGATTACATCACACAAGATCAAATTCATTTTGGTTGTAGACATGGGGAGATTAAGTGATTTGACCAAAATCACAGAATGTTGAGCTGAAGCAGAAACTCCAACCTGGTTCCCCAGTTGCAAAGTCTGCAGCTCTGGAAGTAACACCACATCCTCTCCCCTAAGTGCAACATTTAATCAAGTGGTCAAATGGATAAAAAAACATAAAAATTACAAATAATTTAAAAGTTCTTTGTCGCTATTTCAAAACTCAGAAAATATGTCCTCATTTTAGTTTTTTAGAGCACTAACCATAATTTTGATGCAAATAAGACCCTCTCATATATGTAATTTCTAAAGGAAATGCTCTAGGTATTACAGTTTTGATTACATCAAGATGACGTCAGGCGTTCCACACTTTTGTAATAAATATAGAATGCTAGCAATCTAGTTGTTCATTGGGATACTGTTGAGAGGCAGAGGCCAGGGGCACGGACTCTGAAAATTGAAGGCAGGTAGGAGAGTGCAGAGGCAACAATTTGACCACACTGGGCAGGCAGGAAGGGCAGTGGCAGCACAACAGACTATGTAGGGCAGTGGAAATGGGGGCAGGGGCAACAAACCAACAATACAGGACAGGCAAGAGAGGCTGTGGCAATATAATAGACCATTGTGGGCAGAAGGAAGAGGCAGTGGTAGTACAACCATACATGCCAACAGACCCATTTCAGCCAGGAAACGTCCAATGTTTTTAAGCTCAAATGGGCTTTATTTGATCTGTCTCCTGTCTACAATCTCCTCTTTTTCAATGTAACTCAAAGAGGAAAATCAGTACCCCAGTTTTTTTTCAAAATATCCCTCTTACCAAGTTCAAAATGTTCGCAAGTATGGCAGGAGGAATTGGGGTAGGGACATGGACTCGGATAACAGAGGACAGGAGGGACATGGAGAGGTGCACCAAACTGACCCTACAGGGCAGGCATCAGGGTTTGCAGCAGCACAATACACCACACAGGGCATGCGGGACGGGAGTGTGCACATGGAATCAGAGGGCTGGGGGTAAGGGGGCAGGGCAGGAGTAGCAAGATGACCATGGAAGTCAGGCAGGATGGGCACTAGAAACAAGACACACCATGGAGAGCAACAGTGAGACTATGATGGCATACACACAGACCATGGAGGGAAGGTGGGAGGGGTTCAGAGGCAGCTAGCTGACCACACAGGGAGGGGCCATGGCAGCACAGAAGACCATGCATGGCAAGCGGGAGGGTTAGTGGCAGCACAATGGCCATGATGGGCAAGAAGGAGGGTGCAGGAGCATGCACAAAGGACCATGGAGGATAGAAGGGAGGGTCAGGACCTGGGCACAGACAAGAGAGTTCAGGGGAAGGAGCCTCACAACAGACCATGCGGGGCTCGCAGGAGGAGCAGTTGCAGCACAACAGACCAGGGAGGGCAGAAGGGTGTGGCAGTAAAATGGACCATGGAGGACAGGAGGAAGGGGATAGGGGCATGGCATGTGGACAGACAGGGTGGAAGTGGCAGGGACAGGTTACAGTCATCTGACAATGCTAGGCAGGTGGGAGGGGAGTGGCAGCTCAACAGAACACTCAGAGTAGATAGGAGTGGCAGGTCCATGGAACATAGTGGGCAAAAAGGATGGAGCAGGGGCATGCACAAAGACATCGGAGGGCAGGGGGAAGGAGAATAGGGGCAGCAAGCTAAGCACAGAGGCTAAGCAGGAGGTCAATGATGGGCCATAGAATTGGGCAATGGAGGGCAGGAGGAGTGGACTGGTACATCATGCGAAATGGAGGGCAGTGGCAGCACATCAGACCATGCATGGCAGGAGGGAGGAGGCTAGTCCATGGATTCAGACAACAGAGGATAGGGAGGAGGTGGATGGGACAGCAAGCTAACTATTCAGAGAAGGTGGGTATTAGGAACTTTATTGTTTTTAAAATGTGTGTCTGTGAGAACTACTTAAAATATGAACATGTATGCAGCATAATCTCACATTTATTCAGGAAGAAGAGGACGTTTGTGACTGTAACTCCGGGCTCACTTGGCAGAAATACCCCCTGACCCTCCACCCCCCATCGCAAAATGTAATGCCCGTGAAAAGGGTAGGTGGACGCAGTGTTATATAGAACATCGTCCTGAGAGCACGATTGAAAATGAAAACTAGATATAGTATATAGTATAAACTATGCACCAAATAGTGTGATATAAGATGAACCGGAGCGTGAAATATAATATGCAATACATTGTGTGCAATGACAGATTCATTGGAGAGCGCGAGATAGCACATGCACTAGCGCGTGCTATGCGATATGCGCCTTAGAATGTAATATGCACAGGGCAGTGTTGTGTAACCTAACTAGTCTCTAAAGTTGTAATATAAAATATGTGCTGGGGAGTGTAACGTTGCATATGCACTGTGACAAAGATATGGATCCCAGATTGTAATATGTATGGCATAGCGCTGTACGTTATAACATAGGCATCGAGGAAGGCACGTTAGATGGGGCAATATAACCCGTGCGAAGGCAAGTGTGGCATATCATATTCACGGGGTGGTGTTACAGTGCACCGGGTCTAGAGAATGTCATAGCATACGCACTAGCTGGTGGAATACAACACAGAGGTGTGTGGCACTCGGCGGGCACTGGTGGGTGTAACACAGCATTAGGCTCAGCCAGGAGCACGCTGTGACTCTCAAGTGAGGTTCGTCTCCTTTCCAGAGAGTAAAATAAAAAGTATTACACATTCGGCGGTGGATGTGTGTTTTATTAACCGTGAGGGGGGTTTCTTGCATAGTTTGGTCGAATTTTTGTCGAATCCCTTTTGAATGGCTTGGTGTGCGTGTGTATAAAATGTGCCCGTCAATAGCTACCCATGTTTGTATAAATAAACTACAAGGGTGTCTACTTGGAGAGTACCCACCGGCGGGGGCGCCGGGATTAGGCACAGTAGGGCGTCAGACACGTCAGAGCTTCACTAGCGGTGTAAATACATTCCATGTGGATTCATTGTATGCATAGTCGCCTTTTAATGAATATCACGCAAATCGTCATGGTGATAGGTACATACGGTTTGTCCAGCATGTCCTAGGTGTTTCTATAAATATATATTTTTTAAAAATAATAAAAAACAAAGGCCTGCCCCGGGGGATGGGGTCCCTGGGCCATAATTGGCTTGAGGAGGGGGGCAACGCAGCCCCCCTCCTAAAGAATAAAAAAAAAAATAGGCCATGACCCGGGGGTTGGGGTCCCCGGGGCCGATCAGGGCCTTGGGAGGGGGGCCACGTGGCCCGCTTCCAAATTAATTTTTTTCAACGAAAAACATGAGGGTGCAGGCCCTGGGGGATGGGGTCCCCAGGGCCAATAAATTAGAAAAAGAAGGGGGGGCACACAGCCCTCCTTCTTAAAAAAATAAAATAAATAAAAGACAGGCATCGCGCCGGAGGCCACGCCCCCTCCTTGCAGCACTCTGCAAACGCGCCCCCTGGCCAGTTATAAGTTGGGGAATTAATTCCCCTTCAATACTGATGGTCCCTGAGGGCCAACTAGCCCAACAGGTATCTCCAGTATGCGCCAGGGAGCTGCGTTGCAGACAGGTGTTCTGAGGCCACGCCCCTTTTTACACCTCTATGCAAGGCAGCTCTGTGGCGCTTACTGGAGGTACCTAGTGGGCTAGTTTGACCCTAGGGACCCTTAAGATTCAAGGGGACTTAATCTCTCAACTTAGAATGGCCACAGAGCGTGTTTACACAGTGGGAAGGGAGGGGACGGGGCCTGAGGTGACGTGTGCAAACACGCCCTGTGGCGCATTTTAAGTTGGGGAAATAATTCCCTTTCAATCCTGAGGGACCCTGGGGGCCAACTAGCCCACCAGGTGCTTCCAGTAAGCGCCACTGCTCTGCGTTGCAGAGAGGTGGTGCAGGCCGTGCCCCTTTTTACACCTCTCTGCAATGGCGCTTACTGGACGTACCTAGTGGGCTATTTTGCCCCTAGGGACCCTCAGGATTCAAGGGGACTTAATCTCCCAACTTAAAATGGCCACAGGGCGTGTTTACACAGTGGTGAAGGGAGGGGACGGGGCTTGAGTTAACGTGTGCAAACACGCCCTGTGGCACGTTTTAAGTTGGGGAAATAATTCCCCTTCAATCCCGAGGGACCCTGGGGGCCAACTAGCCCACCAGGTGCTTCCAGTAAGCACCACTGTGCTGCGTTGCAGAGAGGTGGTCTAGGCCGTGCCCCTTTTTACACCTCTCTGCAACGCAGCTCTGTGGCACTTACTGGAGGTACCAAGTGGTCTAGTTGGACCCTAGGGACCCTCAGGATTCAAGGGGACTTAATCTCCCAACTTAAAACGGCAACAGGGTGTGTTTACACAGTGGGGAAGGGAGGGGAAGGGGCCTGAGGTGACGTGTGCAAAAACGCCCTGTGGCGCGTTTTAAGAGGTAGTTTTAATCCCCTGCCCTATTATATACTAGGGGCTTACAGAGGAGGTCATGCTAATCACAGGGGGACCCCAATGCATAGTGTTCCCTAGTGTATGTAGGTGTTTTCACTGTATTCTGAGTGTCTTTTAACATAGCACTGGCTCTAGGACTGGTTAGTCAGAATCAGTTACCACCAGTATCCGGCTGAAAAAGTTGAGGGTACAGGATGATTTTGCAACAAGGCTTCTTTCTGCTCTTCTGTTTATTCTTTCTGCACGTTATCCTTCTTCCTGCACTTTTCTTCGTCTTTGAGGACTTCTGTTGCTTCTTTCTGCATTTCTGTTTTTTTCTTTCTGTGCGTTTTTTCTTCTTTCTTCACATGTCCTATCTCTCTAGGCATAGTTAGAAATTAGCATTTAAAAAACCTTTGAAATTCACTGAAAAATCCATAAGTTTCAGGCACGTTATAGTTAGGAATTAGCATTTAAAAAACCTTAGAAATTCACTGAAGAAACCATAGGTTTCAGGGGCACTATAGTTAGCTGGACTTTTCACTCGTACAAAACCATTGAAATTCCCCCGTTATAGTTAGTTCAGCTAATTATAACTCGCGCGCCCGCAATGCACTGCTGATGACGTCACATATTACATCACTCATGACATGGTCAGTGACATCACTCATGACATCACTCATGACATCTCAAATGACATCACTGATGACATCACTGAAGACATCACTGATGACATCATCCTTGTGATAGAGTGGCAGACCTCCTCTCCCCCTAATATAACCTTTGATACACACATTCAAAAATAGAAACTAAAATTTTCAAATCAATGGACATACCAATATCAGTTACAACAACCTATTGTGTAATTCTAAGATCCACATACACATCCACTCATTCACCAACAGTCCTATACAGTCACTCATACATGTACTCACTCATCATATATACTCATACACCTATACATCCTGTTACACAATGCCACTCATCCATAGAGTTACTCACACACAGTCACTCATGCTAATAAAGAATCAAACATCCATTTACTTGCATATACAGTTATACACACACATCACCACACTTACTTCCACAGAAACTTACACATACTTAGTCTTTTAAACAATCACTTATAGAAACACATACTTATTCATACAGGAACTCTTCCAATCTCTCACTCTCACATATACTCACTTATATACACCAATAGTCACATATACTAGTTTAAAACATATGTAGTTACTCATAAAGACACTATTGAGACAGTCATTCACTCACTAACACACCCATGTACACACTCATCCACCCATACAGTCCTGCACACTGTGGGCCCGATTCACAGAACTAACTTAAGACAAAATCCTAAACTTACTACTTTTGATATTCACAGAAGTTAGGATTTTGTCTTAAGTTTGTCTTCAGACAAACTTAAGACAGACTTAAGACAGACTTAAGACAGACTTAAGACTTACTTAAGACAAACTTAAGACTGACTTAAGACAGACTTAAGACAGACTTAAGTTAGGATTTTGTCTTAAGTTTGTCTTAAGTTTGTCTTAAGTCTGTCTTAAGTCTGTCTTAAGTCTGTCTTAAGTTTGTCTTAAGTCTGTCTTAAGTCTGTCTTAAGTCTGTCTTAACTCTGTCCTAAGTTTGTCTTAAGACAAACTTAAGACAAAATCCTGGGGCCGATTCACAGAACTAACTTAAGGCAAAATCCTATACTTACTACTTTTGGTATTCACAGAAGTTAGGATTTTGTCTTAAGTTTGTCTTAAGACAAACTTAGGACAGACTTAAGACAGACTTAAGACAGACTTAAGAGAAACTTAAGACAGACTTAAGACAGACTTAAGACAGACTTAAGACAAACTTAAGACAAACTTAAGACAAAATCCTAACTTAAGTCTGTCTTAAGTCTGTCTTAAGTCAGTCTTAAGTTTGTCTTAAGTCAGTCTTAAGTCAGTCTTAAGTCTGTCTTAAGTCTGTCTTAAGTCTGTCTTAAGTTTGTCTTAAGACAAACTTAAGACAAAATCCTAACTTCTGTGAATACCAAAAGTAGTAAGTTTAGGATTTTGTCTTAAATTAGTTCTGTGAATCGGGCCCCCTAACTTCTGTGAATACCAAAAGTAGTAAGTTGAGGATTTTGTCTTAAGTTAGTTCTGTGAATCGACCCCATACTGTCTTCAACACATACAAACAGTGAGTCACTCATTCATGCACCAATGCACTACGTAATACCCCCCACCCAGCAAATGCAACTGTCTACTACTGCTAATACCACCCACCATGGCACCTTAGGAAACCAAACCATCACCATGCAGCTATCACTTTGCCTAAACATAAATCACAGGTAAGAGAAGAAGTGTGGGGAAGACAATAATGTATATACTATTGAAATTAATTAATTCACACACCCACATCTTCCCGAGTACATACTACAAAGGGGTTTTAGTTGCAGAATACATAGACTAGGAGGAGAGACTGACAGTAGTAGGACAAGTGACGGTACTGCATCTATCTGTCGGTGTGATACACTATTGGCAGATTTCAAAAACTGGCTGCGGCCCGGCAGAAAAAGGAGGAAACAACAAGGTGACATAAAAGAGTAAACCCACCAGAAAAGATTTGCATCATATGTATTGTAAAACTATAAATAATTTATTACCCTAACAAATATAAACTAGAAGAAGAAAAACCCACAACACCTGACTCACCCCTCTCCCTAACCCCAACCATTGTCCAGTAAATTAAATAAATGTCCATCCATGATTTTCAATGTCGAAGTTCAAGAAAAGTAAACCTCAAGTTTCCCCAACTCCCAACATCCCACCCACCAAAAAAAAGATTAAAAAAGGGGCAAGGGTCGAAGACTGAGGTCTAGCGGCGGCGGTGCCGGCTAGTTCGCTCCAGGACCTGCTCCAGCTTGGCCTCTAGGCACTCCATCTGGAGGAGCATGCAGCACCGAAAGTTCCTGTAGGAACAACAGGGGTGGGCAGCTTTGGATGATGTTGATGAACTTGATGGGCGGCGGGTACGGGGGGCTGGCTGGGGCCTGGGGCATTGGAGGAAAAAGCTGCAGCTGCCGCCTTCTCCTCTTCCTCCTCCGCCAAGACAACCAGCCTGCGATATTTCACCTGGATGGCTCTAGCTTCCTTTGCTGGGCCCTGGCTGCTAACTCCTGCCTGTTTGGTTGGAAAGGAGTAGCTATATCAAGAAAGAAAAAATACAATTTTAACCAATACTCGTAGCAAAACAATAAAAGTAAATAAATTACACACATAAAAATGTTAGTGGCACAGTTGCACCAGCAATTGTGGTATCCTCCTCACTACCTCTGCCCCTAAGATTTGGATGTGATGATGATTAGACTCTCAGGCACTAGGCACTATGGAGTAGAGTAGAAGTATTCTTCTTCTCTCTCTTGTTTAGCACAATTAATCTTGTAGGCATGCCAGCTCAGTCAGCTTGCGCCCTAGACAGATATACTCATGTCGCAGACTCACGTTTCTTTACTGCTGTCTGCATGTGAGGCAGCTGTAATACACAATTATATATTTTTCTATTATGGCCATACTCTGTTCATTGTTCACAAATCACAACAACTTAGTCTCAGCAGAAGTACAGTGTACCTTGCAGCGAGTGTAATCATCATTCTCAATAAGTAAGGAATATGACATACCACCTCCCGCCACTGCTGCTGGCTCACCCCCTGCAGCTGCCGCATCCGCTCCCTCCGGAGTGGCATGGGCCTCACCGCTGGCACCGGCACTGGTGGCCGGTACGCCTGGAAAAAACATTTCACATTGTTTTAGATGCCATTATACGCCTCCCTTATTTTTTTTTTTCATTAGCAAGATTGAAAATGCATATTAATACATACACCACACACCTACAATTCGGATAGTAGAGTAGAGTAGACAGTATTGTCCTATAAAAAATAATATCCGGTTGGGCATTTTTGAAAAGCCTCTTAAGAAGAGGACAACCCAAAGGACTAGACTCAGTGACTAGAGCTAATGGTGCATTTCATTTTTTGAAAAGAAGAAAGTGGCCAACTGGGCGGAAATGAGGTCTCTCTTAGTTGAGAAATAATGGTGCCGTCTTCCTACTCCTCATACTTCCTTCAAGCCATGGTGCACGGTAAATAATCGGTTGTTCAGTGTTCACCATCAACTGCTGCTAATAAAAAAAGTACTAGGCCTGGATTAGAAAAAGTACAATACACCACGTTGGGGTGTCCAATGTGAGTGACCACCATTTACTGATTGAGCATGATGAGACAGTAAAAGAAACTAAAGCCTTCTCATCTCACAAACCTGCATAGAATACCTTACTTGGGCATGCAATCTGCACAGCAGATTAGTGCTACTACTAGAAGTTGTAGGAAAGAGTCAGTTCTACCACTAGTACTAGTAGTAGCCTAGGACCAATGCGTTCTCTGAGTCTTACAGTAGCACTACTAGGCAAGTCTCATATAAGGGGAGAGGGAAAGCTGAGTGAAACCCAGAAGAAAGCAAGCTACAGAAATACTAATACAGAGTCAGAGCAGAGGTTAGTCAGATGCAGTTTGATTTGATGTTAAAAAAAACAGACACTAGAAGCCAATGTTAGTTGTACTCAGTAGTAGGTAATGGAGCAAAAGCAAGAATTTAAAAACAGATAGATTAAAGAGGAATCTGGAAACATTTAAATTAGGAAATGGAGATAATAGAGCGGTAAAAGTTAGGGAAATATTAATATATAACAATACCAGGAGGACTTACTGGGGCCAGCAGCAGAGCCATCTGCGCCTGAAGCTGCTTCCTGCTGCTCCTGGGAGGCCCCTCCAGCTCCCACACTCGCCTCAGCACTGACAGCCGACCCAGTCTTCTTCTTGCCTCTGGATGCTGATCATCTGAGACATAATTAAAGAGACAAAAAATGATTTGTGTTAAATAAATAATTGCTCTATTTTTAGACAGGAAATGGCAATTGCAATAACATTGACCTATCCTAAATAAGATCGACTTATTCGACTAGTAGTAGTCAAGTAGTATGTGTCTCAGTCGAGTACCATCCGATCATTATTACTCCACAGTTTACTTCCGATTCCTGAATCCTAAACATACCTAAACCCGCCTATTCCAGACTTTGGAATGAATTGCAAAAAAATTATATTTGCTTCTACTAAGTTCCGATCTCATTCCCAATCATCTCTCAGTCTCAACTCCAACCACCTTTTACTAGGTCTGCATTTATTCTTCTTAATGCATAGATGGACGCATGCATATTCGATACACCAAATTGGTTGGTTGCTATTCACTCTCTATATGAACTACAAAAGGTTCTACTAGGACTGAAGTCATGTGAGAGGACGCGTCACGCAAGCCGCTAAATTACTGAATAATACTAACTAACTAACTAACTACTACCACCACTATCTTAATGACAGGTGACAGGACAGCCTGACAGGACAAAGGAATGGAATGGGGTCTTTCCTATCTGCATTACCTAACTTAAATTCTCTAAACTCTCTTACAAAACCAGCCCAAGAGAGCGCAAAGTTGCAAATAAGTACGATTAGTTATTAGCGCCGAGCACCTGCCTTGAAGTAACAATCACATAATAATAAGATTTTTAAACATAAGTTACCTGCAGGAAAGCAACAGCAGCATGTTAGCTATTTGCTAAAACAATAATATTCGCAATAACACAGAACAGAAGAACACAATAGTAATATAATTAGCTGCTCACCAAGCCCCGGGACCTCAACACCTAGCAGGTCCAGCAGGTCCTGCTGCCGGTCCAGGATGTCAGGCCACCGGTGCGTCTATTAGTTATGGGTGCGCCGGACCCCAGAGCAGTGAAACACTGCCTGGCGCACCCTCTCCCACTGCCGGTGACGCTCCCGGAGCCCGTACCCGGACCCATGCCTGCCACCTGCTGCCAGGGCTAAGGGGAGGTGGCGCTGGATAAAAAAAACAGTGCGGCCAACTCCGCCTCAGTGAATAAGGCCCGTGGCTGCACCCCTTGTGGGTGGTCGCAGCTCTCACTTCTTGGCCTCTTCCTCTGGCTCTTAGTTTTTTTTAAGGCTCTTCACCATGGTTCCGGGTAGGCTGGGGTTGAAAAGAAAATGTAGAAAGTAAGTAAAAGAAATGAAAAAAGCAAGTAATAGAAAAAGAGTGAAAAATGCACTAAAAACACACAAAAATTAGGAAATAATGCAAAATATACAATCAGGAATAGAGAGGGATAGATAATAAATAAAAAAGATCAGAAAAAAGTTTCTAGAAACAAAAGATTGAAAATATATAGGGAGGATAGAAAAACAGGCCCAGAACCATAGCAAAAAGTTAAAAACAAGATGGCCGCACCCATTGGTGACCGCAGGGTGAAGTTCGCACAATATTTCCCCTCGAGCACGCAGTAAGCATCTCCGAACACGCAATACACGTTCCCGAACAGCAAAAACGCATTGCAAATGGGTAGAACAAGCAAATCCGCTTGCTTGCGGAACTCCGCGTTGCTCTCTGAGTTTTTCTGCGACTTCTCTGAATATTGCGTAGCGTGACTACGTGAACTCCGCCCAGGGTTATTTTATTCCTGGGTCCTTCCTGATAGGGTTAAAATATATATGTTGCTGGTGTACTTAGGGAATTATCCCCCCCATCACCCTCTGCTTTATATCAACATGTTTCTTGCCAAGTTCTGTATCCCCCTAGTACCACAGGGTGAAGAGAGAACCGACTGGGTGACGATAGTTTCTTGGAGTAAGTGTAACAACAGGATGACGTCCCACTCTCACTCAAAGTTCCGTAGTGATTATGTGAAACTTGGGAAGTTCCTGGTGTGTTACCATAACAGAAAAGCTAAGTATACACTAAAACCTCACTTATGAAATATTTTTGGAGGCTATTAAACGGGATCTCTATCCTGAGGAATGTCGCAGACCCACAGGGGGCTATAGAATTTGACAAGAAACATGTCGATATAAAGCAGAGAGGGTGGCTGGGGGAGTAGGGTTGGGAAAGTAAAACAAGTAAGAGAGACTGCTCCTTGGATAACGTCTCGCAGGAGGCTCACTGAGTGGTGACTTCTCACCTTCTCTGAATGAAAGGTTGTAGTGGTATGTGTTTGGGCGGACCATTTCAACAAAGAGAGGGTTGATGACTACCCCTGTAGAACACTATGGGTTCTTGTGTGCTGGACTACTGTGAGTGTTGGAAAGCTAGTGGTTAATCTTTACCTCTCTCTGTGTGGCACTATGGCAATCTTGCTTCTGCTCTATGGGAGGACACCTTGACGAACAAAAGTCTTGCTTCAGAGTTGGAGGTTGGAGCATAGCAGGTTGTATTCTACAATACCTAAGAGTACAGAATAGTTAAATGTTACTATAGAAACCCAAGTAACCTTACTCCTTACCCTTTCCCTTTATTCCTGATGTTACCTGGAAAACGATTGTCTTTAAATAGAACATCAGCACCTTGAGTTTGTGTGCCTCCTTGTTACAATAATACCTGAATGACCAAGTATTTGAGTCTTTGATTAGCAAGTATTTTATCATAAAATTCCTTTTTGAAAATTACGCTTACTAACCGGACTTTCTTCTTTTCAGGAGCACTGCTGATGCGGTGCGACAGTCAATGTGCCTTACTGGGTTGCAAAATAACTGAGGTCTTGTTTATTTTTCTTTCTTTTCAAGGATGCCATAGTACCGATCAGAAGAAGGAGTTTCCAGGAGATCCAGACTGTAGTGGGTGTTGCTGGAGGAAGTAATTGAAGGTTTTCTCTGTAGAGTGTGGTCACAGAGCTCGATGAGGGTAGGCTCTCTCTCTCTCTCTGGGAAGGACGAAGGCAAGCAGCAAAGAACAGCATGTGTGGACTATTTACATAATTGCACCCAAGATGGATGCCGTATCCCAAGTTTCCTCCACCTACTTCTTCACTCTTTGCATACTTGTTAAGATCTTCAAATGGATCCCCATCAACACCAGACAAACTGTCACTCAATCCCTAGACACCAGCCTGCTGGACTACAGCACTCACTCTATGTAGGAATCGCCTAGAATCTCCTGCAGAGATGGTATACCATGTAGAATTCAGTGGCCAGATTCAACCTCAACCTCCCAAAGTCAGCCCACATCACCCCCATGTCAAAAAGCTCCACTGACTCCCCATTCAGAAGAGATGTCAATTCAAGATGCTGATCCACATCTACAAAGCCCTATACAAACAAGGACCAGCATATATCAAGCCCCTCCTGAACTTCCACCAACCTTCCAGACACCTGCGCTCCTCCACCCTCTCCTTCACTCATACCCCACCTACGTTGAAGCAACAATGGAGGATGCTCCTTTTCCTCCCTCACTGAGAAGTCATGGAATAATCTCCACCTTCACCTCTCAATCTCATCCTCTCTGTTTGAATTCAGGAAAGCACTCAAGACCTAGCTGTTCAACTGAACCCTTCCTAAGCAGCAGATTCTCAGTGCCTAGATTCACTCACTGTTGATTGACTGCGCTTTACAAGTCCTGCTTGATTGAAATCTCTCGGGATTTCGAGATCATACCAGAATAGTTTGCACAACAGTCCTAACCCCAAGCACAGACGGAAGTGGTGTGAATGGAAGGGCCAGGGTTCATATGGTGGTGATAGTGGTAGGAAGGGATGACCAGGGTTCACTGGAAGGGTAGGAGAGCACAAAGGACTGGGTGTGCCATGGAGCAAAGGCTGCACACTAAGCTCGGCATGACACCTCATAGTCAAATTCGCTTCAGCTCAGCTAACCGTGTGTCAGTTGCACCATTCAGAAAAACATGAACAGAGCTGGAGTGCCCTCCCTTTCCACCGCAGATCCCAAAAAAAGCTACCCAGATTTCGTAGACTGCTGAAAACCCATCATTTTGCCATGTAGATCTTTGCAGCTTCTCCCTTCCATTCTCAGCAAGTGCTAGGATACCTTTTTCTTGGGTATTTGTACACTATATAAATTTAAAACTCCATTCTCCAGATCTGTGTATAAATAAAGCAGCCTGATGGCCAATTGAAGTGTGTAAGCATGATTGAGTCATCTGGTGCATGGTAGATATTTCCTTTGAGATCCTGGCATGCTAGTTGTGGGTTAGACTACCATTGGAAAGGAATCTAGGACACACTGAGTTTCTATGAGAAATTCTAGATCTATTCCCTGATAGTAATATCACAAAGCAGCAAGCTTCTCCCCAGAGAAATGCTTGTTAAATAGTTAGGTAACACCAAAACAACACGACATTCAAGAAACTTATCAATAAAATTCACAATCGATTTTGGGAAAAATGAGCATTTGGTAAATAAAGACACATAAAATGGTCAAATTAGATTATAGAAACCAGAGAAGTGCAAACAAAACACAAAGTCCAAATGTTACGTCAATGGTTGTGGGTAACCAGGTCTTAAGCATCTCTTCAGGCCAATAGTGATGGAGTACAGGTCAGCTACAGATCAAGAATGTGACCTTTGACTGAGAAGATTTTATGAAAGTCACTATTGTCGATTGGGCAAAGGCAAGAAATTGTAGTTAGCTAAGGTTCCCGAAAGATGGATATGTTAGATGTTGGGACCCACAGAAGGCTGCAGTTTTGGCACCGGAAGCTCTGACAGGACAAACTTGAAAAACATTTCAGCCATGGTTGCTTTGCCGTTGAGGTGAGTTTTACCTACGGACTTCAGTGGGACAAGTAGTAGGAGTCATAGCCAGACAGGGCTCCACAGAGTATGTTACTTCACTGGAAGCTCTATTTGAAGCTTCTTTTCCTCCTGCAGAACAGCTCCTAGCAGGACCAGATGGAAATCTTTTCTCTGAAATCACATCTTTCGCAGGTAGTCTTGGCACATTTATTGGTCTTATGAGACAACAACTTTTTAAATAGCTGAAGTTTTTTCTCATGGTCACTTACTGTGTTCCCATTGTTCAGGGACATTATGGCACACACAGCAGTGGGAGGCAGGCTCAAACACTCTCTACAGACAGGCCTTCTGCACAGTTCTTAGTGCTGGTCCTTCACAAGCAAGACAGGCTGCTAGTTCTTTATGTCTTTCAGAACACAGGAGGTTAGATCTTGTTACTTTCGAGAAGCAATTTCGGCGCTTAGATACAAGGTAGTGATAATCAAACAAAAGGCAGTCCAATAACCCCAGGTAAGCTAGAAAAACAAATCTGAGTCAGACAAGAATGCTTCTAAAGGAATGTTATTTAAAAAAACATATTTTACAGCAAAATCTTAGGTTTTTAATTTTATACTGCAGCAAAAGAAAATTGTTTATGTAGTCTTGGGAAAAGAGAAACCTAAACAAGACACAGTGATAATAATAGAAAACTGACTAATATACAAACAAAGTGTGTGTTCAAAAACAGAAACCTTCTACATAGACAACATGTTCCTACTCCAGCTAGGTAGTATTGTTACACAAATGGCAGCAGTATAATGCTTATAGTGTGAGAAAGGATTTCATTACAAGACCGAAGGCTACATTATGCATTTTCCTTTAATGCAGTCCCAAGCAGCCGCATACATCACAATAGTAAAGTTCCAAAGAAGAATAAAGGCAACAGATAAAAGCCATGAGATAGTAACAATCAGCCTCTTTTAAATGCGGCTCCAAGCAGATAAGTTGTCCTTACTTCTACATGCTTTATCTTATCTTTTTTTGTATTAACCTTTGACTTTCAGGGTGTGTTTTCAGTGTGTGTTTACCCCCCCACCCCTCCCACACCCCTTCTCCCTACCAATCTCCAATTTACGAAGATTTCCTCTTTCTCTCCCGAGCGTGTGCGTATTTATGCCTCCTCACTATCGAGGGAATCATGCTTTTACTGTCTGAGTTAACTGACATTTACTTATGATTTTGTACCTTTGCTCCGTTTACTGCTTTTGCATTTACCGCGTAAGATCATTTTATCAGGTAAGCTTGTAACCACCAACCTTCTCCGTGCTCCTTTTAAACGTATTCCCCCTTCATACTCCTTTCAAACGATGTAACCCCATCACAAGCCTCTTCGCGAGCTCGTATCTCCATTTCGCCGCCTCCTCATGAGGAGCGGAGAATCAGAGGAAAGTACCTCGGCAACGGGGGTACCACGTCCTCCCCTTGCCTAGTGCCATTCCTCTTCCCCTCTGGCCTCTAGCTGATCGCAAAGCCGATCGGGCTCGAGGCCGGAGGGTTACCATAGCGATCCTTTACAGCTGATCGCACCGCTCGAGCCTTTACTTCGCATCAGAGCCGTTTTTTCTCTAGAATCAACCGCAAGTCTGACCTTCCAGCTTATATTCTCTCTAAAAATAAAAAAAGGGGGTTTATTAGTCTTTCTACAATATTTTAAGGACTTTATTTGCCTTTCTAAAGATATTATATGCCTTATTGAAAGACTATATATCTCTCATTGATCAAGCCTCTCTTTAATTTAATTTAATTTCTGAGTCTTACTCACTGTTTCTTTATCTCTGACACACAATGTCAGATTCAGATTCTGATGAGGCTTCCACCCCCAACCCCAATTTAGAGAATAAAGCTTTTAAAAAGATGTTGCACATGGAAATGAAATCGTGCATGATGGAGAGCCTATCTCAAATACTGGCATCTAAACGTTCATTCCCAGAGGAGGAAATTACCGACTCTATTATTTCCCATTCTCAAATTGAATAAGGGGCAAGAAATTAAGAAAAACCAAAAATGTTGAAAAGAGCATGGGAGGTCTTGGCACCTCATCAACTCAGGGAGGTCTTGGCACCTCATCAACTCAAGGAGGTCTTGGCACCTCGTCAAACAACAGAGGTCTTCGCACCTCGATTCCCCAAGGTGTCCTTGGCGGCACACAAAACACAGGTGTCCATAGCGGCACAAAATATCACAAAGCTCTTTATAACATGGGGGACGATGATTCTAATGATTCAGAATTTCTGGATGAATATGTCCTCGATCTTAATGACGACGATCGGGATTTTGATGAATTGGCAGAGGATCTCCCATCATCCTCCAAAAGTATTATTCTTAATCCATTAGGAGAGGAAATGTTCTCTCCATTACATTTAAAACACCCACAGAGTTCTGAATGGTCTCCACAAGACCATGTTGTGAAATTTATTAAAAAATGGATTAGGAACACGTAACGTCCTTAGAGCAGAATGCTCAAGACCTTCTGTGGAAGACAAAACTTGTTATACCCCTAATCTAGATCCAGAACTGATCAAGTTTCTTTTCAAACTTGGGTGTGACCCAAGAAAGGGGATGGAAAAATCCCTTAAAGACTGTCAAGACCATCTACTAGACATTCTCGGTCCCCTGGCCAGAAATCTGGACTCCACAGAAAAAAAGTCACATTAATGGTACTCATCTCGATACCGACATGTTTAGGGGATGGAGCCAGAGGGCCTTCATCCTTCTAGGCAATGATAATGCAAGTATGAACGCGGAGAGATGTAGAATCGTCCTTACAAAAATAAACCCCAAACTAAGCGACCTGGCCGACAAAGAACCCTCTCGGAGCCCTAAAGGGCTGCTCTTCGGCGAAGACCTCATCAACTCTCTGGGCAAATATGTTTCTACCTTTACCGCCCTTGACAAAGCTCAACAAAATATGCGAAAGGTGTTCAATAATAACCTTTTTGGAAGGGCCAGAAGACGGGGCCTCTCTTCCGGCAGCTTTAATCAAAGGCCCTATTCCAGAGACCGTGGCTTTGGTAGAGGATACCAACAATTCAATGTTCCACAATTCTACCCTCAAAGAGGTAGAGGCCAACGGGGCAGAGGATATAGATCATGTGGAACAGCCAACTCCAATACACCCTCATGTGAGTATTCTCCCTTCTCCTTCTTTCCCCTTAATGGTGGGCGGCTGACTCAGACATTTTTTACACAAATTGAAGTTAATTACTCAAGACACTTGGGTCTTAAACACTGTAAAAGGTTTTATGATAGATTTTTCACATACACCTGTTCAGACTTCTGTCCCGAAGGTACTTCCCTTAACTCCAGACCAACAAAAAATTATAGAGGAGGAAATTTCCTCCATGATTCAAAAGGGTGCAATATTAGAGGTCCCCATCGAGCAACTAGGCTTTATAAGCAACCTTTTTTTGGTACAAAAAAAGGACAAAGGTTGGAGACCCGTCATAACTTCAGAGATCTGAACAAATTTCTGACCTACAGACATTTCAAGATGGAGGGTATCCATCTCCTCAGGAATCTACTTCTAGAAGGAGACTGGCTAGTCAAACTAGATCTAAAGGATACCTACTTCACTATTCCTATGGCAGAGATCCATCAATCCTTTCTCCAATTTCTATGGAAGAACCACTTATTCCAATTTCAGGCACTCCCCTTCGGACTCTCTTCCGCCCCTTGGTGCTTCACCAAGGTTATGAGAGCCATAGTCTCTTATCTAAGGTCAAGAGGCATTCGCTTAATCATTTATCTAGACGACATCCTTATTATGTCTCAAGACGCCTCTCAGCTAGTTCAGGATCTGAACTTTGTCATGAATCTCCAAGAGGGTCTAGGATCCATCATAAACAAAGAGAAATCATGTCTGACTCCTTCCAGGTCCCTGGATTTTCTGGGATTCACGGTAGACACAGTACGTTGCCTTCTTCTGCTTCCCTCAAAGAAAATCTCAAAAATCAGAAAAGAAATACGGTACGTTCTGAAACATCTAGACCTACCTCTGAGAGAACTAGCCAGACTTCTAGGCCTTCTCTCCTCTTCCATCCAAGCCATCTTTCCCGGACCCCTCAATTATCAGGCTCTTCAGAGGGTCACAGCAAGAGCTCTAAGATACGGCCTCTGGTACGGAGATTGGATTTGCTTAGACCAAGAAGCACGTTCAGAATTAGCCTGGTGGCTGAACAACCTAGAAGTGTGGAATGGGAAGGCAATCTTTGGTTCAAAACCGGAATTTATTTTGGAATCGGATGCGAGCCTTCATGGCTGGGGAGCTTGCCTTCTCAATCAAAACACTGGTGGTCTGTGGTCTCGAGAGGAAACTCTTCACCACATAAACTATCTGGAATTGACTGCTGGTCTTTACGCCCTTATGAGCTTCAAACATTCTCTTCAGGGGAGGTCCGTCATTCTAAAGATGGACAACATGTCAGCGGTAGCTTATATCAACTGCTTGGGCAGCACCAAATCTGCGGATCTGTCCAATCTAGCCAGGAAACTTTGGATGTTCTGTTTGGAACACAAGATCTCTCTCAAAGTGGAATACCTTCCGGGGAAGGCGAACATCTCTGCAGATTGGAACTCAAGGTTCCTCCTAGATTACAGCGATTGGAAACTGAATGTTACCGTATTCACTACCCTGAACAAGATCTGGGGCCCCTTAGAGATAGACTTGTTTGCGAGCAGACTGACCTTTCAACTTGAGAATTACTTCAGCTGGATCCCCAACCCGGGTGCTCTTGCAGTCAACGTCTTTCTTCAATCTTGGAAGGAAACCAGAGGGTATACCTTCCCTCCATTTGCCATGATTCAGAGGGTCCTCCAGAAAGTGAGACAAGAACAGTGCAAGAACAGTGCTACCCTTTCTTGCCTTCTCAAGCTTGGTTCCCGACCATTCTCGAACTGGCTTGCAGCCTCCCCTTCTTAATTCCTTCCTTAGAGAATCTTCTTACAGACGTAGATGGTCGAATTCACCCCCTTACTCAGAACGGGACTTTATCCCTTCTTGCCCGGAAAGTGTCAGGAGATCCAAAGAAATCTCAGGCCTTTCGGAGACAGCTACAACTCTCCTTGGAGAATCTTGGGCACCAGGTACACACTACAGATATAACAGCATCTGGAAATTATGGGTACATTGGTGCTTGGAAAGGAACCTGGATTCCTTGGAGGCCCCTATTGTTGACATAGTCAACTTCCTTGTCGAACAATTTGAAAGAGGTCTCAGTTATAGATCTATCAATTGTTATAGATCTGCCATTTCCGCCGGTCATGTCCTCGTCAACGGCAAGACTGTGGGTAAAAATTTCATTATCTGTAGACTCATGAAAAGTATTCGCTTAAGGGGACCTCATAAAGCGAGATATGAAACATTGTGGGATGTTAAACTAATTCTCGATCTGTTTAATAATTGGCCTTCCAATTCTCTTCTTAACAGAAAAAACCTTTCTATTAAATTAGCTACAGTGTTATGCCTAATCTCCTGTAGGAGAGTTTCAGATATTAAAACTCTGGAAATTACTAACCGTTCATATAATATGCTTGGTGTCAAAATTGACATTCATAAAAGAATAAAACGATGTCTGATTCTATTTTTTATCCTCGCTTTGATCTATGTCCCAATCTCTGCGTGGTGGAGTGCATGAAAGAATTCAATCGCAGAATGCTTTCTTTTCGTCCACAAGGTGTTAATCAATTACTTATTTCCTTTGTTAAACCCCACAAAGGTATAAGTTCTTCTTCTATTGCTAGATGGGTCAAATCCGCAATGAGTCTTGCTGGTGTTGATTTAAACAAATTCCAAGCTCATTCCCTTAGAGGTGCTATGGCGAACAAATCTCTCTGGTCTGGAGGTAAGTTGGATGACATCCATAAAGCGGCTGACTGGTCTAATGCCAGTACCTTTGCACGTCACTACTGTAAACCTATTAAACACATGTCCGATGTTGTTTTAGAAAGCTACCAACATGCATAATGTCGCCTCCGGTCTTGTAATGAAATTGCGATTCTCATATTAACATGACTAGAGAATCTGGATTTCATTAAAGACACGGAGGCTGACATTATTTCTCCCTTCCCACCCTTTAGTGGTATTTCATTTAGCAATGTTATTTATCATCACATTTTATTGTAATACATTTTATTATTATGTACTCTGTTTTCTCTGCTTGTTTCTCTCTTCTCTTTATGCCGTATTCAGTTCTCTTGCACTGACTTCCTTCTCCTTTCAGGTAATCCTTAATTGCTGGTTTTACCACCTTTTCATTGATGGAACCCTTTTCTTCGTTACTCCCTATAATCAATGGAGTGCTTCCACGGCCTCCTTCTTTCGTTCTACTGGATTATCTGAAGATTGTCCTGAAGTTCTCTCTTACAACGTCTCAAGTTTTATGGACTTATCCTTTCTTCATTTAAAAGAGGCTGACTGTTACTGCGGCATTGCTTTGCGAGACTTCACGTTGTCTGACAACGGTTCCGATTAAGTTTTTCGGTGAGGCTTTGCAGGGCTTCGCTTCTCTTTCTGTTGGTTCCAATGAGCTAGGCGAAATAGCTTGGTGCAGCTTTAAGTCGCTCTGCGTCATTTCTGATGAAGCTGGCATCTGTGAGGCAACGCTTTGAGAGACCTCACGGTGCTTCAAGTTGGTTCCAGTGAGACCGGTAGGTGTGCGGCAAGGCTTTGTGGGACATCACTGTCGCTTCGCTCCGGTTCCGATAGGGACCACAGCTGGGCTTGCACCTTCATGCCACCTTCCAAGGGTCCATGAGTGGGGAGGCACATTTTGGGAGGGCATAACTCACAGATGGCAGAGCACAGGTGCTGGGTTCAAATATGTAGGACGCCTGTTATGTAGCAGAGACTTCTGATCCGGAGGCCGGCCAACTAGCCCTTGGTGTCACTCTGGCGTCCTGGTTCAGTCCTTATCACGCAGGCATGAGGGCGGCAGAACAGCAAGTCAGCACAGCAGGTCAGCAGACCTTCACAGCAGCAGTCCAACAGCATGGCAGTCCTTTCAACAGCACGGCAGTCCTTCTTACTAGCAGAGTACAGGCACAGGTAAAGAAGCTTACTGAAGAGCTAGTGTCAAAGGTCCAATATTTATAGCCAGTTGTGTCTTTGAAATGGGGAGAAGCTTCTAGAAGCATACCTTTGCAGTGCAAAGGTGCACTACCGTCCCGGTATACCGGGGTATGCAGGCTATTGTGTAGAGGCAGGACATATCTTATTCAAGTGTAAGTGGGGATGTGCCCAGCTCCACCCACCCATCTAGCCAGTAATGGCACTCCAGGCACACACAAGCTCCCTATTTTGGGTGGCTGTCTAGGAGAAATACGCAAAGCTAAACTGTCAACTACACCCAATCATGTGACCCAGAGACAGGCACCAAATGGCTAAGGCAGGAGTATGCCAACTTTCTAAAAGTGACATTTTCAAAATTGTCATTTAAAATCCGACTTCACCATAATTTAGGATTTCTCATTGCAATTCCAAAGACAACAAACATGAACTGGTCACCTGCTCCCATTTGGAAATTACAGCTTATTAAATGTAATAATGTAACTTCAATGTTATCCTATGGGAGAGGTAGGTTATGCTGTAGTGAAAAACGAATTTAAGATTTTTTCACTACCAGGACATGTAAAACTCAAAAGTACATGGCCACATTTTTTTATACACTTTCCGTGGCCACTTTAGACGTGACTTATATGTTTTAAAAAGGAAGGCTTGGCCTGGCAACACTTTTGTTTTGCCAGGTTGAAATGGCAGGTTAAAACTACATGCACAGGCTGCAATGGCAGGCCTGAGACATGTTCAAAGGGTTACTTAAGTGGGTCACACAGACAGTGCTGCAAGACCACTGATAACATTTAATTTACAGGCCTTGGGTACACATAGTACCCCTTTACCAGGGACTTACAAGTCAATTAAATATTCCAATTGGTTATAAGTCAATTCTACTGTGTTTTAAGGAGGGAGCACAACAGGGGCGACTGATACCTTTTAAAAGTGGTGGGGTGAGTGAAGTGCCCCACCACTTCCCCAAAAATTAAATAAAACACTCCCTACAAAACCCCAAAGTAAATCCCCCTTCCTCCAAAAGCCCAAAATGAAATACCCCTCCCTACAAAAGCCCCTAAAAAAATATACCACTAACTACAAAATAAAATACAACCACTACACTTTACTGCATTGCACATATCAAATAAAATAAGATAAAACGGCACTTACCCATGGACTGTGCGTACTCCTCAGTGTTCTTCTCCTCCTATGCATGAAGAGCTCCCCTGACCAATCCAGATGCTGCTGTCATGCTGTTAACCACAAAACACACAAGATGATGGACATTGCACGTTGGCAAAACATTCACCCCCACTCACAGATCTGGGTTTAATTCATCGTTATTTTGCTCACCACGCCACCCCAGTTCAGACATGGCCATATGCAAATCAGTCTTGACCCTGTGCCTCATGGGAACAGTCCATCCCGAACTGCCAAGCCATGTCTTCCCTGGACCGGAATCAAGCATCCTAGGACCGGTTTCGGGGGGATAGCTTGACTCCAGTGGCGTAGTGAGCACGGGACCCATGTCTGGGCATACCCTTCCCACATAGGGCGAACAGCAAAACACACAAGATGATGGACGGAATGTTGCACATTGGCAACACATTCACCCCCAGTCACAGATCTGGGTTTAATCCATCGTTATTTATCCTGGCTGAAGAGGGGTGAAACCCCGAAACCGGTCCTAAGATGCTTGATTCCGGTCCAGGGAATACATGGCTTGGTAGTTCGGGCTGGACTGTTCCCATGAGGAACAGGGTCAAGACTGATTTGCATATGGCCATGTCTGAACTGCGGTGGCGTGGTGAGCAAAATAACGATGGATTAAACCCAGATCTGTGACTGGGGGTGAATGTTTTGCCAATGTGCAACATTCTGTCCATCATCTTGTGTGTTTTGCTGTTCGCCCTATGTGGGAAGGGTATGCCCAGACGTGGGTCCCGTGCTCACTACGCCACTGGAGTCAAGCTATCCTGGCTGAAGAGGGGTGAAACCCCGAAACCGGTCCTATAATGCTTGATTCCGGTCCAGGGAAGACATGGCTTGGCAGTTCGGGCTGGACTGTTCCCATGAGGCACAGGGTCATGACTGATTTGCATATGGCCATGTCTGAACTGGGGTGGCGTGGTGAGCAAAATAACGATGGATTAAACCCAGATCTGTGACTGGGGGTGAATGTTTTGCCAATGTGCAACATTCTGTCCATCATCTTGTGTGTTTTGCTGTTCGCCCTATGTGGGAAGGGTATGTCCAGACGTGGGTCCCGTGCTCACTTCGCCACTGGAGTCAAGCTATCCTGGCTGAAGAGGGGTGAAACCCCGAAACCGAACCTAGGATGCTTGATTCCGGTCCAGGGAAGACATGGCTTGGCAGCTCGGGCTTGACTGTTCCCATGAGGCATAGGGTCAAGACTGATTTGCATATGGCCATGTCTGAACTGGGGTGGCGTGGTGAGCAAAATAACGATGGATTAAACCCAGATCTGTGACTGGGGGTGAATGTTTTGCCAATGTGCAACATTCCGTCCATCATCTTGTGTGTTTTGCTATTTGCCCTATGTGGGAAGGGTATGGCCAGACGTGGGTCCCGTGCTCACTACGCCATTTGATTCAAGCTATCCTGGCCGAAGAGGGGTGAAACCCCGAAACCGGTCCTAGGATGCTTGATTCCGGTCCAGGGAAGACATGGCTTCGCAGTTCGGGCTGGACTGTTCCCATGAGGCACAGGGTCAAGACTGATTTGCATATGGCCATGTCTGAACTGGGGTGGCGTGGTGAGCAAAATAACGATGGATTAAACCCAGATCTGTGACTGGGGGTGAATGTTTTGCCAATGTGGAACATTCCGTCCATCATCTTGTGTGTTTTGCTGTTCGCCCGAGGTGGGAATGGTATGCCCGGACGTGGGTCCCGTGCTCACTACGCCACTGGAGTCAAGCTATCCTGGCTGAAGAGGGGTGAAACCCCGAAACCGGTCCTAGGATGCTTGTTTCTGGTCCAGGGAAGACATGGCTTGGCCGTTCGGGCTGGACTGTTCCCATGAGGCACAGGGTCAAGACTGATTTGCATATGGCCATGTCTGAACTGGGGTGGCGTGGTGAGCAAAATAACGATGGATTAAACTAAGATCTGTGACTGGGGGTGAGTGTTTTGCCAATGTGCAACATTCCGTCCATCATCTTGTGTGTTTTGCTGTTCGCCCTATGTGGGACGGGTATGCCCAGACGTGGGTCCTGTGCTCACTCCGCCACTGGAGTCAAGCTATCCTGGCTGAAGAGGGGTGAAACCCCGAAACCGGTCCTAGGATGCTTGATTCCGGTCCAGGGAAGACATGGCTTGGCAGTTCGGGCTGGACTGTTCCCATGAGGCAAAGGGTCAAGACTGATTTGTATATGGCCATGTCTGAACTGAGGTGGCGTGGTGAGCAAAATAATGATGGATTCAACCCAGATCTGTGACTGGGGGTGAATGTTTTGCCAATGTGCAACATTCCGTCCATCATCTTGTGTGTTTTGCTGTTCGCCCTATGTGGGAAGGGTATGCCCAGACGTGGTTCCCGTGCTCACTACGCCACTGGAGTCAAGCTATCCTGGCTTAAGAGGGGTGAAACCCCAAAACCGGTCCTAGGATGCTTGATTCCGGTCCAGGGAAGACATGGCTTGGCAGTTCGGGCTGGACTGTTTCCATGAGCCACAGGGTCAAGACTGATTTGCATATGGCCATGTCTGAACTGGGGTGGCATGGTGAGCAAAATAACGATGGATTAAACCCAGATCTGTGACTGAGGGTGAATGTTTTGCCAATGTGCAACATTCCGTCCATCATCTTGTGTGTTTTGCTGTTCGCCCTATGTGGGTCCCGTGCTCACTACGCCACTGGAGTCAAGCTATTCTGGCTGAAGAGGGGCGAAATCCCGAAACCAGTCCTAGGATGCTTGATTCCGGTCCACGGAAGACATGGCTTGGCAGCTCGGGCTTGACTGTTCCCATGAGGCACAGGGTCAAGACTGATTTGCATATGGCCAAGTCTGAACTGGGGTGGCGTGGTGAGCAAAATAACGATGGATTAAACCCAGATCTGTGATTGGGGGTGAATGTTTTGCCAATGTGCAACATTCCGTCCATCATCTTGTGTGTTTTGCTGTTCGCCGTATGTGGGAAGGGTATGCCCAGACGTGGGTCCCGTGCTCACTACGCCACTGGAGTCGAGCTATCCTGGCTGAAGAGAGGTGAAACCCCGAAACCGGTCCTAGGATGCTTGATTCCGGTCCAGGGAAGATATGGCTTGGCAGTTCGGGCTGGACTGTTCCCATGAGGCACAGGGTCAAGACTGATTTGCATATGGCCATGTCTTATCTGGGGTGGCGTGGTGAGCAAGATAACGATGGATTAAACCCAGATCTGTGACTGGGGGTGAATGTTTTGCCAATGTGCAACATTCCATCCATCATCTTGTGTGTTTTGCTGTTCTCCCTATGTGGGAAGGGTATGCCCAGACATGGGTCCCTTGCTCACTACGCCACTGGAGTCAAGCTATCCTGGCTGAAGAGGGGTGAAACCCCGAAACCGGTCCTAGGATGCTTGATTCCGGTCCAGGGAGGACATGGCTTGGCAGTTCGGGCTGGACTGTTCCCATGAGGCACAGGGTCAAGACTGATTTGCATATGGCCATGTCTGAACTGGGGTGGCGTGGTGAGCAAAATAACGATGGATTAAACCCAGATCTGTGACTGGGGGTGAATGTTTTGCCAATGTGAAACATTCCGTCCATCATCTTGTGTGTTTTGCTGTTCGCCCTATGTGGGAAGGGTATGCCCAGACGTGGGTCCCGTGCTCACTACGCCACTGGAGTCAAACTATCCTGGCTGAAGAGGGTTGAAACCCCGAAACCGGTCCTAGGATGCTTGATTCCGGTCCAGGGAAGACATGGCTTGGCAGTTCGGGGTGGACTTTTCCCATGAGGCACAGGGTCAAGACTGATTTGCATATGGCCATGTCTGAACTAGGGTGGTGTGGTGAGCAAAATAGCGATGGATTAAACCCAGATCTGTGAGTGGGGGTGAATGTTTTGCCAATGTGCAACATTACGTCCATCATCTTGTGTGTTTTGCTGTTCGCCCTTTGTGGGTAGGGTATGCCCAGACGTGGGTCCTGTGCTCACTACGCCACTGGAGTCAAGCTACCCTGGCTGAAGAGGGGTGAAACCCCGAAACCGGTCCTAGGATGCTTGATTCCGGTCCAGGGAAGACATGGCTTGGCAGTTTGGGCTGGACTGTTCCCATGAGGCACAGGGTCAAGACTGATTTGCATATGGCCATGTCTGAACTGGGGTGGCGTGGTGAGCAAAATAACGATGGATTAAACCCAGATCTGTGACTGGGGGTGAATGTTTTGCCAATGTGCAACATTCCGTCCATCATCTTGTGTGTTTTGCTGTTCGCCCTATGTGGGAAGGGTATGCCCAGTCGTGGGTCCCGTGCTCACTACACCACTGGAGTCAGGCTATCCTGGCTGAAGAGGGGTGAAACCCCGAAACCGGTCCTAGGATGCTTGATTCCGGTCCAGGGAAGACATGGCTTGGCAGTTCGGGCTGGACTGTTCCCATGAGGCACAGGGTCAAGACTCATTTGCATATGGCCATGTCTGAACTGGGGTGGCGTGGTGAGCAAAATAACATGGATTAAACCCAGATCTCTGACTGAGGGTGAATGTTTTGCCAATGTGCAACATTCCGTCCATCATCTTGTGTGTTTTGCTGTTCGCCCTATGTGGGAAGGGTATGCTCAGACGTGGGTCCCGTGCTCACTACGCCACTGGAGTCAAGCTATCCTGGCTGAAGAGGGGTGAAACCCCGAAACCGGTCCTAGGATGCTTGATTCCGGTCCAGGGAAGACATGGCTTGGCAGTTCGGGCTGGACTGTTCCCATGAGGCACAGGGTCAAGACTGATTTGCATATGGCCATGTCTGAACTGGGGTGGCATGGTGAGCAAAATAGCAATGGATTAAACCCAGATCTGTGACTGGGGGTGAATGTTTTGCCAATGTGCAACATTCCGTCCATCATCTTGTGTGTTTTGCTGTCATGCTGTTAACCAGCATGAGAAAAGCGCATGGGTTAGATGGAGCAGGCTGTCTGGACGCTCCACCTGGCCCTTGAGGCCTGTGCTTGGTCTGCACCCAGCTGTCTCTGGACAGCTGGGTGGAGAGCTTCAAAGTGTGCATGTCACTTTGGCTGGCGAAAAACAGCTGGCAAAAGGGACATTGGCACTTTGGAGCATCCAGGCGGCCTCGTTTCAGTTCTCCTCTGCTGTCAATCAGCAGCAGAGGACACGCCCAGCATGTCTTTGGGCTCGGGGCTCGCACTGCTGCAGTGCGCACTGCAACAATAGACATAAAATGGCAATGAAATCTTTTCATTGCCATTTTATTTTTTCCTGAGTTACTTGCAGCAGGCGGGGAGGTGACACGCCCCCGCCCTCGAGAAGAAACCATCACTGGAGCAAAAGCACTCCAGCATTGGTTCGCAGAGGTAAAGTGAGCAAAGTCCTAAAAGCCAACAAAAATGGGTTCAGAAAACAGGAAAGTGTAGGCAAAAAGTTCGAGCATGACTCTGCAGAAAGGGCCACCACGAGGGTAATGGGTTTTACCAAGTAGCACATCAGAATTCTAGTTTTCTCAGCTAATTGTCTCAATGCATGATATAATGCATAAAGGCAAAAAGAAGTTCCGAATTTTCAATCATGAGTGTGCGCTATTATAGGTGATGGTTTCTGTAAAATGGTTTGGTAATATTCTTTTAGAAGTACCTTTACTAGACCTGTATTAACTTCACTTGCATTATTTTAACATCACAAGCGAATAATTTTTGACAACTGGTTCTGTACATCAAGCTTTACAGAGAGGTCAGGACAAGCCTAGTTACCAAGTATATAGCCAGGAAGGGAATTCCAGTTTGATTGTGCAAATGTAGACTTATCCTTAGTGAAGTAATCATTGCTTTATAACTTGTTGCATTGTACACTATAGTGATCTTAGGCCCAATACATTACATTTAGTGCTGAACAAAATGGTAATTATACCGGTGCAGTTTGCAAAATTCGCTAATTTTGCGATTTGTGAACTGCACAAAATTTCTCAGAATTTTGCATTATGCAATTTCATTTAACGTTTTTAAGCAAGTGAACACCTCAAATAAAAAAACTCTCCGGAGATGCCAGGGAGAATGGGGGAGACATTTTCAGCTCAAACCATTCTCATGCCAGTATCTCGACATACACTTGAAAAAAAACTGCGTGACCCCAGTAAACTGTACGCTGCAGTGGTGAAAGTGTAATTTTGTGAAATTTGCATTGAATATACAGTTTCACACTCCTTTGGTCAAAGGGCAAAATATGATCTTCTAGTTATATTGTTATTTGTAGTATGTGTAGGGCCCAATTTAGAGTTTGCAGGAGAGAGTACTCTGTTGCAATGGCGGCGGAGACCCCTCTCCGCCAAACAGACGATTCACCCGCCGCATTTAGAGTCAGGCGAACCTTCAGTATATCGAAGACGGAGAATAGCCCGTCTTCGCCACTGACATACACCCCCAATGGCTCAATAGAGTAATGGTCATCTTAGTTTTTGACATTTTTCCACCCGCCCTCAGTGGCAATGAAAACTGAAAACTTCCATGGCGAAGTGGGGTCATTGTTTTTTTTAATTTTCAAAAACAAAATCCCCCTTTGGGATTTTGTTTTTGAAAAATAAAAATACAAAGTTGAATGTTTGATATACAGGTCCTTTACATTGATTGTAATGTAAATGGCTTTTAAAGGCATGTTTCAATTTTCTCTTATACCCTCTTTTTCATACCCTCCCGCCACCTGATACCTCCTCTTCCGTTCCCTTTCCCTCCTCGCTCTCCGAGTTGCTTCACTGTGTTGTTATATTTTCGTCTAAATAAATTAATAATTGGTCACTCACAACATGAGTTTAATCAGAAAATCCTCATAATCTGTCACTTGTAGTAGAGCCTTCATAACATGTGTTCCTGTGACTGTAAGTTCTTGATGATTGATTGATAGTTCCTTGACTCATGAGTCACCAACCATGCCAGCTGTAGAACAGGGTCTGAAAGATACCCCTGTGTCGATTAAAGCAGCATTACACATTGCAAGAGAAGCACAATGTACTTCCCAGCGCCTCTAGGAGCACACATGACCAAAGAAACAGTAGTCCAAGGGTTTAAGGCATACACCTGCTTGTGACCACACAACATTGTGATCTGGCCATGAAGAAATTACTGCATATGGAATAGTAGTATTGATGCACTCAGGTGACCGAGCGGTTGATTTATATGTTGGCAGTAAGGATACCCCATTGCAACAGAATGGTCTGCATGCCCGATTTAATTGCAGGCGGAGCTTTGGTGTAACCACAGCAGAGACCACTTTGTCTCTGCCAAGGTTACACCCCTCCAAAGGGCCAATCGAGTGAGGGCCGTCTGAAGTTGACCTCTATGTCCAGTGACCTAATTAAGAGGTGCGGACATACAGGTCAGTTTTTACCGCCCGTCACTGCCAGAAATCCTCCCTCCCACTTTGCGATTTTCTTTTTTGAAAATATAAAAAACTTTCCAACTTTGCCATATTGCCCCGTCTTGTTTGACTGCCGACATACATCAAAGTTACAATGCATTCACAGGAAACCACCTTGACAGTGCTCCCTCTGAATGCTAGAAATGATCGTCGGTCCATCATAAGCGTAGGGTCTGCGTCTGCCTACAGTCCAGGCCGACAGACTGATTTACCTCGCCATCCTGACGGTGGACAGCATGACTTCCAAAATATAACTCGGGCCCTATGCATTCCTCTTGTACTCACTCTTTGGCTACATTAACTGGCTGAGGGAAATGCTGGACTTGTTAATGTGGCGGAGTGGTGAGCCATACCTAAGCATCATAAGTAGCGCACCCCCTCGTTTATTGAAATAATTTAAAGAACACCTCCTCATGTATTCAAACACTTGTGCACATGATACACTGTGATGCTCTAGAATCTTCTGAGCCTGCACGTGCAGTGAATCGGTAGCAGGAGTGGAGCACGGTATTGGAATTGGACCACCATGAAACATGCTCTACCCTTTCACATGTACCAGTCCTCCCTGCAGTCAGGCCGACAACCACTGGTGTGCCCTGAAGAATGGCCATGTGGTACCCTGTTCAGTCACATCTCCTGCAGCACCATGGTGTGCTCAAGTGGTGCATGCATCCAAAGGACAGTCCCCAAAGTGGATACATTTACTTTGCTACATCCACTTTGTCAGCCAATATAAGTGTAACATCTCCTACGCATAGACATGTTGCTCTCCTTCAAGGCGCTTGTGGCTACGCTGCTATTTTCCGTGAAACAAATACACAAATAAATGGCCATTTATACTAGTTCACTAACACGTGGCTCCAATTACACCTTCCATAGAAGTAAAAAACTATTTTCCTTCTGCTCTTATAGAACAACATTTATTTTTTTCTTTCCTTTTAAAGGATGCTCACGCTTCCAGAGCCTAAGCAATGCTTTCATCGTAGTTTATAATTTAGTGTTGACATCTTGGTCATGCTAGACAGGAGAAAGGTTATTGGCGGCCCAATGACCTGGGTGTTGACATCAATATTTTTGGTCACTCTGTAGCAGGATTGCTCAATGTTTGATTAATCGAAGTATTGCTGTATCAGAAATCAATAAAAAGACCGGCCCATCCACAGGAATTTAGTCTACTCTAGGAAGCGAATCTTTATTGAATGGTTAAATCAAGGCGGAGTCTCTGAAGTCGCAGCAATGCTGAAGCCGATCATTACCTGATAGGAACAAGGTCAGTATAATGACCACATTGTCTGAATCGCCATAGGTAAGGTTAATATCCAGTAGGTGAACATTTGAATCAGAGACTGCAAGTTTATGTTAATTCTTTTTTAATTTTACAGAGTTTTATATAGCGCGAACTTGACCTGAATCGGGTGTCAGAGCGCTTTACAAAGCACCAGTTGGATTACATGAGGACACATTCATGTTTTTTTTATTGTTAGGCACAGGGAGATTAAGTGATTTGCCCAGAATCACAGGATGTTCAGCGTCATTGCCAGACTCTAACCCAGTTCCCCAGATTCGAGGTCGACCGCCCTAGCCGTTAGGCCAACTCCTCTCCCCTCTAAATGAGTTGCATGCGTTGCTCAATGATAAGTGAATGATACCAGGAGGGTAGTAGTCTATCTTTAGCTTGGTGGAGCTGCTGCTAAGGGTTTGATCTCAAGCAGCAAACACCAGAAGGATGGGTAGAAGCTGCTAGGTGGATGTTTGCACTGCATAGAATTCCGGTCTAGAACTGTTGACCCTGCACCAGGCTTTCATTCTCAGTTGCAATGAGTGATGGAGAATTCAAGGGGGAGACAGAGCTCCATAGTATTTTGTGAGGTGTCGTTCATCCAAGATTCAGTCAGGATTAGACAATTAAGATTGCGGCTAACAGTTATATGAGTGATATCCAATCTGTACTGCGTGATTGCACTGCAGTTATGTAGAAGGCACTGCACCGAGGAATGTACTGTTCTAGTGAGAGATGTAGAGGTTCTAGCAGAACCTGAGTACGGTTTCGGTGCTGCAAATCCTTTGAAAGATAGCTACTGTGCAGTGGTCTATCTTCAGAAGCAATTTAAATGGGCATGGTGGGATCAGGACAAGAGAGGACAGAGATGGTGGGAGGTAACAGGAAGTCACAGCATTCAGGAGGGTCAAATCTCTCCTTTTTTTTTTTTTTTTTTTATTATTTTCAGTGGCAGAGGCATACAAAATACAAGGATGGAAAAAAAGAAAGAAAAAAAAAGAAAAAGAAAAAAACATTTTAGACAATGACAATCAATCGCACAATTATTGATACATTAGATTAAATCCAATTTTCAATAGGAGACCAAAGTTTCCTAGCAAATGTCTTCTTTCTGTGTCCTTTCAAATTGTACACTGCTTTATCCATTCTATATACATTTAGCAGTTTTCCCAGCCATTGCTCAAATGATGGTGGATCAGAATCTAGCCATCTTGAAGTAATACAAGAACGATAAATAGACATTCCAATAAAAAGAAAATGTTCTTGATCAACGGATAAGCTCTCAGATGGAGCATATAAGCCAAAGATAATCACAGAAGGACATAGTTTAATATTAACATTAAGCAAATTGGTCAAAAACTTTTCTATCCTATTTATATATACAGTTAATTCAGAACAGCTAAAGAACATATGACAAGAGTCAGCTGCTAAAGTTCCACAGCGGCTACAATTAATACCTTTCGTAGCTTTCCATTTGGCCAGTTTTGCCGGTGTATAGTAGAGATCTAAAGATGCCATGTAATGTTGACTTTTAAGAGAGCTGTTAACTAATGTTTTATTGCTAATCTCAAATGCCCTTGCAAGATCTATTCCGTCTGTACACAGTATCTTTTCCCATTTCTGGGTTTGCAAATCGAGATCATCATGCAACCTATTGACCATTGATTGGTAGATTATGCCAATACGACTATCCCTCCTAACATTTTCCATGACTATATTGGTCTCCATCGCGTTGGTATATGAGAGGTGGTTTTTTTCCAAAAAGCTGCGAATTTGTAAATATTTAAAAAATTCGTTTCTGGAGAGACCAAATATATCTTGAAGGTTGGAAAAAGACATTAAAGCCCCATTTTGATACAATTGCCCAATTGAATGAATCTGTCCCAGACGGAATCGATTCATAGGAATGTCTGGAGGAATACCAAGTAATGAGAGATTGCAACAGATGGGTGTATAAAAATTATATTTTGGAGTTAGCCGTAGAGTTTTGTTAATTTGTCTCCACACCAAAAAAGCAGAGAGAAGAACCTTAAATCTTGTTTTTTTGTAATAGCTTGGCTCCATGAATGTCAATAAACATTGACGCACATGAGCACCCATAAGCATCTCAAAAATAGATGGTGACATAAAAGTTTCATTAATATGATCATGAAATAATAAAACCTTTATATTTTTAAGAGTTATAGCCCAATAATACATTCTAAAGTTCGGGAATCCTAACCCACCACGCTCTGGCGGTAGAATACACCATTTTAGGGATCTTCTTGAACGGCGATAACCCCATAAAAATCTGGACAGCATCCTATCTATTTTGTTAAAAAGGGACATAGAAAAAAATAATGGAATAGTGCGAAAAAAATAAAGAAATTTTGGAAAAATCAGCATCTTAATGACATTGGTCCGTCCAAATAGAGATAAATGTAAATTATTTATCCTTTCTAAAGTTCTATTAGTGGATGTGAATAAAGGATCCAGATTTAATCCAATTATGTCATCTATTTTAGATGATATAGTTACACCAAGGTATGTAGCAGTATCATTTAGGGCAATATCAGTGGGTATACCGGTTTTAGAATGTATAATTTGGGTTTTCGAGATATTTAGTTTGTATCCAGAAAATTTACCAAATTCACTGGCAATTTCTATTATTTTGGGTAAGGCAGAAGAAGAATCAGAAGTTACAATGGCCACATCGTCTGCATATGCTAGGACTTTGTGGTCTATCTCCTGGAGTCGTACAGGTGGAATACCGGGTTCTATAATTAATCTATTCAAATAGGGTTCTAGATAAAGTGCAAATAAAAGTGGAGAGCAGGGGCACCCTTGTCTGGTCCCCCTAGTAATTGAAAATGGACTAGATATATCCGTGCCTAGTCTTATTACACCCTTTGCATTAGAATAAAGTGACTGTATAGCTTTAATAAATTGTGGTGGGAAACCCTTCCATTTTAGTACGGACCAAAGGAACCCCCAGTCTACTCTATCAAACGCTTTTTCAGCATCGAGTAAGATAACTCCGACTGGGGATTCCTTTGCTTGGGCCCAATCAAGCATTGCGATAACACGTTTAACGTGATCTGTAGTGTCCCTGTGTTTAATAAACCCGTGTTGGATATTAGAAACCAGGCCCGGCATAACTTCGTTTAGTCTATTTGCAAGAATTTTAGAAAAAATCTTGCTATCGGCTGTAATCAAGGAGATAGGACGGTACGAGCCTAATTCCTTTGGGTCCTTATTCTTTTTGACAAAAACAACTATAGTAGCTGTAGACCAGGAATCAGGAGCTTTCTCTTGAAATGCTGCATTAAAGATTTTAAGCAACTCTGGTTTCAGCAAGAGTCTAAATGTCCGATAAAATTCCAGAGGGATCTGATCGGGCCCCATAGCTTTACCAGCTGCGAGACTCATAATAGCCCTTTCAATCTCTTCCCAGCTTATTAATCTAGAAAATAAATCTGTATCTTCTGTGCACAAAGAAAGTTGGTTAATATTTTGTAAATAACCTTTGGGATCAAGGGTCTTGTCAGTTTCAATGTTAAAGTCGTTATACAACATCTTATAGAAGCCCTGAAATGCCTCTAATATTCCTTCCCTGCTTTCGTGAAGGACCCCATTTGTGTCTTTGACACAATGTATTTCATTAAAAGAAGATTTTTGTCGTAAACGCTAAGCTAAAATTTTTCCCGTACGTTCACTAAGTTCGTAACGTTCCGTTTTATATTGTTTGAATTTTGCAGCTACTTCTTCAGCAATATGTGTACGAAGACCTGAACGTTCAATTGTTAAGCGAGTTTGTACATCCTCTATATTAGCATTGTTTTTGCATGCGGTAGATAATTCCATCTCCAACCGCCTTATCTCATTTAGCCTGTCCCTAAAATCTACTTGGTTTTTTTTCCTCTTATAATTTGCAAAACTGATTGTCTCGCCACGTATAATAGATTTGAAAGAGTCCCAGACTACTTGCGGGGAGGCAGTATCATTGTTTATAAAAAAGTAATCTTTGATAATATTAACCATAAATTGAAGGTATTCTTCGTCTAGTAGTAGATTTCTTTGAAATGACCAAGATCTAATAGAATTTAGGCGGTCGGTAGGAAATTGCATCTCAGCAATTATAGGATTATGATCTGAAATGACTTGTGGTAGTATCTCGATGCGAATTTTCTCCAAAAAAAATGATGATACAAAAAAATAATCTAAACGGACAAATTTTTGATGAGGAGAAGAAAAAAAAGTATATCCGGGGTCATTGTAATGAAATTTGTTCCAGACATCAGTTAACCCATTACTTAGTACCAGGTCTCTGAGTGCTTTATAAGTTTTGACCTTTCGGCCCATGTATCTCTTCTCTAATTTAATATCCCAGTCGGCTGATATATGTATGTTTAAGTCTCCACAGACTATGGTCGGTTGTGCCCAAGTGGATAATTCTGCATTCATAGTATTAAATAATTCGGCATCATCCAGATTGGGACCATAAATACAGCATAAAGTAAATTTGCAGTTTCCAATTTTTAGCTCGACCAGTCCCCATCTACCCCATTTATCGGAAAGAGTTTTTACACATTTCCCTATTCCCTTTCGCATGCAAATTGCAACACCTCTTTTGATACCCATTTGCTTAGATGTAATCAAAACTTCCAATCCCAAATTATTCAAAAGACAACGTTTATCCCATGAAATATGAGTTTCCTGTAAGCATAGGAGATCGATATTCAGCCCTTGAAGCATTGTTCGGAACATAGCAATCTTCTTTAGATCATTGAGACCGTTAATATTAATAGTACATATTTTCACCTTTTTATACATTTCCAAAATAATAGAAACAGATTATCGACCGTCATCAGACGTATTTGCTCTTCAGTATTATCACTTAAATGCCTTATAATCATCCCTGTGTTGAACACCTCTGCCTGACACCCCCACCACCAACCCTTGCCCTTACCCACCCCTGCCCTTGTTCCCAGAACCCCTCCCCCCACCCTCCCCAATGTATGAGGCACAGGAACTATCAGTTCCTGAAGCGAATGAATGCCGTGTCCCTGACCCATGGCGTCCTTAAGAGAAGAAAAACAAAAGAAGAAAAATCAGAAAAGAAGGAGGGAAAATATAACGATGAAGAAGCATAATGGTCCTGCATTCAGATAATTATACAGTACAGTATAATTATTACGCTCCAATTCTGCATTTATCATGCTATACATCAAAGATCTTTTTATTTATTCAGAGAGATTCCAGATACTCCTTAGCTTTGATTGTAGAGATAAAGTATTTTGTCTGACCCTTGTATATAGTCTTTAATTTTGCAGGGCCTTGAAGAAATACTGCTACTTCTTTTTTCTGAAAATCAGGAATTAGTTGCTTCAGTTGCCATCGTTGAGCCACAGTAGCTTGGCAGTAGTCTGGTCGCACAAAAAACTGAAACCCTGGACCATCCGCTTTCTTGTCTGGTCTAGCATTTGCGAATATCACTTCGCGAGCAAGGAAATTATTAAATGACACCAGAATGGCCCTAGGATAATTTTCTTGACCTTGTCGTGGTTTCCTTGTTGTAAAAGGGAATCTATGTGCTCGTTGTATTTCCCGAGCCCAATCCCAATCAGTAATGTCAGGAAAAGCATCTTTTAATAAGTTAATAATAAACTTCCTCGAGTCCCCTCCTTCTTTATTTTCAGGGATCCCCAAAAAACGCAAATTGCTTCTACGGGCCTGATTTTCCAAACTGGCTAGTTTGTCGGATAGGTCATCCTTTTGTGCTTTGAAATCTCCCACTTCTTGTCTTTGAGCCATACATTCTTCTTCTAATACAGATATCCTAGCCTCGGCTTCAGTGACCCTGTCAGCAGTCTCTGAGCATAGTTTAATTGCACGTCGTACTGCATTTTTGACTTTAGCACATGTCATTTGCATACGTTGGTTCTCAGCCTTGCTCTCTGCTCTGTGACACATCATAGTATCAAAAATTGTTTTCAGCGTGATCTCTTCGTTATTCACTTGCTGTAAGCTGGGATCGGGTGCAGCAATATGACTGGGCCCCGGAATATTATCGGCAACAGAAGCGGTGGTTATTAAGTTAGAGGATAAGGAATTAGAAGCAACCTCTTGGCTTGTTGTACGAGAAGATCCCTTCTTCCTCAGCTTCTTTTTTATAATGGTTCCCACATTAGTGTTATCAGGACTCATACTAACCTCACCCTCAGAAGATAAGCTTTCACCACTAAAGTCTGCCCAGTCTTTATTAAGGCCAGTTGCTTCATCGGATGAAAGTTCAGATAGTGAGTAGAAATTTTCAGGGAGCTCTTGATTATGTTGATGCCCATTAGTTTCTTTTACACTTGATGCTTCATTTGATAATAATACCGGTGATGGAAGAGAGCATGCTCTATCGGTGATAGCTCCATCCGGAACTGCAAGTCCCATAACCCCCTTCTTCAACGAATCGGTCGGAATTAAAATGGGTGTCAAAATAGAGGGATTATTAGAGTCATTCTGATTATCACCACTTATGAGTAACTGATTGACAGACTGTCCTGCGGTTATATCAATACTTTGGTTAGCTTTGTCATTTATTTTCTTTTTTGCAGCATGTTTTTCAAATAAATCTGGCAAAGTTTGTAATGCAGAGCTTTTTATGCCGATTATTTCATTGGTTTTAGCAGCAGCCCCCTTATTAGAATTCTTACCCTGTTTGATGGAAGATTTGCCAGGGATCAGTGGTGTTGGCTCTGCCATTTCGATCTCCTCGTTTTCTTGCTCCATATTGCTCAAATCGGGCCCAGGACCAGTTTTTCTGTTGCTGCGTGTGGCTATAGAAGATGGAAGTGGCGTCCTCTTCTTCTTCCGTGAACCACCTCTTCCAGGAAAAACGCTACTCTGTGGCCAGCACAAACAAAGTGTAACACGCCACAGCGGAGACCGCCGATTAAGTTCAAAGAAATTTAGCAACATTCGTGAGCTCTGCCTGACGCCAGGATATTTTGTAACAAAATATAGTCGCTGTATACTGGAGCGCAGCAATGATATTTCTTCTCGGTTTTGATGCAGTTTGTCTCAATAGGTCTGTATTTTTTTAAAGACATACACGAGCCGAGCTCTAAGCTCCAAGCTCCAGGCCCCGATAGTCTCAAAGACGATTGTTAGGCACTTCTCCCCCGCTACTAGGGTCTGCTAGGAAACGGTCGACGTCTCTCTACCTCTCTCTGCCAGCGCGTTACTCCGAATTCAAGCCTGCGGTCGGAGGGGAAAAACACTTCAGGTTCCACACAGCGCTGCACAGCTCCGTATCCTGCCTCTCCGCTTTCTCCAAATATCCCTGCCCAGCCCGGGCGGCTTCCGATGCAATAGTAGCGGCGGCTGGCCGATGCTGAGCAGCGTAATCGCCGTCACCGGAACACAGGTGAAATAAACTCGTATTAGTTGTAATTACCAGCACGAGAGCCCCATAGCCGGTTTTCGAGCAGTTGAACGCGTAGAGTAGTTGATTTTCTCCTTCTCTGGCGGTGAAAGCAATAAGACGCCAGGAGCCAGGGAGCTAGCTGCCTACACAGCCTTCCCCACGGCAGCCATCTTGCCTCTCGAGGGTCAAATCTCTCCTTAATGGAAAGGAAAGAGCAGGGTAACTACTCTGAACTGAAAGCACAACATCAGCGCTGATGTCAGGAGAATATGAGATCCCGTTTGAATGCAGAATGGTAGTAAGGTTAGACATTGTAAGAGAAAAGCTCAGATGGAATGGAAAGCATAGGAGATATCAGGCCATCAGGTGCAATGAGGTCACTACCACTCAGCTGAGTTTCCCCAACTGTACTCCATGATTTTCTCTGCAAGTGCCTTCACAATAGTGGCCTTCTTATCTTGATCTGATTTCAAAAGTTAGATCGGGGTAGCTGCACAGATGATTTGCAAACAAAGTGTGGGAGTATACATTTTCAGAAAGAGTGGAAATGGTTGAAGTAATAATAATAGGGAGGAGAGTGAACAGAATAGGATGTAAAGAAAAATTATCAAAACTCTGGGCAGTGAGTTTTAATAAATGGTGTCAGGGAGCGAACAGTAGTGGGTTGGCACAGTACCCCTGGGGACAGACAGACACGCCAGCGGTATTACCAATGGTGAGTAACACTATTCCCCACATTAACTCCTCAAACTCTGCGACCATAGTCACTATGGGTGAACATCAAACTATTCCCATTTTTAACCTCTCTACTCACTCTCTCTCTGAGCAAGAAATCACATTACTCAGCAAAGGACTTTCATATGTTCCTACCACTAGACCTGATTATCTGCAACTCCAAATTGAACTGTTACGGTTCTTTAGGAAGATTCGCCTTCAGGCCTTCTTTGAGAACAGACCATTCACCACTTCGACAGCATTTACCACATTTCGCCCTCCCTCTACCTTTTTCCCCGCCTCTGTACAGTGTCCCACCTGAAGTTCTAACTTTTGAAAAGCTGGTTCTAAACGAAATCGCCACACTTGAACACCAACGCATGTACATCCCTTACAACCTCTCATTGACCGAGAAAGAAGCTATGAAGAATCTCAAGAAAATGAATGACCTGACCATCAAACCAGCAGACAAGGGAGGAGGGATTGTCATCCAAAACACTGACTCCTACAAACAGGGCATACTGACACAACTCTCTAGAACAGATCACTATCTGAGATTGCCCTCTGATCCCACCAAAGAAATTCAAAAACTCATCCTTGATATCACTGAAGAAGGCCTAGCCCAAGGCTTTCTGACCAAGAATGAATTTCAATTTCTCAACACCAAAAGTCCCCGTACACCAGTAATTTACACCCTACCCAAGATACATAAGAACCCCACCACCCCCCCGGGTCGCCCCATTGTGTCGGGTTGTGGCTCAATCTTGGAACCATTGGGTAGGTACATTGATTTCTTTATCAGAGACTTCGTCCCTGTCACTCGATGCTACATTAAAGACACCATGGCCATGGTTAATTTTATAGAGGGACTTCCCTTTAATCCCCTCAGCGATCTCCTTTGCACCCTCGATGTGGAGTCACTCTACACCAACATTCCCCATGATGAAGGCATTGACGTAATAAGATCCACTCTCAATACTAGGCCACAACCTCATTCAGTCCCTACCTCCTTTATCATTCACCTTCTCAAAATCTGCCTCACTAAGAATTTCTTCCTTTTTGACGGTACATTTTACCAACAAGTGAAAGGAACCAGTATGGGCGCAGTTTTCGCTCCAAATTTCGCGATACTGTACATGGATTGGCTAGAAACCAATACCATACTATCCCCCCATAATCCCTTCAGGCCCTACATACAAGAATGGAAACGTTACATCGATGATATTTTCCTTATATGGAACAGTAACACAGACCACCTCGCTCAATTCCATAACTGGCTTAATCATCACAGCAATGGTTTAAAATTTACTGTTAACAGCAGTAAAGAACAAATAGCCTTCCTGGATCTAACTATCATTGCTCACAATGAGGGTCTCTACACCACCCTTTACCGCAAACCCACTGAGAAAAACACTCTTTTGGCATACAGCAGTCACCACCCCAGAGCCCTTCGCGACTCACTTCCATACTCACAATTCTTGCGGATACGGCGCAATTGCTTCTTCAAACAAGATTATTTTTCTGAAGCTAACCTGCTACTCAAAAAATTGACTGACAGAGGTTACCCACGTAAATTAGTCAAGAGATCGCTAAAAAGAGCCTGGTATTGCCCGAGGGAAACTCTACTCACTCCCAAGGATAAGAAACAGAACGACAAACTTGTGTGTGTTACTACTTTTACACCCATTTCAAGCATAGTGAAAAAATGTATCAAGAGACATTGGCCAACACTGAATGCTGGAAATCTCCATATAGAATGCCCCCTCTTTGCATTTAAAAAGAACAAAAGTATTAAGGATCATCTAGTCAGGGCCGCAATTCCAGAACCAAACAGGGACTCTACCCTTAGAACCTTTTGCAATCTACCACGACTGGTGGGCCACTTCAAATGTACTAGCTGTAGTGTCTGCTGCCTCACATTGGATACTAAAACCTTCGTGCATGCTAACATTAACGTCACCTTGAACAATTTTTCTAATTGTAACACTAATAATGTTATATATGCCATAACATGCCCGTGTAATTTGATCTATGTGGGACAAACTACGCAGAAAATCAGGATTCGCATCTGTCAACATAGAAGCAGAATCCGCTGCAAGACGGCTAACGCTCCTCTTGTTGAACATTTCACACAACTTAATCATACCGAGGACGACTTGACATGGCAGGTGATCAGCGTTATCACACAGTCCACAAGGAACATGAATATTGCATCTGTCCTCAACAAAGAGGAACTCAAATGGATAATTCGCTGTGATAGCCATCACTCTGGACTGAACCGACTTGAGGACTGGTCTAATCTACTCTAATCCTTGAATATCTCTATGTGTACACTTAGCCATACGCAAAATTACTGAAATGTGTTTTCTCTCTAATTTTATGTACCAAGAACCGAGCATGTTTCCGGCTTTTCCATGCCCTATACCCCTTTCTTTCCACTCCCCTTGTTATAACTGAATAATTGTAACACTATACTAACAAATCCCCCCTGTCTTCCTTTCTCAACTGTTCCTCGCCCCTCATCCTGAGGCGCTACTTTTCATACTACTTCTTCCCTATCTGTTTTACCTTCGCATTTCTTATCTCTATGGGCGTCCTTGACCATTCCATCATGGCCGCCCTCATATCCCACCCCACCTTGGCCCTCTTCGCTGTCGATTACTGGGCGGTTCTATTTCCCAGTGCACTTCCGTCCCATTGAGGCTCCATTCACACAGCCCGCACCCTGACGCTTAGCCGGATCCTCGCAAGCTCCTCAGGTGAGACACACTCGCTCGTTCACTTCCTCTTCCCCCATTTTACTCGCCCATCCTCACTCAATTCCCTCCCTCCCTTTCACAGGTTATCGCGTTATTATACGGCTTGCATCGTAACTATCAACATTCTTCTACGCTTATATTTCCCGGACTACCGCCCCACGGTGAGTTTATTTCCTCATGTCCCGTTACCATCACTCCACCCCCCACCCCCTCCTTGCTCACTGTCCCTTCCTTCTCCCCACAGGATGTAGGTTTCCGAACACATCGACAAGCCCGGTCGGGCTGCCTCGGAATTCCCATCGTTTTCCAACTCAGACCTGACTCGCAATTTACGGACCAAATTACCTCTCCCATTACTTCACCGCTCCCCTGGTAAGCCCTAGCCCGCTTTTTTCTCCCCCTATCCACACATTCATGGCACTTCCTCACCTCCTCCTAACCCTCCAATTCCCCTGCAGGCTCACTTTTCCGCCCACACGGAATTGCGACATCCGTCGAGCCCCGGTCTGAGACGTTTCTGACGGGGCGCTTCATCTAATCAGTGTCTCGCCATATCTCTGGTAAGCCTTTGCCCAACTCTCCTTCACTTGCACCCTGCGCTCCCGCATTCCTCCCCCGCCTTGACTCTCCCTCTCCCCTACAGGCTCTAATTCCCGCCTATACCTCATTCCACGTATTCCGGACTACAACACTAAGACCGTCTAGTGTTGGTTTTGACGCGGCTGCGCATCTTATACTACTTAATTGGGTCATCTTCTTCCCGTTCCGGGCACTGTAAGTTTCGACCACCATTTGAATTATTTCTCTGCACCACCCCCTTAACTTTCCTCTCTTCTCGCATATTACCTTAAGCCACTCTCCCTTCGCCTTCCTTTACTCTTCCTATGCTCTCTTCCTAACTTTGCATATTGTTATTTTTCTCCCCCTCCCCACTAGGCTACCTCCCAGGCAATTAATTATCATTCTCTTGTCCTGAAGAGATCCCACTACTCGTTAAGGGATCGAAACGTCGTCGACAACCATTTCTAAACTCCAGTGTATTGCAAAATTGAAATGTCGGAGTATGAAATGTTTTACTGACTTTTTGTTAACAATTACCTTTGAGCACCAAAAAGTCACCTTTTAAATCACTTGCCTGGGTACCGGAAATCGGCTATTACCCTGCCACCAACTCACTCACTGGTTTACTTTTCACACTATTTACTGTAATTTTCTAGTTATTTTTGCATTGTCTTCAAACATAAAACCCAATTTTTCATTGAACTAATTGTGGCACTTTAAATTACTCGAATTGAATGGGACCACTGTTCCTTTATAACAGATGGAATGGAAAGCATAGGAGATATCAGGCCATCAGGTGCAATGAGGTCACTACCACTCAACTGAGTTTCCCCAACTGTACTCCATGATTTTCTCTGCAAGTGCCTTCACAATAGTGGCCTTCTTATCTTGATCTGATTTCAAAAGTTAGATCGGGGTAGCTGCACAGATGATTTGCAAACAAAGTGTGGGAGTATACATTTTCAGAAAGAGTGGAAATGGTTGAAGTAATAGTAATAGGGAGGAGAGTGAACAGAATAGGATGTAAAGAAAAATTATCAAAACTCTGGGCAGTGAGTTTTAATAAATGGTGTCAGGGAGCGAACAGTAGTGGGTTAAAAAAGAAAAGGAAAGGCGCAAAAGGAAGGGTTGTACAATATAGGAAAAGAGGAAGATTGAGGAGGGAAAGGACAGAGAAGATTAAAGGGAAGAAGTTACGGATGAATTAAAGTCAGAGAATTTAGAGTCAGATGTACTAAGCATTTTAATGGACAGAAATTCCAATGTTTGCAACCATTAAAATGCATTTTCCTTTATAATACATTTTAGGAGTCATAAAATATATTCTGACTCCTTAAATGGGATTCTGAATGGATACCGATCTGGAATCTGGAAGGCGAGTATTATAGGTATCTGTTAAAAATACTGAATCAGCATCATATGAATTAATGTTTTGCAACTGAAATCCAGGCAAAAAACAAAGAAAATGTACTAGCACCTCAAAGGAGATGGTCATACATTTGCAATAGGGAAGGAATCCGCTTTAGACCTCTCCCCTTTGTACATGTAATAAAAAGATTGCTAAAGAGTAGGCTGTGGATCAAACTTTAAAAGAAAAGAATGTTTTTTTGTAAATGCATCCGTTTTTCCTCTAAGAAAAACCGCTTTATTTAAAAGAAAAAGAAAAAGAAATCTGCTTTATTTCAAAGTAATCACAGACATGATGGTCTCCAATCACAGTGAGCCTCAATTTGTGACCTACTTCATTAATACTCATGACAAAACTCAGATTGCGACCCACTACGATTCAGAATTTTAGGAATTAACCTATCAGTACATAGGATGGTTCTCAAAATTCTTTATTGGTGGCAAATATACTGGTCGCAAATTACGACCAGTAATTTGCAAGCAATGAATAGTACATCTAGCTCACAGGCTGAGGGCTGACTTCAACATCGAAGGTGAAAGTTGAATAAAAATGAGAGAGAAGAGGTGAATTTTGTTTGCAGATGAGAGAGATATAATATGTAGCCGGGTGTGGTGCGGAGGAGAATGATTTAGAAGAGAATATAGAGGTGAAAGCGGTATTGGAAGCTGAGAAGGAATGAACAATAAAATTGTAACCCTAAATAATTTGGTTGATGTGCAGCACTAAAATAATTGCTATGCCCCTCAGCCCCGGTCTCAGCCCGGGCAGGCAGCACGGTCATTGAATCATGTCCTTCAATGACTGCAGGCGGTGGTTTTGCTTCCTGAAAGGGAAGATCCCAGGACTGTGGTATCAGAACTGACAGGGCTTACAAATGCCTGTGGAATCGATACCCTCCCTTTAAAGGCCGCACCCATGGACATAGCTTCCATTGGTTTAGCAGATGCAGTGGCATCGGGCACAGAGGCCTGTTGGGCCCACTCAACCCTATTACTGTATTTCACAGTTCAAACAGAAGCCAGGGAGCCCATTTCCTTCTTTAGCTCAGGGGACCATGGCACATTGGCTGAGCCACAGGCTCCACCCAACATCTTTCATAGCATTACACTCAGATTGTCTATGATGCCTCTAGAAGTCACTGCCCCTCATAGAAAAAGAGGGGGGGCATAAAGTGAACATCTTAAATGCACATCCGCAAGATTTCATTATGCTGTATACAGAACATGCATTAACTCGGAAAATCGACAAATTAACGTATAGGCTGCAGACTGCCTGTGGCGGAAACACACAGAGGCAAGTGATGTCTGCAGCTCCTCCTGAAACTCATATATAAGTAAATGACAGCATATTTTCACAACAAATAGGAGCATGAATCCCTTCTAAGTTAGCAGAGGGATGCAGAATGTATTCATTACCTTCTTGTTCGTCTTCTTCATCACCTTCCTCATGAGGTAGCCCCATCTTAGCTGTATACAGAGAACCACCTGTCCCAGTAACGCAAACAAAACTACCAATCCTAAATTCCCTGGAGCAACTTCCAAAACACTTCCTCACACTGGCACCACGGTGACAATTCTTGGCATATTGTGGGCACCCTTTTGTATGAATTGCCAGTTACATATAAGTAAACATGTGGATAGTTGTTTCCAATAATATTTGATGTTTTGAGAAACAGAAGACCAAGCACCTTTGGGTCTCATTCTGTTGATACAAGCCTCACACCCAGGCTATGTAAACATTTCAAACTGTTCAAACTCATCAGCCAATCTATACACTCACTGCATCCTAACTCCATACTCTCACTCATCTATAGAGCTCCACTTCAATGCACCATTGTCACTCATCCATTCCTTCTCTTACAGGTCCTTTCATACAATCATTCAATCACACCCACACACACAAACTCGCCAATCAAAGAAGACACGGTTTAATTAAAAAAAAAATCAGATCTATTGGCTTGGCCAATGCTTGTTTCTTCTTATAGTGGAACGATTAGTCTCTGTACTTCAGTTCAGTCCCCTTTCATTCACTTGACATGGGCCCTTTCCTACCTCACTCCCACTTATATTTCATAAGAAATGTTCCACTCCTAGCAGCACTTCCGGTCTGCGTGCTCCACAGTTGTTTCCAATGATTAGAACTCGACATAAACACAGTCAGATGTACATCATATGCTCAGTCATGTGCTCGTGAGCAACGCTGCCCTGCAGCCAAGACCTAGACGAGTTTATCCAGCTGCGCCGGTCCGAGGCTGTTTAGAATGCAAGCTCAAGTTTAGACACTTCGCCTTTACTTCATTTGACTTTGAAATGAGCGGTGGAGTCATTCGGGGCCTATTTTCTCAGCACATTTATGGATGTCAATACAAATTGCCATTGTTTGTTCAGAATATTTATGGTATGTGTGAGGGTTTTTGTGTTTTAAAGGGGAACAAGTTCGACTTTAGTTTTAAAAAGAGATAATGTTTTGGTCTCACAGGGTGGCCTAGGTGGTGGCGTGCAGAGTGCTTTTGGGGCTACTCAATGGTGCGCACCAGACATGGGCTTGGAGCCCTCCACTAGGGGCTACTCAATGGTGCGCACCAGACACGGGCTTGGAGCCCTCCACCGTGGTCACACCTTGAGGACTCATGAACTCCCTGTAGAGAGGCAGGCCATTCTGAAGCAAGGTTCTACTCCCATGACATCATATCTTTGCCCAGACATGCCCCGGTAGCATTTAAGGGAAGTTGCTTAATGTGTACGAAGAGACCTTTCACAAGCCACTGTATAAATGGTAATCAAAAACACACACAAGACTTACCAAAAAGGTTTAAATATATAGGCAGAATACACCAGTACTTGACATGGCTCTGATATTAAGCCCATACTAGAGGTGAAAACTGAACTGAATAGTTAATTATAAGGGAAGAAAAATGCCAACATTCTTTTTTATCTGTTTATCCATTATTATATCGCACCTGGACCGGTTAAAATGAGAGTGTTTTATTTGACACCTGTGTAAACGCATGAGATTACACTGAAATAAAATAATACAAGAGGTATTTTTGTTTTTGCAATACTTTGGCACCTTTTGATGAAATTTCACAACATTTTCCAATAAGGAATTAAGAAAGCAAACACTCCATGAAACTCTCTAAAAAGAAAAACTCATCCACCTCAGCTCCTTACTGGAACATTTCAAAGTGATCCCTCAGGTGGGCACTGAGACAAAGGGAGGGGGTCACAAAACACTTTTTCCCCACATGAAATTTCCATTGGGAATTTTAGACAATGATACAAAAGATGCAACTGAAGAGAATTTCACCAAATTTGAAACCAATCTGGATCTTTGCCCAGAAAGTGTGCTTTTTGTGATTTGTTGTAAACCTGTTTAGCCATTATTGAGAATTTAAGGTTAAAAAAATAGATACATGTGAATGGGTGGTCCCATGAGAGTTCCATGGGGCCGCAAATTCAAAACATAGAGCGATCTGATTGGTTGCAAGTGTTTTTTCCCCGTCAGCGTCTCAGTACCGTGGCCTTTGTGCATGCTCCCAGAGAGATGTCCACTGGGCCCAAAATGAAAAAGAGAAACATTTGGTACACTGGCACTGTGATAGGCTCGCAGAAGCTTCTGCCGTCTCCAGCAGAAGTCCCGCGGAACCCAGGGAGACCCCTGCGTGGTCCCATGGGAGCCAACATGACCCTGCAGAAACCCCTTTACTCCCACGGAATTCCCAAAGGAAAAGATGAGGTCTGTAACCGTTTGGCCTCTCACCGGGGTGTTTCTGCCAACAGTGGGTTGGGTGCAGATGTATGGGTATAAGATCTTACTTTACACAAAAAAAACATTAAAATTGTTTTAAAAGAACAGAGGTTAAAGTTAAGTTATATGTAAGTAGGGTAGTGAGATTTCAACTTACGTTAAAAAACAAACCTTAGAAAGTCACTGAAAAAAGCAAAGGTTAAAGTGGAGTTGTATGTAGGTCTTTAAATCAAACCTGCTCAGCAGTTTAAGAGTAATCTGAGTGGGCTGATGGAAGTTCAGGGTTCTTGCTTGGATGGCAATTACGAAATCTAGCCTGGAGACAAATATCGAATTGACTGCTACTTTGAGATGATTACGAGAGATGAGACAATACATTTTCTTCGAGGCGGGCCTTTTCACCAGTTGGTTATAAGGTGAACCCTAGAGATATGGCAGATTCATAAAGAGTGATCAGAAGTCTTTTAATTTCAGAGATTGCAGGAGACTGGCATAACATTTGCTCTTGAGGGAAGGAAATCAGCTCTCTGTAGGTTTAGTCAGAGAAAGTTCTTTCTCACCCAGATTTTAAGACAATATAGGCAGTATCTGAGAGTGGAAATGTCTTTGATTGTTGAAGTTCTTAAAGTTGGGTGTCAGCTAATGGCTCATGCTGTCATGTATAGACTAAAGAGAGCTTGTACCTAAATATATTTTATTTTATTTTATTTATTTATTTGAAAGGTTTTATATAGCGCTGGCTAGACCCAGGGGTATCAGAGTGCTTTACATGAGCAGAAGCAGTTCAGGAAAAAAAGTTGATTCATAGAATAGCACAGACAGGCAAGAAAATACATATTAAGTACAAAAGGGGGTAACAAGCAATTTACATGAAATAGAGGTAATCAAGATGACCGATTATAACAAGGTAACAAAAACGCAGGTACAGCTCACAATTAAGTAAAGAAGGGGGAACAAATATTTTGGGCGGAATTAGTGGGTACTGAAACAATTAGCAAATATAAATGGATGAGAACAATTTAGGGCAGAGAAGAGAGTATTAATGGAGAAAGATTAAAGGAAGAGATGGGGGTTAGGGATAGCATACGGGGGTGGGGAAAAAAGGGGGTAGGATGAGAGTGAAGAGGATGATGTGTAAAAAAAGGGGGATTGAGGTGAGAGTTAGGAAGTAAATAAAGGAAAACCAAATCAGGGGAAGCAGAATTTAAGGTCAGAGGTGAGGTTATGGACCCCAATTTTTGTTGAGAAGGTGATGTTTTAGGTCCTTTTTAAAGCTGAGTTTGGAGGGGTTACAGCGTAGGTCCCTAGGGAGAGCATTCCAGATATCAGGGGTGTTCCCGGAGAAGGAGCGGGATTGGGTGGTTTCCTTTTTTAACAGCAGGGGGCCAAGGAGGAGTGCATTAGTGCCTCTCCTGGGTCGGGAGCAGCCCGCTTTATTGAGTTTGTTTGTAAGGTACAACAGGGTTTGTTGGTGAAGAGCTTTGTGCGTAATGCATGCAGTCTTGTAGAAGCATCTTCCTTCAATGGGTAGCCAATTGAGGGCTTTAAGGGCTTGGGAGATGTGGTCAAATAAATCGTTTACAGTCACTGATGAGCCTGGCTGCTAGGTTGAGCACAGATCTAAGGGGGGCTAGGTGAACTTTGGGGGTTCTGGTGAGGATAGCGTTACCATAATCAAGTTTCGAGAGGACTAGTGATTGGTCAACCCATTTAAAGTCGTCATATGGAATGAAGGGTTTGATTTTCTTGAGATGTCGGAGAGTGAGAAGAACTTTAGGCGAGTTTTTTATGTGGTCATAAGAATGAGATTTTTTGTCAATAGCGAATCCAAGTGATTACACAGAGTTGGATAAGGAGAGCGAGCACTTGAGGGCATTAAGGTCCGTGAGCCAGCCTTGGATAGGGAGCTGGTTGTTTTTTGGAGAAAAGAGAATGATTTAATTTCTTTTAGGGTTCAATTTGAGATGGTTGGAGTAGAACCAGGATTGGATCTTACTCAGGTGATTGATTAGATGAAGTACATCAGAGTGGGATCTAATCTTATAGTAGAGTTGGGTGTCATCAGCATAGAGGTGATAGTTGATTCCAGCTTGTTTCAGAATGAGGGTAAGGGGTTCCATAAAGAGGTTGAAGAGAGAGGGGTGGGAGAATAGAGCCCTGAGGGACGCCCAGGGAGACAGGAGTAGGATTAGAGAGGTAGTCATTGATTTTTGATTTGTTGTGTTCTGTGTTGGAGGTAAGAGTCGAACCATTTGAGGACAAGACCATTATGGACAAAGCGAGCTTTAAGCGAATTAAGTAAGGAAGACTGGTTAACTGTATCAAAGGCAGCAGAGAGGTTGTGGAGTATAAGTAGGCAGGTCTCACCATTGTCAAGGGAGCAGTGGATGTCATTCACTATGTTTAGCATGGTGGTTTCTGTACTGCAGCCTTTTCTGAAGCCGAATTGCAAGGAGTCAAGTAAGTTGCAATTGCCTATGTTTGTCCAATTGAAGCAGTGCAAATTTTTCAAGGGCTTTAGAAAGAAGTGGGAGGTTAGAGATAGGGCGGAGATTGTTAGGGTCGTTGGGGTCAGCAGTGAGGTTTTTAAGAATGGGAGCGATTTGTCCGAGTTGGAGGGAGTCGGGGACACATCCAGTGGCAAGGGAGGTATTAATGATATTAGTCCAGTAAGGGGCAATGATGTGGTTTAGATCTCGGACAAGGTTAGAAGGGAGAGGGTCTTTGGTGTGTGAGATCGGCTTTAGTTTAGCAATGATATTAAAGACTTCGAGCTCAGTCATAGGATGGAAATTATGCCAGGAGGCATTATTTTTCAGCTGTAAGTTGGAAAGGATGTCATCGGGAGAATTTGGAACGGGTAGGTGAGTGGGAGGATTAGGTGGTAGGGGCGCAGTAGACAAGGGAGGTATGCCTATGGAAACATCCACAGCATAATGGTGGAAGGGCGGGACCTGAGTTAAATGGAAGGATTGATCTATTTTGGCAATTTCGTCCGAGAGGGAGTTAGCAATTTCCTCACATCTCTCTGTTGAAGCCGTCAGCTCTGGAGGGGCAGAAGATGTTTGTTTTCTAACAATGTTAAACAGTTCTCTGGGCCTATTTTTGGCACGATCCAGTTGAGCTCGAAAGAAGGTTCCCTTTTCACTGAAAATGTGCTTCTTGTAAGTTGATCTCGCAGATCTGAGGATGGCGAGATGAGAGGGAGAGGGGTGTTGTCTCCATGTTGTTTCTGCCAGTCTAAGTGAACGTCTCTCATTATTGAGATCAGGATTGAACCAAGATTTGGATGGAATTTTTCTTTGTTGTTTTAGTTTAAGAGGGGCTATTTGGTCCAGGACATCCTTAAAGGTCTTATTGAGATAATCAGTGAGCTCATTGGCATTCTGGGTGAGAGGGGTGAGAAGAAGATGTAATGGGAGTTTAGACTCAAGTTCACCGGGGGGATATGTTTAAGGTCTCTGGTCCATTTCATCGTTTGATATTTTTTGTAGGGGGGAGTAGGGCACTGGTAGCGATCTTAAACAGAATGAGGTGATAGTCAGACCAGTTGGTGGGGTGATGTTGGAAAGGGAGGCCAAGTCAAAGTTGGAAATTATGGCGTTGAGTGTGGCCCCTTTGGTATGGGTTGGATTGTGACATAGTTGCTTAAGGTCGTTCATCTCTAGAAGGTTGATGAGGCCCATGACTGTGGGATCCTCAACATTATTCCAGTGGATGTTAAAATCTCCTAAGAAGAGATTTTTCAAGTCAGAAAGTGAAGATTGTGTAAGAAGGTCGGATAATTCATCAGTGAAGAGAAGAGGTTCACCCCGTGGGTGGTAGATGTTATGTAGTCTAATCGGGGATGAGCCCCGCACAGTGAGTTCAGCGCCAAGGTATTCAAAGGTTAAGTCGTCAGTGTTCTTTAAAAGTGTGAATTGTAGTTCATTTTGATAGATTATGGCTAGTCCACCCCCTTTTCTGTCGGGTCTGTCTTTCCTAATGACGGAGTAGCCGGTGGGAGTGTGTAAGTCAAGAATAGCCGTCGAGTGGTCACTGAGCCAAGTTTCAGTAAGGAAGGCGATGTTAATAGCCTTGCTGAGGATGGTTTCTGATATTTCCATAGCATGTCGGACAGCCAATCGGCAGTTCACAAGCATGCAGGAAAGGGGATTTGGGGTGTCTTTGGTAGGTTTGCAAGAGTGGATGGTGGTAAGTTGAGCTGGGGGTCTAGGGGAGATGGGTGAGGAAGGGATTCTGTTAATGGCCCCAATCACTGGGATGCTTCCGTAAGGGAGGGGGTGAACAGTAATCAAAGGTTTAGGTAGGTAGGAGATGCATAGGTCAATTAGGTCGGAAGTGGAGAGGTAGCACACAGTACGGAGTGGCCTATGTGTTCGCCTGGAAAGGGGTGTAGTTCACCATCGGTTGTGTTGAGAGATGTTGTGGAAGCAAGAACAAAAGGAATCAGTGTGATTGGGGAAGGTCCTGGAGTTGAGGGCGTCATAATCCTCTCTGAGTCGTGTAAACTCAGTCATCATGGTTGAGAGATTGCATTCTATGTTGGTTAGCGTCTTTGCTATAAGATTGAGGGGGAAATCAGTAGCAAAGGTGGGGGGGATGAGGTGGGTTCCGTGTTGACAGGGGGTGTGAGGCCGGGGGAGGGAGTCTGGACAGTGTTCCGGCTATTGGACGAAGTATTCTGCATAGAGAAGGATGAGTCATTCATAGAGTGAGGCAATGTGGTAGGAGAGGATAAGAGAGAGTGAGGGATGCAGGGAGAAGACACTTCGGGTTGAAAGGGAAGAATGCCATTAGGAGAGGGAGAGAGAGAGATTAGCGCAGGGGAGAGTACAGTAGTATATCCCAGGTGAGGGAATATAACTCTGGGGGACTATACACGGCACATTAGTGATGGAGGAGGTGTGGTCTCTGATCTTAACTAGCTGGCATCTGTTTGTCTGTGACAGCCGATACGATGTTCAAATGTCTGAAGTAGTCTTTCATGATCAACTGTTTAGCTGGTTGTCAAGAAGCAGCTAGTGCCATGAGTCTCCTTTTTCCAGAATGTGAAATATACCATCCATAACTTTTAGAGTGGCTATTTCAAAGCTAAAATCCAGAACTATGGTTAGCTAGTAGATGCTCTTTTAAATTTGTTGTTTCATTGAGTGGCCACAGCTTTTATATGTCTCTCTCTACCCATGTTATTTGTCTCTCTCTACCCATCTTGGATATTGGATGATAGTAGTTTGATGCTTGACAGGGATCAATGTTGGCTTTTTTTATTACTGGGCTGATTTGAATGGGTTTCAGTATCAACGGGAATATATCCTGATCTATCAGTATCAGATTGCCCCAAGTGTCTTGAAAGATATGAAAATTTGCTTTGATAACTCTGAACAGAATGGGTTTACATTATTAATTTGTGGGTCTGAAGGTACTCTATGGTTATAACTAATGGGTTAAAAGGAGTTACAGGTATGAGAAAACTTCAGGGGGAGAAGAGTGGATAGCATGGTAGTGGTTTCTTATTGCTCAAGTAGGAGGAACTCTTCAATTTCTTGTGTGAAATCATGGTATGTTCTCCATATGGAGCTGTGCGTTTTCACGTAGCAGATTTTTAAGCGTGCCGTGTTGGGACAGTATGTTATTTGCTTCTGGATGTACATGGATTTATCAGAAGTAATGGAGGATTTATATTTTTTCCAATGTTTCTTCAGGTGGATTAGTAGTTGAGGAAGTTTGGATTTCCTCCATTAATTCTCCACTTTTCAGAGAATACCTTCTACTTTGGTTAGATATTCAGAGAACCAAGGTAGGGTTCATTTAATGCAAGGATATTTGAGCTGTTTGGGTGCCAGATGATCTATTGTGGTTGTGATGATATTGTCAATGTCCCAGACACTATTTTCAATGTTCTTGTATGAATCGATATATTTGAGTTTTGGTGCAAGCTGCTGTTGGAGGGCAGATACTGTGAGCCTTTTCAGTGACTGGATGAATTTTCGGATAATGGGGGAGGGGGGCTGAACAATTTGCAGATTGTAGTTACTGAGAATTTGAAATGGGCTAGGAGGTGATCAAGCCAGTCAATATCCAAGGGGACTGGAGGCAGACTCTATTATAGAAAACACACACACAGCCACATTTATACACATCAGCACATACTAGCAGTTCCACCCAGTTCAATTTATTGTAAGGATTCATGTGAAAGCTGTTTCAAGTAGCTAAGAGAGTAATGAAGGACCATGTTCACTATTTAACATAAACATAATTTCAAAGCAATTTCATGTGTAAAGAGATGTAAAAGCACTGAAAGAGATTGAATCATGGATATTTTGAAAATTTGTAGAACAGTGCTCGGCCTCAACCCTCGCTCCATTACACACAAATGTCATTCTCTTAGTTCTTATGTAATGTAAATATAGTTTTTATTCATAAATAAGCAAAGGACAATTTATAAAGAGTTGGCCGGACCTTGATACTGGCACAGAGACTAGGGGCCGCAATAAAAATTAGCAGCAGGTATCGCCGCACTAATGTCTGGTCATTACAAGTTTTTCCCTAAAATGGCAAATTGCTGCTCAGATCCAATGTTACCAGGTGCTTAACTGGGCAGTTTTTTCACTATTTCTGGAAAAAATGCTGCCATCTCCTGCCTGCTCTGAGAAGGCAGAAAGACTCAGAAACAGTGCTGGTGGGAGTTTGGGGATTTGGCGGGGGTGGCTTCGGGGGGACAGGATTACAGGGCAAGCTTATGCCTGTTCTGAAGGAGCATTATCTGCTCCGTCTGTACTGCTGTAGGGGTGGGCTGGAGCTGAGTAATGCTACTGTCCACAACCCCTGCCCTGCAGCATAGGCCCAGTGTTTCTGGGCCAAGAAAAATAGGGTCTGGAGTTTTCAGACCAAATAATTCCAGGACAGGACACACTTCTAATGGTGACTTGGGGTATTTCACCCGAAGTTATCACTCAAGGTGAAATCCCCCCACTTATAATGAGGGACTTATTCAGCAACAGCAACAGCCACAGCCATGTTATCATTTAAATCAAGAATTCAAAATACACAACAAAATATTGATGGGGAGAATTCAAAATGATAATAGGCACAATTATTTACCCAGAATAAGCATTGATTCCGTCTGTTGCTTCTTAGAGATTTTTCTCCTACTTCATGGGAAATATGGTGCATTTGTGAGTGACATAAACAATCATTTAAAAAAATGACTATTTGCAACTTCTATGGTGCCGATTACGATCCGGTAAAAAAATAGCCCGTACGACTCGTATCCGGTCTTTTTACCGTACGAATCGTACAAGTGCCGTACAAACTGCCAATTACGATTCGCATGGTAAAAAGTCCATACGAATCGCATTGGGAAGTATTCCCCACACGTCCTCGGGTCGGAAAATGTGTCCGACACGTCCACGGACGATTTACCGTACAAATGTGAAAAGTGAAGTCCGACCGCGGAATCACGATCCATCCCGTGCGTCCGATGTTACAACCGTATGGAAAAAACACCGTCCGCACCGAACTCCCACAGCAACCATGGAGACATGTGCCCGCATACGCGCCCAACACTCCCCCCAGCCCCTGTACGTTCGAGTTGTCCCCCCCTTGTATGTACACCCCCACCCGTGTATGTACACCCATGTACGTGTCGTACCCCCCGTGTACGTTCGTGTCGTACCCCCCCATATTTACACCCGTGTACGTTCGTGTCGTACCCCCGGGTATGGACAGCCGTGTACGTGTCGTACCCCCGGGTATGGACAGCCGTGTACGTGTCGTACCCCTGGGTATGGACAGCCGTGTACGTGTCGTACCCCCGTGTATGTACACCCGTGTACGTGTCATACCCCCGTGTATGTACACCCGTGTACGTGTCGTACCCCCCATGTATGTACACCCGTGTACGTGTCGTACCCCCCGTGTATGTACACCCGTGTACGTGTCGTACCCCCCGTGTATGTACACCCGTGTACGTGTCGTACCCCCCGTTTATGTACACCCGTGTACGTGTTGTACCCCCCGTGTATGTACACCCGTGTACGTGTCGTACCCCCCAGTGTATGTACACCCGTGTACGTGTCGTACCCCCGTGTATGTACACCCGTGTACGTGTCGTACCCCCGTGTATGTACACCCGTGTACGTGTCGTGCCCCCTGTGTATGTACACCCGTGTATGTGTCGTACCCCCCCTGTATGTACACCCGTGTACGTGTCCTATCCGCCATGTATGTACACCCGTGTACGTGTCGTACCCCCTGTGTATGTACACCCGTGTACGTGTCGTACCCCCCGTGTATGTACACCCGTGTACATGTCATACCCCCCGTGTATGTACACCTGTGTACGTGTCCTACCCCCCCCTCTACGTTCGTGTCGTACCCCCGTGTATCTACACCCGTGTACGTTAGAGTTGTACCCCCACCCGCGTATGCATGGAGCGTATCCCCACCACAACATTCTAAGTACGGAGCGCACCCCAGGCCCCAACATCACAACCGCATGTACGAGTCGTACCAAGCCACACACAAGGACAGCACTGTACAACAAAATGGCCCATGTACACACCGTACACACGCAAAAAACGCACGTACACAACCAGGACAAACCAAAACGACACAAGAATACACCATTCGAATGGCACAAAGCCACAAAACATGTCCAACAACCACTAAAACAACACATTCACTGACCTGCAACTGCCAAAAACAAACAGAGGCCCAAAACACCACCACTCCTTATAACACACCCACCCAAAGTTCAAACACAGCCACACCCACCAATGGACCAATAAAAAGGGCCCACACACACAAACCATGAGCCTTTGCAACAGACTCACTGCTGCCAGACCCCACAGACAACCTACAGCACCATACTAGAAGCTTTACCACACCTCACACTTGCACACCGTCACACACACACCTTCACAAACACCCCCTCATCACATTCACACACACACCTGCACAACCACACCCACACACCCACAACCATCCACACACACCCCCCTCACCATCCACACCCACACCCCTCACCATGCCCACTAACAAGAATCCAAAGTTCACTAGCCGAGAGTTGGAGGTCCTTGTCGATGAAATCCTCAGAGTCGAGCCACACCTCTTTGGAACATTGGTCAGACAGACCAGCCCTTCAGCAAAAACAGCCATGTGGCAGACCATCGTCGATGCTGTGAATGCTGTTGCGGACACCAGAAGGAACAAACAGGAATGCCAAGCCAGGTGGTACGATCTGCGGAGGAGGGTCCGAGCCAAGATGACGGATGAACACAACCAGGCCAACGTCACTGGAGGAAGGCCGTCCCGCAGACCCGTACACTACCATCCCTGGGAGGAGAGGGTGATGGCCATACTGCCGGTGGAGGCAGTGGACGGATTAGAAGGACTCAGAGACCCGGGTGAGTACACAAACAACTCACCTCACATGGGGGGAACGTCATCCACAACCAAACTCACAAACAGGCACGCAACCACCCCAAGCTATCGCATGACTCAACCACACTCCATGAACACGCACATGCCACTGGCGCCGCGATGCCCCATGCACCCAGCTGGACAATGTCAAGTCACAGGCCACAGAAGACACCAACACATGACACGGTAAGCCGGATGGCGGGAGGGTGGGCCCCAAAAATCACATAGTGCAACTCAGAAGCAGACAACAATGCCCCCTGCCCATATGGCCTAGGTCACAGCCAGACAAACAGTGTGTCCCAACACAGGAATGACTTGCTAGCAAATGGCGGACGCCTTGCATCAACACATGGGGGTGACGGCCCGTTCTTGCACATGACAGCAGCTAATGAACAGCCAACACTGTGAAAGAGTGGCAGCACACACCACCACAGCAGCAGTGCAGACACAGACACTACACCCAATGGGTGCATGGAGATCAGAAACAAACTCACATCAACAATCCAAGGGCCATTCAAAGATCTGCTAACAGTCTGTGCACAGTAAGCTGGGCTGAGGTGACAGAGGGTGAGACACAGAGGGAGGGAGAGGGGGACAGAGAGGGAGGGAGACACAGGGAGACGGACAGAGGGAGGAGGCTGACACACAGAGGGAGGGAGAGGGGGACAGTGAGGGAGGGAGACACAGGAAGACGGACAGAGGGAGGAGGCCGACACACAGAGGGAGGGAGAGGGGGACAGAGAGGGAGACACAGGGAGAGCAAATCAGCCTTGTGGTGTGTGGGAATGTCTGCTCGTCAGCAGGTGGACTGCGTGCATGTAGACAAGGGTGGCCAGTGCCAGCACCCCCCCTCTCCTCCATGGCAAAACACAGGGCCATGTCACAACCTGTGCACGAGCACAACGACAGCTACCTGCATCATATAAGTGTGTGGAACAACTTCATGTGCCCACGTACAGTGCTACACGGAAGGCGCCAATGCACGGCTCGCCACACCTGCCCACTCCACTGCTGACTGCAGTCACACTTGACGCAGCAAGTAAGACTGTGCCACACATAGGTAAAGTCGCCAAAGCTGTGCCCAAGGGACATACCCATGCACAAGTGCACTGTGATTGGAATGCAAGACATATCCAAATTCCCAGAGGAAATGTTCCAACTTTGAAACTAATGAAACATGGATGTTGCATGGAACAAAATTAACATTGTCTCTCTCACACACAGGTCAACGTCGTGGATCACCCCCCAACACTGGGGGGGAAGACTCGCAGGACCCGGCTCGGCGGGATGAAGGAGCCACCGGCAGCGACGACTCTCACCACTCTGTGGACCAACCGGACCCCGACCAACCTGGCCCCTCTGGTGTCCAACGACCTGCAGCACCTGCGTCAGGTACAACGGGGCCAACCACCACCCCCACTCCTGCCACATCCCAGGAGACACCCAGGATCCCTGCCCCACCACCACAAAGCAGCCAGGCTGGCCAGGAGGGACACGGTGTCCCGGGCACCCAGGAGGAGGCAGGCAACAACGCCAATGCCACCCCTCAGGGGTCCCGGAGACCCGATGTGCCGACAAGGGCAGGCAAGGTGCAAGTGGGCAGGGGTGGTGGGAGTGGAGGACGGCGGAGGCGCCAGCCTGACTAGTTGGCTGGGGAACCGGTATATTACCATGTCCGAAACATCCTGGACACATACCGGCAGGACACCACGGGCATGGCCCAGGTTGTGTCCATCCTCGAGGGGATCAAGACCCAGCAGGCCCAGCAACATGCGGAGCAGCATGCCTGTCTACTGCAACATCAACGGAGGATGGAGGACAGACAGGCTGAGCTTGTGACGGTGTTCACGGGAATTCACACTACACTCCGTCGGATGGCCGAAAACATGGGCAACCCTCCCTGTGCCAGAAGGCGTAGAACATCACCACCCACAGGGAGGGATCAGGAGGAGGAGGAGGAAACATCCGATGGAGCATCCCAAACATCGTCACGACGGCCTGCTTCTGAGGGTCCCCGCAGGAGGGCGGGTCGTCCACGTAAAAGACCGTGAGGGTCGGCGCAACGGCACCATCTCCCAGGACACCTGGCCTGGCACCTGGCCCACTGGAGCAACAGCAGCACAGCAGCAAAAGACATTCTCTGCCACATGGCCTTGCTGGTCACTGTCTGACCAATGTTGACAAAGACTGTGGCATGGACTCTGAGGATTTCTAATCGCAAGGACACCAACTCCCCTAGTGAACTTTGGATTCCACACACCCGGAAAGCCCCTCATGTCAAACCCCCCCCCCCCCCCACTAAAATAAAAAGTCACACCATGAAGAGAAGATGCCTGCTGGTTGCATTATTACCTTACATGTGTCTTGTAAAGTCTAACCATGCCTGAGTTCTCCTTTGACTTCAACCGTCCACACCCTGGGGCCTGAGTCTGGCACAGGACACACGGGTCACAGTGTATTAGGCAAGACAGACATGGAGCACCATACACACCCGTGATGGGCCCAATCAGCTGAGGGGGTGGCCGCACAACCGTGCCGACAGACATATTGAGTACAGCAACAGTCATGCGCAGAGGTCAGGGATCATGTCGAGTGTCCTGGGGGCACCCAGGTATGTGTAGACAGGTGGCAGAACCATGTCCTGCAAGCTTGAGTCAGGTGGATGCAGAGAATGGTGGCCTGGCCAACGTTGGATGCATGGGGATGGCACATGTCACAATACCCACACAGTCATGGACATCATGCACAATACACGGTCTAATCCCACACAAACAGCTTGCATCTTGCTACTCTACACATAGACACATAGCCACTATCACGGAAAACCATGCCAGACATGCCGGATGCACCGTGGCAACACACCAGCATTGACAGAGAAGAGGCACCTTGGAGGCATAGGGACACCTTTATTAGTCATGTATTTGGGATTGCAGAGGCAAGTTGGAGTACACATGAACGGGTCATGTGGAGTAACATGTGGGTCCAACACTGGCACCCCCCTTCTGCAGCACAAATGCGTGATATCCATGGAACTTGCACACAAGTGTCGGCTAACAGCTAAACACCCCCTGCTGCTCACGGAGAGACTGCCATACACCGTTGATCCGCTGATGTGGAAGTCCCACACCATGTCAAGCCAATACAAACCGTATGTGTCCGAGGGCAGTGTTACACACATTGATGTTCATCACAAAAGAGCTGCTCCTAGTGTGATAACCCAAACGAGCTACAAGAACGTCGTGAGTGTGGGCATCTCACAAAAAGATACGGTCGGCCAGTTTCTACGGATAAGAAGAAACTGTTCTGAAAAAGAAACCTATACAGAACAAGCGAAACACCTTGAGAGAAAACTCATTGCACGGAATTATCCCAGAAAAATGGTTAAGAGGGCCAACAAAAGAGCAAGTAATAACCCCAGAGAAGCACTATTGGAAGACACCGAGCAAGTGAAAATGGACAGACAAGTGTGTGTCACTACATTTACACCAGCATCAAACTCCATACAGAAAATCATCAGAAAAAGGTGGCACATACTGAATAGCGCTGGGAAACAATGGGAAACACCCTTATTTGCGTACAAACGCAACAGAAATCTAAGGGATGAACTGGTACACGCCCAGATGACTACATTGGAGGAGACTGAGCAACCTAGACTCTGGGACCAACCACGTGTAGTGGGTCATTTTGCCTGTGGCATGTGCAACTCCTGTAACCTCACAAAAAACACCAAAGAGGTTGACATAGGTACGGGAAAACCCTGGAAACTCAATACATTCAGCAATTGTAACACGGAGAATGTTGTCTATCTCCTAACTTGTCCTTGCATGCTCCGGTATGTAGGTATGACTACTAGGAAGATAAAAACCCGTATCAACGAACACCGAAGCACTATCAGGTGCAAAAAGATCAATACTAAACTGACTCGCCATTTCTCCGAAGCCAACCATAAAGAAACAGACCTTAGCTGGACTGTACTTGAAGTCATGAGAAAAGGGAAATCTGACCTTACAACCAACCTCCTTTTTAGAGAACAACGATGGGTTTTCCGCCTCTGTACCCATGAGAGGGGTCTTAACGACGATATTCCATGGCTACAACTGACACAATAGAAGGATGAATGTACTTAGTATACATTATGATTCTCCAATGATGCATACGTGTCTCTAAAAAAACTCATGCCACAACATGGTCCAGACCCTTACACAAAACTCTAGCACCTCCTCCCATACGCAATACTCAGAGTGAACATCAGTGTGTATGAGACGTGCAAATTCTGGCTTAAACTATTGATGAGCGAGACACTATTGTTAAAACTTTTTCATCACAGCACCTCCTGACTGCTGTATGTATGGGAGTGATCGCTTCTGTGTATGACCATTTCTATGGACCCAGGAGTCATGCTTGCCACCTCTGACGCTGCATGAAGTATAGTCATCACTCATCACGTGGTATACAATCTGCTTCGCATTTGCCCAGCATGAGGCCCTCACAATGATCATCACATTCCCAGCACAGAGCCACCTCCACTCCGATTCTACCTTCAGGAGGATCGCGCCACCACTACATGAGAAATTATCCTTTGTACGTTCCCATGCCAACGAATTCTATGGCTACATCGCGTCTTTCCATTCGGCCACGCCCCCCCGCCCTAGCTCCTCCAATCAGAGCGGGCCTTAGAACTCCCTTTACAGCACAACCCTTGAGAGCGATTCTCCTTCGGCGCTCCATCGCCCTCACAATCCTCTCGTCGCCAACTATTGGCCGGCAGGACCCAGCCCCCTCCTTGAATCACGTGCGTCTCTCGAGACCTTCACACGCCCCATTCCGACATTCACGTTCCAGGCAGCGGCAGCCGGGGACACCGGGAATTACCCACGCGTAGTCAATTCATGATACTTTTTCCAATTAGGCACGGGGATGTCAGCCGTTATATACCCCGCCCGCTCCCTGACTTTCTCACATCCGGGAGAACCGTGAGCGGACGCATAGGTGGCAGGACGCGCTGATCGCGAGTAACAGTAAGAGTATGCCTGAAGTGTTTGGTGGTAGCGTGAGTAAGACAGCATGGGTATGTGTAAAAGTGGAAGTAACCTTACTCGCCTCTTGAGTCTGGCTATACATGACGACAAATCCCCTTTTAACATAACGCTTTTTCTGAAGAATTGTTCTGTCATGTTTTCTCTTACAGAGGAAACACAGTTGTGGTTTTCTTCTCCGCCTCTTCTCCCATGAGGCTACTTGTCCATATCATTAGGGTAAGCCTGGTGGCAGCATTGTCTACCACCACATTTTCGCACTAGTGTCCACAAATAGAGTGCCACTGAGTCACGCACACACTTGTGTCACGCACGACACCCAATGCATGCATTGTTTTGTCTCTTTTTTTCTTTTTTTCCTTTTTTACAGGTACAACTGACCCAGCGAGTTACATTGTCTCTTATAAAAACTCTGTTTCAGGCTTCACTTTTGGAAGCAGCCCTTAGACGGTGAAGTGTGACCTATACCACACTCCCGCAGTGGTGACACATTACCATATTGTGGTAAGAACGGAGCCAATTATTATTATTCTTTCTAGGTCCTGATGAATGCCGCGGACCCTTCGGGGCCACCCAGGCAGAAACATGTCGACCATCCACGAGATCATTCACTAGACGGTTGGGAACAATAAATATCCCAATCACCGTCGCACTTATTTTAATATCATATAGTTTTCACTTCACATTAAAGAATTGCTACTGACTACTATAATGATTTTTAATTTTAATTTCACTCACATAGTCACGGGCCCCCACTCCATCACTTAGAAGTGCATCCTTGTCGTCAAGTGTATGCCCGTCCTCCATCAAACGAAGGTTTTGGAGGGCGAGGACTGGTCAATGATGAAGCATGACACCAGGTGGTGTGTGAGACCAGTCCGTATCTTTTTGTGAGATGCCCACACTCACGACGTTCTTGTAGCTCGTTTGGGTTATCACACTAGGAGCAGCTCTTTTGTGATGAACATTTAATATTGGAGGCTGCTGCTCCTAGAACCCCACGCCTCTAGTTCCCCCCTCCACACATCTTGTGGAGTTTTCTTGTGATTGAATTACACACATTGATGCCATCATCACATTCCACAATCCCATCACTGATGACTGTCAACAAGTCTGACCATCTATTCAGGTGTACCCATCTGCATGTCATGTGTACCATGGTGATGCAACATGTCTGCAGAGGAAACAAACATCGACAGGGGCAGTGTGCATACATCGTGAACTACTGCCACACCCAATACACCCCTGATGCATCCCTTACCCTAAGGAGACTTCCAAACTTGTCCGTGCGTGTAACGCTGAGTCAGCACACGATGACGTGTCCATGAGGAATAGCAGTGCCACAACAATGCAAGCAGCAGACGGCATGCGCAAGTACCTGGGGAAGAGAGACACACAAGAAGTCAGCCACAAAAAGCACAGCCACTTGCATGTGCATGTACTCGACACATGTATGGATGACAACATGCTAGGTCACAATTATGACTGGGGAAATACACTCATCACTGGCACCATCACTCCAGTGACACATCCACACACACCTCTGACTCACGTGCCATACATGCAGATGGAGACACACATCGCAACACATGCCACACGGGGACCAATGCGTGCACACTCAGACACTGGTACTCACCACTATGCAAAGAAGTCGCGTATGAGCCGAGTCCGGATGTCCTCTTGCGGCTCCACATCCTCCACATCACTAGCCCCATTGCCAAGCCCTTCGTCCTCCACGGGTGGATGGTCCTGGTCATCTTGATCCAGGATGAGTGGCTCAGCTTTCTCAACTGCCATGTTGTGCAGCATGCAGCAGACCATGAAGATTTTGCAGACCTTCGCCGGGGCATATGGGAGGGCGCTGCCGGTCTTGTGGAGGCATCGGAATCGGCTCTTCAGGAGGCCAAACGTCCTCTCTATCACTCGCCTTGTCCGGCCATGGGCGGTGTTGTAGCGGAGCTGGGCCGGCGTGATGGGGTTGCGGAGAGGTGTGATCAGCCATGGCATGTTGGGATAGCCAGCGTCCCCTACATGGAAAGCACATGGACATAAGTAGGACAGGAGAAGCGGTCGTGCTGGAAGTCTACGCAAAATACAGGACAGACAGACTGTACCCACCAACAACACATGCTCGTTCATTGCGCAGCTGCGTCATCATTTCAGGCACCCTGCTACGCCTCATGATGTAGGCATCGTGTGCTGATCCTGGAAAACGAGCACAGACATGTGAAATCACCATGTTGGACAGACACACCACAAGGGCATTGATGGAGTGGTAGTGTTTGCGATTCCTGTACGCTACCTCCTGTGCCTGTGGTGGTACCAAAGCCACATGTGTCCCATCTATGGACCCAATGACATGGGGCATCCCTCCCAGGGCATAGAATCCACGCTTGACCCCAGTCAACATTTCAGGGGTTGGGAAATGGATGAAGTCATCCAGGTGAATCAACATGGCCTCTAAGAAATCATGCAGCACATGGCAGAACATGCTCTGGGACATGCCACCAACATGAGCTATGGTATTTTGAAAGGTATCCGTGGCAAGAAAATGTAGGGCTGCCATTACCTTCAGCTTGGGTGTCAGTGCCGTAGGATACCTGTGCAGCGGTTGCAGGTGTGGTGCCAGTCTCGCCGTCAACTCCAGAATCAACCGTTGGGGGAAGCGGTAGCACCGGATACAGTCATTCTCCCGCATGGCAGCCAAGTCCGGAATTGGTCGGGGAAGAGGCGGCGCTCTGCAGTAATTTGGAAGTGACAAGGAAGAGTGAGTGCACCACAACAACAATTTATTTGTACTGAGCACATGTTAATCTGTCTATACACATATGCTACATACAGAGTCAGGTATGTGCCACATGCCCTGGATACGTATGGCTGCCAGGTGACACTCCTACCAAGACCCAGCTACACACGGAGATTGTGAACCTCCACATGCCATGGCATGGGATTAGCTGTGTCCCAGTGTAAGTGAACAGCCAGACGCAAGACAGGAGTGACATACATCCACACATCAGCAGAAGTAGGATGTCGATTTCAGAGACTGGTAGCGGAACACTAGAGCCACAGGTCACATGACATTACACTAGGACAGCCCACACACCTTGCCATTAAGGTGTACATGTGATGACTCACCACACATTCATAGAGAGGATGCAGACATGTCCTTGTTACGCTACTCCGTGTCCCATGCATACATACGCATCTCACATCCGATACCACATGTGGCATGGTGTGCGGAACAGTGTGCAATGTCAATCTACACACAGATACATGTTGGTTGCTGCAACAGCTGCAGCTTTTGAGGGAGCTCCAACATCAAGCTAATGCGAATCCCCCACACATACATGACATAGTCACATCGTGCACCGTGGGTAGTGACATGTCAGGTGTGGTAACCCCTGTACCGGGCCTCAGGGGACACTTCCGTGTGTTGGTGTCCGTGCCATGCCAGTGACGCTCATCCCAAGTGTGCAGTACGACATGCACACATGTCAAAGGAGTCAAGGGCATGCCTGGCACACATTGCACCGTCACACATTACATGTGTACACATCTCATCATACATCTGGTGCCTTCTCGACTCAGGAGTAATGTGCCACATCACAGCCTTTCACACCTGTGCCCCAGACATGTAGTACTGGCCAGACAATGCCTTGATGTCCATCCATGGACAAGTATGTCAGCCCTATTCCTTCCTGTGTGCTGCCTGTCACCACTGTGATGTGTGAAAACCACCGTACTTTTGCTATGAGGGCCTGTGTACGTTCCCGTATGTGTACCCATAGTGATGGTGAGCGTACAGGCGTGTGTACGGTCCGTACCACCATGAGTACGCATACGCGAGAACACCCATAGTGGTACGGCCCATACACACGTGCGTACGTTCACTATCACTATGGGTGTCCTCGCGTATGCGTACTCGTAGTGGTACGGCCCGTACACGCGTGCGTACGTTCACTATCACTATGGGTGTCCTCGCGTATGCGTACTCGTAGTGGTACGGCCCGTACACACGCCTGTACGTTCACTATCACTATGGGTGTCCTCGCGTATGCGTACTCGTAGTGGTACGGCCCGTACACACGCCTGTACGTTCACTATCACTATGGGTGTTCTCGCGTATGCGTACTCGTAGTGATAGTGAGCGTACAGGCGTGTGTACGGGCCGTACCACTACGAGTACGCATACGCGAGGACACCTATAGTGATAGTGAACGTACAGGCGTGTGTACGGGCCGTACCACTACGAGTACACATACGCGAGGACACCCATAGTGATAGTGAACGTACAGGCGTGTGTACGGGCCGTACAACTACGAGTACGCGAGGACACCCATAGTGATAGTGAACGTACAGGCGTGTGTACGGGCCGTACCACTATGAGTACGCATACGCGAGGACACCCATAGTGATAGTGAACGTACGCACGCGTGTACGGTCCGTACCACTATGGGTGTTCTTGCGTATGCGTACTCATAGTGGTACGGCCCGTACACACGCCTGTACGGGCCGTTGCTATGCATTTGGGGTGCCCTAGGGCCCCGGAAACGCACCGTACCTGTGTGTGAAGCTCAAAATTACATAGGGGACACATGAGGGACAAGTATTAAGGCCTACATGCATGCTGGTTGTCATGGAGACCAAGTTTGAATTTGTTCTGGAAGGTGCACAGCAGAAGTCAGTTGGAATGAATCTACTTTGTTGCAATGTGTTTGTGGGGTTGACATCATGCTGAAGAAAAAAACACAATAAGAACCCACTGACTGTGCTAGGTTTGAAGGGATTGGAGGAAACATAGGATGCAAATGTGAGTGACCAATCACTCTGTACTCCTGTGCTTGAAACAGGCCAGCAAGGCAGATATAAGGCAGCCAGGTCCCATGAGGGAGCACTTGCCTGCACATCTCTGGATTCCACGACCCAGCTGCTGCTACTGATTCCCTGGAACCATGTCAAGGTCTGTGGAGAGGTCACAGCCCTTCACCCTGGAGGAGAACATGGCTTTGCTGGATGTGATCCTCCCACAGTACCCCATGCTGTATGGGCGATCAGGGAATCAGGTGAGTGCAGAGTCCACTAGCACAGACTGTGTCCCTGCATGGTGCATGCCACATTCTGCCTGTCTTATCCTCCTGGGAATGTTGCCTCTACAGTCCTCATGTGATTATGTGGTCAGCCCAGTGTGACAGGTGACTGTACCCACAGATGTGTGTTAGTTCTGTGTACCTGTGCTGAGAGTGTCCACATGATGTGTTCGTACCCTGGACCAGCGTTTTTCAACCACTGTTCCGCGTCACACTAGTGAGCCGCGAGATGTTGCCTGGTGTGCCGTGGGAAAACGTGGGAAAAATGGAAACATTCCCAATTTTTTAAAAAAAAATTAATTTTCCCCCACTAGGCCGGGCGGCAGGCACCGGACTGTAAAGTTAACTGTATCCTGGATATGGAAGGGGGGGTGGGGTTTTTGGTGCTCCTCGGATGTCCGGGCTGTGATTGGTCCAGACTCCAGCCTGGACCTATCACAGAGCAGTATTTTCCGACTTCCTTCCCGCCCGAGCGCAGTGTGCGCAGCAGCGGAGAGAAGAAGACGTCGCGTCACCAGGAGGGCCGGAGCAGGAGGACTGACGGACGGAGACCAGGACTCGGCGGGAGTCGGCACAGAGAGACCGGATCCAGACCAGGCCGCAGGTATTTAATGTTTAATAGGGCTGTCTGGTGCAGTCTCTTCTCGCCGTGTTTCAGTGCGCTTCTCTTTGCGCCTCTCGGACTTATGACTCTGTAGTGTAGCTAGCAATCCTCCATGTACACGCGCGTGTCTGTTTGGACTAGACAGTGTACTCCTTTCTTACTTTTCAATATAATGTGTGTTTTTCAGCTTTATGCAGTCTTCTCTACATTTAGAATAGGTTTTACCTGCACCGCCTCATTGTGTTGGTGGGCCTGCAAGAGTTGATTGTGTAGATAGATTATTAGAAAAAAAATGTTGTGGTCCGTTTACTATCTAACTTCCAGGCACCCTTTTATTTCCTACATGTATACTTGTTGCTTGAAACAATGACTTCAAGTTAATCTGTAAATAAAAGCAGTGAGTAGGGATACTATGCCTCTCGCCAGGGGTGGATGATGCTCGTAGCAGCTATTCGCAGTTATATGCTTAAAATAAGGGTGTTAATTTTGGCTTTCATGGCGCAGGCCTCCTTTTCGGTAACGTGCTCCAGAAAGCGGTGTTTAATGTGAGGGAGGCCAGCCCTCCGAGCACGTCTAGTCTGACCTGCGAATGAACTCTGGATTTCGCTGGCCGCCTTTCTCACAGAGGGAAGAGCCGGTCACTTTAGGGTTGGTGTATGTTCGTTATAGTTTTTACAATTACCAAGAGGGGTTTTGCCTGTTTGTCCGATAACTGTAACAGAGTGTGGTGAAGGGTCGCCGCTCCGGGGTCTCCATTTTGGACAGGCATTACTAGCATGGATGAACTCCTATTTATTTCTACAATATACCAACTTTGTTGTGCCGCTTGAGTGGAGCATCCAACGGTTAATTTAGGATTAAAGAGTTGCTGGGCATTAATTCCATGTGGGTGAGATATGAAACACGAATCACTGCTTATTTTACCATTCAATGTGAAGAAATTATGTGAATGGTTAACAACCTTTTCTGTTATACTTGGCGGGCATTCATGTACTGCTGTGCCCGGCATGGCATCTATTCTAGTGCCTGTGATCCTCAGTGTGGTGAGACCCACCTCCCCCCTTTGCTCTTCACCATACCAGCCGCAGGTAAACCTATTATCTTACATAGGGTCTGGTATCTGACTATAATTGACCCTTGAGGAACACAAACTCACCTCCTAAATTTCTGACTCTAAATCTTGACTCACTCCACTATTTCCCGTAATACAAATGGCACCTAAGTACTTGCCTGCAGGCATCAAGAATCAAGATGTGGGCTTGTTAATTTTATCAACATCCTCATGTGCTAACTAGAGGTGGCCAGATACACAGCACCATCCTCCTAGGACAGGCTTTCTGCTATAATGCAAACATTAGTACAAAGCAGCTCTGTTCCCCAACCGCTGTCCATCAGCATGAGCTGGGGAACAGAGCCACCAGAGGATGTCTGCAGCTGTGCCAGAACCCACTGAGCTTCTTTGGCAAACCACTGATTTGGTTCCAGGGAATTGATCAAGATGGCCAGACTCCATGGTAAGAGTGCAGGTATTCATTGGCTGGGTACTGTGAGCAGCGTGGAGTGGTCGCATTAGAAGCCCAGTCCAAGAAAGAAACAGTAGCACGAACACTGACATAACAACTGTTATGTGTAACGTAACGTTTGTAGTTAAAGCACGTGCTAACCTTAAAATTGGCATCAAGGGCTCTCTGAGTCTGAGAAACCATCCAGTCACAATTTTCTCCTTATACTGGAATGATACAAATCTTAAATTTCTTTTATAGGTAACTTGCAGGTGCAGCGTCCTTCTGTATGCCTAGTACTGAGTGACAGTGAGATACTGCAGTGATGGACACGTTTTTGAAAAGGAAACAACTGGACTCTGAACAAAATTTGGAGCCGGATGAGAGCCCAAGTATGAGTGGGGATCAAAAGAAAGCAAAGATGGTTAGCTCAAGCAAATTCTCTGGCACAAGGCAATATAGCGAAAGCTATATTTAATTTGATTTACTGTCACCGGAGACGCAAACAAACCAACTCCACTGTGCGTGGTGTGTGGTGAAAAGCTAGCTAACAGTGCTATGGTCCCAAGCAAACTTAAACGCCATCTCCAAACGAAACACCCTTCACTTCAAAACAAGAATGCGGACTATTTTGTTCGCCTGCGCGAAAACACGGAGAAACAGGCAACTTTCATGAGAAAAACCACAAAGGTAAATGAAAGAGCTCTTAAAGCTAGCTATCAAGTTGCTGAACTTATAGCCAAGTCAAAAAAGTCGCACACTGTGGCAGAGACATTAATACTTCCCGCCTGCAAAGCTATTGTAGAGGAGATGCTCGGACCTGAAGCAGCTAAGGAAATAGCCAAAGTCCCTCTCTCAGACAACACAATTTCCAGACGTATTAATGACATGTCTGCAGACATCGAAAGTGTGGTTTTGGAAAAGATCCGTATCAGTGAGAAATTTGCATTGCAACTTGACGAGTCTACTGATATCAGTGGACATGCTCAACTCTTGGCCAATGTGCGTTTTGTTGATGGTGATGCAATTAGAGAAAACTTCTTTTTTTGCAAGGCATTGCCAGAAAAAACAACAGGAGAAGAAATTTTTCGTGTCACATCAGCATACCTTGAACAAGGAGGACTTAAGTGGGAAAACTGCACAAGTGTCTGCACCGATGGAGCTGCAGCCATGGTCGTGCGCACCAAAGGCTTTGTAAGCAGAGTGAAGGAAAGAAATCCAGATGTGATTGTTACGCATTGTTTTTTACACCGTGAGGCCCTCGTAGCCAAGACTTTACCAGCAGACCTAGTTCATGTGTTGGATGATGTTGTGCGCATGGTAAACTTTGTAAAGTCACGACCCCTGAAAAGTCGCATATTTGCAGCTTTGTGTGAGGAGATGGGAGCGAAGCATAAAACCTTGCTGTTTCATACGGAGGTCCGGTGGTTGTCGCGTGGCAAGGTCTTGGTTCGTGTGTATGAGTTGCGGGAGGAACTTAAAGTGTTTCTGACAAATGAGAGGCCAGATTACGCAAAGCTGCTTGCAAGTGATGAGTGGTGTGCAAGGCTGGCATACCTGGCAGATTTATTTCATCATCTGAATGAACTGAACACACGAATGCAAGGCCGAAATGAAAACCTGCTTACAAGTACAGATAAAATAAATGGATTCCGTTCAAAGGTGCAACTCTGGCATCAACACGTGGAAAGTGGCAATCTTGAAATGTTCACACTCACCAAGCAATGGCAAGGTGTTCACACTGCTGCACTGTGTGAGATAATAGTTAAACATTTAAAAACTCTCGAGGAGAGGTTGCCATTTTATTTCTCTTCAGTCTCCACTGAATGCCTTGACTGGGTTAGGGACCCTTATAGCTCAGCATCAGTTGGTGGAAAGGACATGACTTTACAGGAGCAGGAGGAACTAACTGAACTGAGGCAAAATCGTGGTTTCAAGCTAAGATTTGCTGATCTACCTTTGGATAGTTTTTGGTTGGATACTGCCAAGGAGTTCCCCCTTCTGGCAAACAAAGCTATTTTGACATTGCTCCCATTTTCCACTACATATCTGTGTGAGATGAGCTTTTCAAGCATGATTGCTATAAAAACTAAATACAGAGAGAGACTGAGAGCTGTTGACGAAGAGCTACGTGTGTGTCTTTCTTCGATTCCAGACAAAATATCAGCTTTGTGTTCAGCCAAACAGGCCCAGGTTGCGCACTGATCAATAAGACCAGTGTTTTAAAATTTTTCATATTTCTGTTTACTTACTATTTCATAATAAAGTAATTATAAAATACTTTCTTTGTGTTTATTTGATTCCTATTCAAGAGAATTACTTTATATATAGTCAATATAGGCACAGAGTTAAATTTTTTAATATTTTTTAATGGTTGTGTGCCTCGTGATTTTTTTCATGAAACAAGTGTGCCTTTGCCCAAAAAAGGTTGAAAAACGCTGCCCTGGACATGGGTGTGTGTGTAAGTCCCCTGTCATGTGGGTGGGTGCATATGTGGAGTGTAGCACCCCAGCTGCATGAGGGATGGATATACCCTGGCCATGTGATGTGAGCAGGGAGCAGTGCTGTGTGTCTGACGTGCAGAGCCAGCCCCACACCTGTGAGCTCCCCCCCAGTCTAGTGGCACATGTGCAGAGTGAGGTTTGTCGCTGCATTTGGCAATGGCAGGTGAATGTCCTGTGCCTGTGTGTGTCTGTGTAGTCTGCTGCGGTAGCGTCAGTGGCCTGTGGCATGTGACTGCTTAGAGGTGCTGCACATTATCCTGGTGTAGCTTGTGATGCACAGTGTGAGCCTGGATCATTGATTGTGTAGTTGCCCTCATTCCACCTGTGTCCTTTCAATGGCACATACTGCTTTTGCCCTTCCCCAGAGGATCATGTCCCTATGACAAAGGTGCAATGCGTTGGATGCATACTATGCCTTGTTGTAAACAGCAAATGTGTTCTAATATGTGTCTCTGTGACATGTGCCAGGTGTATTGATGTAGTGTCACTTGTTCATCCTCACAGGTAGGCGCCTCTGCCAAGGAGCAGATATGGCTGACCGCCGTCAGCGCCGTGAGGAGTGCGGATAGTCGGAAGCGGCGCCTGTCCCAGGTGAGGAAACGCTGGCAGGATATCCGGTGCTGGACGCGGAGGATCGCACGGGTCCTGCTGGGGGTCTCACCTGAGAGCCATAAGAACCGCGGGCGCCGCCGACTGAGCCACATCCACAAGCGTGTGCTGCCGGTGGTCTTTCCAGACTTGGAGAGGCGCTTACAGGAGATGCAGCAGCAGGAAGGGGGTAGGTAAATGTGTGCTTGTTGTGTTTCACCAGCATTTGTGAGTGCACAGTTGCATGGATACACTGCCAGGGTTTAAAGGTGCTGTGCATATCCAGTTACCCACTGTATAGCTGTGCTCTCCTGCCTCCCTTCCCCTCCTTGCAATGTGTTCCCTGGTCTGTGTGTAGTCACTCCTTCACAAGGTTATCTAGGCTGGCACTTTCTCCACGTGAACTATGCCTGTAGCATCATGTGTGGGGGTGGTGTGTAACAGGTTTTGGGACCTTGCCTGTGCCCTGTCCAGTTCAGTACATGTGGGTTCCATGTCAGTTGGCACTGATGCAGAGTCCAGACATGGGAGTTAGTCTCACAAGTGTCATGCCTTACAGTGCGCATGTCCTATGTTGTGGCCTGTGACATGATGTGCATGAGTGTGCGATACGCATAGTGCAGGGATGGTGGCGTGTGTTGCAGTCATTCCCATTCAGGACCATGGAGCTGTGTTGCCACTACTGTCCCCTGGGTCATATTTTCCTAGGTGTCATGTGTGTCATCACAAAACGTGGACACTCTCAGTATCTACAGCATAGGTTGTGCTCTGTGCCATTGTCCCCTGGCACCATGTATATTGACGTGAAATGTAGTACAAGTGTCCACTGTACAGCCTGACCTGATTTTCCTTGTTCATAGTCACAGTGGCCAGTGCCTGTGTGTCTTGTTACAATCATCTGATGCTGGCCATTTGTATATGATTATTTGGACAGGCGCACCTCGGATATTTGGCGTCCAATCTTGCATTTATGCATCCCCTGTGTATTTCACCCAGACTAAGAGGTGTACGTGCCACCTGTGTCTCAACAAATTGTCTCATGTAGGGGGTGGTTGGTGCGGGGCAAGCCTACATGTCAAAACCTGAAATCTCCTTGCTAGTTCTGGCCAGTGTGTGATGTTTGGCTGGACATACACTCAAGGTGCAGTGAGCCAGTCATGTTGGGCATGTTTTCAGTATTACCTATGCAGCATGTGCCTCAAGCTCATGGATTTTGTCCCTCCTCATCCCTATTGTCGGCAACGCTGTGTGGTGCAGATGCAGTGCTGGATTGTCCCCAGGGCCTGGCTCCTATGTCAAACTCCATTTCATGTCATTTGCTATTGTGTCATGCTCTCCATGGATTTTCATTGGCATGGTGGGTCAACCAACTGTGTGTTGCATGCCCTACATCTGTACCTTGTTTTGTAGATGTTACTGATCTTTCTTTTCAGGCTATGCACTGTAACCTACGTAGATTGGACTCATGTGACATATGTATACAGGTGTGTGATTAATTGCTGTCTCTTCACCTTGCCCACAGCATCGTCGGGGGACACGGAGGGAGACATGAGCACAGACGGAGCGGAGGGACCGAGCACCAGTGCCAGCGTTGACATCGTGGCTGGCACATTGAGTGGTACAGAGGCGGAGGAGAGTGAGGCCGAGGACCTGTCCACTGGCACCACCGAATATGAAGCCGACGGGTCCGAGGATGATCTCTCCGAGTGGGCGGAGGCTGCACCAGCAGCTGACAGCGGCACAACATCGCACCCCGCCCCCTCCATTGCCATCAGCCGCCTCCCACTTGCTCGTGTCCCTTCCCAACGTGCCCGGTCACCACATGTCTCCTTCCTGCCAGGCACCGCACCCCCTGCCCTTGTCTCCACTGCTGCCGCCAATGCCGAGTCTGTGGACATCCAGCAGCAGTTGCAGATTGGTCAGGCTGCGATCCTTAATGTCCTCCATGGCCACAGCCAGGTCCTCAACAACATGGAGGCATACTTGGAGGGCATTCACTCATCGCAGGCTGACCAACGCAGCTTGCTGAGGTCAATAGACTCGACACTGACTGCAGCAGTGGGTCTCCTGCAGCGCTACGTCCAACCCCCTACCCCTGCCCCATCCACACCTCCCACTCCCATGCCTGTCCCACGTACACCCAGACGTCAGCATGCACCCACCACGACGGACACAGGCACCACACCAGCAGGGAAGGTCACCCGCACACCTCCTGGCACGCACACACAGGGTGAAGTAGGCACACCCACTGGGTCGGGGGGCAAACGTAAGACACGCAGCCAGAGTGGGAGTCTGCATTCCACCAAATCCACTCCCTCCAAATCCCCTCCCCTCAGCTCTCCTGGCCACATATCACACAAAGACTCTTTCATGGTCGCTCTGTCCCTGAGCCCCACAGTGACACCACCCCGCAAGCGGTCAAGGGAGTCCCCGGTCAGGGTGGTTGATCCCCCCCCTGTCTACACCCTCCCACAGTGGCGCTGCGACCCATCCCTCTGATCCCCCCCCTCCTTGGGGCCTGTGGTTCCTTCGGGTGCAGGGGATTCCCTGGAGGACCTTGCTAAGGTGTGCAGCGAGATCCTGGCCTCCGCCTTTGGCCCTGCCCCACCCCCTGTGGTGGAGTCCTCCATCCCTGCACCCACGACGCCTACCCTTCGCCCTCCTGTCCCTGCGGTGCCTGGTTCTTCCCCCCACATGATGCCCTCACCCCTGTGGAAGACGACGGAATCTAACTGTGCAGGCAAGCTAGGGGACACGCATCCCACTGTGTCCCCCATCCAGCTGTGACTTCTGGACTGCCCTATGGGCTTTGTAAATATTTAACTTCCTACAAACAAGACTTTTTTGGTTCATGCTGAATAAAGCAATTTATTTTTTTCCCCTTGGACCACTACTGCTTTGCTGGTATTGCTGTTGGTGGGGCTGCTACATGGTTTTGGGTGGTAATCATGTGTTGGGTGTGTGGGAAATTTAGTAGTGTGCTGGTCATAGGGGGGACCCTGGGATCTGTGTGCCATCACACGGTGTTAGCTAGGTTTCTCTGTTCATGTAAGCAGTTGCTGCATGGTGAAATTGTCCAAAGGTGTATTCCTTGCTCTGTGTACCCTGACATCTTCCCTGCAGGGTGTTCCCAATATTTAGCGCTGAGCTGTGTGTACATTAGCTGGGTGTGTGACGGACTCCTTCAACTTTGCACATGCATGCTGAGCAATGTCTCCACCTGCATCATTCGTGGCATCCTTGGTAGTCATTGTACTTGTGTATGTGGACTATTGACATGACTTCATGTGGACATGTTTTCTTTTCTGCGCTATGCATGCGTATACTCCCAGCCTCGCACACATGTGGTACATGTACTGCAGGGTCTTTGTGCACCTGACTGAAATTTGTGGGCATGGTATCTGTGGCTACTCCACCCTTTGCGTTCCATGGGCACTGCTGTGAGTGTTAGGCACACACCCCTCCTGTGTCTGGGCACTGCTGGGAGTGATAGGCACACACCCCTCCTGTGTCTGGGCACTGCTGGGAGGACTCTGCACCCACCCCTCCTGTCTCTGGGCACTGCTGGGAGGACTCTGCACCCACCCCTCCTGTCTCTGGGCACTGCTGGGAGGACTCTGCACCCACCCCTCCTCTGTCTGGGCACTGCTGGGAGGACTCTGCACACACCCCTCCTGTCTCTGGGCACTGCTGGGAGTGTTAGGTACACACCCCTCCTGCGTCTGGGCACTGCTGGGAGGACTCTGCACCCACCCCTCCTGTGTCTGGGCACTGCTGGGAGGAATCTGCACCCACCCCTCCTGTGTCTGGGCACTGCTGGGAGTGATAGGCACACACCCCTCCTGTGTCTGGGCACTGCTGGGAGGACTCTGCACACACCCCTCCTGTCTCTGGGCACTGCTGGGAGTACTCTGCACCCACCCCTCCTGTCTCTGGGCACTGCTGGGAGGACTCTGCACACACCCCTCCTATTTAACAATATGTACGCTTAGAACATACACGTGTGTGGGTTCGCTCCATGGGGGTACGGGTCGTACTTACACTGTTGGGGTGGGAGTACGCTCCATACGTACGCGGGTGGGGTACGGGTCGTACTTACACTGTTGGGGTGGGAGTACGCTCCATACGTACGCGGGTGGGGTACGGGTCGTACTTACACTGTTGGGGTTGGGGTACGCTCCATGCATACGAGGTGGGGGTACGGGTCGTACTTACACTGTTGGGGTTGGGGTACGCTCCATGCATACGAGGTGGGGGTACGTTTCGTACATACACGGTTGGGGTGGGGGTAAGCTCCATGCATACGCGGGTGGGGGTACGGGTCGTACTTACACTGTTGGGGTGGGGGTACGCTCCATACGTCCGCGGGTGAGGGTACGGGTCGTACTTACACTGTTGGGGTGGGGGTACGCTCCATACGTACGCGGGTAAGGGTACGGGTCGTACATACACTGTTGGGGTGGGGGTACGCTCCATGCATACGCGGGTGGGGGTACGGGTCGTACTTACACTGTTGGGGTGGGAGTACGCTCCATACGTACGCGGGTGGGGTACGGGTTGTACTTACACTGTTGGGGTGGGGGTATGGTACGTACATACACGGTTGGGGTGGCGTACGCTCCATGCATACGGGGGTGGGGGTACGGGTCGTACATACACGGTTGGGGTGGGGGGTACGCTCCATGCATACGTGGGTGAGGGTACGGGTCGTACATACACGGTTGGGGTGGGGGGTACGCTCCATGCATACGCGGGTGGGGTACGGTCCGTACATACCCGTACCCATGCTGTGGAATGCTTGTGCGGGCCGTACCCAGGCCTTTGCCACGTGGGTACAGCCGTCCCGCCATTGTTGGGGTGATGTAGGTGTGGGCGTGGTACGACTCGTACCCACGCTCTTAAGGCGTGGGTACGGGACGTACCTGTATTGTTGTGTTGCCGGTTCGCGTCGTCAGGCACTTCCGTTGTGGCGGACGCTGGCTTTGCTGGACACGCCCCCACCCCCTCGTAGTGACCAGGGCCTGGGGGTCAGGTATGTCCAGGGCATGTGTGCTGTGTGACTTTGGTGGGGGTTTTGTGGCCTGCCCCTGGTCCTGCCCCCCCTCTTTCCCCCCTCCCTTAGTTGTTCTGACCTTCTGCGGCGTCTGCGTCCGAACCTGTAGAGGAGGTCGACTGCTATGAGGGCCGGGATGACACGTAGGTTCGGGTCCATGTCTGTCCGTCGCGTACAGGTACTCCTTGTTCGCGTCGTCCTGATTTCCTGGCAGTTTTTGGCAGCCGGAAAATATTGTCCGTGCGGGATGACGTCGGTGCGAATCGTAATTCCTGGTTCGTGAATGGCAGGCTGCGTGCGTCCCGACGTCATGTCGGCGCTTTCCCGGATCGCATTTGTATCTTTATTTTCGTCGGTCGGGGTTTTGTACGATTCGTACGGAAATGGTGTTTCCGTGCGAATCGTAATTCCATGTTTGTATATTGTTACGACCGGGTACGCGTCGGACGGAGAATATGCTCCGTCCGACGGTTCGTACCCGGTTTTTACAGGATCGTAATCGGCACCAAAGTGTGCTGCACAATGCAGGACACACATAGAATTTGCAAATCGCCATTCTGGAATGTTTATGTGCAGGAAGGTGTCCCTTCCTGCACATAAACAATCATTCCCTCAACTTAAGCAACCTTGCACTATAGTGCAAGGGTGCCTGTGTTGGTGTTACTTAGCTATATTCAGTGTCAGCGCAGGGACAAATGCAGGGGGGCATTGTATTATTGTAAAAGATGGCGCATACCTGCATTTCTAAAGTGACGGAGCGTAGTGTTCGCAATTTTGGAGCTAATCCGTGCTTCGCCACTTTCTTACACATATGCCCCTCTGTCTTTACTGTTGTACATACTTGAGAGGTGTACCAACACCACTTTATGAGAAGCTTGGAGATGAAAACAGTTTGGCGATTGAAAGTTAGTTCATCCTGCCGAAATCTTGTGTATCCAAAAGATCACGGTGGCAAAACCTAGAAGGCCTGCCTCCGGCTTTCCTCCTTCTGCTATTGACTGTGCTATGGGACAGCAAAACATCTGTGATAAAACAAATGCCTTTTAAAACAAATTGGCAGGGACCAGCCACTAACTCTGGGACACTGCTTTCATCATAAAGTAGTTCTCTCCATGAATTGCATCCATTTCTACCCTATATGGAATATCTTTTATGTGTCCAAGTAATACCTTTGATTCTAAAAATAAAAATATAACCTACGTGGCTACAGCCAAACGAGGAAGGCACTTTCCACCAGGATTTCTCTGTCCGTGGGTGAAAATGAATGATTTACTCCTGTATTTCCAGTAGTGCGGCACACTGGAAAAAACCCATGGATGGAACCTGGGTGTTTGCGCCCATACATTTTTAAACCAAAAACAATGCACAATTGTTTCCCGCCTCACTCTTCTTCAGCTGTAATTTAAGGTGAACAATAACATTCTTCTAATGCTCTGTAGTATATATGATATTACGAGCAAACCATAAAAAAATTATTTCTAAATCCTTTTATTTTATGGGAACAATCTAACAACAAGCAACGTTCTTTCTGCTCGTCCCTCCGTTGACCATTAAGCTAAGCCCAAGCTACTGCAAATACACAAACGAACCAGAATATAACAAGATAGAACTGCACAGCACGTTGTTTTTGTTTCGAGTGGGCATGCACAGGCCTGTTTGCTATTGACTCCTCAAGGTGACACCTTTGTAATTGCTTTTTAAATTGTGATGAGCCTGGGAAAGAATATGTTAACATACCAGAAAATTCTTGTTCATTTTGTCAGTTTTAATTTCATGTTTAATCATGCAATGTTGCCTTACACAGACATTTGTGCCTTTAACGAAATTCTTTTTGACATGCGAAACGACAAGACATCTGCGGGTACTTTCTGACACGTGAATTCAGTGCTGAACTCATATAATATAAAAGTATAATCAACATTAAGTTGATGGCCGATTTGACTGTTTGTCACTTCCCCTCTGACATCTACAGAAAAAAATAGAACCTATTTGATCCAATAAAAGAAATGTGGCGTAAAGACCAGCTTTTATTATGCCACAAAACACAAAGGGGCATATGTACAAGCCCCTATCGCCACGGGAATGTCACAAAATGTGGCTTAACGCTGCCTTGTACATAAGGCACCCTTTTACCCTATGTTTAGCATGAAAGGGGCATGCAGCGGGTGTTGTGGTGGGCCTTCCACCGCAACACCCATTGTATTTGATGCTGCCCCCTATGTACAAGGATGGCATACATATGAGGCAGCGCCAAAATTAAGACCAGGAAAATCCTAGACTTAAGTTGGCGAAACAAGGAGAAATGCATTATTTCTCCTCGTTTTTGCTTTTTCCATGTGTGCTGCCTTGTGCAGAACATATGGAAAATGCAAAATGCCATGGTTTGTTTATGTACAGGGAGGTGCCCCTTCCTGTACATAAACAACTCTTTTAAAAAAATGCCATTTTCTAACTTTCATGTGTACTACATGAAGCAGCACACATGAAAGTTGCAAAATGTCATTTTAGGATTGTTTATGTGCAGGAAAGGAAACCTTCCTACACTTAACCAATCCTCCCCTGCACACAGACACCCTTGCACTCTGGTGCAGGGGTGCCTGCGTTGGCGCGAAGTTGTTAAACTTAGCGCCATCGTAGGGGGAAATGCAAGGCTGCACCACATTCTTGTAAATATGGTGCAGCCTTGCGTTTCCAAAGTGGCGGAGCATGTCGTTAAGCCTAGGAGGCTAACGTCTCGCTCCGCCACTTCATTGTACATATCCCCCAAAGGGGCTTATTTAAAAGCCCCTTGAGCCGCAGGTTCATCACTTTTTTCCCATATTAAAAGTGACGCACCGTTGGCGCAAGGGGCTTGTAAATAAGCCCCAAACATTCTGGGCAGCATTTATGAGGCCCCTTGCGCCGTCAGAATGTCACTTTTTGTAACGTTCCTTGGCGCAGGAGACTGCTCCATATTTACGAGGTAGAAGTAAGCCACTTTTTTTGCCTTAATGCTGCCTCATAAATTTTGTCCCCTTTAACGCAAGGGGCGTGCAATGTGTGTTGCTGTGGCCATTCCCAGCAACAACCATGGCATTTTGACACTGTCCCAGATTTATGAGAAATCGTAAATCTGAGGCAGGGCCAAAAACATACGCCTCCCCAAGGGAGGCATAAGGGAGTAACAACGAGGAGAAATATCTTTATTTTTCCTCGTTTTTCCTTTTTCTATGTGTGCTGCATTTTGCAGCACACATAGAAAAAGGAAAAAGCCTCTTGTGATTGTTTTTGTGCAGGAAGGGTTCCCTTCCTACCCAAAAACAATCATCCCCTCAACGCAGGCGGCCTTGCACCATGGTGCAAAGGTGGCTGTGTTGGCCCACAGCAGCCCGTTGTGTGCCGGCGCAGGGGAAAAGCCAGGAATGCGCCGTATCTTATAGATACGGCGCATTCCTGCCCTTCTCTTTTGCCATAGGGCAGTGCAGTAGGAAGGCCTGCTTCACTGCCCTACGGCAAAAACACATAAATGAGGCCCTTTGAATATAGTATTTGCTGAAACAACATTTGAACGTATATTAAGTCCTTTCCTGGAGAAAATTCTACACAGAGGAGATCCAGACCGAAGTAGTTCTTATATTATGTACCTTCTACTAAGTGACAGCACATCTCACTCCAATTCAAGGCCCATTAGTTACCTCTCTGCTTCACTGGGATTCCTCTCTAATCATACATGATCACCGAGTTCTCGGAGAGATTTCACCCACTCAATCGCAGGACAAATGGAAAATAGGGCTGGCAAAGTTTAAACTTTAATTATTTGTAAAGAGTTAGGAAACTAGAAAATTGTCCTGCAAAATCAAATTTTGAGGAGAAAATTGTTTTGTAACAAGTAGGTTTTGCGGATTTGTTCTCCAATAAGCTGGCAGTATAAAAGCTTCAAAAAGTGGATGGAAATGAAGTTGCACTAATTTACACACCCTTAATAAAAGCAACACTTGGATGAATTGTAATGTCGTCTGTGCTTGCTATAGATATATCACAGGTAGGTATTCCCTTTAATGCAATATAAAGTAGGGTGATTTTCCTCTTCGACTTTCCTTAACCTTTCCTCAGTACTTGATACCTGGGGTCATGGAGCCTAGCAAGTATAGGTCATATTTTAGGAACCTAGGGCACCTTCTGTCATAACAGGATTCTGACCACCACTCAACAAGACAGGAGCTAACGTGAGTTTGGTGTTCAGAGTATGAAACAAGTACATAGGTGATCTGCTTCTGCTGGGGATTCATTTATGACTTAACTTCCTCCCCTTAGAGAAATACTGGGTGGAAATGAGTAGTAAATAAATCTTCCTGACAGGTGATTGTCAAGGGCAGGTCTCTTGCTGCAGCCTTTTCTTGAGGATAGGTCTGCCCACTTCTTGAAGCAACCTCAGACTCCAGATTTGTCACAGGTAGTCAAGAGAGATGACCAGAAGTGAAGCACGATGGAAGAAAAAAACCTGGATGCACTGGATGCAGTAAACAAAAACCTTCCAGAAGGCCAGGCCAATTAACAGGGCGAGTAGAGGAACGAAGCTTGAAGAAGGAATCAGGATATGAAGGAAACCCAGTCAGACCAATGACCCAGCAACAGGCAAGCAAATCGAAATCATAATTGAGACACGAGTTGGAACTGGTCTGGTCTCCTTTTTATAGCCCAAAATAGGAAGTCAACTTCTGTAAAGAGACAGGAAATAATAATCTGTCATCTAACCTGGGCAATCCAAACTGATATATGTGTAAGAGGAGACCTTAATTAACCAAAGGAAGAAAATCTGGCATTGATTACTAAATTATTAAACCCTAATCTACAATGCCCTGCAGAGTTACAGAGTTGTTGTATGCAACAACAAACTAATGGATTATGATTTTACTGAAACACTGTAGTCAGGAAACAAACTCGGCCACGAAACACACTGTGCCATGCAAAGCAGTGCAGCCTAAACCCAGAAAGATACCAACCAGCAGTTTAACACCAAAACAAAGCAATGGCACCTTCAAAGACATCTGAAATGCCAAAATGTGCCACGCAGCTAAGCGAGAGCTAAGTGTTAGGGGGAGAAACTGGTGAGTTTTGACCCACCTAAGGGTTAAAGATATTGTAGACATTGCTTCTGCAAGATCACTGTTAGCAATTGGGTTTCTTGTTGGCAGAGATATGCACCTGTCCAAGCAGGAACCACAAAGCTAGCCAGGGTAAATCAGATACACACCTAAAAATAACCTGTGGTCACCCTCTGGTAGCTTGGCACAGAGAAGTCAGGCTTAATTTAAGAGGCGATGTGTAAAGTATTTGTGAAACACTTAAAACAGTAAAACAATGGAAACACCACACAAAAAGATACCACACCTGGATAGAAAAATAGAACTTAAGTTATTGAACAAAACAAGACCAAACAAGAAAAATCCAATTGGTAAAACCTGAGGTATGAATTTTTAAAGAACAACTTGAAATACATTGCTTAAAAGCATAAAGCGGCACCCGGGGCTATCTGGTCGCACTCGACTGGGTCAAATCCAAAAGTTCAGGCCTACTAAAATGGCGCGCGGGTCAGATAAAGGGACCAACCTTGTCCCGCTGAAAAGTACCTTGTTGCGTTGTCAACAAAGGCCTGATGTGTGGAGCAGAGGAGGCGATGTGTCGATCCCTTCAGTTGTAGGCGGTGTGTCAGTGCTGAGCCACGCAAGTCAGAGATGCATTGTTGGAGAACCCCAAGTTGAAGGCGATGCATTGTCATTGAGTAGCATAGGTTGAGAATGCGTTGGGAACTGGTGAGGCACTGCGCAGTCAGTATGAGATGTCTTCCGTCATTACAGCAGTGGGGATGCATCCAGGGTGATTTGCCGGTTCCGAGCCGTGCAACGATGCATGGAGTTTAGAAGTTGCTGGACTTTAGACCCACTTCAAAGGGCCCAGGACTGGATTGGCACCACTTGGCAGGGCAAGACTCTGAGAAGGCAGAGTCCAGGTGCTGGTGATGATGGGAATGTAGTCTTTGATGTCCCTGAGGCTTCCAACAGGAGACAAGTAGATACGCCCGTTGAGTCACTCTGGTTCTGGGGTGGAGAGATGCAGATCCATTCCTTCTCACTCCCAAGCAAGAGGGAAGTATGCAGCACCATAGAGCAGGAGTCCAGCAGAGTAGCAGTCCAGCAGAGTCACAGTCCTTGTAGCAGCTTCCTGGCAGAGTTCAGGTCCAGAGGCCAGGTCCAGAAGTGTACTGAGTTGGTGGTGCCAGGGGCCCAGTACTTATACTCAGTTGTGCCTTTGCAGTGGGGGGGTGTTAGCCCTGGCAACCTCAGTGTGGTTTCCCCCTGCATTTTTGCCTTTGCCTCCTGTGTTTTTACTGTGTGTTGGATTTGGTTTTTGCTGGTCTAGATGCTTTGGGCACTTTTCCACTGATGATCAGGGCCAAAGTGCAAGTGCTCCCTCTGTAAATTGTATATATGGATTGGTGTTTCCATGATTGGCTTATTTGACTTGCCACTAAGTCCCTACTATAGTGCACTGTGTGTGCCCAGGGCCTGTAAGTCAAATGCTGCTAGTGGGCCTGCAGCACTGATTGTGCCACCCACACAAGCAGCCTTTCAAAGGGGTCTCAGACCTACCACTACAGTTTCTGCGCGCAGTCTCTACTGCCAGGTCGACCTGGCAAGTGCACCCACTTCCCAGGCCCCAACCTTCACTATTCTTACATGTGAGTCACCCCTATGGTAGGCTACACCCAGACATGGAGTCAGAGACAGGCTGCATGCACCAAATGGCTAAGGCAAGAAAAAGACAACTTACTAAAAGTGTCATTTTCAGACTTGTAACTTAAAATACAACTTCACCATAAGCTAGGTGTTAGACCTGGCTTTTACAGCAGTTTTATCCCCAGACTTTCTGCTTTTTAGCCTTCTGTTTCTGACCTGTGTTTGTTGGTTTTGTGACTCTGGGCACTTTGCCGCTGCTGATCAGTGGTAAAGTGCATATGCTCTCCCTGTAAATTGTTATGATGGAGTGGTGATTCCCTGATTAGCATATATGATTTACTGGTTAGTCCCTAGTACAGTGCACTGAGTGTGCCCAGGGCCTGTAAATAAAATGCCAGCTAGTGGATCTGCAGCACTGGTTGTGCCACCCACATGAGCAGCCTATAAATGTAACTCAGACCTGCCACTGCAGTGTCTGTGTGCAGGTTTATTTTATTTATTTATTTTATATATTTAGTGCATTTTTATATAGCGTGGACATTACCCGAAGGGGTCAGAGCACTGTACAATAGAGCTAGTTACGTTACAAGAGAAAAGTGGTACAAAATAGAACATTACAAAGACTAAAAATGAAGGGTACACAAACACAAAATCCAACACAGCGCGCAGGGGGGAGGAATGTACAGGAAAAAATACTAATTTACAACGATGAGCGAACTTCAAAGAGGGGCATGAGAATGAAGGGTACACAAACACAAAATCCAACACAGCACGCAGGGGTGAGGAATGCACAGGAAAAAATACAAATTTACAATGAAGAGCGAACTTCCAAGAGGGGCCTGAGTATGAAAGTATTAGTTCTGAAAGTGTCTTTGGAAGAGAAGAGATTTGAGTTCAGCTTTGAAGATCCGGGTAGAGGAGGTGGCACGGAGCAATGGGGGAAGTGAGTTCCAGATTCTCACCGCATTGCCTGAGAAGGATTGCGCCATTGATCTTTCCCTTTTGAAGACGGGGGGCTCAGGCAGAAGCTTTTCCGCATTGCGAGAGGGTAGAGAGCCTCCGGACAATTTCAATTTATTTGCCAGGTAACGAGGGGAGGACGTGTGCAAGGCTTTGTGTGTGATGCAGGCAGTTTTATAAATAGATCTTGCCTCGATTGAAAGCCATCGAAGAGAGGACAGGATAGGAGTGATGTGGTCGCTTCGTTTAGAACCTGAAATGAAGTGAGCTGCTGAATGGAGGATGGATTTGAGAGGGGAGAGGTGTGATTTGGGTATGCCCGTCAGAAGAGATTTGCAATAGGTTGGTACTGACATGTCGACCAGGCAAGTGCACACACTTGCCAGGCCCTAACTTTCCCTTTTCTTACATGTGAGTCACCCCTAAGTTAGGCCCAAGGTACCCCTGTGGGCAGGGTGCAGTGTATGTGAAAGGTAGTACATGCCCTGATGTGTGTGGCATGTCCTAAAAGTGAAATACTGCCAATACTGTTTTTCACTATTGAAAGGCTCTCTGTTTTATAGGATAGAATGGGAGTTTATTTATAACATCTTAACAAATATAACTTCCCATTGGGACAAAATAGAAAGCTGGAGTTTAGTATGCCTGAACTGAATATAAAAATGCATCTTTTAGTAAAGATGATTTTATATTGTGCGTTTGAAAATACCACTTTTAGAAAGTGGGTATTTTCTTGCTTAGCCATCCTTTGAGCCTCTGCTGGTTTGTGGATGCACTGTCTGGCTTTTGAATGACAGGGGCTGGGGATGTGCATTCTCTCAGATGGCCACGATGTGGGGGGGGTTTGATGTGTGCCCTGCCTTTCCTGGATGAGTCAGGCTGGGCTGAAGACGTGCGCTGCATTTGCAGTAGCGAGAGGAGATTTCTTTCACACCTGAATGGGCCTAGTCTGTCTGGGACAATACTGTCTCCACCTCCTGCCAAGCAGCTGCACCAGAGCGGACAAAACTGGTTTTGGCTGGGCAAAGGGCTTCTTTGCCACCAGATAACAAAGGAAATTGTACTATAAAAAGTGGGGCCCGACCCCTGAACTTTAGATTACTGCTGAACTAAGAAACCTGCCAGGAAAAAGACCCGGGAAAGCTGGAGGAGTATTGCCTCTGTGCGGTGTGCTGTTGGGGTTGGCCTGCAGTGGTTGCTTCTGTCTTGGGCAGGGAAAGGACTGGACTGTGTTTTCATCATCCTGTGGTTAGAGTTTTCTCCAAGGGCTTGAAGTAGAGCTTGAGTCCTGGCGGAAGTCGAAGGGATAGAAAAGACTTCAGAGATCATTTCTGGGAATCAAGAGGAATCTTTGCCAAGGAGAAGAGCTGGAGAAACTGAGGAGGAATAATGCCCCTGTGCTTTTTGCTGTCTGGGGTGGGCCTGTAGTGGCTGTCTCTGCCAGAGAACAGACTTTGCTGTGTGCTGTGCCCCCTGCTTGAAGAAGATCTCCAAGGGCTTAAAATAGAGCTTACTTCAGGTTAAGAAGTCTCAGGGACACAAAAGACTTCCTGCAACTCTGCTGGTGCTGCTGGACACTGCCATCTGTGAGTCCTACCTTTGCCTGAGGTGCTTCCTGCAGTCAAAAGGCCTCATAAGTGGAGTTTGCTGCTCTCTGCAAGAACCGGCACAAAGCATGACAAAACCGTGCAAAGCCTCTCGGAACCGACGCCAGGGGACACGAAGCCGTGCCAAGTCCTGGCGGACGATGCAAAGCCTTGCCACGCAGCCCCCAGCACCGATGCCGGACGATGCAAAGCCTCGCAAAGCGACGCCTCACCTCCGGTGTGCAACACATCGCATTTGGGCGTCAAGTCTACAAAAACACTGGGGCCACAGTAAGAAACTGGCGTATCACATCCCCGCACAGTAAGAAACCAGCGCATCACTTCCCCTTCAGTAAGGAACTGACGCATTACCTCCCCTGCATGGCAGTAAGGAGCCAACGCATCACCTCCCCTGGAGTAACCAACCAACGCATCACCTTTCCTGGGCATAAGGACCCGACGCTTCACATTCCATGTGGCTTTTTTTGTTTATGATTGTGACGCATCCAAGGTACTTTGTGTTGAAAGTGTTGCGTCCACAGTTTGGTATGGACAGAACTGCTTTTGCCTTCTAAAGATTACATTTTGATTACTGTATCGTGGATTTTTGTCATTTTGGTCTCGTTTGGGTTAGATAAAGATTACTTATTTTTCTAAACTGGTGTGGTGTCCATTTGTAGTGTTTTCACTGTATTACTGTATGTGTTCACAAATGCCTTACACACTGCCTTTGTGATAAGGCTGTCTGCTCATGCCAAGCTACCAAGGGGGTGAGCAGGGGTTATTTCAGAAGTGTATCCCCCTTACCCTGACTAGGAAGAAGGGTCCCTACGTGGACAAAGGTGCAAACCATTGCCAACTAGAATCCCCCATTTTTAACACTAGGATTTTAAATTAGGATTCCATAGACACCAAACTTTAACCAGTTATATCTTCCCATTTTGAAATTATTAATTATAAAATGTCGTGAGGTAACTCCAAAGTTATCCTATCAGAGATATAGGCCGTGCAGTAGTAAAAATACTAATTTAAAAGTTTTTCACTTTCAGAACATGCAAAACCTAAACAGTACATGTCCCACTTTTTAAATACACTGCACTATGCTTTTGGGCTGTCCAAGGCCTACCATAGGGGTGACTTGTATGAATGAAAAAGAAAGGCAAAATGTTTATTTTTCTAAGTTGAAATGGCAGGTTAAAACTGCACACCATTGCTCTGCAAAGGCAGGCCTGAGACATGTTTAAAGGGCTAGGTAAGTGGGTGGCACAATCAGTGCTGCAGGCCCACTAGTAGCATTACATTCACAGGCCCTGGGCACATGTAGTGAACTTTACTACGGTCTGTCAAGTAAATTAAATAAAGAGGTCTGATGGCAAAACGTTAGGGGAACACATGGTAAGAATGCCAGGTCTAACAGGTGTTTAAGACTAGCCTTAACTACACAGCTTTCTAGAAGGGCATGGCTATGTGAATCCTTTCTCATCTTTCCCACTTAAGTCTCACGTATCAGGCAGCTTTAGCTGCCTCTAGGTAAAAGCCTCATGTGGAGACCATTGGTTGGCTGTATTGTCACTCTCAATTGCTGGTGTCTTATTTAATGGTTTACTTCCTCTTTTTGTGTTTTTCCCTGAAGTGCATGTGTTTTCAGGATCTCTACCTTGAATGCTGCCATTTTGTCTATGTGTGGTTCCCACGCAGGCATGTATGGTGAATATTAGTTCTACTGTTGTGTATTACAGCGTAGGAAAAAGCTACAATTAAATCAGTAAAGCTTTTAACCTATCAGCAAGCGATAACAAGTGCTTAATTTGTGAAACAATAAGTGCTGGCCACAGTTTTGCTCATAAGCCCACAGCTGGAGCTACTGAATGTTGGATGTTCCAAATACCAAGGTTGTGCAGTCTGGAATCCACCTCATGCCTCTTTCATCCACCACCAGTTTTTCCCTGCTTCTTTATCTCACTGTTTCAGGTTCTTTTTCATCCGTTTTCTTTTTTTGTCACAGGTTTTCTATCTTTGCTGTGGGTCAAGGTCTGATGAGAAACAACAAGCGCTGGTACACAAAATGAGTGCTGATGGGCACCACCTTGAACCACCAGCTCAAGTAAATCACTGGAGTTAACTAACTGGAGGTAATATTTAAAGCTATTGCACCTACTTTGTGTACTGGAGAACTGTCACCTATTGAAAATCAACACCTCACATTTTGGACCAGATTTACTAAATTCTCATGCAGCGCAGTGCATTAGCCATAAATGCTGCGCTGCGTGAGAACGAGAGAGCAGGAGAGTGCCAAATTTATCGAAATATGGCACTCTCCTCCCCTCTCCCTAGTGCCAGCATTGAAACCAGCTGCTGTGTGCCACGCCTTTGTGCTATGGTGCGAGGTTGTCTCCATGAGTCTAGCATATGTTTTGTACTGGAAGGGTAACCTTCCAATGCAAAATACCATAGACTGACTTCAACTCTTTTCCGACTTTGTATGTGTGCTGTACAGTGCAGCACACGTTCAAAGTCGGAAAAGGAATTAGAACTGAAAGCATTTCTCCTTCCTTGTGCCTACTTTAAAAGGGCGCAGTTTTCTGACGTTAAACACTGTCTACTTTGTTTAGTAACTTTCACATTTCCAGCGCTAAACAAGTTTAGCGCTGAAATGTAAATTGGAAAACAATATTTTGCGCCAATTTGCATCACTTTTGTGACGCAAACACAGTGTAAAATCTTAGTAAATCTCCCGCCTTGTATCTGGTTGATTGCTTTGTTAGCCCTAAGCAATGGACACCTATGGCAGGCATGCACAACGCATTCGGGAGGATATGTGGCATAATGGCTAGAGCTGCTTGACTTTTGGACATGGGGATCCAGCTTCAAATTCTGTCTTTGGCTGAAGTTTGTGTGATTCTGGGCAAATCCTTAATCTCCCTGGGGTAGATTTACAAGAAAGTGAAGCATTTTAGAGACGCGTCACTTTCCCTGCGCAACCCTGACAAACCCTTGCGCGGCCATGGATGCACCGTATGGCGCAAGGATTGACAGATGCATCAGAAAATCTGACGCATCTGTTGTGGCAAATGTCACGCATTGCTGGAGTCGTGTCGCAAGCACGACACAACTTCAGCAATGCATTTTGAGGCCTGTTCCCACTACACTGCGTCACTCCTTATGCCTGCTTCAAGCAGGCGTAAGGTTTTGACGCAGTGGCGTCCTGAAAGTGAGGCAGTGAAATCTTGTATATTTCACTGCATCACTTTCACGAGGCTTTCCTGTGTTGGAACGCCCACCCTGCATACATTATACCTGACGCAGGTATAATGTAAGGCAGGGCTTTACAACGTGACGCATCTCCCTAGATGTATCATGTTTGTAAATTGGCTGCATTTTTTACGCTGGTGCTGCATCACAAAAGTAAGGCAACGGCGGTGCAAAAGTGTTGCACGGGGCTTGTAAATCTGCCCACCTGTCCCTAAAAAAGTGTAAGACTTTGTTAAAGGGCTAGAATTCCCATGAGCAAGGTATAAAAAAGACTGCAGAAAAAAAATAACATTAATAATAAGGAAAGAAAGATGGCGGATTCTATTTACATGAGAGCGGGTAATTAACTTTTTATATACTGGGATTTTGTTTTGGGTAAGCGATGCATACATTCAGATTCAACTGACGGAAATGAAAGGTTAACATGTCTAGAACTAACATTTGATAGATAAATTGATATAAATTGTGACTCAGAATCTCTGAAAATCCCAGAACCCACTGCTGACATTTCATAGATAAAACAATAGAAAATGTCCCTCAGAATCTCAGATTAAAGAATGATCTGTTTGCTTTCTTATGTTGGCCGCCCATCACAGATCTAACGTCTTGGGTGTTTGCACGGTAGAAATGGGCGATCATTTGGCTAACAAGGGAGTTCTGTGTAATCCTCTAAAGAGCCCAGTTTAAATGAAACTGTAAACTATGGGCCATATTCTCAATGCGCTATCGGCGAGTTATTGGCACCTTAACGCAGCCAAAGTTGCGATAAACTTACCACCCCATTCACAAGCTAGTGCAAACAGCCCATACCACCAGTTTTCCGGCGATAGCAGCCACAAAAAACATTGCCAAGGATAACCCCGGCAACTATCGCTAATGAGATGCAGAGTAGGCGTTCCTGAGCAAAAAGCCACGACAACACCACTCCACAACATTCTCAACGACCAGCCTGATCTGCGATAAGATCACAAAACATGAGATAAGGTGCATTAGCACCAGGAAACTAACACCTGCTCCGACCTAGTGCAAAGTCGGACTACAAACTGCACCACAAAAGAGACCCCAGCCCAGAGCCACACCTGAAGAACAACAGATGCCATGAAGCCACTGAACATGCAGCCCGGAGCCACAAGAGGGCACCAACACCCACCTCCATCACCCCCAGGACCCCACCTCCTCCCCCAGGGCCACTCTTAGGGCACCTCCCGCCCACCCCCGACAAAGATATGTCACATCAACCACATGGAATTATATACTAAATAACCAGCATGATGTCACACAGTCACATCTGGTGACATGCATGTGTTGTCGTAAAAATGAGCATCACACATTCACCTTCGAAGCAACAAATTAAAATGTATTAAAATAAACACAGAACAGAAATGGAGACACATGTTGGCTCCCCTTGGGACAATCCATATGTCACAGCCTGCAAGACAAAAATCATGATGAGAAGGTGTGTCTTGAGCACATCAAAGGACAGAGAGAGAGAGTGAAGAAAAGAGAGAGTGAAGGAGAGAGAGGGCGAAGGTGAGAGAGAGCGAAGGAAAGGGAGTGAGAGAAAGTCGGACAGAGACGGGGAGAGAGAGAAAGACAGAGGGGGAGCGAGAGAAAGACAGACAGAGAGGTGGAGAGAGAGATAGACGGACAGAGAGGGAGAGAGAGAGAAAGACGGACAGAGAGGGGGAGCGAGAGAAAGATGTACAGAGAGGAGGAAAGAGAGAAAGACAGACAGAGAGGGAGAGAGAGAGAGAGACAGACAGAGAGGGATATACGAACAGATAGGGGGTGAGAGAGCTTGAGAAAAGGAGAGGAACAGGGAGAGAGACTGCCGACACTGTGCACCTAGACCACATTGCCCACCTGCTGCCACCGGTGTGTCTCCAACCACGTGCCGGTATGTAGTGCAGTTCACCGGGTCACACATCTGAGACAGACCCGTCATCTGAAACAGAGTCCAGATACATGAATGGCACAGTACATACAATTGCAAAAGACATCATCGCCTGACTGCGCCTGCGCACCCAGGCAGCTGCACCCCAGCCCCTCCCGCCACCCAGCGGTGCATGCCCGCCCCTGCGTACCCAGGCAACACTGCTCACCTTCCGCCACCGGCGTGTAGAAAAGAGGGCCCACCACGTGCCGCTGCAAGCCACAAGCCTGTGGCCCGCAGACATGGCACCCTCCACATCATGCAGCCCCGCTCCCCAGGCCATCAGGTCTCACGTTTGGTGCTGGGTCTTGATTACTCCATGGCAGAGGACATACCAGTGCACCCGGCCTCATTGCAGGCTGCACACCCGCTCAGCCTCATAGGTGCCACTAACTTTGTGATCCAGGAGGCGACGCCATGCGGCGGTAGGCCCGCACTGCCCGCTGGCTCAGGCCTACACTGCGGTCCAGCAGAGCACACAAAACCTGAGCCGTCTGGACTGCCAGGACGGGGCAACATCGCAGGCTGCTCACCCGCTCAGCACTTAAGGTGCCCCTACCTCAGTGCACCCAAAGTCACCTTCCTGTGGCAGTGTGCCAGTGCCGGCTGCAGTGTATCCGATGCCACTAAGTCCGTGCCCCCACAGTCATGGACCCTCTATGATTGGGTATCGTGGTGCGGACGCCATCATGTCCCCTCCAGGCCTGCAGAATGTAATGTCGCAGGCCCCTGGGCCTCAATGCCTACATGCACACCACACGGATACACCCCGAGAGAGATTGGAAATGGCGTCGTACACATGCGACGGACCCTTTTTATTGGCAGGGTCACATGTGCTGTGACGCGTTTGCTGCATGGGTGTGGTGTGGGTGTAAACCAGCTGTGAGGGAGTGGCCGTGGCATGCTGACAACTAGACCTGTGAGCAGCAGATCACTACAGGGGAGTCCTGGCACAAGTGGCGTTGTTGTCCCCCCCTGGTGTGTAAGCGTAGGGGGCTGGCCTGGCGTATACATATTTCTTTATACACTTGTTTGTACAGGGTATAACAATCAAATATACCACAAAGAAAAGTGAACATAATGACTGTCTTGATAAAGATGGAATAACCAGATACCCAACGAAACGCGTCAAAGCATTTCTATACATTATCCCGAGGACAAGTTGGACCTGTAGATACAAAATAAAGTATATGTATCCAGGCAAATCTTGCTAAAATTGTTCCCAGGGAATTGTTGAGATAAAAGACAAAGCATACTGTCTATCATTGTTCGTCCTCCCTATTTTTTAGGGTTCTCAATGGTAAAAGTGTCATACGATGTCATGTTATGTCCTGATTTGATGAATTGTATTGTTTTTAATTATGCTGAAATGATGCATTGTGTTTTATTATAGGTGTTTTTATAATATTTGTGTTTTAATAATATTCACAGAAATAAATTGACTTGTTTGCACTGCATGTAATAGTAGTATCATTGTTTGAGTGTTTCAGGAATTTTTAGTGAGATCTTTTTTGAGTTTATCTATGTGTTTTATATGAATTAAGAATTCCACTATTGATAGGGGGTTCTTGTTGATTGAGTGAATCAAGGGATGATTTATTTTTTGTACTGGCGTATGCCACTCCAGCGGAAGAGTTTGAACAATGACCCGGGGCTCTGGGCGTGGTTCCATACGGGGCTGGACAAGGAAGTAACAAATGTGTGTGTCGCTGTTGTCGCGTCGGTGCCACCCGGACGACAATCGACAATGTGTCACCCTGTGACCCAAGTCCAATGACATGAGCCACATGGACGTAAGAGTAATTCACTGACCCCACATTCATCCATGCTACGACACTTGAAAGACCATAGAGACGACACATCTGTGTGATTCGGAATGTTTAATGCACATTCAGTGGAGTGTTGCATCTGGAGCAGTACAGGGCCATGCAAACCCCAATTTCAAATGTTGGCCCGTGGAGGGCCAGCCAGAGTCATTCAGGGAATGCCCAATCCAAAGGAAGTGGAAGAGTTCAGTCAGAAGTCTGATAGCAGTGTCATTGGCGATCAAACAGGTAATGGCAGTCCATGTCGAGGTCCAAGGTGAGTGTCGCAGAGTGTATCGGGAGACAGTGGAAGGTGATGATGAAGAGGGCAGGACCAAGCTGAAACCGGCTGTGAATCGGAGATGGAGGTTACCGCTTCCTTCTGACAACGAGGGCAGATTCATCCATATGTTCGTCCTCTGCTGTATCATGTGCCTCACGTGTGGGTGGTGCTGGCCTTTCTCCAGCACTGTGTGGCAGTGACACCTCAGGGGACGGAGGTGAAATGTCTGCCGCACTGTGTGGCACTGACACTTCAGGGGGCAAAGATGTGGATGTAGTGGTAGCAGCAGCATGCATCAGCACCAGGCCTTGTGGCAGCAATGCCATGAGGATGGTTTTGAGGTCATTTTGGAACCCAGCTACCTCTCGCCAGTGTGCTGCCATGGCAGCCGCTCCTTCCGCATTGGCCCGCTCTATGTTCTCCATGAGCCTCCGCATGAGTCCCAACTCCCTGGCAAGCTCGTTGGAGCCACTCTGACTAGACAGTCGTTCTTGTCTCACAGTCTCACAGTCAGGACTCTAGCGATGTCAGCCATGGTTTGTTGGAGGGCATGGAACGGACTGTCGGTGTGTGTTAGGGACCGTGAGTGGTCCCTGATGGGACTTAGACGCCCACGTATGGCATCTAGTTTGTCTGCCATGCGGTCGAAGTCCACCCACACCTTTTCAGCCGGCTGCTCCTGGCATCCCAACACACAGCGTTGGAAGGCCATGTGTTCTTCCTGGGGGTCCTGGGAGGCAGCCGTGGTGGTGGGTGTTGCCTGCAGTGTGGTCTGTGCAGGGGGTGGGTTCTCCTTGTTACAGCTGGGCTGCCCTGCTCCTGGAGGTGTGCTGCTGAGACTGTCAATGAACACTCGGAGGTCGTCAGAGTCAAAGGTGTCATGGTCCTCTTCGCCATCAGAGAAGAGAGGTTGGTACTGCTCTGCAGGAGGTGGTGATTGTTCCTCTGCAATGTGAAGAGGAGATGCAGTTTGACAATTTGTTCACATGTGTGTTGTCGCATTGTACATGTTTACATACAGACTGCATGACTTGTACATCATGACTGTTTTGGAGGGGCTGCGCATTTGCTGGGGTACTGTGGACATTTCGACAACATCACGGCTGTGTGTTTGTACTTGTACATTATCAACTCACATTTCCCTGCAATGCCACTTGTGATTGGCCAGTGTCTACACCCAGTCGGCACTAGCTGTGTCCTCTGTGCTGTGGTGAGCGTGTTGCGGTTTGTGCCACTCCCTTGTCAATGTTGATGTGCTGTGCACGTGATGTGTGTGTACCGCATTTGGGGGTAGCCGCCCCTGCAGCTCTGACTTGGCTGCCCCTTATCCCTTACATGAGGTGTGCCTCTGACTTCTGTGCTCATGCAGTGCTGAAATGTTGCATACTTGGGTACATAGTTCTCTTGGTGGGAGTTGGGGTTTGGGGCATGATTTATCCACAGCTGTGCTCTACTTAATTGTGCATGTGTGCCATTGTGCCCATCTCCCTCCGTCCCCCCGTCCCTAGTCGTTACTCACCCTCTTGCTGTTGTGTCCGGTCCTGTTGAGCATTTTCCGGTCCCCCAACTCCTGCCACCCTCTCCCCACTGATGACTGTGGACACCATTTCCTCCATGTCGTCCAGCTCCTCCTGTGGCACTGGGCTCCTACCTCCAGTCTGCATTGCTGCCTTCCGGTTGTTGGCAAGTTTCAGCTTGGTTTTTCACTTGACGTTATTCCAGAGCCTCTTGACCTCGTCCATTGTCCTCTTCAGCACTCCAATTGCATTCACCTTGTCCACGATGGCCTGCCATAGTTCATTTTTTGACGCCAATGAAACAATGGAGATGACGAACAGTTGTTGATAGTGTTCGACCACCTCCGTTATCAGGATCCTGTTCTCCTGCGAACTGAAGCGCTTCTTCCTACTCTTTTTCTCCTTGGCCTTCCCTTACCCCGAGGACCCAGGCAGGTCCTTCGGGGTGCTTGTGGGGTTCTGGTTCTCCCCCGTACTTGCTACGGCAACATCCATGGTTCTTCGCAGTAGTTTGGCATTTGTTTGTCTGTTTTTTTTCACCTTTTATGGTGATTGTTCCCGGCTGATGCGTGTGGATTGCAGGCCTGTGGCTGGTTTTCACAGATTTTTGTATTGCAATTGGCCTCATCGCAGCTTTTTTTGCGTTAGTGTTTTGCATTTTTGCGGCATGGGATTGATTTTAACGCGGCCATTTGACGCATTGTCTGGTGACTATCGCATGGTACCGCCGTGTTGTGAATACCTGGTTAACAAGGAGTACATTTCCTTCGATGAACTGCGATGTTGAGGGTTGCGTTAAGTAACTTTTGCGATGGTTATCACACGTTATTGAGAATATGCACCTACGTTTATTAAGCTCTACTATAGTCGGGATAGATTTCATGGCCACAAGAGAGCTATACAGAACTTAATGTGCTCACTTATTCCGTCATTGAGATGTAAATAGTAACTATACGATAACTTTTTAACTAAACATGGATTAAATTAAACCCACTGCATTTTTCAGCTACAAAACTGAAATCTCAGAAACATACAATGGTCCTTGGGCATAGAAGGAGAACCCACCCTCTCGAACCTCAGAATTCCAAGCAGTTATACGATATACAAGGAAAGGAATTCATAGATACCAACAGTGAACTGTGTAATATGGTCTAATATTGCAATTGAGAGACGCTGGTGACATCATAAGCCACGTATATAGTTACCCGTTATGTAATGTTATATTGCATGCTTATTCTGAAGAAGTTGTTTTGAATAAAGATTTCCAAAATCTGGGAAGTGAATAATGAAAATAACTAAGTGAAATGATGCACCACACTTTTTGGCTGTCTGCAGCATAAAGAAAGGATGGAGAATTTGTTGAAACTACTCTCTTCAAGGTGCAGCTTACAACGGGCACTGATTAGAATTAGAGTGGTATGTTTTTATTTACTTTTCATTTTTAGATTGTCATTAAAACAAATGACCAAAACCTGGTCAGGTGGAATTGTGTGATTCTGTGGCTTCAGTGTTTAACACATATTTTGGTAGGACATTTTCAGAATTCAACAAAAAATGTAGTGCCTACTTCAAATGGATCTGAATATTGCAGCCTGAGTACGTTCTGCATAATTTGGCCCTCAATTTCTGTATAATAGTTGTAGGCCTAACAATTGTCGAGTTCTGCGGAATGATTTGGGGTGCAGTCATTATGATGATGAAAGTGAAACCTATATTTTAGAAGGAGTTATAACATATTTTTTATATTTCATAGGTCCCTGTGAAATATGGGATTTCATACAGCTACATTTTGTGACATAAAAGACCCTATATATGTAGTAGTGTTTTTCAAAGTGACATGTTCACACACACCTTGGCTGGATATGTATACTTTGTTGTTACTTTGATCATTGCAGCCAGGCTCACCCCACACACCCTCTCTTGTGTTAAGCCTTGGACTATTGTCACATGCCAGATGGAAAGGGATGCTCCAGTTCAGGAGAGAGTAGCGCCTTGAGTGCTGAGTGCCAGTCAATCGGACTGATTGATTGATTAAATGTTATGGCATTGCCACTGAGGCTAGTCAGGCCCCATTAGGACCACAGCATGGTCCGTTGAACTCTTGCTGCCAATCAAACCCGTGGGCTTTGCACTCTGACTCGGGGATCTTTGCATGCTTAGTCATGAGTGAAGGGAGAAGTGCCCGACTGGTGAAACTACAGCGAGAAAACCTAGAAATCCTGCAGTTTCATAAAGACACTGTATACAAAACCTTGTGACAAAGGGTGGCGTGCATCTGGTAGACGATCGCATAATGTTCTATTCCAGGAAACAGAGAAGTACAACTTTGACACGCTTATTTAAAGGGTGTAAGAGAGTGACTCAGTTTCAAGTTAGGACATGCCCCGGGGAGACCTGTTGACCTTCGCCAGAACCAATGCATGTGCAACCTGCTTCCAAAAATCATTAACTACTGGCATTGACTCACAGCGCCCCAGAAAGACTGTTTGTGATTACTCTCCATCGAATAAATAACTAATTGTATGTTCATTCTCTCTGGTCCCAGCAACTCAGTCACTGATAGTCTGATGTCTGTGAACTCGGCGTGGAAGCTAGAACAAAGGGCATTCAGGGAATTATTACTCATTTAATACAAGATGCGGGCGATCTGATAACTTCACATCAAAGGCAGGAAAAGAAGTGTATGCAGATAATTAGATCAATGAACAATCGTGGTCTATGACTTTTGATTGCGATGTTAGCTTTTCAGCAGCTACATCGTGAAATCCTTTTTTTTCAATGAGTTGCTCTCTACACCATAATATGAGTCTTAAGAGTTACTACCACTCTTCCTCAGACTAGATTATGCATTTTAGTGTAAAGTCCTTTTCTGATTCTCAGGTCTATGCGTGAGTAGCCCATATAGTCCAAGTTTTTGCTTCGTCTTCTTAGACTTGTAGTCCAGTTTTACCCATTATAAAGGACTACAAATCCCAGAATCAAAGCAAAAAACCGGACCTGTATAAGTACTGCAAGTGTCCAAACCCTGAAAAACTGATGAGATGTCAAAACCTTTGACACAATGATCTGAAGCCAACATTTCAGAAAATCATTCTTTCCCATCACTTACTTACATTGTCATAAGCCCACAAAAGATGATACTGTGTAGTAAAAGAGTATTTCAACAACCAAGAATATGATAATCAAGACACAGCACCGACACAAACATGCATTTTAATAAATATATGAGAATGCTGGTGTGAAAAGACAGAGATCAAAGCGTTACTTAAAAGCGATGTTGGTAACTAAAAACGGTTTGCATCCTATTAGAAACAAGCATTTGCAATGCAATCTGTCCAGCCTTTGGGACCATATATGTATTTAGCTATGCAGCACATTAGCCTGGGTGCTGAAATATCTACTGTTCTTTAACATGGAGGGAAAGTAAGCACCAAACTGCGTGACAGCCAGGTATGGGAACACATGGAGAGAAATATTGCCTTTCAGTGGTAAATGGTAGAGTCCAAAGCTCTGTTATTAATATAAAAGCAGGGCCTTCGGTGGTTATATCACTGAAAATACAAGCTTTGAAAAAAATATTATTGTCTATAGGTGCTCGTGGAAGACTATTTCTATTTCTATAAGTGATTCTGGTATTTTACTGACCTCTGCAGGTCGTTTTCTATCAAGAAAGTTAAATAGAGGCAGTTGCCAGAAAAATTTAAAAAAAGAAAGTCCCTCAGCAGAAAGCAATTCTGGTATTTTACTGACCTCTGCTGGTCGTTTTCTATCATGACAGCTAAATAGAGGCAGTTGAACAGAAAAAAAAGTCCCTCAGTGGAAGCAGACAAGTCCTAGGGCTGATCTCCAGAACCCACAAAGTACATACACATATAAGTATATACTAAAGTATAAACTGATGTATATATATTAAAGTATATACAACAGGTCTGGAATGCTCAACCTAAAAAGATTTTCAGCCCTCACTATCTACCGCATCGCTGCAGTCAGTGCCTCTTCTGTCACACTGCTGCTAAAGTTGTTCCTGCTCTCTGCAGGTCAGTCCTACGCATCCTGCCCTGTCAGTCATCTTAAATACATTTTTTATTATATTTTATTTCACCTGCCATTCCTTGCTTGGTGCCTGCCAGCCCTTAGCAGTTTCCACGCCGTTATCCCCGCCACCCGCTTCCCATCACCTGCTCCCACTGCCTGTCTCCTCAGCACCCCTCCCAGTACCTACTTAATGGAGGCCACAATGCAGCCCCATTGAGCAGGCCCTCACCAGCTCCAACCTTGCTGCAGCTAGTGCCTCCTTCCGCCACACTGCTGCTAAGACTGTCTCTGCCCTGTGTTGGTCAGTCCTACGCAGCCTGCCTGATCAGTCAGCTTTTGCTCTTTAATTTATTTTAAATGTTATTTTATTTTTCCCTGCCATACCTTTTTTGGCCCCTGCCCCTCCTGTCAGCCGCCTACCCTGCTCACCTCCCAGGACCTGTTTAATGGAGGCTGTAGCATATCCGCGCAGCGGCACTGGTGTGCCAAAGGCAAGCCCATCAGTGCTTGTTTGTGCCTGGACAGCACACAGTGCCAGGGACCCTGGCCCTCTGGACACCCACAGGTACTACACTGCAGATTTACGGGCTCTGGACCTCGGACACAGCAACAACTGCAACAACTGCTGCCTTGCTTCTCCGAGCCACACAGCAGGACTGTTCAACTGCCATTAATGTCAGTTCACCTGAAACCTAGGACCACCAGCCCTCGCAGGAACTTGCTCCACTCCCACTCCGCCGGTCAACACCACCTCGAAATCACTCCAATTCCTCTTGATCATCACCAAATCGCTCTGCAAACATGCCACCGAAGTCTAGGACACCATCTCTGCCCTCGCCCCTGATGTGACCTTCATCACAGAGACATGGCTCAACCCCTCTTTGGCCACCAACATCACCACTGTGAGGCAAAACTGCTACAAGATGAAACACAAGGACAGCAACAACAAACATAGAAGGAGTATCGCCATCATCCATGAAGAATGAATCCACTGCACCACCACCGGAGATAAAACTATGCCAATCATGGCACACCTGAATGTCCACCTCTACACCCACAACAATACAACCATAAAAGGCAACTTCTCCTACAAACCACCAGGACCCCGAACCGGCCTCTTCAACACCATCACAGACTTCATCTCCAGACTCGCCATCAAATCCAAGCATTACATCTTCCTTGGAGACCTCAACTTCCACCTGGACGATCCAACAGATACGAACTTTGCCAACCTCTTGGAACGAATGGACAATATCGGCCTCATCCTGTTGGTCACAGACCCCACACACAGAGCAGGACACACACTGGGCAGTATCTTCACATCCAGCAACAGATTCAAATGCAGCCATACCATGGAACTCACCTGGACCGACCACTCCATCGTCCACTTGACCATCGCAGGAGCATATTGCCTCACACACAACCCTCCCAGCCCCTCCTTCCGCAGCTGAAGCAAAGTCACACAGAACCAATGAAAGGATGCCCTCAACACCACCCAGCCCGACGCCGCAGCCATCCTGAAACAGGCAGTTAAGAACTTCAAAACTTGGATCACCAATGCTACCGACCAAGTTGCCATGATCATATCCAGCCAAAACTCACAACTCCACCAAACAAGCCAGCTTCATCACACCGGAATTCTGCATCATAAAAAACAGCTGAAAACAGCTAGAGAGAAGATGGCACACCAGCAGAGATCATACAGATCAAGCCACCTTCAAGTCAGTCCTTAACAAATACCATCAAGAACTCAAAGATGTGAAAAGGGACACCCTTGCACACCACATCAAGGCTAGCACCAACCTCACCAAGGAACTCCTCACCATTGTCAAAGAGTTCTTCTGCCCAACAGCCATGGAGAACATGATCCCTCCCTCACAGGAACTCTGCGATTCTCTAACAAATCACTTCCACAACAAGATATCCACCATCTACAGGAACTTCAAATCCCAACCCACTGACCTCCTCTGCCTCCCCACTCACAACTCACCACACTGGACATCACAGCCATAATGAACTCCATCCACTCTGGAGCACCCACCGATCCATGCTCTCACCACCTCTTCAAACTAGGAAGTGATTAGATAATCCACCAACTCACCACCATCATCAATGCATCCAGCGACACAGCCACCTTTCCTGATGCATGGAAACACGCAGAGTTCAGACCTCTCCTCAAGAACCCCTCCGCAGACCCCAGTGATCTCTAGAGCTACCACCCCATCTTGCTGCTCCTGTTTCCCGCCAAAGTCCTCGAGAAGGCCATCCACTGTCAGCTCACCGAACAACTGGAGAGAAACACCCTGCTAGACCCATCCCAATCAGGATTCCGAGCCAGACACAGCACCAAGACCGCCCTGATCGCCATCACAGACGACATCCACACCCTACTCGACAGAGGAGAATCGGCTGTTCTGATCTATCTCAAACTATCCTCAGCCTTCAACACCATTTCCCATCACATGGTCATCAAGAGACTGCACCAGATTGGAATTAAAGGAGATGGACTCAGATGGACTGCATCATTCCTCGTGCGATGCATGCAGATAATCCGTCTCCCCCTTCACCTCGCAACCCAAAAGCACCATCTGCGGTGTCCCCCAAGATTTATCCCTCAACGCCACCCTCTTCAACATCTACATTATGCCTCGAACCGACATCGTCAGAACCCACGATATCAACATCATACCTACGCCAACGACAACCAGCTCATCCTCTTGCTCTCAGCAGACCTCACTACAACATAGACCAAATTGCACAAATGCATGAAGAACTGTGCAGCCTGGATGAAGGACAACCGTATGAAGCTCAACACAGACAAGATCGAAGTGTTGATCTTTGGCAACCATACCTCCCTCTGGAACAACACCTGGTGGCCCGCTGAACTCGGACCTACCCCCGTATGAAAAGACCTCATGTGCAACCTCGGCATCATCATGGACAGTAAAGTCACCATGAAGCGACAGATCAACACAGTTTCCTCGGCCAGCTTCCACACTCTCTTCATGATCAGAAGAATCTTCAAATGGCTCCCCACAAGCACCAGAAAGAAGTCACGCAAACCCTAATAACCAGCTGTCTGGACTACGGCAACGTACCGTATGCAGGAACCACTATTGAACTCATACGAGGGCTCAAGATGATACAAAATGCAGTGGCTAGACTTATTCTCAACCTGTCCAAATAGACCCACATCAACCAGCACCTGAGGAACCTCCACTGGCTCCCCATCCAGAAAAGATGCCAATTCAAACTACTGGAACACGCCTACAAATCCCTCAGTGGTCAAGGACCAGCATGCATGAACCACCGCCTGAACTTCCATCAGCATTCCATAAACCTTTGCTCCTTCTCCCTTGCCCTGGCACAGACATCTCGCATCGGCCATAGCCACAGTGGAGGACTCTCCTTCTCCCACCTTGCTTCCAAGTCCTGGAAAGCCCTCCCCCTCCACCTCCGAACATCACCTTCGCTGACCAACTTCAGAAAGAAACTCAAGACATGGTTGTTTGTCTAAGCTCAGAAACCCACTACTTAGATAGCTTCACTTGTGATAAGCTAAGCTTTACAAGTACTGATTGATTGATTGATTTGCCAGCGGATGATTTTACGGCGAAGGAATAAAGAACATCTTCATTGCTGCAGAAAGAGAAAGAAGTGGCGTCTGTGTTCGGTTCAAGCATCTATACAATTGCCTAAGGGCATGAATGATGGATGTCTATTTTATTTTTATATTAATAATATATTTAACATTTTATTCTATTTTTATTTACGGAATTAAAAGGCACTTAGGGCCAAATGTAGAAACATTAGGAATAGCGATTTCCTAATTGTGATTCTCTCCAAATTGCAATTAAGAAATCTGTATTCTTAATGCATGAAACTCTTTAGATACATATTAATTAGGTAGGTCGCAATTTGCAACCCATTAGGAATAGCAGCCATCACAGGGATGGTGGCCTACTGGGGTCAACAGACTATCATGTCTGTGATTGCTTTAAAATAAAGCAATCTTTTTTTAAAAAATGCATCCTGTTTTATTCAGGAAAACAGGACCCCTGCCTGCTCTAAAAAGATATTTGTTTTCCTTTCTCAAAGGGGAAGGTGTCCCCTGCGGACCCTTTCCCATTTGTGAATGGGTTACCACCTCCTTCAAGGAGTCAATAAAATGTGAATGTTTTGCAACCGTAATTTGATCGCAAAACATTCATACATCCAATTCACATGCAGCATTTGGAAGGGATGCCCTAAACCCGCCCCTTCCATATACCGAATCGCAAACAAATTGCGATAATGCTTCATACATGTGGCCCTTATTTACTAAAGGAAATCACGCAACGCAGTTCAGCGATCTCATGCAATGCAGCTCAGCAACCAAAGTTGCTACACTGCATTGTAAGAGGGAGAGAGCAGGATAACACCATTTCTACCAACATATGTCACTGCCCTGCTCTCGCCATATCACTGGCAAACAATTAGGCTGTCTAGTGCCACACATACACATCTTTGAACCATACGGCAAGGGTGTGTGTAATGTCTAGCATAAATTTTGTACTGTAGGAGTAACCTTGAAGTATTAAATACTATGCCTAGACAAACTTTAAAACTGTTTCGACTGATTTAGAGTGCAGTAAAAATATAATGTGGAAAAATAAAAAGCATATCTTCAAGTTAACGCCACTCTTAAAAAGGAGCTATTTTTAGTTAGCTAGAAGATAAAGATATGCATCAAAATCCATGGGTCTTTGCATGGGAACACCAATTTATCACCCATGGACCGCACCCCTGGCACAAAGTAGTGCAAAGCAGTGCAAACACTGCGTTGCCTTACTCAGGCAAGATTTGTGCTGGAAATTAAATTCAAAATAAACATTTTGAGCTGGTTTGCAACATTTTTGTGATGCAAACCCTGTGCAAAATGTTAGTAAATCTGTACCTAACACAGAAAATTTACTGTCTTTTGCATGGTGTAACTCCTGATTTTTACCCTGACTGTTTTTGCTGGTTGTAGAACTCTGTGCATTTTATCCCTGCCAACCAATAGTAAAGTGCATGTGATCCCCCTTTCAACATGATGAAAATGGCATATCCCTAATTTAACTTACCTAAAAGTCCCTAGAATATAGTATCGAAGTGTACCCAGGGCCTGTAAGCAAAATGTCACCAGTGGCTACAACACCCATTGTGCCACCCTCTGCAGTGACAGTGCAAACAAGACTACAGGCCTACCATTGTAGCCTGGCTTACAGCTTTAAAACTGCAAATTAGACTTGTCAAAATAACCACATTTGGCAGGCCTAAACACTACTTTTAAATAATAATAAGTCACCTGTGAGCAGGCCTTACAGCCCACAACAGTGTGTGGTATTTAAAAATAGGATATGAAAAAGTTTAATGTTAAACATGTCCTATGGTGGAAAGGCTGAAAAAGTTATTTCACTGTAGCAGGGTGGTTAAGGGGGAATTAGGTTGATACCAACTGTTTTATTAGCAGAGCAAGATTACAGTCTTAACCACTTTGGAGCATTTAGAGTGGAAGCAATTCTGTCAAATTGTCTCATGTGAGTTATTGGACCGGCTGCAGCGTGACAAATGAATTTGTGAAGTTTAAGGTGGGACTAGTTCCCGTATTTCATGCAAAATATAATTAGCGCCTACACAGCAGCTCGGAAGGCATTTTTGAAGATGAAGAAACTGATGTTAAGGGGGAACTTTATTTGAAGTCTAACATGTTTATCGATTTATTTTAAATGGAGGTCAAGAATGAGGGAGCACTTTAGCATGATGCTTTGGGATAAGGTTCATTTCACGACCTAGAAAGATGCTTATGGCTTTTAGTATAACAACCTAGTCAGAAGGGAGAAGTCTGGCTTGGTAGCAGGCTGTTCCTAGGAAGGCATTGTTATACAGTATTAAATTTAATAATGTTAACTTCGACTAAAAAATACCTACTATTTTGAATATTTATTAAAAGCCCAATTCACAGATAAAGTCGGATTTGAACTAAACATTTTGGAAAATGTACTTTTAGAAGGATACCTTTTCCTTGCCTATAGCCCCTGGAGGCCAAGTTGAATGAGCTCCAACTGTCACCTGCCATCTCAATTGCGCTATTGATGAGGTGTGAGCACTGCTCCTAGAGCAGGACAAATGCCTCAGGTGTGGGGAGACGTGTTTGTGTCTCTGGCAGTATGACCATCTGGGCTATGCCCATGAGCTTGATTAACTTCAAAGAGACCTACCATATCATAGGCAAAAGTAAGTTGACGCCTGGACAGCGACCTTTTTTGTTCTCCTAGTCAGGCAGGCACCAATCTCACTAGGAGAGCCCCTGGACCCTAAAACTGGTCTAGGGTGGCTACAGAGGAGGGGTTGATCAATTACCTAGGTTGGGCACACAAGCTCTGCACAAGGGTTGACGAGTTTCACCATCTTGGATAGAGGCAGAGATGGGCCCTGTGGAATTGTTTACAGTAGTGCACACAAGAAGTGCTGCAAAAGTGGGTAGGGTTGCAGCAGGAAGCTTTTACCCAATTCATTAGGGAGGGGCCAGGAGTGGCCCCCACCCACTGGCTGGTGACAGGCATTAATGTGGCACACACAGAACCATCCTCAGAATACTTTCTGGAACATGATATATTATCTACAACTGCATTCATTTAATCTGTTTCTGTTTGATAATTGGTCTTGGAACACCATCTTTCTTTTTTGATTGTCAACTTTTGGTAATTGTTTAATGTGCATGACCTTTCTGCGTTATGGAAATACCATCATCGCATTTGGTTACACCCTTCTTTGGGCTCCATTATGAGATCCCGGGAAATTGTTGTTTGGTGATACCATTTCAGGTATTATTGATAGCATACAAATTACCAAGTGGCCCATATTTATCAATGTTCTGCTTCACTTTTGTGCCACACAAGAGGGAGCACGTTCGATGCAAAACCTAAGTGAGATTAATCTGCCTTGCATGGCTTGATAAATCTAGACTAATGCAAGGCAGCGCAAATCGCTGCCTTGTGTTACTCTTTCCCAGGGAGGCATTTTATGGGCGATGATGATGATGAATTTATAAAGCGCAACAAATACCCTAAGGTGTCTAGGTGCAGCCCTTAGCACGTACTGATCTAACTGGAGTAAGGTTAAGAATTATGCCTTGAAAAGACATGTTTTTAAGCCCTTTCTAAATGTTATCAGATTAGTCTCTTTTTAAGCAAGGTTGGCAGAGAGTTCCAGCGTTTAGCTGTTGTGGTAGTGAAGCTCCTGCCACCCCACCTAGCCCTACATTCTCTAGGAACAGCAAGAATTCCAAGCTCGGCTGACCTGAGGGACACTTCTGGAATATATGGCTTAAGAAAATTTGCCAACTGCATTCGCCCCAAATTGTTCAGTGATTTTAAGGCAATGCAAAGTGAATTAAACTGGATCTGTTTAGCTATCGCCGACCAGTGCAGACAAGATAGAGATGTGGAAACAGAATCAAATTTAGGGAATCCTAGGAGTGCTCTTGCTGCTGCGTTTCGAGCTGTCTGCTGGTGGAGGTGGTAAAAAGAGCATTGCAGTAATCCAATGTAGATAATATCAGTACAGATACCACAGATTTCTTTAAATCCATAGGTATTGAGGGAAGTATCTTTCTCAACATTTTAAGGATAAAAAAGCAAGCAGAGGTGCTAAAGTTGTTTTGCGCTTCGAAACATAGCTTAGTGTCAAAGATGACTCCTACGTTTTTAGCTTTAGGCACTGGTGTAGGTAAAGGAACAAGTGGGACCGGCCAACAGCTATCTGTCCAGGATGAGGGGTTGTTGCCGAATACCAGAACCTCAGTCTTGGATGAGTTTAACATGAGTTTAACATCAAACAGTTGTCTGGCTCATATAGTCATGAAAACTGATGGCTGTGGGGCTGGGTGAGTTACTCACTGAGACAATAATCTGAGTATCGTCTGCATACGATACGAGGGCAAATCCATAACTTTTTATCTATTTGGCCAGGGGAGTAACATATAGATTAAAAAGCTTTGGGCTCAGGAAAGATCCCTGAGGGACTCCACATGGCAACAAAAAGGAGGATGAAACATAGTTTCCCAGTGCAACCAACTGAGACCACTCGGACAGAAAGGAGCCCAGCAAGGAGAGCGTCTTATCCCTGATCCCAATGGAAGCTAGACAGACCACCAGAAGCTCATGATTAACTGTATCAAAAACTGCTGATAAGTCCAAAAGGATCAGGGCAGCGCCCCCACCCCCCCACCATCTAAAGTCCATCTGAGCTCCCCAGTAGTTGTGATAAGGGCCAGCTCTGTTCTATTGCAAGTACGAAATCCAAATTGGGAGGGATCCAGAATAGGATTATCCTGAACAAAGGAAGATAATTTGGTGTTAATGGCTTTCTCGATCACTTTTGCGGGAAAGGGGAGTCTCAACATAGGTTTGTAGTTAAGGATCTCCTTAGCATCCAAGTTAGTTTTTTTTAGTAAGGAAAGTATGGAGGCGTTGGAAAAGGCCCTGAGGTAAACATGGCGTTAAAAATAGCTGTATGGTGAACAGCTATTATTTCAGGAGGCAAGTGCAGAATTTTTGGGGGGCAGGTTTCTGAGAACCTGATTTGATCACGCCAATAATTTTGGTAGTCTGTTTGGTAGACAAGGCAGTAAAGCATGAGAGGACTAGGGTATCCAATTCTACTGTGGATTGTAACTTGTGAAGTTGGGCGGGAGTCTGATCCAAACAGTTGTCCTGGAGCACAAAGGTGTCAAAAACAGACTTAACCTTGTGCTGAAAGGATTCAGACTGGCATTAGTGTCTGGCATAGCTGGCAGTTTGGACAAATTCTTTACCGTGATAAATAAATCTTTCGGGCATCTATTGGCCTCTCTAAGTTTCTCCATGAAGTAGGAAGCCTTTTCCCTAAGGATATGTTTCTTATACATTTGAAGGGATAATATATATTCCATTTTAGTGAGTGAGTTGTCCTCAAGACTCCATTTCCTCTCTAGTTTACAGCATAGTTGTTTCTGAGCTCTAAGAATATCATTAAATCAGGGTTCAGAGGGTGAGCACCTTGAACGATGACAATTTTTAGGAGGCAGTAGTCCCATGGACCACTGCCTACTCTCAAAAAACAAAACTGCAAAGTTTCATTTTTTCTTTTTAAATGCATTCCGTTTTTCTTTAAGGTAAACGGGGTGCACTTTTAAAATCAATCACAGACATGGTGGTCTGCTGACCCCAGTGGGACACCATCCCTGTGATGGCTATGATTCCTAATGGGTTGCAAAATGCTTAAGAGTTTCAAACATTAGGAATACAGATATCCTATTTGTGATTCAAAGAGAATCAGAATTAGGAAATCGTATTCCTAATGTTTCTAGATCTGGCCCATAGTTTTTTAGCCTGAGTGTTAGTCAAGTTTGTTTCAATGTGGGATAAGACCTGAGAGAAAGATGTACTTAAGTTGTTCTAAAGTCTATATATTCTTCTAAAAATATGTTCTACCTGGCAGGGGGTAGATACATGCTATGGATTCTAGATTTAAAGTCTGTGGTTGTACCAATGTACACAGCAAGAAATTGTAAAGTCTTCGCTGAGAGAGTATCTATCTATCAGTGTGCTGGATAACGTTTCTTTACAAATAATAGCCACACCATAGCTTGTTTTGTCACCTCTGTATTGGCGGGTTAACTTGTGAATGGGTAGCAGAAGGAGGTAAATGAGAGACATAAATAATGGCTTGAATCATTTTTCATATGTAGGGCATGTTATGATTGCTGTCCAAAATTGAAAGGGTATGTGGCTGCCGAGTTGGACATTGTACCTGTACAGTTTATTGTCACCCCCTGATAGATAGTGTGTCTTCATTGTGTTAGATACTAATCAAGTTATTTGTGCATGTTAATCTGTGATTCACTCTGCAAATTGTGGTTTTGGTGATCAGGTGAATGGGGAGCATTTATGATGTACGCTATGTCTAAATTAACAAATGCTAATAAACAGATTTCATAATAATCAGGTGAATGGGGAGAGAGTTGAAGTCAATTATTTTGGGTGGGAGGATTTAAAATATGTTTTCAGTGGGTTTAGCAGTCACGGCAGCTGCAGGTAAGAGCGATGAGGCCGGCTGGGGGGGAGGGGGATTTCGAGAGATGACCACAAGGGAAAATTAAATAAATAATTAATTTTCCTTCGTGGTCCTCTCTTGAAATCCCCCCCAGCCGGCGCCTCCGCTCTTACCTACAGCGGCCACGGCTGGGGTGTAGTGTAGTTCCTATATCCCAGATAGGCTCTGCACATTGGAATAATATACACTATAGATTTGACATAGGACTGAGGTCAGTATGTCTCTATCGAGTACATTAAACTTAATTACTTGTGTGTGCCAGCTAACTCAGAGGTCACTAGAAACTTCTCGAATATACAAGAGGGGATTAGTTTCTGACAACCGCATAAACATGACAACTTTGTTTCCCTTAGAGTCGGAACAATCTCAGAACCGTGGAAACAATAGATAACAGTTTCACTCAGTCAATATGCATGCTCCGTTTCTACAGAGTTGCACAGAAATAGGCGTTTCGATAAAATGGGTTTATTGACTAGTCTTATTTCTCATGCAAGAGATATGAACTCCTACAATCGTAAGACAGGCTGCGAAGTACAATATGTACAGAGTTAGCAGTAAGATAAAATAATACTGCAATAGCATGGTTTGTAGCTATGACATATATTCATAAAATATATACATAAATAACACAGGCTAGAATGTGGATACTCATCTGATGCTTCTAAATAGTTCTACCCCAGTGTACCTAACCTAAGTGTAGTACGAGGTAAGAAGTAGGTGCTGTTTTCTAAAGTATAGCTAGCAATAGCTTTTGTTTTAGTTTTGCCAAGAGTTGCCAAAAGTTTCTCTAAATTCTAGTCTGCTCCATACCTTAGAATGTGCGAGGTTGGAATCTCTTTACCGGGACTCGATATCTAACACCCCGCAAGGGGAATCAGAAACACTGGAGCTGGATTCTCTGCGAGGAGGATGACAGCGTCTGGTCAGTGCGTCAGGCTGGAACTTGATTTCCTTCCGAACTTGCAGTGGCGAACCGCAAGTAGGCAGTCGAGCTGGACCGTACCGGAACCGTGGTTTGCCAGGGCAAGTGCACGTATATTTATACCTTGAAGGTGTTTAGGAATGCCTGTATTGACGGAAAAGTCGGGCATCGGAACGTCATGAATGAACCCCGAAGGAATAGATGTTCATGCATACTAAATGAGTTCTTGGAGAAATCAATATCCAAGCAAGGGGAATTCCTAAAGGCTTAAGAGTCTGGTTTTCCAAGAACTCGTTGTTACGTGGATGGACGGATGTAGGAGACCATGCCTGTATTTGGCTAGCATGGACAATGCCTAAATAAGGGCTGGATTTTCTATGCCTAAATAAGGGCAATATGAATTGTACCTATATAAGGGCATAAATCAGGAAACCTATATACGGAATCTAAATCCACACACAACACCCACTCCAGTTTCGTATGAACGACATTACTAAATCCTAAACATACTAAACATGTCTAAAAGAGAATATCGCATGATAATCGAAACATGCTAAAACATATCTAAAAGCATATGTACCTAAAATGCATTACAAACCAATTGCTATGCATAAGGTGCTGTACATATTAAAAGCAATGTTTCCTTCGAAGTATATGTGTGCATTGAAAATGCCAACAAGAATGAATCATAAATATATACATTTGATGAAATGGCTTGTTAATACAGAAGAAAAAAGGGCCGAAACCATTTCATATCAGTTCAACACAAATCAATTGTTGATGTGACAAGGTGGCATAATGTCCCTGGAAGTTTTTCAAAGAATTCTGTTCTCTATGAATAGTTCTACTATAAGCAGATTACTGTGCCAAAAATGAAAAAATACAAATTTGGAAAATAATATTAATCATAGGAAAAAAGTTCCAAAGTTAGTCCCTTGTCTGAAAAGAATGAAGGCCATCGGATCACTGTGTGCCTGAATCAAAAGTCAGTGTGTGGGCCTGGAGAAAACATGAAATCTTCCAATCCTGTAGACAAAAAGTAATCTAACCTTGTAGGTGAAAGTTGGAATACCTCGTTTAGAAGATTAACTGCACATAGATGTGAACTATCGGTCTTCAGCATTGGTTGCATCAGCAATGTTCGAATCGGATGTTACCTGAGTGCCTGATGTTTCTTATCGTACCTCAGCAGTAGCAATTTGCGACTGTGAGATCTCAATGAATACCGGCATCAGGATTGGTAGTCGCTGAGGACAACAAAGAGCATGGGCCGTTACTGGGTCCAGCAGAGTATCGATGTCCGTAGGCATGACTGATGGGAGTGTTAGACAGATGTCTAGCACGCATTCTTCACCGCAGAGCAGGTAGCGTAGAACAGGTAAGATGCAATCTTGCCAGATTGGTCTGAATGAAAGAAACCATGTGGTGTTTAATTCTCGTAGACGAGGTAAACGCAAAATTTGGACGATGCGCTCACGACACTTCATCTCCAATAGAGCTCTTTCTATGATGCCTGGAGTGACGCTGGTGATGAGGCTTGCCATATCATAGCAGAAGGAGCAAAAATAGGATCCCTGCAATGAGTGCTAAAAGGAGCGGCAGTCTGCCAAACACAGAGTGCACGAAGTTTGGAAAAATTCCGAAGACTGCTTGAAAAGTCATGCACACACGTTCTTAAATACATGTATAATACCGCTCGTATCAGACATGTTTAAGATACGACCTAACATTTCTGAGAAATGTACAGGGCAGTTTGTATACAAAAGGGTATGTATCTCCGCAGAAGTCCTTGCGACTTGGAGATCATAGGTTTCTCTGGCCGAGGTCAGTGGCACTGTTTTTTGTAAAAGAATGGCTTTCATTCTGCTTAGAGTATCAATTCGTATAGAAGAGATGTTCAGTGAAGGCCACAAAGGCGACTCCCTGGCTGTGTCTCTTTGTGGAAACAAGACTTGCATACAGCAAGTGACCCTGGATGTAACCGTAACTGGATATGGAATACCTGGCAACATGCCACAGCAGCTGTGATCATTCAACATAATGTAACTCCCATTAGAAAGCTGGCCAAAAATTGGATTAATCACTGCAGCCGGTGAACCTTGCATGTGACAGGATAAGATTGTAGTGTAACCATCACAGGCCCCGTGTAAGTTAATACCCTGACAAAGGAGAGAACCGCTTAGTGTGTGTTCACAGTTTTCACCACTAAGAAACACTTCACGTTCCCCACTCCAACATCTATGTGTGTAAGGTAAATTCCAGGATGTCTTGATGTATCCTTTACCCAACCTTTCATATTTGCCAACTGGTATATGTTTTAGGCAATACTGAAAATGGAAAGTTGTAACAGGCAGAGTAATTTTACCATGTATGATCCACTCAGTAGCTGGTTTTTCTGCCACCGTGAATGGTAAGGTTTCCAGTTTTTCAATGCTCAGCATAGTGTAGTCTCTTTCCCTTTGTGCCAGTCTGATCTGTTTATCAGTGAGATTGAATTCTGAAAACAGTGACATGGTATTGATTAAACGCCAAGGCACATAGCCTGCATGCAAATTTAGTAGCGTCCAGCATAATAGCATGATAGAACGTAGTTGAGACTGACCATGTTGCAACATGACCAAGTCCTGTTCCATGATGTCTATGACAGAAGACACAATGCTGTCCAATGAATATATTCTGGACGACAGAGTCGTTAACCCATTGTCTACTACAGAGAGAGTTTTCTCTACATTAATACGATCAATTTCTCATATTCGTTCTGCAGTCTCTGCTTGGGTAACATTCCATGCTTCATTATAAGCAGCGTAGATACCGGCATATATGAAACGTTTTTGACCTCACCGACCAATCGGTGGCAGTGGTGACGCAGATCGCACATGCCAAGTCGGAATATCAGGGAGCGTGCGCGGATCTGCGGCGATACAATTTTCGGACATATGCGACTCGAATGCACAAAGACCGCGACAAGACGGGTTCGCTGCTAGCGTGGCTAGCTAAACAAGACACGGAGATTCGACCCATCACGTCCATATATACGCAACACGGCGTCTTGGTACACTCTCAGGACGAGATTCTTCAAGAATTCCGTCAATATTACTCGGAGGTCTTTGATAGGCCCCGAGCATGGAGTCTTATCGGCCCATAACGCTCCTTACAGCCGACTGTAAAATTTTAGGGAAAATATTGGCTGAAAGATACTCCCGGGTGGTGTGTCCACTAGTACACGCTGACCAATGCGGATTCGTACCGGGCAGGAATACCTCTCAGAACATACGGCGTCTGTTCCATATCCAGGACCAGATTGGTGACCGCTTCCCCAGAGCGGCGTGCCTGATCTTAGACCTCGAGAAGGCCTTCGACACCCTGACGTGGCAGTACCTGTTCTCGGTCCTCCAGCGTGCTGGCCTTGGCCCCAAGCTTGTAGCCTACACCCGCCTTCTCTACACTAAGCTCACTTCCCGAATCCGCATTGGACGTCGTATTTCTTCGGCATTCACGATACACAGGGGCACTAGACAGGGCTGCCCCCTCTCGCCCCTGTTATTTGCGTTGGCTGTGGAGCCCTTGGCTATCCGTCTCCGAAGGGAAGGGCAGGACTGGGGCATACCGCTCGCGGACGTCACGCACTGTGTCTCACTGTATGCCGACGATCTCCTCCTGTATATACGGGACATCGCCGCGGATCTAACCCCACTCGGACTCATCTTGACCGAATTCGCGGAAGCTTCAGGCTTGAAGGTGAACTGGGAGAAATCTGTGGTCTATCCCCTCCACCCCGACTCTGCCCCTCGGGAAGTGTGGATTGGTGATCAGCGATTAAACTGGACGGCAGAGGCCCCTCGCTATCTAGGGGTTCGCCTATATCACTCACCCACTGACATCTTCGAGGGCAACCATCGTAGGGCACTCGCCTCCATACGTTCCGCCATTGGGTTTTGGCGTCAGCTCCCACTAGCCCCGATCGGCCGCGTGGCCTTAGCGAAAATGGTGCTGGTCCCGCGTCTACTCTATTACTTTACTAACCTTCCAGTGATACCACCTCGCTCTTTCTTCAAAGATTTGGACACCCTCCTTGGCTCCCTAATATGGGGCAAGGGGCGACATAGAATCGCACTGGCAAAACTGAAATTACCCACGACACAAGGCGGTCTCGGAGCCCCCTCATTCGAAGCCTATTTCCTAGCGGCGCAGCTCCAATGGCTCTCCTATTGGACAGCCGGCAGGCACACGTCCGAAACATACATGACTGCGGGTCGGATAACGACACCGGAATTATGCCGTTTGCTTGTGCCGGGATCCCGCCCGGCGGGGACCTACCCCCTCCAGGTGGAGGTGGCCCGGGGGTGCATCCGGCGCATACACCGACTCGCACCAGATAGGCCCTCGTATTCACCGTTGCTCCCGCTGGTGGGCTGGCCCAAAAACACCCGGTTCTTCACCCCTGCCATGCTTCGGGAGTGGACATCTCGGGAGGTCACCGAGGCAGAAATACTATTCGCGGAGGGACACCTCCGGCCATTCCAGCAACTCATTGATGAATACGATCTCCCCCCGGGACAATTCTCGCGGCACCGCCAGCTCCTTAGTCATTTTCTGCCGTACTGTGATCTCACACTAGGAGAGCCCCCCACGCATCCAGTCCTCCACACGATACTGCGAATGGGACGGGGTCGTCACCTCACCACCTGGCTGTACAAGTCCATTCGGGAGTTGACGCCCCTATCATTGGCACCCCTGCGGACCCTTTGGGAGGAGGAGGTGGGACGGGCGTTTCATGACAACGAATGGGACAGGGCACTCGAATTTCCCAAAAAAGTGTCTCGGAACGCCCGTTTCAAAAATATACAATATTACATTCTTCACAGGGCCTACTTGACCCCAGCGCGCCTCCAGCGTTTCTATCCAGATACAATTTTCCTCTGTCCCCGCTGTCAGGCGCAAGATGCAGATTTCCTCCATATGTTTTGGTCATGCCCGGGGATCCAAATCTACTGGTCGACTATCCACGAGACCCTCCGAGAGCTCACGGGGTTGCCCCATCTAGACACCTGGGAGTACTGCGCACTGGGAATAATGGGTCGGAAGCAGCGGCACAAAGTGCCTATACGATTTGTCTCATTAGCACACCTCCTGGCTAAGCGATGCATAGCTATGAATTGGCGCTCCCCTACGGGCCCCCCGATGGCGGCATGGAGGGGGGCGGTGCTCAAGTGGTCTGCGGCTGAGGAGGACACTCTGCGAGAGGAGGAGGCGAAGGGCATACGCAAAACCCCGATCTCCCTGGAGTGGGCGCTGATAATGAATCAGTTTAAACAATCCCAGCCCCTAGCTGATCAGAACACGACCGCAACTACCCCTACTGCCACGCAGCCACGCGCGACACAAACCCACCCAGGTGACGACCCCCTCTAATACTACACACTCACCTTGGGGGGACCAGGTTCCTATCCCCGCTGCTACGGGGCCTGCACCCATGCCGTATGTCCACCTGCATAGTCGTACCCCGGCCAGGGGTTCCCAATGCGCTGCTTCACCAGTTGCCCTACGGACCACCTGTGCTGTAGTCTGGCTGACCCTTCTCTGATAGTCCATGACTGCCCCTAGTTCCCCCCCCTTCCCTGGTTTGTATTATATAGTATCACAAACACCTGTTACATTGCACATGAGTGTGGTGAAGGTTATTGTAAACGTGATGATTGATCTCACCTGACTGGAAACATGTACACTGCGATATTGTCATCCAACAATGATATGTAACGAAACTACTAACAAATGCCAATAAAAACATGTTTAAAAAAAAAAAAAAATGAAACGTTTTTGACATGGTTTTCTTGGTCATGGCAAGAATTCCCTAAGGTCTGCGCCTTCTTGGAAAAAGTTAACTGTTGTTTAACATCCTTCAGTGTAGCTTTCTGTAGCCAATCAAGGCATAGTTTCCCTACTCTGTATGTTGTTACTACCCCTGGATGCTGTTTTTGAACATAGCGTGGGTCTGGCCTATCGATAGTGAAACCCTGTGTTTTGTTCAGGAATCGATTTTGACAGTTGGTTGTGTCTGTGGGCCAGAGCAACCATTCCTTCCATTCTGGATCTGATCTGTTGTGATGCAAAATACTATGTACGTTGACCTTCCCCCGTGTAGTGCTATTACTTGCAGGTATAGGTATGGTCGGTGTGTTCATGTCTTTGACCCTGGCTAATCCAAGGCAAGACGTTTGCTGGACAGTGTCATTCAAAAACATTATTTGCTCAGGGATGATACAGGCTCTAAATAAAGCTTCTACCCCCTGTACTTGCCAATCCAGACCCCAGACAGATGTTATCTCAATGTTATCTTTCCAAAAGTCGAAACACTGTCTAGACAGTTGGGCAATAAAGGCTGCAGAATAAATCTGTTTCGTATTGGTTAACATATTTTTTGTTCCTGTCTTGTTCACATTTTTAAAGTAAAACGTTTCCGGATTGGACAAATTGTAGCCTTAAAAATATGGAAACTTCATTGCAAAAGTTTGTGAGCTACCCTTTGGAGGTGTAGGACAATGTTCCCATTGGTTATAAAAAATACATTTCTAGGTGTTGCAGATTTATGCAAGAAATGATGACCATAGTGGTTATAACAATACATTTGTTCATAGTCTGATGAACCCTCTAAATATTCATGATTTGCGAATACAGTAGACATCTCTAGATCAGACATCATATTATTAACAGTCTCGAAGACCCAATCATCAGAAAAAGTACTAGAGGTAATAAAGTCACTTAATGAAATCTTAAATAAATGTGGAATCGTCAAAAGGTCAGACTGGCCAAAAATGTCATATTGAGTTTGGTTCCAAACTATACCATCATGTATAGGAACGGCTGTGATATTCACTGCTGACAAGTCTCTTGCTTCACGATGGAATAATTTGTGTGGCTGGAGAAGTAAGTTCACTCTTTTACTTGCTGTGTCCATTTGAATATATCTTCCATTTATCAGCATACCCAGAGTTAATACCAGAGCTAACCAAAGTAGAAAGAAGAATATTCCCAAAACAATCCATAGTTCAATCCATGGTGAAACCAGATAAGTCTTTTTCCGGTGATGAAAAAAATCTGTTGCTTGTTCTTTGAAAGTTCTTTGTTCTGGCATCGTTTCAGGTTTGCTTGGATCCTCAATAAACGTATCAAATGCATGAAATAGCCAGAGGCAGTTCTGTCAATGGTTGGAATTGCATCAGGATTTGTTGAATTCGCTGGAACCAGTTGATCACTTGTTACTTTGTTGTAGACATGTGTATCAGGACGAACTGCTATTTGGGTTTCAAGAGGGACAAGTTCCATAGCTTTGTTCCTTAGTCCTTTACTTCTCACTGCAGAATCTTCAAAGGTTATGAGTTTCTCAGTTTGAACCTCTTGGATTGTAGCTAAAGGAGTGCGTCTGCTACATTGGCGGAGTCCACTTGGCCTACTGCTTAGTGTCGGCCACATAGTGTGGTTTGATTAGGTCGATGGACACAAATCTTTTCTCCTTTTTACCAGCAAGGGACGGCAAAAGTACTGTTCTCGATCCGTGGATTGCTAGGGCAGGTACTGGTTGTCTGTAAGAAGGCCCAAATTCCTTCTTGTCCGCGATCTTTTCTCTGACTAGATCAGCAAGCTTTGGGATCCAGACAGGCCTTGCTGGGACGGACGGTTTTTCCTCATTGATGGTTGGCTTCAGGAGCACGTTGCTTTGTTTCGTTCTTAGTTCATTTAAGTCCTGTAAAACAGCCAAACGATCTTTGATATCAAATTTCTTATTTTCCATCACTGTGCCTTGCATATCAAGGTCCGATACTAACATTCTAGTTCCAAATAGAACTTCATATGGAGTGACACCGCCTAGAGAACTTCTTGGCAAGTTATTTAGTGTGCGCTGGACCCCACCCATCAACCGAACCTAATACCCTAGCTGTTATAGACTGCTTTATGTCCCGGTTTTTCCTTTCCACAAAAGAATTTCCCTCAGGATGGAATGAAGAAGAATACCGCAATGCTACCCCCAAACTGGCCACGGCTTCTTTGTAAGCTCGAGAGCTAAATGCAGGACCCTGGTCAGAATGTAGTGTGCCAATCGCGTATGTGCTGATAAAGACTCGCAAATCTTTTATAACAGTTTGAGCGTCAGCCGAGCGCTGAGGCCTCATCCATAGGAACCTAGAACACAAATTCACTGCGACCATGATATATTTATAGTTACCATCCCTTTGTAAGGGACCGCAGTTGTCCAGGTAAACACAAGCTAATGGTTTATCTGAAATTAACAGGGGCGTCTGTGCAGGACGTTTCACAGTAGAGACTTTCATCTTCTGGCATATTTTACATTCCAAAACATAATTCCTGGTCTGTTTCCTAATGCCTGGCCACCAGTATCTCTGTTTCAATAACAATACTGTGGCGGAAACACCTGCATGGACAAAGGCGATCTCTTCATGTGCTGCTAGGATTAGTCCTAATCTGTGTTCCATGTTTGGTATTACCCTATCCCCCACTCCAGCGATTCGAGCAAACTGAACATTGTTCGCATCAATTATATATGAGTATTTGAGTGGACATTTTTTAGGTAACGCTGCACCGCTGCCTTTGCTTAAAGCATTGACAGCCAGCATTATTTCACTGTCTATTTTAGTTTTTGAACGAGTGATTGCAGCTACAGAAGCCGTTTGCACAGCCCCTTTCGCGGCTTCATGAGCCAATTAATTCCCTTCAACGTGAACGCCATCACGTTGATGACTCAGCGTGTGTATCATGTGAGTGTTTTGTATTCCGTTTCGCAACTGAACTACTTGCTCCCAAAGCGTTTTATGCTTGATTGTGCCACCTTTTGCATCCTTGAAACCATTTTGAAGCCAATTCTGTAAATATTCATTGTGAGATTGAACACAGTAAAAAGAATCACACACTAGGAGTGTTTTCAAGTGCCATCTTGAATGCTTGCAGTTCAGCTCACTGAGCTGTACAATCTCCTAGAGATTGTGTTTTTGTGACCATTGGTCTGAATTTGCCATCGCGCATACGACCTTTAACGATCGCGCAAGCTGCACTGTAAGCTTGTTCACTCCCCGTAGCGGGTTGTGTAGATCCGTCAGTATAAATTATAAATTCTTACTGATCAAGAGGGAGAATTTCAGTAGGCAGAAGACATTTGTGTTCGTACTGCAGGAATGCTTGTGTTTTCAAATAAGGATCAAAAACATATTCAACACTAGTTGCAGCAAGAGAATTAACCCATTGTATCCATCTTGGATGTAAAGCTTTTGCATTTGGAATGCTAGCTTTAGTAACTGACTCTAAGGCTGGTACAAGACTCACGACCATTATGCATTTCCCCTGTGCTAGGGCTCTTTCTTTTACTACAGCTGTTTGAACTGCTGTCAGAATTTTTTCTGTAGAAGTGGATTTCTTTTCTGCTTGTGTATACAAGTGTGATTTGTATGCAATGGGTACTTTTTCACCTTCGTTAAAAGTTAAGTAGGTGAATCCGCATTGACCCGGAATGATTCGGATCACTAAGTTGCGTACTTTTATGCGTGTTTGCAAGTGTTTAGTTGCAAACATGTCTGTTTGAAGTGAACGCCGAATTTCTGTGTGTCCTTGTGTCCAAGTTGTGGCTTTGAAATCAGGTTTGATTAATTTGTAGAGAAGTTTAACTCTCTCTGCGTAGTTTAGAATGTCTGTTCTACCAAAATTCAGGAAACCTAGAATTTACTGTAAGTCCTTCAGCATTTTTGGAGGTTGGAGCAGCGCACACTTTTCTAAAAAGTTGGCTGCCAGGCTTTTGCCTTCACTTGAAAGTTCATATCCTAGTAAAAGGACGTTGAGATGGGCAATTCTGGACTTTTTTAAGTTGAATTTGTAACCCTCAGCGGCGAAGCCCAATATAATGGTGTTCACCCTGTTCAAGTGTCTGTCCAGGTCATCGTCTGTCAGATATATATCATCGACATATGACAATGCCTCGTCATCATAAATTTGTAGTAACTCTGTTACTCTTGCTGAGAATAACCCCGGGCTGTTCTTGAACCCCTGTGGGAGTCGACAAAATCGACGCTGGGTCCTCATTATTGAGAAAGCGGTCAAATATCTACTTTCAGGTGCAATATTTTGACAAAAGAAACCATTTGAAATGTGTAATGTGGTTTTGTACTTTTTACGCACAATGTTATTCATTAATGCTGTACTGTGTGCATTTTGCACTGCAAATGTTTTACAACATGAGTTTAGGTGTCTGTAATCCAAAACTAGATGATATGTATTGTCTGGTTTGGAAACAGGAAACAAAGGATTGTTCATTGATGAGGTGCATGTTTCAATCAACCCCTGGTATTCAAGTTGATCTAAGATCTCCCTGACTTGTTTTTTAGCTTCTTGCTTAACTGGGTACTGCCTTTGTGCAGTTGGTTGATTTTTTAACTGAATTTTGTGGTGAGGTGAATCCTCATCCCATCCTACATGATTCTTGTACAATGCTGGGGCTTGGGCCACTGCCCATTTCCTGGCATAAGTATATTTTAAATGTATTGGAACATCATTGGAGAAGGCTGGCATAATGATGTCTTCGCCATGTGGGCACTCCCTGACAAATTCTGGTGGCCAGTCTCGTTCTGCTAGAAGTATATCATAACCCCTTGAAAGGTGCTCCCAAAAGAGTGCTTTCACTATTCTTGGTATGTCTCCCTCCATCCAGAGTGTTATTTCATATAACCTATTTGGAGAACTAACCCTGGTGTCTGCAGTTTCAACTTGAATGTCCTCATTCATGTCCACTGTCTCCAGAAGCCCCTTCAGGTTCTGGCGAGCTACTGTAACTTCTGCTGCACTGTCCAACATTGTCTGAGCCCATTCTCTGTTCTTGATTTGCGTTCTCAGAATCCTCGGCATGTCTGATCTTCAGACCTGCTACCTTCTTCTTGGTTGGAGAATTGCGTTTTTTGTTTGTTTTTCTGACCGTGTTGATCATCTTTGGACTTCACGCGTTTTTCTTTGTTCTCTGACCGTCCTCTTCTTTCAGATGTCTGTGATGATATCTGAAAGGTACGAGAGGAACGTGTATCAGTATCTTGATATCTGTCAGGTTTTCTCAAATTATCCCTATTCCTGAGATTGTACCTCCTTTCAGAGGGCAATTTTGAGGAGACCTACCTCGGGATTGAGAATGCTTCTCTTTGGAATGCTTTTTGCTATTTTCCCACTTCTGTTTAGAAGAGATAGGAGTGTTTTTAGGAAAGACCTTATCAGGACTTTCAGACAATTGTGGTTTAACTGGTTTCCCCCCAAACAGTCTCTGCCTAATTCTTCATAGGATTTTTCAATTATTCTGGCTAGTTCTTGTGGTTGTTCTGTTACATCAAATTCCCTTAATTTCTGGCGGATTGCCACTGATGCTGCTTCTCCTTTAATATTAGATAATATTATTGTTGAGACCTGGGCAAAAATTTTCAGTAACTTCATACCTAAATTCAGAGCAGGCTCTGCCCCTTATTTGTTTTGAATTTGTTTCAGGACATCAGGTATTACCGCCATGGACGGAACACCATGTGTTATTGTGTAGATTGCAGCAAAGACTTTGCCCCAAGTGGCGCAGTCTTCCAGATGTGGTGTGATCCCCATTGGTAAACAGTTTGTTAAAACAATGTGTTTCTCATAAGGGCTAGTATTAGGAAATACTACTTCGATTTGAGTAATTTTTTGAGTTATCCAGAATGGAATTTGTTCACGTTTTGTGGGCATTTTACCCATGACTGCGTGTAAAGTCTGTGGAGTGATTTTTAGTGGATTTCCCTGATGAGGGGCTGGATTTTGAATTGTTAATGGTGGTTGGACTGTGAAAGTCCGCATGACATATTGAACCAATTGTCTATAAATTTTGATTAGCTCCTGGAGTTGAGCTAGTAGTTCCACATCTGAAATTTCTTCAATGTCTGGATGAGGTGTGTAGCCGGCTAAAACCGGCAATGTTGCTCCTGGTCCACCTAGTGGACCGAGCCTGGTAATGTGATTGTAATGTTTTAGGGCGCCTTTAAACCAGAGCTCATGCTCCTGGTATGTGAGTGGAATTTCAATATCCTCAAAAGGAATATATTCCTCAGGTGGATCATCTTCTTTGTAGAAGTGAAACAAATGTGTTACTGGATTTGATTCTGGGAAAACTATCCATGAATAGAATACCTCTGTCTGGTGAGATTCATGTGCCTCTATCACAAAAACTGCTCTACCACCTCTAGGTGTTAGGCCATGTTTTATAAGTTTTAGAGTGATGGCTCTCCTTAAATTTGGATGGATGATTATAGCATCCTCGTCGGTTTCTTGAAAACCTGTACGATTAAAAGCTGCTGTGACTTGGTCAGCCGTAGCTCCACCAGTATCTGTGTTTGTGCCGTTTTCGGTCATTGTTTAATGAAAGTTTCAGAGCAAGTTTCAAGGGAACAAAGATAAGGTGCTCAATATTTTGGAACACTGTATCCTTCAACATTGAACAAACCAAACAGCTAATACATAGGATTTTCGTCCTACTCAGCTATGGCGGATATTATCCCTACCCACTCCGGACGTCTTATGGAGTATTATGAGTAGGGGTCTCTGAGAAAAGCACAACTGAGTTACTTAAGTATCTAGCGTTAAATTAGTGCCTTACCAAATGTTGGGCGCCATGTAGTGTAGTTCCTATATCCCTGATAGGCTCTGCGTATTGGAATAATATACACTTCCCTGGATTGTCCAGTGAGATACTTCACGTGATAGCGTGTTTTTACGGGATGTATGACGTTATAACGCGTGTCTTTACAACGCGTGCAGTTACATCGCGGTTTTTACAACGAACGCGATGTAACCACGCGATGCCATTACAACGCAAGTCTTTACATCGACTTGCAATAGATGGCGTGCTAACATTAGAAAAGCGTAATTTACTATTCCAACTCCAGTCCACTTAACAGTAGGGAAGGTGTTGGGATAGTAAACTACACTATTTGTAATGTTAGCACGCCATCTAGCGCAAGTCGATGTAAAGACTTGCGTTTTAATGGCATCGCGTGGTTACATCGCGTTCGTTGTAAAATCTGCGATGTAACTGCACGCGTTGTCAAAGTTTTGTTGTAAAGGTTGTTTACCGTTTTTACTTTGCCTATGTTTTTACTGACTTTGCTTTTTAAAAATTAACTACTGTTTGCTGCTACTTACCAGCGGTGGAGGGCTGATCTACTCTTCGAGGCGCCATCTTGCCGGTCAGCGCTGGTTAGTGCTCTAGTTTTCCGGCACCAGGGCGCATTTAATGCGCGCTGAATGGACGCGCAGCGCCTGAGGGGCTTCCCTGGATTGTCCATTGAGACACTTCACGTGATAGCGTGTTTTTACTTTGCCTATGTTTTTACTGACTTTGCTTTTTCAAAATTAACTACTGTTTGCTGCTACTTACCAGCGGTGTGTTTGCTCGCTGATCCCACCCACATACCCGCACTATAAAAATTATTGCAGACTTTTGCACAATTTCACAATTTCTCTACCTCATCGCTGTGGCGACTTCTGCGGGGGCTGGAGGGCTGATCTACTCTTCGAGGCGCCATCTTGCTGGTCAGTGCTGGTTAGCGCTCTAGTTTTCCAGCACCAGGGCGCATTTAATGCTCGCTGAACGGACGCACAGTGGACGCGCGCAGCGGGCGCGCCGCTTGCGCGCCAAAGGCAAGCCCGTCTGCGCCCGTCAGAGTCTCGAAAGCGACCAGCGCCGATCATGCTACTCTGCCGCCTCAGGAATCTACAGTACATTTTACTTACTCTAGTGATTTTCTTAGAGGCCTGGATGTGGCGGCTTGTCGGCGATCTCACACTTTGGATGTGGCAGTGAGGCCTTTAGGGGCCTGTAGTGTCTGCAGTTTTCAGTTGGGGGGGCTGTGCTTTTTTATCCAACGGGAACTGTAGTCCTAATGAGCGGGCTAAACCTGTGCAGCTCTCGGCAGCGCTAATAAATGTCCGCTCACTTAAAAAACACCATGTGGACGTTTTTGGGCTGCTGGAGGACGGCTCACTAGAAATGCTGTTCCTTACAGAGACCTGGCTCGACTCTACTTCTGCCCCCATAGTTGCACTGGCTACTCCTGTGGGCTATAGGATTCTGAGAGTCGATCGCCAGGGGGCAAGGGGAGGTGGAATCATGGTTATATACAAAAATCTCTGGGATCTTCGTTTGGGAGACTCCATGGCCTGGGCCGGCTGCGAGGTGCTTGATTTTAGCGCCCGTTTGTCAGCCCATTTTACTCTTGGTGTCTCCTTGATCTACCGGCCCCCTGGACCAGCTGGTCCTTTCCTTCAGGCTTGGAGAGATGCGATTACTTCTAGGGCGGTCAGGTTCTCCCACTATTTGGTGATGGGTGATATGAACTTTCATATGGATCTACCCGAGGATAGGGAGGTGATTGACCTGATGGATACTCTTCATATGGCTCAACTTAGCCAGCACGTCGGCCTTCCCACCCATCGGGCCGGACATATATTGGACCCTATTTGTTCTACCTTTCCTATTCTTGTAAGGGATCCCCTCCCAGTGACTTGGTCAGACCATTTTATATCCTATTTTTCTTGGACTGTCTCCAAGGCTGAGACTCGGGTGCATTGTTATCAGAAGCCTGCTCTTGGGAAATTGGATCCTTTGGATCTTGTACAAGCCTTGGATACCGCCAGGCCGGTTTTGTCTGGGGGTCTGGAGGAGTGCCTGTCAGGGTTTATGGGCTGGGTTTCCAGAGCAGTGAATTCGATTGCCTCCCTACGACCTATTAGACCGGCCAGAGCTACACCCTCCAAACCATGTTTTACACCTGCTCTTAAAGCGGTTAAACATGAGTGTAAAATCTTGGAGCAGGCGTGGCGCAGGAGTGGCTACTGCCCTGTGGCTAAATCAAAACTTAGAGCAATGCAAAGAACCTATTATGTCGCCATTTCTATGGCGAAAGGTCATTTCTTTGCGGCTCGCATTGACGCTGCCAGGAACAACTCCAAAGAAATTTTTGCCATAGTGCAGAGTTTCACCTCCCCGATGGCTCAAGCGAGTGTTACTCCCTCCTCGTTTGACTGGTGTAACACTCTGTCTGGGTTCTTTAGAGATAAAATCAAGGCCATTCAGGCCTTGTTCTCTTCAGGCAAGGGCGTTCAGGGAGGGCCGCAGACTTTTTAAGCCGTGCCCCCCTCTGCTACGCTGTCTGCCTTTAGACCAGTTCACCCGCTGGAAACTCTTAAAATTCTTAGAGGTCTGAAATATGGTTCTCCGGCAGATGCCTGCCCGGCTAGGCTTCTGGCCGCTGTAGCTGAGTGTATCCACCTTGAAGTCAATTTGATTATCAATCTGTCTCTACAGTCAATGGCGGTACCTCAGGGCTGGAAGCAGGCGAAGATTCTTCCCACTTAACCCAGGCAATTATCGTCCCATCTCTCTTTTGCCAGCTATAGCCAAAGTCTGTGAGAAGGTGGTGCATAAACAATTGACAGATTTTGTGGGGACCGAGGCTCTTCTGCACTCAGCTCAATCAGGGTTTCGTGCTGGCCACTGCACTGAGACGGTCTTGGTTGAGGTTGTGGAGGCCATTCGGGCGTTCCTTGATGCTGGGGTAGGGCAGCTCTGATTCTGCTGGACCTCTCGGCGGCCTTCGATACGGTCCCACATGATCTTCTCTTGGCCCGCCTTGCTGAGATTGGTGTGTCAGGGGCTGTATGGGGCTGGCTTAGGTCTTTTTTGGAGGAGAGGGCTGGGCAGATCTGGCTCCCTTCTTTCTATTCCGCCCTCCACTCGGTCACCACGGGTGTCCCGCAGGGCTCATCCCTTAGCCCTTTGCTTTTCAACATTTATGTTACGCCTCTGATCCATCTGGCTGCGGCTCTCGGGGCTAAGGTATTGGCTTATGCGGATGACACCCAGCTGCTCTTCACTTGGGATAAAGCCTCTAATTCGGTCCTTGCGGCCCAACAGTGCCTTCATTCCATCTTTACTTGGCTGGCGGACGCTCAGCTCAAGTGTAATGAGCAAAAATCGGAGATCCTGCTTTTTGGCACTTTTCCTGTCGACTTTCGTGAACAGCTGTGGCCACAGGAGCTCCCTCTTCCCCATCTGAGGGACTGCCCGCTAAGAATTTGGGTGTCTGGTTCGAGGAGAATCTTTCCTTTTCCACCCATATTAGGAAAACTGCTGGCTGCTGCTTTGGCCTTATTAAAACCCTTAGGAATTTTTTTCCTCTTCTCCCGCAGGCAGCCAGAGAAACAATCACCTGTGCTCTGATTCTCTCTCGGCTGGATTACGCCATTTTCCTTATATGTGGGGACCCCTGGGTACATGATTAAAAAACTGCAGGTGGTCCAGAACACGGCGGCCAGATTGCTTCTGGGCATTTCGTCAAGGAAGAGTGTCACCTCTCATCTGCACTCTCTTCATTGGCTACCCGTGGCAGCCAGGATCAAGTTTAAATTCTTGGTCATGGCCCATCGTGCTCTCCACGGTCAGGGCCCCCTCTATCTCCAGAGGCGTTTTTCTTTTATGTCCCCACGCGGGCCTTGCGCTCTTCGTCCCTATGTCTAGCCTCGGTTCCGCGCTTTAAACTCCAGAGGGTCGGGGGTTGTTCTCTGGTAGCCGAGCGCGTTACAAGTGGACATAACATAACATAACTATAAATTTGACATTGGACTGAGGTCAGTATGTCTCTATCGAGTACATTAAACTTAATTACTTGTGTGTGCCAGCTAACTCAGAGGTCACTAGAAACTTCTCGAATATACAAGAAGGGATTAGTTTCTGACAACCGTATAAACATGACAACTTTGTTTCCCTTAGAGTCGGAACAATCTCAGAACCGTGGAAACAATAGATAACAGTTTCACTCAGTCAATCGTGCATGCTTCGTTTCTACAGAGTTGCACAGAAATAGAGAGACAGGCGTGTCAATAAAAATTGTTTATTGAACAGTCTTATTTCTCATGCTAGAGATATGAACTGCTACAATCGTAAGACAGGCTGCGAAGTACAATATGTACAGAGTTAGCAGTAAGATACAATAATACAGCACTAGCATGGTTTGTAGCTATGACATATATTCATAAAATACATACATAAATAACAAAGGCTAAAATGTGGATACTCATCTGATGCTTCTAAATAGTTCTACCCCAGTGTACCTAACCTAAGTGTAGTACGAGGTAAGAAGTAGGTGCTGTTTTCTAAAGTATAGCTAGCTATAGCTATAGTTTTAGTTTTGCCAAGAGTTGCCAGAAGTTTCCCTAAGTTCTAGTCTGCTCCATACCTTAGAATGTGCGAGGTTGGAATGTCTTTTCCGGGACTCGATATCTAACACCCTGCAAAGGGAATCAGAAACACTGGAGCTGGATTCTCTGCGAGGAGGATGACAGCGTTTGGTCAGTGTGTCAGGCTGGAACTTGATTTCCTTCTGACCTTGCCGTGGCGAACCGCAAGTAGGCAGTCGAGCTGGACCATACCTGAACCGTGGTTTGCCAGGGCAAGTGCAGGTATATTTATACCTAGAAGGTGTTTAGGTATACCTGTATTGACGTCATGAATGAACCCCTAAGGAATAGATCTTCATGCATACTAAATGAGTTCTTGGAGAAATCAATATCCAAGCAAGGGAAATTCCTAAAGGCTTAAGAGTCTGGTTTTCCAAGAACTCGTTGTGACGTGGATGGACGGATGTAGGAGACCATGCCTGTATTTCGCTAGCATGGACAATGCCTAAATAAGGGCTGGATTTTCTATGCCTAAATTAGAGCAATATGAATTGTACCTATATAAGGGCATAAATCAGAAAACCTATGTATGGAATCTAAATCTACATACAACAGGGGTTTAGTTTGTTACTTAGAAGTTTTGAGTGAGGCAGGAAATAGATATGAGAAACACGAACACTGGGACATGTGTATGATTATTTGTTCATTGTATTAAAAACTTTCAGGGTGAAGTCCATCACAGAATGAGGTTTCCACAGTTGAGAGTGTAGGGTGGGCAGTGTTAGAGCATGAGACATGTCTTCCAAGGCAGATAAGGTTCTCTGCAAGTTGTATATAGCATCATAGATTACATTTAGCTATTGAAGCAATACTGTAAACTCATGTTTTAGGCATCCATTGGTGGGCATATGCAGGTTAGTGTATTAAAGGGGTGAGGACAGAGGGAGGCAGTGGTGACTGGTGTAGAAAGAGGATGACAGATTCATCAGCAAGTACAGTGTTGTGAGAGTGATTCCATGGGTACTGAGTAGCTCATGCGAGATGGGAAGACATTAGGAAAGTGATGATTTTGGGGTGCGGTTGTTAGTGTTAGAGAAGCTTATTCAGTTATGACATGGTTTGTAGACAAAGCAAAAACCAAAGGAAATGATGGACGGAGTGTTGAACATTGCAAGCACTCACCCCCAGTCAACTGATCTGGGTTTAATCCATCACCGTTCTTTAGCCCACTCTGCCACCCCAGTTCAGACATGGCCATATGCAAATCAGTCTGACCCTGTGCCTCATGGGAACAGTCCAGCCCGAACTGCCAAGCCATGTTTTCCCTGGAACGGAAACAAGCTTCCTAGGACCGGTTTCTGGCATTTCAGCCGTCTTCAGCCAGGCTTGCTTGAATCCAGTGGCAAAGTGAGCAAGGGACTCACGTCTGAGCATACCCTGCCAACTTATGGCGAACAAAGCAAAAACCGAAGGAAATGATGGACGGAGTGTTGAACATTGCAAGCACTCACCCCCAGTCAACTGATCTGGGTTTAATCCATCACCGTTCTTTAGCTTACTCTGCCACCCCAGTTCAGACATGGCCATATGCAAATCAGTCTGACCCTCTGCCTCATGGGAACAGTCCAGCCCAAACTGCCAAGCCATGTCTTCCCTGGACCGGAAACAAGCTTCCTAGGACTGGTTTCTGGCAATTCAGCCGTCTTCAGCCAGGCTTGCTTGAATCCAGTGGCAAAGTGAGCAAGGGACTCACGTCTGAGCATACCCTGCCAACTTATGGCAAACAAGGCAAAAACCAAACGGGCCAAAGAGTTAACCCTAGTTAAAAGACCCAAGGGCATCCCAAGGATGCCTCTTGGACCTATGTACCGAAAATAACACTTGCATGCCGTAATACTGAAGACCTCATGGACTGATTGGGGTACTGCAACCATGACCCAGGACATCACCTGAGAGTGTGCCATCATCCCTGAGCTCCACTACACAGAGAAAAGGACATCCAACCGCCCCCATCATGGAAAGGCCCCAGGAAAACTGATCAAAGACCTACCGGAGTAATAGAAACAGAGCAGACAAATCCTCGAGTGATCATCGGAGTCCAGAATAGGGTCTGCACCAGAAGTATCTACTCCTGCCATTGCCTCTCCAAGACTTAGTGTATGGTCAGAAGCTGCTTACCTCATGCAGGACGATTGTGTGCCCTGCTAAAAGGGCCTGCTCAATACTGAGAACCCACTGCTGTGGGTAGGTACAACATGGCTCTTGAACTGCATAACAACATACAGGTGAGAGACTGAAATAGGTCTAGAGCCCTTGAGACTGTATGCTGAGAGAAATGGGGGGAGAGTGCTGCACCAATGCTAGAGGCTTCTCCACAGTAACCGCAAGAACCTAGGGCCTCATTTTCAATATTTAGACCCCCGGCAGTGCAGCAAGCCTTCCTGCTGTGCTGTCGTGCATCAAAATACAACAAACAGCAGCCATGACTCAGCACAGACACCCTTGTGTCATTTTCCAAGGATGCCTGTGCTGAGGAGATGATTGTTTTTGTGCAGGAAGGGACACTTTTCTGCACAAAAACAATAATTAAAGGCATTTTCCTCTTTTTTTGTGTGCTGCATAGAAAGAGGAAAAAAGTATCTCCCCTCGTCGCTCCTCCTTGCGCCTCCCCTGAGGAGGTGTAGGATTCTGACTCATTCCCAGGAGTGCAAAATGTTGTAAATCTGGGAATGCGTCAAGTTCCATGGATGTTGCTTGGGAACACCCACAGCAACACCCATGGAACGCAGAGTTATGCTGGTGCATCAATAAAAGTGAAGCAACAGTGGCGCAATGGGCTTGTAAATAAGCCCCTTGTGCCTGTGGCGGGGTGAGTCCCGCTTTGAAGCATAAATAAGAGACTCATTCCCTGCCAGTCAAGTATTCCAGCATTATTGTAGTGTGTAGTATTTTGCTTTCTGTGTCATAAACTACATGTATTTAATGAAAAGAACCACTAGCTGCTCAATTATGCCATTATGCTGCTGGGGGTGGTGTTGAGTGCTGAGCCCGATTAACCCCACACAAACTGCCCTGAGAAGCCTGTGACTTCGCCATTGCTACCAATGAGAGTCAAGTGCTGGAAGGGTTTTACTGAACCTCAGTTTGAACAGCCAGGGTGGGACAGGACTAAGGACAGCAGAGACAAATGACCCCAGCCCCACAGCTGTGGCCACGTAGCCTCAGCCTGGCCTGTGGCCTCTCATACGTGGTCTGATATCATCTTTGACACTAAGGGCCTGGTTTAGATCTTGGAAGATGTGTTACTCCATCACAACGGTGACAGATATCCCGTCAGCCAAAATATAAATCTCATAATATCCTATGGGATTTATATTTCACTAATGTGACAGAGTAAACCATCTGCCAAGGCCCTAAAGTATCTTTCTCCACACAAGTTAACTTAGTTGCCAAACATATGTCTTTCCGCTGTTGCTGCCTTTAATGGGATACGACCACAACTGCAGACTCAAGGCTGGAAAGCTCTTCGCACAGCGGCAGCCCTAGCACATCTGGAATACTGTAATGGAGAATATAAGGAATTTCCACCTGCACCTCAAGTAAATTACAAAGAACATCACACTCTTCCACGCTACTCATTTGAAAGTTGAAAGGGTGAGCTCACATCACAACAACATTAAAATCACTCCACTACAGCCTGTCAAGTAAAAGTCAATTTCAAAATGCTGTGTTTGGTTTGCAAAGCACATCCCAAGGCTATCTTGCCAAATTATGTATTCCATATCCCTGGTTCAGAGGTCTCAGCTCAGTGTGCCATCATTGTCTGGGATTGCTCTCATCAAGGCTGAATGGTTTTTGACAGGTCTTGGCACTAGCAAAGCTCTTGCCTCTGAAAATACACACCACCAAATACAAAAACCCTGCACTGTCCCACTCTGCACCATGGTATACCTTCAAATGTGTGCACTGAAAACAGGCGGACAGTGCAGTGTACCACAGCAAATGTCCTGCTTCCAGCGCAGGCATGGACACACACCTATGGGGAATAGCGCATTAGTATATGGTGGACCAGCTAGGTGTTTGAAGCTGCCAGTCCACCTTTCACTGCAGGCAGTGACCCAACGTCTATTTCAAAGCGCGGCGAATGACGGCACTCGTCTGCTGGGGGCTGCCAGGGGGTCCCTAGGACCTCTGTACCACCTTCACAAGGGCTGCACTTGGGGAGAGTGCCGACTATGCACCGCCTCTCTGCTTAGTGCACAGCCAGTACTCCTCCTGGTGGCCTCTTTGCCTCTACGTCCATGTCTGTAATATGGCACGATCACTAAGGTGCACAATTCCATCAGTTGCTCTGGGGAATATAACTCTGGACACGCCTCGTGGGGATCACATCAGCTTAGAAATAGTGCTGACATGATCCATATTACAGAAGAGGCCATGCAAGCATCTGCACTCCCTTATGTAATACTGCTGGGGCTCAGGAGGTCCAACAATTGGGCACAATGCTCGTTGAGCCCAATGCATTATGTAAAACACTGTCCCAGATCTTTTTCCAATCAACTGAAACTTACCTCTTCCTCCTAGAGTTGGCACCGGAATGACTTGAACCTTTCCACAGCCTTTGCTCATTTTCCTCCTTTAATACTTTTGGTGCTCTTTGGTGAGATGTCCACATTATAAAAATATTTAACGAAATGGTAAATAAAATATGGTGTATGGCTGCTCCATTTGTGATGGTTGATCCTAAAAATATAAGCTAGTGACCAAGAGCTATATTCTCCCTCGTTTTGCCTTTTTGAGGAAGGAACAATCTCTAGAAAGCCTGGAAGGTCATATATAAATAGACATTATAAACACATTTAATATTGAACGATAACCCTCTCTCTTCTCAGTAAGAAATGGAATTGTATCAATTACTTGGTTTGTCTGTTTTTGGAAGTACCACGCTTTTAACTCCTGCTCTCGTGGGAAGATGCTCGGCTTCAGTTCGATGGAGGGAGGAAAATGAAAACATATGACATCACCAGAGGGGACTTAAAAAGAAGTCCAGTGCAAAGGCAGACTTCGACGAAGTTTCACAAACCCATACGTTTTTGTAGCATTGCAAATGGAGAATGAATGTGTGTTCTGGATGACACGCAGAGGTACGTAGTCGAGGTAAGTGGTTTGTATTGGATTATTAATTGCATCAGCGAAGTGCAGAATCCCTACTTCCACCGCTTGAGCTGCTGAGTGAGTGATAGGCGCATTACATCATCAAGCCGCCGCCGATGATTATTGTCATCAAACAAAGCTGTGCCTGACCACAGCGTGTTTGTGATTGCATTTTTGTCACACTTGTAATAGAACACAAGGGAAATTAAACGTTTGAAGTGGATTTCAGGTGGAGGGGCAGTGTGACATAAACCACACCTGTATTTGCCCTGTCAGCAACCCCGGCATTGTAATCAGAAGGAAGCATCCCGGAAGGGCTGAGTGACCGGCGAAACGTAAGCTGCGTAAGCTCCTGCGGTGTTACACTCCTTAAACGCGCATGTCACGCTGTAAAGAAGTCACAGAGAGGGCATTTTTACACTACTTTGCATCACCTGTTTTGACATTAACAAAGTAAACGATTTAGCCCCTTCGCTGCCAGGCCTTCCCCCCCTCCTGTGCCAAGCCTTTTTTTGGCTATTTGGGGTAGTGCGCGCTTAGGCCCCTGTAACTTTTTGACCACATTAGGTATCCACGCCAAATTTGCGTCCTTTTCTTCCAACATCATGGGGATTCTAAAGGTACTCAGGGTTTGTGGATTCCCCTGGAGGGGTCACAGAAATGAGCCAAAATACAGCAACATTTTGGGGTTTTTTCGGAAAAATTGGAAAACCGGGCTGCAAATGAAAGCATCTGAGTTTTTTCCTGCAAATGTTATCAAAAAAGGGTTTGTCGGGTTGAAATCACCATTTTCCCAGCTTTTCGGGGACACCAGACTTTTGTCAGAAACCCAACATTTTTTACACAGTTTTGGCATTTTTCTGGGACGTAGCCTATTTTTGCTATTTTTCGTGCTTTTGACCTCCTTCCAGTTAACGGCAGAAATGGGAACAAAAGCAATGATGGATCCTGGAAAGCTATAAATTTTCGAGAAGAAGACAAAATTCTGAATTCAGCAAGGGGTCATATGTGTAGATCCATCAAGGTTTTTTTATAGAAACAAACAGTTAAATATAGGATAAATTGAAAATTAGTTGAAAAAAACATCCTTTTGTGTCAACATTTTCACCTGTAACTTCTTCTAATTATGACAGCTCTTTGAAAGCAATATACCGTTGCATCCACTGGACATTACTGGTTGTGGGGATATATAGGACTTGTAGGTTCACCAAGAACCCGACGAGCCCAGAGCCAAAAACTGAGCAGCAAGTTGCAATGGTTTTTTATTATGTACCGGGTATATAGTAATTATTCTGTAAAAATGTGTGCATGGAAAAATCGGTATGAAAGACACCTATGTATTTCTGAAATGGGAACAAAATATAGAGTTTAGAAACAGTAGATATTTGCACATTTCTGAAATTGGGAATACTCATACTAGCATGAGAATTATCAGTCATTTTTTAGAATAACTTATTTTTTACACAATGTCTTTCATTTGGAAGGCAGAAATGCATCGAAAGTCAATAGATAATAACAGTTCCTTTACAAATCTGAATTACCCTAAGTCTCCCGATAAAAATGGTACCTCACTTGTGTAGGTAGGCATAGTGCCCGTGACAGGAAACGGCGCAAAACGCAACGTTGTCACAACTCAATATCGCAGTGAAAATTTACCCTTTTTTGGCAAAGTGCCTGGCTCTAGTTTTTTAACCCTAGCTCTGTGGGCACCTTGGGAAACCTAGCAAACCTATACATTTTTGAAAACTAGACACCCAGGGGAATCCTGGATGGGGTGACTTGACTGCCTCCCACCAGGGTCTGTTACCCAGAATCCCTTGCAAACCTAAAAAATTGTCAAACAAAACACAATTTCCTCATATTTCTGTCGTGGAAAGTTCCAGAATCTGCGTGGATCCACAAATTTCTACCCACTCCGCGTTCCCCAAAGTCTTACGATAAAAACGGTACCTCACTTGTGTGGGTCGGCCTAGTGCCCGCGACAGGAAACGGCGCAAAACGCAACGTGGTCACACCTCAATTTTGCAGTGAAAAATGACCCTTTTTTGGCAAAATGTCTAGCTGTAGTTTTTGAACCCTAGCTCTGCGGGCACCTTGGGAAACCTAGCAAACCTATACATTTTTGAAAACTAGACACCCAGGGGAATCCAGGATGGGGTGACTTGACTGCCTCCCACCAGGGTCTGTTACCCAGAATCCCTTGCAAACCTAAAAAATTGTCAAAAAAAACACATTTTCCCCACATTTCTGTGGTGGAAAGTTCCGGAATCTGCGTGGATCCACAAATTTCCACCCACCCCGTGTTCTCCAAAGTCTTACAAAAAAAACGGTACCTCACTTGTGTGGTTCGGCCTAGTGCCCACGACAGGAAACGTCGCAAAACGCATCGTGGTCACACCTCAATTTCGCAGTGAAAAATGACCCTTTTTTGGCAAAATGACTAGCTGTAGTTTTTGAACCCTAGCTCTGCGGGCACCTTGGGAAACCTAGCAAACCTATACATTTTTGAAAACTAGACACCCAGGGGAATCCCGGATGGGGTGACTTGACTGCCTCCCACCAGTTTCTGTTACCCAGAATCCCTTGCAAACCTAAACAATTGTTTAAAAAAACACATTTTCCCCACATGTCTGTGGTGGAAAGTTCCGGATTCTGCGTGGATCCACAAATTTCCACACACCCCACGTTCCCCAAAGTCTTATGAGAAAAATGGTATCTCACTTGTGTGGTTCGGCCTAGTGCCCGCGACAGGAAACGTCACAAAACACATCGTGGTCACACCTCAATTTCGCAGTGAAAAATGACCCTTTTTTGGCAAAATGACTAGCTGTAGTTTTTGAACCCTAGCTCTGCGGGCACCTTGGGAAACCTAGCATACCTATACATTTTTGAAAACTAGACACCCAGGGGAATCTAGGATGGGGTGACTTGACTGCCTCCCACCAGGGTCTGTTACCCAGAATCCCTTGCAAACCTAAAAAATTGTCAAAAAAACACATTTTCCCCACATTTCTGTCGTGGAAAGTTCCGGGATCTGCGTGGATCCACAAATTTCCACCCACCCCGCGTTTCCCAAAGTCTTACGAGAAAAACGGTACCTCACTTGTGTGGGTCGGCCTAGTGCCCGCGACAGTAAACAGCACAAAACATAGTGAGGTAACATCAAAATTGCCTATCTCAAAACCACCTGGTTTTGCAAGGGGGGTCACTTGGGTTTTTGGCCCGGTGCTCGGCGGCCATCTAGGGAAACCTACCAAACCCATACATTTCTGAAAACTAGACACCTGGGGGCTTCTAGGGAGGTATGGCTTGCGTGGATCCCCCAACGTTTCCTTACCCAGAATCCCCTGCAAACCTCAATTTTAGCTGAAAAAAATCACTTTTTTCACACATTTTTGTGTGGGAAAGTTGTGGCATCACCGGGCTCACTCAAATTTCCCACCTCCCAGCGTTCCCCTGGGTCTCCCGGTAAAAATGGTGCTTCACTTGTGTGGGAGGCCCAAGTACCCGCGACAGGCAATTTGAAGTCACCTCACTACGTTTTGGGCCCTTGCCTGTCGCGGGAACTTGGGCCTCCCACACCAGTGAGACACCATTTTTACCGGGAGACCCAGAGGAACGCTGGGAGGTGGGAAATTTGAATGAGCCCGGTGATGCCACAACTTTCCCACACATAAATGTGTGAAAAAACTGATTTTTTCAGCTAAAATTGAGGTTTGCAGGGGATTCTGGGTAAGGAAACGTTGGGGGATCCACGCAAGCCATACCTCCCTGGAAGCCCCCAGGTGTCTAGTTTTCAGAAATGTATGGGTTTGGTAGGTTTCCCTAGATGGCCGCTGAGCACAGGCCAATAAGACAGTTGACCCCCTTGCAAAACCAGATCGTTTTGACATTGTTTGTTTCTACAGCGTGAGAATTTCGGCACAATATTGCAAGGAAAATGTGGCAGACATTTTGAGGTTTGCAGGACATTGTGGATAAAATAACTTTTTGGAATTCACAAGAGAGACATCGCCATGAACTCCAGTGGGTTTACGACAATATCTACAGTTGGTGGGTTATTCTTACATGGAACATACACCTTGGCAGAGAAACTAAAAAGACAAAGATTCCTGCACAGCCATCTATTCCTCAAACGCACACACATACTGGTTGGATTTGGCACAAGGGCGAGTGATGGTTCAGTATATTAAATTTTATTAACAAGAGATTCCACAAAAATGAAATGCACTGTTAATAATTAAATGGAGAAAAAACTGAACCAATGACTCGCAGCTCGTGAGCTGTAAAGCCACGGCAAGGCACCAACCGCTTTACAGGCCATTCACACACCTTTCATACGTGATACACACAAGACCATTCGCACCACCAAGCACAAAAACAACACATTACAAAATTCACAAAAGGGACAAGGTACACCCTGCTTCAGAAAGGCAAATATTACTGCACAGCCATCTATTCCTCAAACGCACACACATACTGGTTGGATTTGGCACGAGGGTGAGTGATGGTTCAGTATATACAATTGTGTTAGCAAGGGATTTCACAAAAATGAAATGCACTCTTAATAATTGAAAGGGTGAGAAACTGAACCATTGACTCACAGCTCGTGAGCTGTAAAGCCACGACAAGGCACCAACCTCTTTACAGGCCATTCATACACCTTTCATACGTGTGAGACATACAAAACCATTCACACCGCCAGCCGCGGGCCCATCACATAACAAAACTCACACCAGCACACAGCGCCATTCAAGGGCCCATCACTTTCACATGCCCACATTCCTGACACAGCAACTACACAAGCTGATGGATTGCGTGGAGTGGCACTCAGCTAGCAGTGTGTGTAGTGACCAGCAGCAAGTCACTACTCACACACCGCCAGCCAAGCACCATTCCACACACACCGCCAACCAAGTGCCAGTCCACACACACCGCCAACACATTTAGGATTTTTTTTAGATAAAAATAAAAACACAAACAAATCGCAAATCGGTACAAATCTACAAACACAAAATCAGAAACTAAAATAAGTAATAAACAAAAAGCACCTTTATCAAAAACTCATATATACTCCAAAACAATACCACTCACTTGCCAGAGGCAGCTAAACTACTCACCACCACCTACTCTGTACAGACACAGTATGGATCAACAATATCCCACTAAAAAAGAAAGAGCAAAGCAATTACACATAAGACTATGCAAAACACATTGCAAAGAATTTCATGCTCAAACCACTAACTAAATATGCCGCCATTATGACATCACTTACAAAAAAATTCATTAAGACATTACAATATTACTCATTTGGAGTAAATACAACAAAAAAGAAATTCTTACCAAAACAATGCAACTACACAAAACTGCAGAACAACCACTGTCGAAACTGGAATCAGGAATCAAAAGCTTTAGACTAGAATAAAAAGGAGAAAAAAACTTTATTGTCACATATGCATATAATGCTCTAGACCATCACGTACTACGCAAAATGTATTACTTGAACCTCCCACTTTCAAGAAGGAAAGATCGATGGCCCAATCCTTTACAAGCAACGCAGCGAGAATCTGGAACTCAGCCTCAGCTCCGGACCACCCCGCCCTCTTCCCAGTCCTTCAAAACTGACCTCAAAGTTCTCCTCCTGCAAAGACACTTCCAAACTTAATTCACACCCTCTCTATTGTCTGAAGGAAGTCTTTACATTATAGGAAATTCTGTTCTCCATGCCCGTAGAAGTGCCTTCCCAGTGTGTTCCTGTGTTTTGAGTGTCTGCCATTTATTGCACTTTTATACCTCTACTTGTACTTTGTACTCTTTTGTAACTTGCACACATGTCACTTTTCCTCTTGTAACGTATTGTTTGCTACCTCTTGTATTTTGTTTGCTTTTGATACATGCACAATTACCACCATTGCCTCATGCAACATAACATTTGCTCTTGTTTTCAGAGTGTCTGCCATTTATTGCAGTATTTTACCTCATGTGACATCCATCAGAGAGCTGCGTGAATAATTACCTGGTAATCCCCTCAGCACAATGCAAACACCCACCCGAAATAGGTACCCAGGGAGATCACACCGTTCGCATCGCCCTAACCTGCTCAAGGTTCATGTGACCTCAGTGACAGTCACAGCGACTGGATCACTGTTGCTCTATGGTGTGCTGCTTCGTAGGCCTGCCCGCAAGACTGGAGATGAACTTCAGTATGGATTGTGGTGGACAGGCCTTCAAGGTTAACCCACAATTGACACCACTAGGGTACACCTGCTTGTGCTAAGACATCAAGCCTTCTAAGGTCTAGTGGGGCCTTCTGCGGTCTAGCATGGGAATGTGCTCCCTCAGTACAGTGGTGTGGTGTACTGGTCATGAATGCGGAACCCCGTTCCCCAGTTCCAAATTCCACAGCTCTGGCCATAGTACCACATCCCCACTGAACACCATACTTGCCTTCAGCTATAACCTAATTGTGCCCGCTATAAACACTTGGATGTGGCTCAATTCAAATTATGCACTTGATAAGAGTAATATGCTGCCTAAAAAAATAAATAAAAAAAAACAACCACTCATAGGGAATGCAGAGCATGTGAAATGTAAGCAGAAACAACATGGTTACCTAAACGATCTCTCACTAACTATTCAGAAATCAGCGATTGGTTTCACCTGAAAAGTTATGGACATGACTAGAGGGCCCTGAAGGGAACCGTTTCACTGTCCATTGCTTACATCCTTACAAAACGTAATCAGTATGGTATAAAAAGACCACATCCATAAACACAGATCCATGGTACACATTGTGTTTTCCAATCCACCCATCAACCAGGTATTGCAGTACCTCCAGGAATGGTACACTCTCCCAACCTGGAAACAACAATGCTCTTGAAAGTAGCACTTCACTGGCAAACTCTGTAAAGTGATGCTGGTGTATTTGGATGTAAAAAAAAACAATCTGGCCACTTTGCAACCCCTCTGTCTTGCTATTAGTTAGGTATTTCATTCTCATATAAGAAATTCTATTTCTTTACATGCTGCTGCACTTTGGATTTGAAAAATTAAAAAGAAGGGCATTTCTTGGCATTTTCGGATCCATTTCACAGGGAAGCAACTAGAAAGACGAGCGTTTTTCAAATTTGGATCCATTTCACAGGGAAGCAACAACAGGCACACACGAACGAAGCCGAGCCTCGTGGCATGCCTGGGCATACCAAAGTGCCCCCAACCTAACCCAAACCCACCGATGCAAAAATCATGCTGCTGCACTTTGGATTTGAAAAATTAAAGAGAAGGGCATTTCTCTGCATTTTTGGATCCATTTCACAGGGAAGCAACTAGAAAGACGAGTGTTTTTCAAATTTGGATCCATTTCACAGGGAAGCAACAACAGGCACACAAGAACGAAGCCGAGCCTCGTGGCATGCCTGGGCATACCAAAGTGCCCCCACCCTAACCCAAATCCACCGATGCAAAAAACCTCCCTCCCCAGCCCCAAAACTCACCTTTACTCTCCGACGCGCAGGAAGCAAATGACTTCCTGTGCCTCGGAGAGCAAAGGGGAAACCTCCAATGACGTCAGCGCGGCTCGCACACTGACGTCATTGATGACGCGGGGGGGCGGAGGGAGGCAGGGGAAGGTCTTCCCCTGCCTTCCCCAGTAAAAAAAAAAATCGACCACTCACGGGGGGAGCGCCAGCGCTTCCCCCGTGGGTGGGTGCCATGACGAGCTGGACTCGTCATGGGCACAGCGCGACTGTGCTCCATGGGCACAGAAGGGGTTAAGACCATAATTTGCTAGATAAGTTCTAGGTTTAGATGGGAAAACACATAACTAAGGGCTAGATGTTCTAACGCAAAAAGACATTTTCAAATGTACAAATTCATAAATGCGATTTGGTAACCTGCTACCATATCGCAATTTGGGATTTCAAATCAGTATTTGGAAGGGGCGTAAATAGGGCGTCCCTTTCAAATACCGATTTGAATTAATATGTATGAATGTTTTGCAACCGAAGGGGCATATTATCAAGACAGGCGATAAAATTATCACCAATTTAGCGGCAGACAACCTCCGCTAAAACAGCGATAATGGGCTTGATAATATGCTCAATGGAATTCCAATTGAAGCCCATGTTAGATGTGAAGGACATCTAACATGGGCTTCAATTGGAATTACATAGAGCATGTTATCAAACCCATTATCGCCGTTTTAGCGGCAGTTTTCTGCCGCTAAAGCTGCGATAATTTTATCGTTTGTCTTGATAATATGCCCCGAAATGCGGTCGCAAAACATTCACACTTTACTGCCAACTCACAGTTGGTGGTAACCCATTTACCCTTTGAGAATGGTTTTTAAGAGCAGGTAGTGGTGCAAGGGACCACTGCCTAATCTTAAAAAATGAACCTTAAAAGATTCATTTTTTTTTCTTTTTAAATGCATCCTGTTTTTGTTTAAGGAAAACAAAAGGCTGCATTTAAAAAAAATGCTTTCTTTATAAGCAATCATACACATGGTGCTCTGCTGATCCTAGCAGGCCACCATCCCTGTGAAGGCAGCGGATCAAAGCTTGTCACAAATTACGATCTACCTCATAATATTTATGAGGTAGGTCTATTTGCAACCCACTAGGAATCGCTATTTTAATAGTAGGGGCTTTCTAACATCTTTGTACATTAGATGTATTGATCACCAAATAGGGATTCGCAAAAAATAGCTATTTGTATTGTTTGTACATCTAGCCCTAAGTGCTTCTTTTGCGGATCGCCAAATGATGACATTCTCAGATCAGCATTAAGAGAGAACGAGCCTGGAGACCTCACAGTCAGGTTTTCTTGTATGCAAGAATATTGGGTACAAAAATCTCATCCAAAAATGTCTATATGTATTTTACTATTAATTAGGTTAGCAGTGAGCTCAAACAATTACCATGTCCCACCCTACTTGAGGTATGTTTCCCCAGTGAATTAACCCCCACTATTGCTACATTTTTACGCAGCCTCAATCTTACTACAACTTCATTGGTCATCAAACTGTGGGAACCGCCTTCCAGGGGGTGGGACTCAGCACCACATCAAGGGTGGAGGAGCACGAGATGCAAAGAAAACAAATATTGCCAGTGCTTATACGTCTGGCTTATGAATGCACTGTCAACAGAGAGACCTAAAACTCCATGTAGGTTAATGACAGTCCTATTTCCATCAGTGCTGCTGCCAGTGAAAAACACCATACATTATCTATTGTCTAAGACACTTAAATAGCATTATGGTATGCTTGTTCCCCTGAAAGTTCAACCTCAGGCAGCTGGATATATGCACAAACTGGTCACAGCTGTGTGGAGGATAAGCACTTATTGGGGAAATACACAACTTTTGCTCAATTAAAACTTGTACTCCTGACTCAATTAAAACATGTGGGTGGAGCCAAAGCCACCCTTCAGTAATCCTCACATAATTGCGTGGGGACAGCTCCGCTGTCAAGCCTGACCATAAAATAACCAATTGGTGCAGATTGCAGCTGTGTTACCGGTTGTGCTATGTTTATTAAGTGGAGCAGATATTAGTTAAACAAAATAGGCCCTCAGTCTGCTTCTAATAGTAGCCATGAATGTTCTGGATGATGTGCCCAATCAAATCACAGTAGACCTCTCACTCAGCATGACACCAGAGGAAAGCAATGTGGACTTCAGTGATGATGTAAAAATAGCAAGCAAACAAACAAGTATATTGCATTCAGTTGTCATCCGTTGTATTATGCACATACTCATAAGTATGAAAAAATACAATTTATTTGCCACATGAAGCAAACAAAATAGTTTTTTTTATATCCAATTCAATTTTTTGTATCTGTTTCTCAAAATATTAGATCATGAACTGCGATTCAATATGGGTAAATCATGGTAATTTTAAAACAAAAAGTTGGAATTGGTGTCATTGTATTCGGTGATAAGGTGTTGATGTTGAAGATTCTAAGATGGAAGAGACACATATGGGCGTACTCAAGAAAATGTTGTAAAATGTGCACATGTGCTGGTGTTATAGTCACAAATGTAGAGTGGAATCACTTTTTCTAATCCCACTGCACCAGTCCCATGCCAACTTGCAGACAAAAAACATACTAACATCTATTTTTGCAGTCTTAATATTATGAGAATTCTGGTATGGAGCATACCTCCCATAAGGGAACACATTGCACTATTGAACATTCATATTTCATTGTTGGGAGTGAAAAGTCTCTTGCATGATGAAAGACATGCACCGCTTCCCTGAGTGTCTCAACTGTATTCATGTCTGGATCCCTAATGATGATTTTGGTTGTCATGGCGGAACCCTGATCATGCCTGTGTGTATATGGCCTGTCTCACAGGTTGCTGTCTTTTTGGACTGAGAGGTGTGCCCAAAGCTCTACCCTCATAATGGTGAAAGGCTACTGACTAGGAGTTGAGAAACACGAGCATGATGGTGGCAGCGTACCATGTAGTGTTCAGTAGTGAACAGGTCATTTTTGCCTGTGTGACTGGAGTGAGGCTTACAGGCTCACTCACTTAAAGTTCTGCTGCTGTGTGCTTAACTCACTTTTGGCCTACATCAGTTTTGGGGTGGAGTGCTGCGCAGTGCATGTGAAGTACATATGTGCTGGGTGTGTGTGTGCCTGTGAGTAGTACAATACAGAGATACTGCAGTGCTGTCTGTGAAATGCGTGCAGATTACATGCGTGTATATTATATGCAAGTGCTAAGTGTCTGTGTGCCTATGAGTGGTACAATACATGAAGAATGTAGTGCTGTGCAGTGTGTGTATGCTGTATGTGCTGGGTGTATGTGTGCCTGTGGAGGCCACAATACATGACAGACTCTGGGTTCCATTTTGGGGGACCCAGGGCTGACTGGAGGAACATGAGGATAGAAGGTAGAGGAATCCACCCAAACAGATTTGTTGATTGCTGCATTCCTCTAAGCTGGGTGGGGCACACTGGAGGAAGGGAGATTCAGGTTCTTCAGTACACTTCAAAGGGTGCTCTTTGATTCAGCGAAAGGTCACTGGGGAGGTGGCTGGGCATATCTCAGAAAGGAGCTGGGTTTGATAAGAGAATCATAAAGTGTAGGGTTGAAGCTCTAAGGTAATATTTTTATACATATCACTGTGGCTGGCATCCAGATGTGAACTCCTAGTCACCCCCACGGCCTTTGTTGTGAGGCTTTCAGATTTGAAGTCACTCCTGCTGTGATAGACTGCTTTCTGGACACAGGGCACAGGAGAGGGCACGTCAAAAGGATGCAGACCCCCAACACGAACATCAAAGGCTCAAACTCTAAATCCCATTTTGTGTCTGGAAATGGACTATATGGAGGGGAGCTACTGCTCCCCAAAACTCTCAATTGTCAAGCAGCCAGTCGGGCTGTGCAAGCAAGAGAAGCTCTGTGAGACTTCTGCCTGTGATGATGACTGAGGACTAAGGCCTGCTTGTCTCCCAGCATTGTGAGGGGACATCACCCAGGGAACTCAAGAACTCCTCTTGGAGCCTGGAGCACATGCCTGGTTGCCAAGACCAGTGTGCCCGGTGAGCGGGAGGAGAGCATTGGAGGGGGCGAGGTCCACTAGGGGATCCTGGTGATTGGCTTACCATAGCGAGGGATGAGGACACAGCTGCTGCGCTGATTGGGTCATTTTCCTGTGAAGGGGAAAGTCAGCAACTCCCGTATGGCAGAGGAGGGTCACCATGAAGTGAGCCGTGACCGTTGGTACACTGATCGGGTTATTGCCCGTGTGCAGTTGCCAAGTCAGTGACCCAGTGTGCTATGTGGGGCTACTGTGAAGATTGTTGCTGTGCCGATTGTACCGTAGCCCTGTATGGGGCCAAGTCAGCGACCCTGTATGCCAGAAAGGCCCACCGGGAAAATTGCTGATATGCTGATTGGGCCTTAACTGGTGCGCAGAAGAGGAATGGTGACCCCGTATGCCTAGGGGTTCCACCACTACAAGGCAAGGAGCAGGATCTAGTTGAAACCATCATCCAAGGAAGGTGGCCACCATGGGGACCGAGGCACCCAAGCCATGACTAAGGACCAGCACCAGGATCTCATTCCCCTAACAAGCATGATAGGAGAATCAAGAACCCCCGGCCAATGCTCTTTGCAAGACTGCATGTGAGGATGTGAAAGACACCCAACTGGAGCCCTCCCGCTGAGCCACGCATGTGAAACACTTACCAGTGGCAACTACTGTAGCTTTAGTGTCCACTAATAGGCTCTGGCTGCTCGGATCCTGCTGCTTGTGCCTGTAAAACTGATTGACGGGTCAGACGGCACAGGGGGAACTTGCTGGCCAGTTAGTGCTTTGGCACTGAAACAATTTTGACTTTGCTAAAGAGTCAGAGTGGGAGTCCTGAGACTCGGACTACTAGTGGATCTTAACCAGAATGTCAACTATAGTGAATGAGGAATAACTATTACAGCTAGAATGTTATTGAATGTGCTGTGTACAACTTGATTGCTTACTTGGAGTCCTAATGCCCGACTATGGGTATGCATAGATTTAGCAGGCAGGTATGATATTAGATGCTGGTTTTTATCTATTAGAATCACAACATACTGTACTGTCTCTCAAATATTCTTGATGTGAACTGCACAGTGTTGTCTTGGGACTGTAGTCCACGTGGCGACTATAATGTATGGAAGAATGTGACGTTGGAAGCTCTGTACATTGATGCCTAATGTTATGTCTCTGGTTTTTTGTGTGGTTTTTTTTGATGTTCCTAGAAAGAAATACAAATTTTATTTAAAAAAAAACCTAATTCAGCTAGAAGAAGAAAGTGGGATTCAGGGACCACCCTATGAAATACTAGAGCCCTGACCTTGGGGGCCGTATGTATAGTTTGTGAATGTTGTATTTTACTTTGAGTTTGTATATAAATAATCTTTTTTTCAAAAAAGCAGGTATTGGCAATCATTTATTGCGGCTGCTGAATGTATTTTCAGTTGTGAACCTGTGTTCACCCCCTATGTCTTCCTCCCCACTGCTCGACCCATGCTACCAATGATTGTCATGTGCTGAAAGGGTTCTTTGCCCACTTGCTAAGGATCCATAGAAGACCAGGCCCAGGACATCAGGAGTGGAAGGCCTCAACCTCCCTAACTGGGTCCAGTAGCTCCTTCTTCCCAGTGGTGCTCCAAATGGGGTCTGACAATTACCAGACACTCTCTACCTTTGTCGATCATTTGAGCTTACACCTCTCCATCTCTTCTGTCGGAGGCATCTGTCTGTACAATGAAAGGCTTTCTATAGTCATATGCTTTCACGTGCACTGCATAGCACCTTCTTCAGTAACTCAAATGCTTTCTGGCACTCCACAGTCCATATTACTTTCCTGGGTTGCTTCTTGGAAGGAAAAGCAGTGAATGGGGCAACTACTGTTCCATAGTACACCACAATGTTGGTTTAATGCCCGGTGAGCCCTAAAAAGACCTTTACCTCAGTCTGTGTAGGTACTTTCCACTCCATCACAGACTGGATCTTGGCATACAACAGGCAAATCTTCTAATTACAAAAGAAGTTGAGAACCGCAAAACCTGAATAATCAAAAATTGTCGTGATGTAGCGTGCTCCTGGGGATTAACTTTCTAATCCTCAAAGCGTGTGTCATGTATAGCATCCAAGTAGCAACTCCTGATTAGGAGATATCCCCCTGTGCACAGCTGTAAGTCCCTATGGAAGGTAAAAACATTGTACAGAAAATGGTCTCTTAGTTGTTCGTATTTTTAAACTGATGTTTATTCACAACAATTGGTGAAGAAAATTAATTCATATGCACATCCACAGTTCCGAGCAAATATGTAAAGTTCATTGGTTTACATCAATCCCGATGCATTTCGGGAAACGAAGAGCCTTTCGTCAGGGGGAACAAACATCTATCACAAAAGAAATAATGCTTATAAATGAGGAGATCCCAGCAGGGTTTGTAGATAGAAAGGTGACGACGAAGTGAGTGTGTTTCGCGTGTGAAAACAAGCGCATATGCTAATGGACAAGTCTCGTGTCATCGTGCAGAAGAGTGCAAAACACAATTACCCTCGTAAAAGTCTCCAAACGGCTGGGTTGTTAAAGTTCAAGCTATGATAACCAAAGAGGTATCTGAACAACCAAATGGTAAAAAGTGCAGTGTTAGGTTAGTTCCAACACTGGAGATATGCAATGTGAAAATAGAAAGTGAGTGATTAGACGTGTCCGTGTGCAAAACGGGAAAGAATAAACAGTCTGCTACCAACACCAAAGGCGTGACTATAGAGTGCAAAAGTCCCCAAAGAAGACTCACGGGTACGTGGGTAGTCCAAGAACTTGGTGACCTGTATTAACAAAAGGAAGGAATACATTATGGCGACCGCGAGTTGTGTGATCATAAAAGGTGTATTAATGGACCATCAAAGAATTACTCACGGGTATCAAAGTGAAAATAATCCCAGTGTGGAATCACAATCCATGGGGCGAACGAGTGCCTCGGTGGTGTACGCCACGTAAGAAACGTTAGATGGTCATGTGACCGGAGTGCAAAGGTGAATGCTCCTCCAAGAATAGATGCCATCTTGGAATGGTAGGGTGAGTGCGAGAAAAATAACATAATATGCAACGTAGAAGCATCCAAAGCAGATGAAAGAAACCTTCAGTGCAAAAAGGGTGAAACAGAAGGATGCAAAAAGTGTGAACTTATGTGGAGACAAGGGATGGCACGAATATTCATACATAAATAACAGTCCATGATGGTAACAACAGTCCTATATGAAAAAGCATATGTGTTTCATGTTCAATGAGAGAATAAATCAATAAATCAAGAAAATCTGAAAAAACAGTATCAGTAGAGTACTATCATATTATAAGTAACAAAGAAATTCCATTCGGTCATTGAGGCTGTTCGGTTTCATCGTGTTCAGAAAACGGATCCAGTAGTTCTCTCTCTGTAGTAGTTTGTTATTGTTGTCTATGCCTTCGCATTTATTGACCACCTCCAGAACCAAACTCAATCGTCTTACGTTAACATCTGAGGAAGAACTTTAGCTCTACACAGTTGACGTGAAATCATTATATACGTCCACCCCATATGATCTTGGCATCGAGGCCATTGAACACGTGTTGCTACACTCGACATTAGATTCACACTTCCAAGTGTTGTTAATGGAACTGTTACACTTCACGTTATATCAAAGTTACTTCAAGAGGGATGAGAAATGATTTTTACAATTGTCAGGTACTTCGATGGGTAATTGTGCAGCCCCATCGTATTGATGCAGCGCGGAAACCTGGGTAACGGGAATCAGGACAAAACCCCGTACCTAATATCCTCCCTTCGTCACAGACCAAATATCACATTAACACATTCACGCCTACAATCCTTTGGTGGGGCCCATAACACCAACATTCACACTTCGCTTCTCACTGGTCTGCACTTACAGGAGAGATGAGTGTTCAAAGCGCTGACATGAAAGGAATACCTTATAACCTATGGAGAGAAAACTTATTTACACTTCTATACACTACTACCTTTATTACTGCACATCATAAAGCTAAACATTAAGATACTCCTCCCACGTAATCGACGGATCAATTTAGTTGGATTGAGTTTGATGATTTAGTCCAGCATACTCAAATATCCTGACTAACTCCCCTTCAATAAACGACCAAACAATAATTTGTTTATCTAAATAATGCAAGAATTATAGTTCCATCTAGTAAATCTATTAATCATTACGCAAATCACAGAACACCATAGTTACCTATTCTGGCTATCGGTCGTCTTCTAAGTCATCAAATTTAGTCGTCAGCACGCTCCAGTCCCAAAGATCAGGTCAAGAACCAGAGACGTGCAAATATCGATCAATGCCCATAGATCTCCTAAAGTCCGTTGTTCATCAAGAAATTGGGCAGCAATTCAGTCTGTCAAAGATTCAGGAACACAGCCGTCATGTAGTGTCACCGTCGTCTCCGTCAGCAAAAGGAAGAACCAGAACAGCAAGCAGCCAAACGAACGACAACTATTCTTTCTATTCTAACGTCATTTTTATAATGGAAATAAGGACCAAAAGTTACAATATTTAGAATTTGGGATCATCCCATTGGTTGGGTGGGATCGTCCGGTGAAGTTTCACATAGTTCATGATGTCATATTGTCAGGCATGATCCATCCGGTTCCTTGCATAAGTCAGTTGTTTGAACATTTGGCAAGCGTCCCATCGTGACCTTGCTAAGGCACATCGTGGCTGGGGTCATGTTGAGGCTACTGGTACGGGTGTTTGGCGCAAGCTCACTTGGTCTGAAACCTCGTGGAATGGTGGCCGTCGTGTCATGTGTCAGTCGGCCATCTTGTTTTTAGGCCCAACAGATAACTTAAGCGAAACAAACACAAAAAGTGGCTTATGCGGACGACACCCAGCTGCTGTTCACCTGGGATAAAACATCGAATTCTGTCCTTGCGGCGCAACACTGCCTTCGTTCCATCTTCACTTGGTTGGCGGATGCTCAGCTTAAGTGTAATGAGCAAAAATCTGAGATTTTGCTTTTTGGCAAATTTCCTGCTGACTTTCGTGAACAGCTGTGGCCGCAGGACTTTCCCCTACCCTTGTCCGTGGGACAGCCCGCTAAGAACTTGGGTGTCTGATTCGAGGAGAATCTTTCTTTTTCTACTCACATCAGGAAAACTGCTGGCTGCTGCTTTGGTCTTATAAAAACTCTTAGGAATTTGTTTCCATTGCTCCCGCAGGCTGCTAGAGAAACTGTCACTTGTGCACTGATTCTCTCTCGTTTAGATTATGCCAATGCACTTAATGCCGGGGTCCCTGGGTACCTGATTAAAAAACTACAGGTGGTCCAGAACATGGCGGCCAGATTGCTCCTGGGCATTTCGTCAAGGAAGAGTGTTACTTCTAATCTGCACTCTCTTCACTGGCTGCCCGTGGTGGCTAGGATCAAGTTTAAACTCTTGGTCCTGGCCCATCGTGCCCTCCATGGTCAGGGTCCCCTCTATCTCCAGAGGCGCTTTTCCTTCTATGTCCCTTCGCGGGCCTTGCGCTCTTCGTCACTCTGCCTTGCCCATGTCCCGCGCTTCAAGCTCCAGAGGGTGGGGGGCTGTTCCTTCGTGGTCAAATCCAGCATGGCCTGGAATGCTCTTCCATTCGATCTCCGCCTCACTCATGATCTTGTAGCGTTTAAAAAGAAGCTTAAAACACATCTTTTCGTATGATGGTCCCTTCTCTACCCCTTGGGTCTCGCGCCGGGATACTCACGAGTAGCGGAGCACGTAACAAATGGATATAACATAACATAACAAAACAAGGAAATTACGAATAAAAATGTTAAGCCCTCACTAATTCCCCTATGTGCTTGTAATTATCTAGCATATGGCGACATTTAAAGCGTTCATATTCACTCAGTGATGTCATCTGGTGCAACATACGATAATGTCACGAAAGCAACATATATCATGCGATATTCTATTCTTCTAGTATTAGTATGCGTACATAGGTTAATTACAAATTATTTTAGCCATGCAAAATGCAAATCCCACATATGTTTCATACATTAGTAATGTTGATTACATTTTCACACAAACACATTAATAGTATTATAATTAATTGATTATTCTAATTAGTATGAACGTGCAGAATGGGGGGGTATACAAAATGTTGTACTACCCGCTCCATTAATCTCCCCTTTGGTGATTATATCACCACACCATTAAATTGTTGTATTTCTTTTTATGGAAATGAAGTGAGTTCTTGCTTTTATTCATAACTCAGTTTCCCCAGTCTCTTCTCTTTTCGCTGTTTTATACATATTCTCCTTGAATTCTAATTCTATTTCTTCAAATTCCCTCTCTTGTTTCTTATCTTTTCTCCTTAAATTTTCTCTTTTTACTTTTTCTGAATTTTATTCTTTTCACGACAAATACACCCTAATCCTATTATTAATACTATGAAAATCACACATGTTAATGGAAACAAGATTTTACCTAAAAAGGTACTATCTAGGTTGACTAAGAAATTCTTAATAGCAGATATTTTCTTTCCCATCTTTTCCCAAACACCTTCAACCTCCAGTGGTGCAATTTCGTCCTGTAGTTCAGTTATATTTTTAATATAAATTTTCAAATCTTTACTTTCGTCTGGAATGTAAGTACAACAATGTTGAACTTTCAGCATTCCACAGACTCCACCCTCCTTTGCCAATAATATATCAAGGGCAAATCGATTTTGCATTACCATGGCACTCATAGCAACCATTTCAGTGTTTACTAACAAAAATCCTCCCGCGGTGCTTGTTGACAAGCGATCCACTACTGTGGAAATTCTTCTAATTTTGTTTGCATTCAAAGATATTCCCACTGATGGTATCAATGCTCCAAAGATATCACCCACAATTTCTGACCAAGACTCTCTCTTTCTATGTGCTAAATAACTACCTAAGTTATGTACACCATCTTCACCTCTTCCCATATGAAAAATCTTCGGAAAAACCAGGCCTACATAACATGTGCCATACCAATGGTCTGGCAAACGATAATACATCTTGTTCCCGCAGATAAAGTATAACCCAGGAAAAACTGGATCATTTCCACCTTTAAAACCCCATCCACCCATGATTCGGTATGTATCATGGCACTCACTATTACCTACAAAGTAATTATCATATGCAATCTGATTCCTTCTAATACACAATTTCCCTTTCTGAGACCAATCTAAAGCCATAGTCGGACTAGCTTCTCCTTTCAAGTGTTTATCCATTTCTACATCCCAGACTGTCTTCTCCACTTCTCCTTCAGATGCTTTCCTTTGCATTTTCAATCTCCTTTCTTCAACCATATCCAAAAATGTCTTTTCTTCTTTCTTCAAACTACAAGTCAAATTGTTTTTAAATATATATTCTAATGTTAGTTCTTTAGTCTCTAAGAAAAATTCACCTAATACCTTTGCAGGTTTTACCTTGTTTAGCTTGTTAATTGATGGTACTTGTGAAAATATGTTATCTATGTCTGAAAAATAATACTCTAACTTCCCTGTTTGGTAAAATAAACTAGCTATTACACTACATGTTATTCCATAAGTTACTGGAAGGTGGTGATAAGTCACTCCCTCTGATACAGGTGCAGGTAACTGCATACAAACGTAGCAGTCCCTTACGTCCATTGTCTTTACATATTCATAAAATAATTTTGAAAACACATTATTAGAAAAATCAGTTATAGACCTGTCTTTATGTACCTTTTATCTATTCTAGTCGGAACTACCTTTTGAATCTTTTCTATATCAGTTTTGTTTTCACTATGTCCTTCTATTTTATCTATAGTAACCTTAAATGAGATCATGAGAGCAAGTATACTCCACAGAAGCATTAATAATCCTGTACAACAACAACACATTTTACACCATCTTTTCAGAAATATACATCTACCTTTTCTACTATCTGTGTTTGCCATTTTTGTTAAAATGGACAGTGTCTTTTGACTTAGCCTCTTCTACTTCACAACTAGTTTGTCTAACCCAAGGCTCTAAGCACCTACTTGGTTCTACCAGTTTTTGTCTTTTCCCGTATTTTATTGTCTTTCCATTAGCAGCTTTCTTGTCTCATTCAGTTTGGCATCTCATCATCTTTCACTTTTCCTTCGTGATCTGAATACAGAATGTCCTGAACATCGCTTCTTCTCCAATATCGGACAAGATAACTCTCAGGATTTCCGATTCTTCGTCCTCCTCAACCACTTCCGGTACAATCACCTCTGGATTTCCTTGGCTATCCGCCTCTTCTTTTACTTCAGGCAGGGCCATATACGTCCATTCTGGCGAATTATACGTCTGGTTAGGTTTCCTCGTTCTTTTGCTTTCTGTAATTACAATTATTTCTCCGTCTTTTGATTTCTCCTGACTTGTCACTTCATTCACTTGTTCAGCTCTTGGTGAATTTACTTGTGTCAGTCGATATCTCAATCTTTTTATTTTATTCGGCCAAACGTCGTCTTTAGCTGCTCTTTTCAATTTATTTCCTTTATCATTCTTTTTAGTTCTCCAAGCTCTCTTTCTTAGAATTCGACCTTCAGGTACCTCGTCTTCGCTTTCCTCTGACTCTGTTTCAACTTTCTTTTTACTTTCAACAGTTTCTTTTTCCACCACTTTGTTTTCCCTACTTCTGTCCCTCATCGAATCTCCGGCACGCAATCTTCCTGCTGACTACTTGTCCCTACTTCTAACTGGATGTTGGAATTCCCTACACCTCCTCAGGGGTTTCCGCAGAAATCTTTCCCTCTCTCTCTGTATCTGGCACCTGTCCATCTAAATGAGTTATTTCAGGTGGAATTTCTCTCAATCTTTCATCCGGAACTTCTCTTTCAATAATTTCTTTATTTGTCTCTTCACTGTCTTTTTCTTTGTCTTTTGCCTTGTCTTTTTCTAGAACATTGAGTTCCTTGTTCAGTCTCTGAGTCTGAACTGGTATCAGAAATCTGTAACCTTCTTCTCAGGGAAATTCTTCTAAAAGTTAGATTTGGCTCTGATTCCCCCCTTTCAGGGTTTTCTTTTGTTTTTGTCTCTTCGTCATCTGATTCAGTACTAGATTCTGATTCTTCAAAATACTCCTTTTCTGTGCTATCCACTGGATTTGGAATTCTCAATGTGTGACTTGCATGAATCCAGTTTTTCAGTCCAGCACACTTCACAGCTGTTGTTGTGGTCAAGATAACTTGTCGTGATTTTCCCCACCTTGGAACCAAACAGTTTCTTCTTCTGTGTACTTTTATTCTTACCCAGTCCCCTGGGCTCAGATCATGGGCTTGCTTCTTTTCAAGGGTGGTGGCATCTGCTCCAACCTATGAAACACAGAATGAACTGCGTCAGCCAGGCTTTTACAGTAATCCAACACCATGTCATCAGTTATATGCAACAGCTTGTTGACTGGTATGAACACATGCCGCATCGCTCTTCCCATGATGATTTCATGGAGGCTCAACCCTGTAGTTTTGTCTGGAATTGATCTAATAGTCATGAGTACTAGAGGCAAGACATCAGGCCATTTCATACCTGTGGCTAAAAACATTTTCCCTGTCCTGTTTTTAATAGTACCATTCATCTGTTCCACCACATCAGAAGCCTCTGGGCGATAGGCGCAATGTAGTTTTTGCTGTACATTCAATGCTTCACAAATCAATTTTATGATCTCATTATGGAAATGTCTTCCTCGGTCTGATTCAATGGTTACTGGGAATCCGAATCTAGAGATAAATTCCCTCAAAATTAATTTTGCCACTGTTATTCCATCATTTCTCCTTGTTGGGAATGCTTCCACCCATCTAGAAAACAAACAGACCATAACTAGAACATACCTCAACCTGTTACAGGGAGGCATCTCAATGAAATCCACTTGCATTCTGGTAAAAGGCCCTCCTTCTCGACCTATTGTTCCTAGGCTCACCACTGTCTTTCTTCCAGGGTTGTATTGCTGACATATAAGGCATCTTTGACAAAGACTTTCTGCTACTAGTCTAAATTTTGCATTGTACCAGGTCTGCTTAAATGACCTGATCATAGCATCTCTCCCTATGTGTCCCTGGCCAAGATACATCCGTGCCATGGCGGACATCATGCTATCAGGCATAACTGGTCTTCCATCCCGATAGACCCACACATGATCCTTCTCTCTTGGTGCACATCCTGCTTTTACCCACTGTTTCATTTCCTCATCTCCTGCTTCTTCTTGTAATTGCCTCACTTCCTCCCAGGTACCTACAGTGTTAGTAAACATCCAGGTGCAAGAAATCACCTCTTTCTCCTTTGCCCTGTTTATCGAATTCTGATTACTTCACAACAGCCAATTGCCTAGGCAGCTGTATCGCCTCAAGCAATTTTCCAACCACCTCAGCATTCTTAATGGGAGTTCCACTCGATGTCAAAAATACTCTCTGCAGCCATATCTGGCCGAAATCATGTTCCACACCGAAGCCGTACTGGCTGTCGGTTATCACTGTCACTCTCACACTCTTCCCAATCTTGCATGCTCTAGTCAAAGCGACAAGTTCAGCTACTTGGGCCGATTTTACTCCTTTCAGGTAGGCTGCTTCAATTACTGCTGCAACTGTGCATACTGCATATGCTGCACTCAATATTCCATCATCTCTTCTTAAACAAGACCCACCTACGAACATCACAAAATCACTTTCTGGTAATGGCATATCCTTTATGTCAGGACGTGGTTTGGTACAGAAATCGAGTACATCCAGACAATCATGATCCGGTTCATCTCTAACTTCCACATTCTCAGCATCAGGCAGCAATGTTGAAGGATTCACATTCAAGCATCTTACAAGACTTACATTTGTTACACCTACTATGACTTTCTCATACTTAGTCAGCCGACTATGTGTCATATACTGAGTGCGACTCCTTCATGAGGTACAAACACTTTCACAGGATATCCCATCACAATTCCTTCACTCTGTTCCAGACTCCGACAGGTAGCAGCCACTGCTTTCAAGCACCCAGGTAAGGCTACAGCTACTGGGTCTAGCATTGATGAGAAATATGCAATTGGTCTCCTCAGTTTTCCATGCTTCTGTATTAGAACAGAGAGTGCACATCTGTTTCTCTCACTGCAGTACAACTCAAACTCTTTTTCATAATCAGGCATACCTAATGCAGGCGCTTCACACAACCCATCTCTCAAACGCTTAAAAGCTGCCAATTCCTCTTTGTTCAAATCAATGGGATCTCTCACATCACTTCTTGTCAAATGTACCAAAGGCTTTGCAATCAAAGAGAAGTTGCTAATCTACTGATGACAATATCCAACCTTTCCAAGAAACATTCTCACCCCTCTTTGGGTCATGGGGGCTCTCATTCCTTTTATGATCCTGATTCTGTCTATTGTTATCTTTCTCAGTCCTTTTGCAATATTATGACCTAAATTTGTACTTCTTTCTTGCACAATTGTAATTTTGATGGTGACACTTTAAGTCCTCCATCAGCCAGATGATTCAGCAAGGCTATAGTGTCTATTTCACATGCTTCACGGGTTTTCGACGCCACAAGAAGGTCGTCGATGTATTCGACTAACACTGAGTTTTCGGGTATTTCTAGACTCTCTAAGGATTTCTTCAATATATGATTAAATATTGAGGGGCTTTCTGTATACCCCTGTGGAATCCTTCACCAAGCCAAAACACGTTCGCCAAAACGAAACGCAAAAATCTGCTGACTGTCATGGTGCAATGGGATGGAAAAGAAAAGAAAGCATGGCATAGATCAATCACTGTATACCATTCTGCATCATGGGGAATCTGATACAAAATCACAGATGGATTTGGTACAGTGGGACAGCAAGATACAACAATTTTGTTTATCTTTCTCAAATCTTGCACTATCCTGAACTTTCCATTAGGCTTTTTCAGTCCCATAAACGGGGAATTACATGGACTACTCATTATTTCTCTCAGAATGCCTTGTTTTATCATCTTTTCAATCACAGGAGTAACTCCTTCAATTATTTCAGGTGTCAATTTATATTGAGGAGCATTTGGATAGCTTACTCCTTCCTTCACTGTTATTTTTACTGGATCTACATTTCTCATTAGTCCCACATCCTCTCCTGTGAAATCCCAAACTTCTGCTTTTACGGACTGTTTCAATTCTTTAGATAATTCATCAGGGTTAAATACAGCATAAGCTTCAGTGACCTCATTTTCCCTGTTTGCCATAGTCATTTTATACAACACGTCTCCATCAGGAGTTTCAAATGCTATCCCATCAGGGGTACAGAATATAGTGCAATTCATTTTACACAGCAAATCCCTACCTAACAAATTCACAGGACTTGTATCGCACACAACAAAGCAGTGCATTTCAGAACATTTCCCTATGCTAACTTTCACTGGTTCTGTAAGATAAGTTTTAATCTGTCTGTTGGATACACCAACTGCTTGGATCGTTTCATCCGAGAGAGGAAGGCTCTTAACATCAGTTGACCTGACAGTTGATCGAGTAGCACCAGTATCGACTAGGAAAGTAATACTTTCATTAATTATCTTCCCATCCACAAATGGGCCTGTCTGGTCTACTTCTAGAGTTGCGCCAAGTACGCACTCCTCTTACTCCCTTCGGCACCGTCAATAACCCTCTTCTGATTCGCTCTCATCGCGTTGTAGCCAATACTGCAAAACAGCGCTAGCGCGCAGCAACTTAGTTACCTGTTCTTTGTTGTAGAATCCTGTCTCATTACTGTATTTCTGTGAGTTTTTGCTTTGTGGAAAAGGCAATTTTGGCACCTGATTCTGTTGGGTAACAACCTGCTGCTGTCGCTGCGGTTGATCACTCACCTCATTCTGCACCTGTGGATTCAATGATGCATTTTCATTGTTAGTACTTGGGGGAAATTTACACTCGGATTTCCAATGCCCTACTCTACCGCAATTATGACATGGGAATTTCTTTTTAGCTTCTTCTATATTAAAATTTCCCTTACCTTTCCCAGGAATGAATTTTTGTCTAGGGCCTGTATTATTTGCTTGTTTCGCTAACTCAGCTTCCTACCTCTCTGCTGCTTTTACTTGTGCCCACATAGCCTTCTCTTTTAATTTTCGCTGTTTGCTTCAATTTCATCACTGAAATATTTTGCACGTCTCAATACTTTATCTATTTTCTTATTTTGCCAATCTACAGTATGTTGTTTGATCATCTCATTAATCTCTGGACGTAGACCATATACAAATCTGTATACAAAATGACTTAAACCCTTTTCACTCAAATTTTCATCACCGCTGAACTGTTTAAAGGCCAAAATCAGTCTTTCATAATATGCATGTACTCCTTGCTTTCCTGATGAGTTCTGTCAATTTTCACCCAATCTGTTTCTTTAGGAGGTACTTTATTTTTCAGAAAGGCAATAACCTGTTCATATTTCTTCATAACCTCTGGGTCTGGGGCTCCTGTCTTTGGATCCCTAGGGTATTCTTGTGTAGGCCAATTAATCATTAATTTACACCCTGTCCATAAATCTGCTGGCACTATTATGTCAAACAGGCTGTTTATGTCAATCAATAATACTTTAGATAATTTCACAAATCTCTCCACTTGCCTATACCACTCAACGGGCTTTTCGCGTAGTCGAGGGAAATCATTCGTTAATGACAAAATATCTTGTCTAGTCCATGGAACATGTACATATCCTCCTCCTGGAATTTCTCTCATGGGGCATTCTGTTACTACCTTTTCCTTTTCTCTCTCCGGGAATGCTGCAAATGTTTTCTCTGAGGCATCATCTTGTTTTCGGTACCACCTGCTTCTCCATTCATCTACATCTCCCCATTTTCTCAACAAAATAATTATCTCCTTAATCTGACTTATCCGTCCTGTGGTGTTCAAATTTTCAATATCTTTTTCAGTAAAATCTATTCGAAATGGTTTTTGTAAAGCCTTCACCTTTTCAATATCTATAGCCATTTCCTTTGCTACTTCTTCTAATCTTTCATGTAAATTTTTCGCTCTCCATGTTACGCTTTTACATAAAAATAATAACTCCTCATCCTGATAAATTTTTTATTTCTCTGTGGGGATAGTTCCTACTATTAATTCTTCCAGTACCATTCGTAATTTGGCCACATCTATTGATTGGGATTCTTTGTCTTTTCTCTGCAAGCAATTCTTCTGAGGATGGACCTACTGGTTTCTCTACATTACTTCGTTCTAAATCCTTTTGTGTCTCTAGTATTTACTCCATTGTCATTGTATGTCTTTCTGCTATATTTGGGCCCATAAATGGGTTACTCGAAACATTTGGTCCGATCATACTTATTGTCTGTCGCCATGGATTTTCATTTAGTCTCTGTTTTGGTTTCTCAGTCTGTTTATTGCTATTATAAGGAACTGTTAAACAATGTTCACTATCTTTCTGTTTATCAAAATTGGCATCACAGGGCCTATAGTCACTGGAACAGTTACAGCTTCTAAATTTTTAGTCAATTCTCTTATCTTTTTAGTTAATTCTAAAGTTGTTTTTGCTAATTTTGCCGAATTTTCACCATTTACCTTATTATCTGACTTTTTCTCTACCTCTCTAATGGAATTATTTTTCCATAAATCTTGGGACACTGGTTCTGACTTAATGATTCGTAAAGTTTCTCTCATTTGGGCACTTGGTGTCAACATTTCAGATTCTGGTTGATACGGAGGTGGATTTTTATAAAACAAGTCATCAAGAACATCATCCTCCGATTCATTCACTCCATACCCTCTTGATTCAACATTACGTCTTTTTTCCGTACATTTTCTACCTCCAACTTCTTCAGCAGTTCTTACAGGAAACAGACCTTCAGTCATACTCGCATTCCGCCACCTTCTCATTCTGTCATCATGAGTGTCATGCCCATATCTACCAAACATGTACTTATACCTTCCTCCACTCCTCTGTCTCTCTCTGTCATGCATTTCATCTTCCCATTCGGTCAATGCTTCATACTGTATCGGCCTTGGTCTTGGTTCTAGATTCATCATTCTTTCACTCAAATTTCTCAAAACTGCTAAATTAAACGAACCATGCTCTGGAAATGCCAAAACTCCGTCGTCTCTAGTGTATTTTACCCAATTGTCTAACCAAATACAAGTATGATATCCGTATTTCGCAACCATAAAGGATGCAGGGGTTTTTGGTGGAGGAAGTAACTGTCCTTCCCTAGTCACAATCGGTTTGTCCTTTTTAACCACTTCTTAATTCTCCCAAACCAGGACCTTTTCTCCTTTTCTGGTGGATCGTAATACATCTTTTCTATGACTGTACTGTTATTCTTGACCAATCGTAGCGTGACTCACACTAACGCACCAATCCGGAGCGTCTACCACACTTCTGCAATTCTCCAATCTCAGCGCGACTCACACTAACGCACCAGTCCGGAGCATCTACGTCACCCTGTAATTCTCCCCTCCTAGCGCGGCACACCCTAACGCACCAATCAGGAGCGTCTACGTCTCTAGCTGACTGGCCGATCCCAGTGCGGTCTTTCTGACGTCAGCAGCCGCTGCCGCAGCTCCTGCTCCTGTTGACCCCTCCTTTACAAAATTCTCTCGGTAAGCTTTTTAAGTTTTTCCGATTCACAAATCTGTTAGTAACAACATAAAAACGCCACCATTGTCCGCTTCGCTAACCAAAGAACAGTCAATGACCTTTCTCACAAGAATTCCGTCTTTCCCAAGAGCAGCGCTTACCTCTGCCCTACTACGGAATCGTTACTTCCGTTGATAAAGTAGCACATTCCTCTACCTTACCCTTCTACAAGCATCGGCTAACCGTTTCTCCAGAATTTAGGCACCTAGTTGGAGACCCAATGCTCCTGAGAAATAAAACCAGAGTTTCACAATTAACCTGAATGCCTTTTCATTCACGCACTTTCACACGGAAAAATGTAGTACATTCACACAGAATTCTGTCTTTCCCGAGAACAGCGAACAGTCTGTCCTACTACAGAATTATGACATTATCAGAGTACCTTCTGGACTCCTGGTACCTAAGACCAAAATTTCACAGGTGACCTTCACTACCATACACTTCTTTCATACAATAGATATTTCTAATGGCAACACACAACGATGTCAACAAATCAAATCCAGCCAATGCGTCGTGCAACTTCACTCGTTACACGTTTTCCATGTGTACCTACAGGGCAACAACAATTCCATCTTTCCCGAGAGCAGCGCTTACAGTGCTCTACTACGGAACCGTTACAAACTTTCGACTTCCTACATCCCAGAAGCCGTGCAAACAACATAGAACCTGACACGACTCAACATAGAGTGTCAATACATAAACCAATACTAATCAATAATCAATAAGCTATTTACAAGCAATAATCGCCAAACCAAAACAATAAAAACCATAACTCTGCTACCAGAAAAACTGATGCAACGCGGAAACCTGGGTAACAGGAATCAGGACAAAACCCCGTACCTAATATCCTCCCTTCGTCACAGACCAAATATCACATTAACAAATTCACTCCTACAATAATTTGGTGGGGCCCATAAGACCAACATTCACACTTCGCTTCTCACTGGTCTGCACTTACAGGAGAGATGAGTGTTCCAAGCGCTGACATGAAAGGAATACCTTATAACCTATAGAGAGAAAACGTATTTACACTTCTATACACTACTACCTTTATTACTGCACATTATAAAGCTAAACATTAAGATACTCCTCCCACGTAATCAACGGATCAATTTAGTTGGATTGAGTTTGATGATTTAGTCCAGCATACTCAAATAGCCTGATCTACTCCCCTTCAATAAACGACCAAACACATTTTCTTGTTAATCAATAATTTGTTTATCTAAATAATGCAAGAATTTTAGTTTCATCTAGTAAATTTATTAATCATTACGCAAATCACAGAACACCATATTTACCTATTCTGGCTATCGGTCGTCCTCTAAGTCATCAAATTTAGTCGTCAGCACGCTACAGTCCCAAAGATCAGGTCAAGGACCAGAGACGTGCAAATATCGATCAATGCCCATAGATCTCCTAAAGTCCATTGTTCATCAAGAAATTGGGCAGCAATTTAGTCTGTCAAAGATTCAGGAACACAGCCGTCACGTAGAGTCACCGTTGTCTCCGTCAGCAAAAGGAAGAACCAGAATAGCAAGCAGCCAAACGAACGACAACTATTCTTTCTATTCTAACATAATTTTTATAATCGAAATAAGGACCAAAATTTACAATATTGAGAATTTGGGCTCATCCCATTGGTTGGTTGGGATTGTCTGGTGAAGTTTCACATAGTTCATAATGTCATATTGTCAGGCATGATAAATCCGGTTCCTTGCATAAGTCCTTTGTTTGAACATTTGGCAAGCGTCCCATCGTGACCTTGCTAAGGCACATCGTGGCTGGGGTCATGTTGAGGCTACTGGTACGAGTGTTTGGCGCAAGCGCACTTGGTCTGAAACGTCGTGGAATGGTGGCCGTCGTGTTGTGTGTCAGTCGGCCATCTTGTTTTTAGGTCCAAAGGATAACTTAAGCAAAACAAACACAAAAAGTGATTAAAACAAGGAAATTACGAATAAAAATGTTAAACTCTCACTAATTCCCCTATGTGCTTGTAATTATCTAGCATATGGCGACATTTAAAGCGTTCATATTAACCCAGTGATGTCATCTGGTGCAACATACGATAACGTCACGAAAGCAACATATATCATGCGATATTCTATTTTTCTAGTATTAGCATGCGTACATAGGTTAATTACAAATTATTTTAGCCATGCAAAATGCAAATCCCACGTATGTTTCATACATTAGTAATGTTGATTAAATTTTCACACAAACACATTAATAGTATTATAATTAATAGATTATTCAAATTAGTATGAACGTGCAGAATGGGGGGGGTATACCAAATTTTGTACTACTCGCTCAATTAGTATGCCAACATCTTTATGCACCATTTTGAGGAACAGCTCATTTTGAACTTGAGCACCTGGCAGAAAAACGCAAAGATGTTTGTTCGCTATATTGATGACATTTTTATCATTTTGACCGGCTCACACTCGGAACTGACAACCGCTCTTGAGAAACTTAACCACATTGATGATCGGTTACAATTCACCTTCGAAGCAAATCAAGAGTCCATTACCTTCTTGGATGTATTAATACAAAGAAGAGCAGAAAAATTGGTCACTGATATACTACGGAAAGCCACCGACCGCAATAGCACATTACACTTCAATAGTTTTCATCGTGCCAATTTGAAAACTAACTTACCATATTCTAAATTATTGCGAGTAAAACATATCGTATCAGACTCCGCACAGTGCACACAACAAATTGAGACCATGCTTTCAAGATTCAAAGAACAAGGTTATCCCACTACCATCCTTGAACAAGCCCGAACAAGAAGCACTAATGTCAGCAGAAAAGAAATCTTGATTAACAAGACACTGCAACCGCAAAATCGAATGGTAGTAGTGTCTAAATATTCCACGATGAGCCAACGTTTCAGGAACATTATAATTAGACATTGGCCTATCCTCACTTTGGAACCAGATTTCAAAGGATTGTTCATTCACAAACCCATCTTCGCCTTTACAAGAGGGCGCAACTTCTGACCAGACCACCAACTAGCACTTCAACAGGGGTCTATTGGGGCCTACAACCGTGCCACGATTGCAGTAATTGCCACAACACCATACATGGAGCAACCATAACTCACCCCATGAAAGGCACCAAGATTAAACTAAAGGTGAATGCCACATGTAACACACATAATGTAATCTATCTATTGAAATGCCCCTGTGGTCTCAGTTATGTAGGAAAAACAGAGAGGAAAATACGCATTCTTATTTTGGAACACAAGAGCAATATACGCACTAAGAACACTAAATCAATAGTGGGCACACATTTTCTGGAAAAACATCATAACATTTATCAACTCAAATGTTTAGTTCTGGAGGCAGTCAATAAATGCGAAGGCATAGACAACAATAACAAACTACTACAGAGAGAGAACTACTGGATCCGTTTTCTGAACACAATGAAACCGAACGGCCTCAATGACCGCATGGAATTTCTATGTTACTTATAATAAGATAGTACTCTACTGATACAGATTTTCTTGATTTATTTATTTATTCTCTCATTGAACATGAAACACATATGCTTTTTCATATAGGACTGTTGTTACCATCATGCACTGTTACGTCTATTTATGTATGAATATTTGTGCCATCCCTTGTCTGCACATGAGTTCACACTTTTTGCATCCTTCTGTTTCACCCTTTGTGCACTGACAGTTTCTTTCATCAGCTTTGGATGCTTCTATGTTGCATATTATGTTATTTTTCTCGCATTCACCCTACCGTTCCAATATGGCGTCTATTCTTGGAGGAGCATTCACCTTTGCACTCCGGTCACATGACCATCTAACTTTTCTTACGTGGCGTACACCACCGAGGCACTCGTTCGTCCCATGGATTGCGATTCCGCACTGGGATTATTTTCACTTTGATACCCGTGAGTACCTCTCCGATGGTCCATTAATACACCTTTTATGATCGAGCCACTCGCGGTCGCCATAATGTATTCCTTCCTTTTATTAATACAGGTCACTAAGTTCTTGGACTACCCATGTACCCGTGAGTCTTCTTTGGGGACTTTTGCACTATATAGTCACACCTTTGGTGTTGGTAGCAGACTGTTTATTCTTTCCCGTTTTGCACACGGACGCGTCTAATCACTCACTTTCTATTTTCACATTACATATCTCCAGTGTTGGAACTAAACTAACTCTGCACTTTTTACCATTTGGTTGTTCAGATACCTCTTTGGTTATCATAGCTTGAACTTTAACATCCCGGCCGTTTGGAGACTTTTACGAGGGTAATTGTGTTTTGCACTCTTCTGCACGGTGACACGAGACTTGTCCATTAGCATATGCGCTTCTTTTCACACCCAGAACACACTCACTTCGTCGTCACCTTTCTATCTACAAACCCTGCAGGGATCTCCTCATTTGTAAGCATTATTTCTTTTGTTATAGATGTTTGTTTCCCCTGACGAAGGGCACTTTGTTGCCCGCAATGCATCGGGATTGATGTAAACCAATGAACTTTACATATTTGCACAGAACTGTGGATGTGCATATGAATTAATTTTCTGCAACAATGGATGTGACTAAACATCAGTTTAAAAATATGAACAACTAAGAGACCATTTTCTGTACAATTTTTTTACTCTCCATAGGGACTTACAGCTGTGCACAGGGGGACATCTCCTAATCAGGAGTTGCAACTTGAAATCTTCTAATTTCCCACCTCATGCCCAAGATAGACAGGGAACTGCCTCACCAGACATTTGATCGTCTTGATGGTCAGTTTCGCCTCCTATGTCCTAGTCAGCACCTGTCCAAGATATCTCAGGTGGTCTTGCTATGAATTTCTGAACACCGCAATGTCATACATGTAGGCAGCACAGAACTCTTCCAGCCCTGCGAGACCATGGTTCACCAGGTGCTGAAAACTGGCAGGAGCATTTCTCAACCCAAGGGCATCACGTTGAATTAGCATAGTACCCCTGGCATAGAAAATGAAGTTTTCTCATTGGCATCTGGTGTCAAAGCATTCTGCCAATACCCACTGCCAATACTACTTTGCAGCACCTAATTGATCCAGGAAGGTATCCGCTATTGGGATTGGATGGGCATCGGTCTTAGTTACCTTTTTGAGGGCTCAGTAGTCCACAAAAAATCGCACATCAGTAGCCCCTTGCTTTGGTACTAGCACCACAGAACTAGGTCATGGACTATGAGATCTCTCAATGACCCCCAGGTCCAACCTTTTGGCAACTTCTGCCTTAATGCTTCCCTGAACCTGGTCAGACATTCTGCTGTTTCACTGACAGACTGTCACCCGTGGCTATGTCATGTACACAGGCAAGTGTCAACTCTGGAGTCAGCGAGAAGAGGATGGCAAACTATCCCAAAATCTCTCTGCTGCTCAGCCATTAAGTCGTGGGCTAGCTGAACCATTTCCACAGTGTCATCCCTCATGTCACTATGCAGTAAGTCAGAAATAGGCTCACTGTCTTCGTCTACTTCCTCAGCCGTAGTCATGATATTCACTATGTAATCTCTCCAGAGGTAAGGCTTCAGCCTGGTCACAAAGAACACCTTCTTGGATTCCCTTGTGGCACCCATGATCACCGAGTAGTTAGCCTCATAAATCTTCCGAACATCGTTGTATGGTCCACACCATTTGTCCTCCAAAGCTCTGGGACAAAAGAGCTTTAGCAACAACACCACCTGTCCTTCCTGATACCCAGTTAGTATAGCTTTCTCGTAGTACCACTTCTTCACCAGTGCTTGGGTGGCCTGAAGGTTTTCCTTTACCTGGCTCACATATTGCACCATCAACTTCCGGAGGGCAATCACATAGTCCACCACATCCTACTCTGGAAACTCTGAGATTCCTTCACATTTTTCTCTGACCAAGGTGAGGGGACCCTGCACTGGGTGTCCATACAGGACCTCAAAGGAAATGAACCCTACCTCTCTTGTAGAATCTCTCGGTAGGCAAACAAAGACATGGCAGGAGAAGACCACATTACCTCCTGATCACAATATCCTCCTGTTGTTTCTCCTTGATCCTCTAAACATCAACAGGAAATCAAGGGAAAAGGAAGAAATTAATTGACCTCTTGACAGTTATGACATATATCCTTCCTGTCTCCAGAGTTCTACTCATGCTCTTCACTGTAATAAATAGAGTGCTTTTGCAATTCACAGGGTCTGATTCACAAACTGCAATTTGAAAAACTGTTAAATAATTTGGAATCAGACTTTCACCTTCTGCTAAATGTTTTATTGCCACAAATTGCAAACTTAAAGTTTAAATAAGCACATTTGTAGAATGGCCTTTCCGTAAAAATTGCAAAACTCTTGGAAGTTGACATTCAAGAGCTGACAAAAAATGTTCTTCACTCCATTTCTGAAAATGTTCCCAATGTTTGGCAAACCCTTTCTGAGTTTGATGTCTCATTCAATCCTGCATTGCTTCCACAAAGTGAGATAGGATTTCGTTCATTCACAACCTTTTCCTTTCAGCTTGAAGACTGAAAAACGTAGAAGGACCGGACGTAGAAGTAACGTTTCCTTTAGTGGGTAAATATGCTGAAGAAGCATCCACGGAGATGCAATTGTCATGAATTTCAACACGGGGAGCCATGTCCTTCCTAGTCAGAATGTAACTGACTCCTGATCATGGCCCATAACAAAAGAAACAGAAGACAGGTCAGAAAGAGAGAAAAACTATTACTAGAAGAAGAAACGAAAGAAAGACTGCATAATGGTACAAGAATAGGAGAGGAAAGATTATACAAGGAAAAAGAAAATGATTAAAATGTCCTTCATGACACTCCCCTTCTGGACAGTTATTGAAGAGCCTGACAAACATGAAACCAGCAAGAGGAAGGCAAGATCGAAACCCAGAGTCAGGATGCCAACACAATAGTAAGAGGGATGAAACAAACAAGACACTGGTGCACACGATTGAGGACGGAGGCAGGACAAGACAATGTGCTGGAACCAAAGTGTGGAGTAAGGTGAGAGTGGAGTTGCCACTCCACTTCAAGACTTCAGGACCCTGTCACTGGCCATTGAAGGACAGTGACAAACAAGGGGCGTGACTGTGTGGCCTTGGGTGAATAAACTAAAAGGGGAGACCACACATTCCTAAAGGGGGGGGGATGTACAGTGCAATAATTACCTGTGTCTGTGACCACAGGAGATTATTATTATATTTTTCCTTTAAGTTTGTTTCCTAAGGTGCTGCTACTTCAAGTTGAGTGAAAAAAAGTTCAGTAAATGTGCCACTATAAAGAGAAAGACTGAACAGTTTAGTTTAGGAGAAACCAAAGAAACCCAAAGGACCAAAACAATAGAAAGCCAAATAAAGCAGGAGACAGGAGCGGTGCAGAGGACCCAACATCAGGAGAACTGATAAATATAGAACTAGATATTAAAAAAAGAATGGGGGAGAGAAAATAATGAAAAGTCAACCCTCAGTATATATAGATATTTTAATTATTTTATTTACACTTACCTTTTTTGTTTTCCCCAAAGTCCTTGGAGGTAGAGGCTGCAAACACTCGAAGTGGAAGGAGAAGTGGCCAATTAATTGATTGATATTGTTTATCCCTCTTCTCAAGACTGGATTCAAATCTGAATTTAATTTAGTTTAGAAAGTCTCAATATAAACCACTCTTCCCATCACTCCTGGAGCTGTGAGTCTGACTATTTAAACAAACCTTGAAAAAACTGCAGATATTAAAGGAAGATGGCTCAAGCCCTTAACAAAAAAAAGTATAAGCATGTTCTGTTTTCATAAAAGTGGAGATCTACATAATAACAGTGTAGCCTAAGAAGGAACCACTTTTTTAAACTTGCCTTGCAAAGAAGACAACTTTCTACCATCCCTGTTCCTAATCGAGGCATGAAAGACAAAACAGGAGGACACTGGGTAAACTAAACAATTGATAGCCCTCCCAGGGGAATGGATAGGGGTTGTCTGAATCAGCTTTTTTGTTTAATTTTCCAAGGTCTAATGAGAGGTAATTCTCTCAAAAGTAATTACTGGGATGAAGACACTGGATATAGATGTAATGACAAGCTTGTTCTTTGCTCCAGTCTGATCTTTGATAGCTAATCCCTGATAACACCACTCTGACCTTCCTGGGCTTTGAGGCAGACTATCATCTTCTTAGCCAGGGTCATTAACTTTCTCAGCCAAGAATGTCTATTCCATGTCTGGAAGTGTGATACACTGAAGAACAGGTTTTATGCCGGTTCTGGCTCAGGAAAACAAAAGCACATTTTACGAAGTTACTTTTCCATTAAACTTATCAAGAATCTGATTTCACTAATTAATAACATTTTAACTATTAAGAAAAAACAATTTTGATGTGTTTGTCTAGTGTTTTTTCAAATGAAAATGAATCATAAATATTTTAATCACACCTATACCTGGTCATGGAAAAGTCTTGCACAGCCTTCAAAGTGAAACTAGCTTTGAGTTTTATTTAACTTTGAAGGCACAATAAGTTCAATATGTAGTGTGCCTTATTTTTTATATATTAACATCCAGCCATGTGGGCTTGCAAGGCATACTTTTAGAGTTGTGTATGGATATATAAAAATAGATATTTCTATTTGGCAAATGCAGTTTTCTCTGCCATATGCTACAGTGGAGTCCAACTGGAGCATCAGAGTTCTGCTCCTGGCAGCCATGTAATTTTGGGCCACTTATATGTAAGGTCACACAGCATCACATGTAATTTTTTATGTCATAGGTGTATTTTTGCCCGATTTTACAATGGATATATAAATACACTAAAGGGGTCGATTATGATGCTGTAGTAAACGGTTCCGAACCTCAGTCGGAGCCGTTCCTACAGCATCGTAATCAGCTGCTCGGATTCATTTCCGACCAACTCATTTGGATGGGGTTGGTCAAAAACGAATCCGAACTGGATTTCCGATTGGCTTCCGATGGGCTCGGAGAGCCCGTCTGCCTTTCGAAAAGCCTCCATTAATCCCAAGGGCGGCTCTTTCCACCCGAGGGATTACAATGTCAGATTCTGACAGCCTTTCTGTGCCGGCCTTTCAACACAGAAAGGCTGTCGGCAGTCATCTTTGGGGGCTCCCAACAGGCCCCCCATGGGTACAAGGCCCCCAGTTGGAGGCAGAGGGGGCACCTATAGTGCCCCCCTGTTGATCCCTGCACCCCGTGGCAGGCACCTTGAGGTGCTTGCCACGGGGTGCAGAGATGAACTGCACCTCTTCTATTTACAATGAGAGTATGCATTCCAGTAGAAATAGGAGTGCGACCGAACAGTGTTCGGTCGTATCCTAATTGCTGGGATGGGACTGTCGACAGGAGGTTGGCCGCTTCATTACCGAATCAATGTCGGATGGACTCAGGCCCGTCCGACATCGAAATAGGGCCCTAAATAGGGAAGTATCATTTACAGCGCCTGTTTTAGGTGGAAACCCACATGCTTTACTACTATTTAGCAGAGGTACAGTTCATAGAGTTGTAATCCTTACAAAAGCAGGAAAAAATCAGGGGCCACAAAAACAAATATGTAACTCCTCAAACTATTCAAACCAATGAAGGAGTTAGACAGGCCATATTTAGGCCTCCATCACATTTACTCTCTCCATAGGTGATTTTGATGGGCAGCCCTCCAAGTATATGTCTATCTGTCCTGAAGTTACATTGTTCTCCTACTTCAGAAGAGACTTCAGACATTTGGACTGTGCACTTATTTTTAAAATTAACAAGTAAAATGACATTTTTTACAACAAATATTCTCTATTTGAGTCAAGGGTTTTTGCAAAGGGATTTGGACTGAGGACAGAGAATGTTGAGGCAGTTAATGATTTATTGAGATTTTACTTTTCAATGAAATAAGAAATTAAAACATCATGTAGGTAAAATATTCCTACATGCAAAATCTAACCTGGGAGGGAAAATTGTGAAAAGCAAAGTCCAGTCAGGTGCATATGATAGAAAAATATTGGGCATAGAGAACAGTATTACCTTACAAACATATTCAGAATAGATTTTCATGAACCACAATAGATGTTGTAGGGCATACTCCAGATGATATATTAAGATTAGAGATTGAAAAGGAATATTTAAAAGACAAGTTTAGGCTGTTTAATTATTACTTCTAGTTAAATTACAATGTAGATTTTTAACACAAATTCCCAGATATCATTAGGGGAATGAAATGACGTACAAAACAATTGAAAGAACACTTCAAAGCACATTTAGAAATATTATTGAGCACTTGGGGAAGTTCGTATATTAAATCACAGATTTAACAACCAGTATTTGTTTAATGAGTTTATGAAATCTACATTTAATGCGTGCTCACACGGGATTTTTCGCTGTATACTACACTTGGTATGCACATTATGCCATCTAACCAGTAGTAAAGTGCCTTTGCTCCCCGTTTTAACCATGGTTAAATTGTTATTTCTTATTGGCATATTTAACTTGCCTTTAAGTCCCGCGTATATGGTGTAAAAGGTGCACCCAGAGCCTGGAAATTAAACGCCACTATTGGACTGCAGCACTGATTGTGCAATTCAATATAGTTGTAGGCCAAATATAGCTTTAGGCCAACCCTGTGTAGCCTGACTCAAGCAGTGTGACTTGTTAAAATAACTCTTTTGACAGGTAAAAACCTCCCTTTTAACTATTAGTTGGTCGCTATTATGTGAGCCTTTTAGTCCACAAGATAGGGTGCATGGCATTTAAAAGTGGGATATGTAGAAAATTGGTATAACCGTGGCAATACAGTGGCAAGGTTCTAATAGCTATTTTCACTGTGGCAGGCCTAGCTGTCCTATGTAATTAACCAGGGTACATATTAAAATACTTATATTGCTATCTCAAGAATGGGACCAGTTAGAAAAATAATTAAGCCGCTATTTTTAATAGTTGTTAAAAATGCAATTCCATGTGGTCATATTTTAATAAATATTACGGAAACGTAACTTTTAGAAAGTTACCCTTTACCTGCCAGAACTGCCAGAAGTATAATTGTAATATGCCTCTGCCAGCTCTCAGCCTGTGCTCAGCTCTAAATAGTTCTAAATACATTTTAAATAGCTGTGAAATGTCTCATAGGAGCAAACAATAGGTTGGCTTTAATGGGCAGAGATGATTCCTCTGAGCTCTATATAATATGCAGAGAAGGGTGTGGTAGCATGCGTTTTTGACACAGAAGTGGCAAATTCATCTTGACAGGTCTGTTGAGCCACATGTAACACTTGTGACACATTTGAAAGAGAGCTAACAAGATGCCAAGACAATTCTTGTGGACACCCTGTCTGGTTGCTGAAAGACCCTGCTTTTGTCCTATCAGACTTTTGTCTAGGTTTGTTATGGATACAGTGCCTGCCTCAAACTAAATTTTATTGGTAGATGTCGGATGACACTAGGATTATCATAGTACACTCCCCACACAAATCCCCAACACTCAGAACCCATGTTTATTGTGGCAGAAGACTTTTGCCATCACCTTGACATATGGCATTTTGAGCCTGTTTGCAGTGAGGCAAAGAGGAACTACTGAAAAAGTGTGTAGGATTGGATTCAGGGAACTTTTACTCCACTGGTTAGGGCATGCTTGGGAGTCACGAGTGGGCAGACAAATGGCAAAACCTTGATGGCTCTTACACTGTTGAACCATGGAAGGGGTATGTCATCCGCTGAGACGAAATAGTCTCTGCTGTTTGCAGACTGAAGGTCTGCTCAACTCTAAATGAGATGGGAGGACCTCCCGTTTGGGGCAGGGGGTCCGCTGGTGTATACGGCCCAATCTTCATGGGGTCAGCCTGAAATTACACCTAGGCCCCAGTCTGCCATGATCTTAGACAATCATTTACACTTTGTGCTTTGTGCTTTCTGGTACCCTTATTTGATTTTTGTCATTTTTGTGTCATTTTATTTATTACAATTTACTCTATTCCTCTAATCGATTTTGGTATTTTTATTATTTTGAATTTTGACTTTAATACTGTTTTGCTATTGCACATTGCTTAAAATAAGCTGTCTGCTCTTTGCCATAGATACCAGGTGTTTGAGCTCTGGCTAATTTAGTGACTTTGAGGGTTCACCCTGACAAGGGTTGTGATAATGCCTTGAGGTGGGTACTCATGCATACCAAATAATAATAAAGTGAGTTTTAAGCGACCGTTGTGAATTTATCCTTTCTGCCCCTTGTGTAAGAACCCCTTTATAAAAGAGGCATACACTTGATGCTTATAGATGAGTGAGATTGGAAACAGAAAATATAGCAGGGTCAGATAAAATAATTTCTCCTCTTTCTCTATTTATGTTTTGAGGAATGCAGAACATTAGTCACTGTTAAATCTATTTGTGCACTGTGAAACGTAGCATACAAATAGTTCAAATTAATCCTCATAAGACAGACTTATATAGAAAAATTATGTTGGATGTGTCGACACACAACTTATCAATTAGACGAAGTATACGGTTTCCAGTTAGGAGATCTTTTTTCCTAGACACCTATAATGAGGACCTTGTAGTGTCCTGCTGGACACGTTATAGTGTGCTAGCATGGACTAGTTTACCAGCCACTCGTTTGAGGGCCAGCTTTTACACACATCCTATGCCCATCCAAAACAGGCGTCACCGGTCAGGTGACCCTGTCAATAAAAGTGCCTGAGTGCACGTGCTCGAGGCCAGTTTCGGTTACCATATACACTCTGTCTGTGACCTTATTTCCAAAGTTTGTGGACCTAGGGCCCACAACTTTACATTGGTGATGAGTGGGTCTGACTCTGCATGTCAGCTGGCTGCCATTTTGCTGTTCGTCATGGGGGACCTGAGAAAAGGAGCCCCCCCCTCACCTGCTGCCAACAAGACTGTCCCCAAGTGTAAAGAAGAAAGTGGCACTGACATCGGATGCTCCCAGACCCATCGAGGTATGATGGGAGCCACACATTGCCATGCCCCCTACCTAATGTGGTGTACATTGATTGCCCCAGTGGGAAAAAAGAAGGGAGGACTGCACCCAGCGTGTCGCAGCAGCTCCTAAATATCAGAGCTCTCAAAACATTTGGCCAATACCTGTTGCAGCAGCTGCATACTGTCCCAGCCTGCTGTCCTTGTGCCATTGAAGACTGCTGTATGTGGAAATACTGCACATGCACCACAATGCACCACGAGGCCCGCAGCATCATGAAGGCTGCCGCAGCCTTTTGAAATGACTGTAGCGCCCATTGCGCTGGTCGTCCCTGAGGTCCCGAAGACAGTGCAAGTGGTTCCAGCCATGATTAATTTTGCAGTAAGACGAGCTGCCCTGCTGTGCACTGGTTGCGTGGTCCCCATACCGGCATCTGCAGCCCCGCATGGCCCAAAGGAAGAAAATGCCACGGGGAAGAGAGGAGGCTTCCACCAGCAGCTCAGCGGGCCGAAAGCGTGAATAAATGAGACCGCTCCCCTCCCTGAATGGCGACGCCCACATCTGCAGCCACCAGAGTGGTGAGGCTGTAATCATCTTGAAGATAGGCCGAAGCGAAGGGTGAGACCACACCAGGGAACAAGACCGATATGGCCTGTGGTGCAAGGGAGACTGCCATGGTCTCCACAGGTGACGCCCTGCCATCCCAGCACTAGAGATAGCCTGCACCAGCATTGCATGCCCCCACACCTGGGGCTCCAAGTTCACGTGGCACAGCCTCATGCATCAGCACCACTTAGCGGTCGCTGTGATGCCCCGCACACAGCAATGGATCCATGAAGCTTTTGAAGGGGACATACCACCCCGTCCCCCCCATGTGCACAAAGCCCGTAATGCCCCCAGTCACCTAAAGACTGCATGGTGCAGGAAGAAGCTGCGGCAGCCTGGCAAGAGGCTGCCTGCTAGCCTTAGTAGCACACCACAGCAAGAGAGAAGTACGGGCACGCAAGGTGCCAACAGAGGGCACCCACAAAGAGACGGTCCACTAGCCTCACCGCTGTCATAGCACAGACAATGCCAAGAGGGCATAAAAACAATGTAAGGCTGCATGCAAGAAGCTATGCCAGGCAGCCACCCCAGCACCGAAGGGGCACCGTTGGCCCGTCACAGCACATGTCACATGAAGTGACCGACTGTGCCAAGAACGCCTACTCTTAGGCAAGACCCAGCACAGCAATGGTGTAGTCTCGAGGCGCAAGCAGATGCAGGTGTACTGGGAGCCAGCTGAGGGCACCCTCAGACACTAAGTCAGTTATAGAAAGGGCCTGGTTGCCTGCCAGGTTCTGGCAAGAGACGCTGCCGCTGATGCCATGAGGAGGAAGACTGGCACTGCTCCCCACAACATGACAAATAAGGAGCTGCCAGCCATCTATGCCACCACACATGCCCAACAACACTAGCGCTCCACAGAGACTAGAAGGGAGCAAAGGCTGAGCGTGGCCTGAATACAGGAAGGACAGCATCTACACCCTAACTGCACTAGCACTGCTCCGCAGAAGGCCAGACACCGTTCAGGGAGAGTCCTTTCCACACTGCCTCAAGGCAAAGTCGCCAGTGGCCCAATACAGGCAAGAGGAGAGTTGCACGCCTGAGTGGCAAGCTGCCACAACCACAGCTCCTTACTGCCCGCGGAAGCATTCCCTGAAGAGGGAACACCCAGAGTAGGAGCTTCAAGAAGGTACCTGAAGAGGGACCCCGAGATAAGTGGGTGGACGCCACGCAGCATAAAAGAGGAAAAGGAAAACAGATCAGTGACTGCCCTGATCATCGCTAAGCCATAGCCCAACATCCGAGGCCGGTGGCCAGATTACACAAACAGTTGACCACCTTGCGGCTCTGTTGGCCAATCCCGGAGAAGGTGCATGCCGCCTCACCGGTAAGAATAGAGAAGAGCGCCTAAATGTCTCGCCTCCATGGTCCAGGGGCCATTGAACACTTAGAGGCCCTGTTGGCCTTTAAGGAAGATGGTGCATGCCACTGCACCTAGAAGATGAGAGGTAAGTGTGACCGGCTGGTCTACACTAAGAAGCTGACTACCGACCAAGTTCAGTAGGAAAAGTCTTGAGAGGTTGGGCCTGAAAAGCATGCTCAAGAAGACTTGAGCTGCTGTAGGAGCGCATCCAGACGCACAAGCAGCAAGCTAACAAGGTGATATGACACAAGAAAGACCTGGTGACTGCATGGCTGGAGACCCGAGAGTAAGCCACAAGCATTAATCAACAGAGTGTCTGCCTCACGCTTCTCAGCGTGGCCATTCAAACATAGTCAACGATGGCTCAACAACCTTCCCGAAGAAAATGGAAACCCCTGGCCACATCACTCCCGGCAGTCAACGACTCAAGAAGGAACACCTCCAGCCATCCGAGCAAGTCATCACCTCCTGTCGTTCAGGTTCACCACGCAGCTATCAACCCCATCATTCCAGCCCATGTCAAGTGCATCAAGTTACACTACCACCTTTGGAGTATTGGACAATTGGACTGGTGTCCTTCACCATTGCCATAACAACTGCCAATAAGCACCAGTGATGATCTGAAGAACCAGTGACCACATGCTCACCTGGTTTGCATCCAGTTCCTGCTAGCGAGAGAACGTTTTGACCAAGACTCATCTAGCACTGAGGTTGCACGAGCGACTAGGCAGCGGCTCCTAGGCGGTCTTGCAGCTGCCTCGACGTAGACACACACGGAGTCCCAAGCAAATCTGTGGCAACCCAACCAAGGAGCTTCCCTAAGCGCTGGAGATGGACTTGATACCGCCCCACCAATGGATTCCAGGATGTAGCAGAATCATGCGACGGAGCCTTGAACAGGTCACAGCATGCCACATCTGTGATCAGTGCAATTGCAATGGACTATGACAATGCACCTGATGCACCCTACAAACATATGTTATTCAGCGCCTTGATACCCTTGTGTGATACATGCGCTTTACAAATCCATGTGTTATGTTATGTTATTTCTGAACTATTGAGACCTACCACAAGTTGTCCTCCATATCAGCGGATAGGAGCTGCTTCAGAGTGCCAGAGTGCTGCTGACATATCTAAGCCAGCATTCGTGTCCTGAACCACTCAGGTTAAATTATGAATGCAAGCTGAGATGTCCCGATGCAGTTGTGTCATCAACCCACATGTTTACTGCTGTCCAGCTGATCGGTTCTAGATGCTGATGGACCCTGTGGTGTTCAGTTTATTGTTGTTCACTCCCACAGTTCGGACTTGTGTTTGTTTTTGTTTTTAATAAAGTTTGGGAGCAATGTAGTGTCCTGTTGGACACGTTCTAACGTACCAGCATGGACTAGTTTGCCATCCTCTCCTTAAAGGGCTTGCCTTTACACACACCCTGCACCCATCCAATACAGGCGTCACCGGTCAGGTGACCCTGCCAATAAAAGGGCCCGAGTGCACATGCTCGTGTTTAGTTCCAGTTACCATATACACTATATGTGTGTGGTGTGTCCTTATTTTCAAAGTATGTGGGCATAGGGCCCACGACTTTACAGACCCATTGGTTTTCCCTGGTACACTGTTTATATAAGTTAAATATTAACATTTAGGCTATACTGATAGTAAAGTATATCAGGGTGCGTCCTTATCCAACATAGAGCACATGCTGGGAAAGAGCTAAATTAGGGAAACTCTTTGACATTGTGTTGCATCGCAGGTTGTTCATCTCATTGCACCTTGATTCATTCGCTCATTTTAATAGCTCATGCTGAGCTCTAGGTGTGGGAAGTTCTATTTGCAGGCTTGTTTGTGAGTTCTCATTACCACTGAATGCTCAATCGGAGGAAATGTTGTTTTCCGTAGGCAGACTTAGAGACGTGTCCCTGCATCTCCATATCGCCGGAAAAAACCTCAATGCCAAGCGTTTCCGGCACGGTTAACACAACGACGAATGTGCGGTGGTTGATAACTAGTTCCAGGGAAGCAGCAAGGGCTCCTTTGTTAGGTCCATTGCACAGTGCTGATGATGTCACCTGTCTGAAGAGGTCACAGGAAGGTGAATGACTTAATAAGCACACCTACTTTTAATTTTTAAACTTAATGCCTGTGATTCATTTTCAAAATGAATATGCCACTCAGTGTGTGGGTTTCTTTGTTAAAAACGAGCTTGTACTCAGCACAACCATTTTCATTGAAAGTGTATCAAAGGAATACATTGGGATGCCAATTTGACAACAGCGTTGAGTGATAAGTAATCTGTCAAAAGGACCATCCATAAAACAGTAACTTTCTTTGGAAAGGTTTTTCCTAGAAGATACAGCGTACATTTTTACCTATTGGCTTTTCCCAAAGTTCAACAAATATATTTTGCCACCTATTTGTGACCTGGATAAAAGTTCTACTTTGGACCTAAATAAAAGATCCCTGTTATCCCCGCACAAATATCTTCCGTGCACGTTTCCCCCACCATTGGGGAATAACATGCAGACCCAGTACTGCGGGTTCCAGTTTCCCATGCTTTGAGGGGAAATAAATACCCAAAGCGGCAAACATTTACCACTCAAAGCTTAAAGCAGGTGGTAAATGTAACAGGAGCTTTTTGAGGGAAGCTTTCTCTGCTTTCCCCATTCTGAAGTATGAGGGAAGGCAGGCTTGGTGCAGAGGCTGCCTGCAGCCCCTGTAGCTCCTCAGAAGTCTCCAGGTCCGGGTATCCAGGCACCCAACCAGTACTGGACAGGTGTTTAAGGACCTTGTAATTCCATGCCTTAAGGAAACTAAAACCTTGTAGTTGCCCAGAGCTGTATCATGCACGGGGATACCACTCCACTTAACTCATAATGAAAGCGTACTTGTATGTGAACTTAGAAGAAAGAAAAGGACTCAAGCATCACATATAGGGGATTGCCTTACGATGTCCTGTTTATGTTGGGATGTTTTGAGAAGATATTTGTAGAATAATCATTTTTTTGAGGAATAGGTTCTGAGGCAGGCTATTTGGATATCAGGGGCCGTATTACAATGAGTGGCCTGGGGGCAGGCGGGCAACTAGAGCCAAATTTCGGGGGGGTGGGGGGGGGGGGGGGGGTTTGAAAAAGATTTCGGGGGGGGTCTGAAAAAGATTTTGGGGTGCTCAGTCTTCCAGCCATAGGCAGAGTGGCTGTGATAAGGGCTGAAAACACAACAAAAGCCTCATTAACGAGTAAATGGTCTTTTAAAGACCTGTGAAGTACTCGGGTGCGGCTGCAATTAGACGGACGCCAGCCTGCGAGGCTGTCTCAGCCGGGCTGACACACATGACGGGGGGGCTGAAGCCCGGTGAGCCCAATGGGTGTTGCGCGCCTGCCTGGGGGCTCAACAGGCGTTTGCACCCGCTTTGGGTGCCCCCAGGGCACTTTGGTATTACTGAAGGGGGCGTTGACGCTTGCACGTCCCCTTCATTAATATCATTAGTGCTCTTGCAGTGCCAGAGCTACCTTCAGGGGGCGTTTCCTCGTTTGCATGAGCGTGCCCTATGCAAATGAGGGAATTCTTTGCCTCTACGCCCATGCAGGTAGCTGCAGGCACTGAGTGCACCCGCCTGCATAGGGATCTTTAACTCAATATAAAAGTGCATGCAGGTGCCGCCTGCACTGTGAAAACACAGAGCAGCCGCTCCGTGTTTTAACATGCATGCGCTGCCCCCCGGGCTGCTCATGGAAGCCCTGAGGGCAGCGCAAGTTCGCGGCAGCCCTGGGGGCAGCACATTCACCGTAATAGAGCACACACTGTCATTGTGTGCACTGGGCGCAACTTTTAATAGCTGCACCCGGCGCAGACAATGAAAATGCATAATACGGCCCCAGGTTTAAAAATGCTATGCTGTGAGAGGGCAATTTACTACTTCATAGATGTAGCTAGATGGCATGTGAAAAAAAGCGCAGACAACAATTACTTCTCAATGACAGCCCAAGGGATACATTTAATAACATTTTGCACCTGGTTTGCATCACAAAAATGACACAAATCAGCACAAAATGGTTGTTTGAAATTCACTTTCTAGCACTAAATTTTCTTTGTGCTGAAAAGCTATCCAAAAGTAACGCAAAGCACCGCCTAGAGATTCTTTGCATTATTTTTGATTGTCATTGTAATTTTTCCCTGGTTCTTGAGGTTGTTGTACATCCCCATTGTTTGTTACTTAGCGCCATGGGTGCGTTCCATGGGTGGTACATGGGCATTCCCATGCAACCACTCATTCATTTTGTTGCAAAACACTATCTACTAATAAACGTAGACAGTGTTTTGGCCTTGGATTAGAAAACTTACATTGTTTTGACATTGTTATATAAAGTAGAAATGCTTTTATTTCTCCAATATTTTCCAGCTTTGCATGTGTGCTGTACTTATAAATTAGGAAAGACTTAAAAGGCAATGGCAGTCTGATTGTGTGCCAGAGCTGGGGAGAGCAGGACAGTGCTAAATATCTGTAGAAATAGCAGTTTCCTGCTCTCTCCCTCTCATGCAACACAGCGCATCAACTTTGGTTGCTGCACTACATCATAGTACATTTTACAAAAAATGCCCCCAAAATATGAAGCAGCATCATTCCAAGTAAAGCTGTAAGACATTGAACACAAATGTGTTACTTTTCTGCAGTTGTCAACGAGGATTCTGAATAACTTGATGTGATGTCTGAGATCATTCTTGCACGCCTTGATGTTATGGGCCTGAAAAACCATTAGATTTGCCGGAGAGCGATGGTAATAGAAGACAGATTAGAAGATCGGTGATGGTAATCTAGTAAAAGAGGTGCCAACGGCAAGTGCAGGAGTAGTGATTTTATAACTAGGGATAATCAAAAAGCATACATGTGCTTGATTACATTAGGAGCAAGCATTGGAAAAGCCATCTAGGCTTGTTAGTTGCTAGAGGAAGTGTTTAGTGAGAGCAAGACACCTTTCCAACTGTCCTGGAAAGAAATCTCCATAGTGCCACAACATCTTTATCTCTCCCTTGTAAAATGTACCAGTAGTACCAAGGGCCTTGTGACCAGAGAGGGTCTCTACGGGCTGAAGCTTGTATTATACCACCCTAAGAGACCCCTCACCAACCACATGCACACTGCCACTTCAGCCTGCTTGTTTTGGTGCAGATAAAGTGAAGAGTCGACCTGGCACATCTCCCTGTGTGCAAGGCCTACCAGCACCTCAAAAGGCATAGTTAAGTCACCCCTACAGCAGGTTTACAGCCCTAAGGCAGTGTGCACTATACCTCATGTGAGAGCATAACAGCCTGAGGAGATATGCCCCTGTAGTGTCTAAATCCAATCTTCGACATTATAAGTGCACAGTGAAGCCATACTGAGTAAATTGGCTGGGAACTTATCATTACGAGTTCCACACCTCCATGATGGCTTCAATCTATTCAAAGATGTTTGGTATCAAATATTTCAGCTTAATTAATCCACACCGATGCCAGTGTTGGATTTATTAACAAGTGCATGCAGGGGTCACCTCAAAGGTGCCCCCTGAAAACCTGCCAACCCACTAGAGTGTGCCTGACTTGTCTGCACTTCCCTTCCACCTCTAGACATGTTTCTGACCCCCTGAGGTTGGAGACTTTTGCTTTTGTGGGTCAGAAATAAAGTCTGTTCTGGGTCGAGGTGCTTCACTCCTACTCCCAAGCAGGAACATCATTGAACAGCAGTGAGCCTCAAAGACTTTATGTCTTTGTTATGCTGACCAGGGCCTCTCCAGCTAGTGGAGATGCCCACCCCCCTGTCTGACCAAGCCCCACTTTTGGCTGCAAGGTTGGCTGGAAAATTAGTGAGCAGGAGAGGTGTGCTCCCTCTCCGCCAGGACCACCCCAAAGGTGTCCTGAGCTAAAGTGAACCCCTTGTTTGAGAATCCTCCATATTGTTTTGGAGGATTATAGCTAATAGGATTATGGGTATGCCCCCTCTCCAAAGTAAGTGGTCATACAAAGGGTGTAGTCACCCCAAAGGCCCGATAGCTACTACCTTCTAATCCCTGTAACACCACTAAATTACGTATTTAGGGGCACCCCTGAACCTTGTTCCTCAGATTACCAATAACCTATGAAGAAGAGGACAAAGAAGAGCCATGCACCTGCAAAGATTGAAGACACCAACTGACTTGACCCCAGCCCTACAGGCCTGTCTGCAGCCCTCAAAGTCCCTGCTACAGAAGAGCGACTCGTCCCGCAGCCCAGCAACCTCCAGAACCCTGAGAGGACTGCCTGCCTTCTAAAAAGACTCCTGATCTCCTGTGGATAGCGGACATTTCCAGAAGAAAACCAAGTTTAATGACCAAAGCTCTGCCTGTGGAACCGTAATGTCGACAACCTCTTCACCCAATGTCCAAAGCCCGAGTCCAAGAGGCCCACCAGTCCAGAAAAGGTTCTGCAGCGATCCTGAGAAAGACTCCCTCATGGGTTGACTCCTGGTGGACTTCACATCGAAGCCTGCAGCCGTTGCACGACGAACCCCCCAACCACGACTGCACCGGTCAGCTGATTTCTGACGCCAAAGGACACCCATGCACCCGGAGCCTTGGGCCTTGTGGAGATCAACCGACGGTGTCCCGATGCTCTCGCACATCCCAACTTACCCGTGCAGCTGTAGGTTTCTTTCGTCCAGCTTCCCGGCATGTGCCTGCAGCCTTTTTCCAAGTTCGAGATTCCCCATTGGTTTCCATTGGGTGCCCAACGCTGTGTTGGTACTCTGCACTGGGACGCCCCTGTGCGGCTGGAGGTGTAAGTTTGGTGCTGCTGTGTGCTCCTCCCCCCACCTGTGCTTACCTTACCCCCGGATACTGGGTTCCAAAACCGTTCTACTTTTTAAGTAGCACCAATTCGATTGCCCCCTTTTTCCATTGGATAACATTGGCACCAGAGACTGAGTTTGACCTCTGCACCCGGCCGACCCATGCCGCTGGTGGTGCAGTAAGATCACTTACCTGAACCGTGCCTAGTACTGATTCTTCACCCAAATTCTAAATGCTGTAAATCATTTACTTATTTGCATATTGCTGATTGTGTTTCCTCCCATAAGATAACATTGTGCTGATCGAAAAATGCAGTGTCCACTTTTTACATTGAAAAACTGGTATATTGCAAAACATATTTTACTGCATCAAAGTATCTTTGGTTCTAAGAAATAAATATACAAAAGTTATATTTTTACAAACCATTGGTCTTGGATTTAGTCATTGAGTGTGTGTGTTCATTTCTTGCCTGTGTGTGTATAACAAATGCTTAGCACTGCCTTCTGATAAACCTAACGGCTCCCCCACACTACTACAAAAGAGATCATTAGTATTATTTAATTGAGCCTCTGTAAAGCCTCTGGGGATCCACTGAACTCTGTGCACACTATACCTTACTTTGGTTTAGTATACACAGAGCCAGCTTCCTGCACCATTACAAAATGGTTCTCCTTCCCACAGCTTTTGCAGATTTGCCCAATGGTGGCAAATTTACTTTAATGTGGAAACGAAAATCCACGCCTGAAGCACAACTTCTTTTTCTGGGAAAATGTAGTCTGTGTCCTTCGGCCTTGTGCCTTGGCTTAATTTTCACATTCACAATTGACTCACTCTGGGCACCTCCGGTCTCCATGTCAGCAGCTTGTCGATCAGCACACTCTTCAGCTCTTGCAGCCATGAGAACTTGGTCCAAACTAAGTTTCTCTCAGCATTTGTAGTCTGAACGAATATGACAAACACCCGTCAATCACTCTGAGGCATGAACCTTCCCCATAATTACATTAATTGAACTTCACTGTTTGATGAGCGTATTCAGTCTCTCAACAAATTTGTTGATGATCTCACAATCTTTTTGTCATTCTTGACTGAAGATGCACCCTTTGTAATATGCATTTGGCAAGGGGTTGAACTTGAGATTCAAGGTTGCTTTGATTTGACTGTATGTAATTTTGTCTGCTCGCTGCATTTTCTTCATGACTTCATTTATGCCTTCACCAGCAAGGTACTTGATAATCTTCTTGTTATCTGCTTTTTCTATCATATTAATAAAATCATCATATGTCTCTATCCAGAGAGTCCATCTGTCACCAATATTAAGCTTTTTTACAGTGGCAAATGGAAAAAAGGCAGTTGCATTATAACCATTTACGAGATTGGCTGACACTGAGGATGGAGTTCTCTGTGACACCGTCTGCTATCAGCCCCTGTACTGTGCTGGCCTCTGGGTAATCTTGGATAGTCCGTGGAACCTTGACTTCCCTCTTGGTCTCCATGGGAGACCATTGCTTTCAGGAGACCTTTGAAGTTGTTCTGAATTACCACCCACCAGCTTTGGTGGTGTACCGCTTCAGGTACGGACCGCTCCACAAGCAGAACCCCGGGTGCTTCATCTGGGGTTAGTACCCCAGTTCTGTGGCACAATGACTCTCGTTGCTCAGTTCTGGTAAGCAGATGACTGTTTCTTGTATTTGAATTTCATTGCTTGTAAGCGTCTCTTTGCACTGCCTGCCACCTAGTTGATCTCTGCCTTGCAGCGCTTCTACTCACAGCAGTAACATTCGATGTGATATATGGCTTTAGGTTGCATAATAGCATGGTACTTCTCTTTGCTGCCTTCCCAGCCGGATTTCGGCCAACAATGTGTAAGCGGACTTAAATGATTACATCACAGTAGAAACACCAGACAAAACTGTGAGCGTCCCACATAAGTTACATCAAATAACACTTCGGATGGAGGGGGACAACAAGCCCAGGAAAGTAAAAGGTCTCATTTGGAAGAACTTATCATCCGGTTATGACATCCTGTTAGTCAAACAAGATTTGCCACCAGCATTCGTAATGGAGTGCCCCAGGGGAGAAAGTATAATTTTTCCTGCATTTTCCGAACATGTTCCCATTCACCTTAAACATACATATGCACGGGAGTGGGCAGTAGCTCAAACTCCAGCATTGTACGAAAATCACGCTGGGTGGGATGAGGACTCAACCTACCACGTGATCCCATTAAACGTTCTACCTAATGCTCAGAGGCAATACCCAGTAAAGCAAGAAGCTAAAAAACAGGTCAGGGAGATCTTAGATCAACTTGAATACCAGGGGGTCATTAAAAAATGTACCTCTCCAATGAACAATCCTTTGTTTCCCGTCTCTAAACCCGACAATACATATCGTAGAGATTTAGATTACAGACATTTAAACTCATGCACAAAGACATTTGCTGTCCAAAATGCACATAGTGCTGCATTAATTAATAACATTGTGTGGAAAAAATACAAAACAACACTTGATATATCAAATGGATTTTTCTGCCAAATTATAGCACCTGAAAGCAGGTACCTGACCGGATTATCAACGTTAGGGTCCCAACGACAATTTTGTCTATTCCCCCAAGGGTATAAGAATAGCCCCGGGGTATTTTCAGCAAGGGTAACAGAGTTACTTCAAAAATTTGATGAGGAAGCTTTGACCTATGTGGATGATATTTATGTAACGGACGACGACTTGGAGAGGCACTTGACCAGGGTGAGCACCATTATTATGGGATTTGCCACTGAGGGCTACAAATTTAACTTTAAACAATCAAAAATAGCCCACCTCAATGTCCTATTTTTGGGATATGAGATGTCAAGTGAAGGTAAAAGTCTAGCAGCTAACTTTTTAGAAAAGTGTGCACTGCTCCAGCCTCCAAAATCCTTAAAAAATTTACAATCAATACTAGGATTCCTAAATTTTGGCAGAACATACATTTTAGATTACGCACAAAGGGTAAAACCTTTCTATGACTTAATAAAACTTGACTTTTCAACCAGAAATTGGACACAAGAACATACTAATATTCTTTGTTCACTCCAGGAAGACATGATTGCTTCCAAACACTTGCAAACACGCGTAAATGTTCACCACTTGGTGATCCGTATAATTGCGGGTCAATGTGGGTACACTTACTTAACCTTCAATGAAGGAGAAACAGTACCAATCGCAAACAAATCACACCTGTACACAAATGCAGAAATGCGTTTCACTTCAACAGAAAAAATCCTGTTCAGACTGCTGAAGCAAGAGAAAGAGCACTGGCACAGGGGAAACGCATTATTGTCGTAACCCCGGTACCGGCTTTAGAGGCTGTTACAAAGGCTAGCATTCCAAATTCGAAAGCCTTACATCCAAGTTGGATACAATGGGCTAATTCTCTTACTGCAACGGACGTTGAATTCAGATTTGATCTAAGTTTAAAAACACAAGCATTCCTGCAATACGAGCAAGAATATCCTCTACTTAATGAAATATTGCCTCTAGATCAGTATGAATCCATAATTTACACTGACGGATCTGTGCAACCGGCCATAGGAAGTAAGCAGCAATACAGCTCGGCATGTGCAATTATTAAAGGTCACATGCGGGATGGAAAGTTCTACCCAAGTTGCACTAAAACACAATCTCTAGGAGAGTGCATGGCGCAGTTGGCAGAACTAAAAGCGCTGATACTGGCACTTGAAAATACGGATCATGAATTCCCCACACTAATTGTGTGTGATACCTTTTACTGTGTACAGTTGTTCAATGAGTACTTACATCATTGGGAGCAAAACGGGTTTAAAGATGCGTAAGGTGGCACAATTAAGCATAAAATGGTATGGGAACAGGTAGCAGAGTTGAAAAACGAGCTACCAAGGACTCACGTGATCCATACACTGAGTCATCAACGTGATGACGTTCACATTGAAGGGAATTAATTGGCTGATGAAGCTGCAAAGGGTGCTGTTCGCACCGCTTCCGTAGCTGCACTCACTCGTTCAAAAATGAGAATAGATGGTGATATTATGGTAGATGTCATCGCTTCACGCAAAGGCAGCACAGCAGTACCTAAAACAATTCCACTCAGATACTCCTACAAGTTAGCTGCACAAAACATTCCATTTGCTTAGATTCCTGGAGTGAGGGATAGAGTAATACCAAATATAGATCGTATATCTATAGAGAGCAGCACACAAGGGTTTAGGCTCTCTGCACACAGGCGTTACAGCAACTATTTCTGTACTGAAACAGCGCTATTGGTGGCCAGGGTTAACTAAGCAAACTAAAGACAATCAGCCTCATGTATCAACCCAAAATCCAGTCGGTAAAATACCGATTCGCTAATAGCTCCCGGTATTATGTTAAAAATACCCAATCCCAATGCATCAACCCAAAAGCAGAAATCGCTATTTAAGGAATCCTTAAATAGGGATTCTTTAAATAGGGATTCCTTAAATACCGATTCCTTAAATAGGGATTCCTTAAATACCGATTCCTTAAATAGCAATTGCATTTAAGGAATCCCAAAGTGAGATTCCTTAAATGCAATCCATCAAAGTTAAAAAATTAGCGATTTCGCTAATAGGGGGAGCAAATTACCATGAAGATGAACTGCATGGTAATTTGCAAAAACTTTGAAAAATGCACTTTTGTGCATTTTTCAAAGTTTCATGTTGCGCACACACATGCCCTTAGAGCATGTGTGTGTGTGCAACATATGTGCACATATCATTTTCAGGGGTGCTATAGGGTGTCATTTTGACACCCTTGCACCCTTGAAATTGCATGAGCAATTAGCGAGAACCTACTGGTACTCGCTATTTGCTCATGCAATCTCCGATTCATTCCTATGGGCCTGGAGGCCCATAGGAATGATTGGGACGGCATTCCTTAATTGCTACTCGCTATTTGCTAGTAGCAATTAAGGAAAGTTAAGGAATCGCTATTTGAATAGCGATTCCTACATGCATAGCCTTTTGCTATTCCTTATTAGCGAATCCTTATTTTTCGCTAATAAGGAATCGCAAATGCTAATGTTCATGCATATGCCCCTAAGTATTGAATTGCGACATCTGCCAGCAGATGAAAGCCTTCACGATAGCAGAACCCGCGCAGACGCCATTATTAATAGCAGACAAACCTCTTGCATGTGTGTACTTGAACAACTGCGGCTCCTTACAAATGGAAAGGGCTTACAAGTATATCATGGTTGCAGTGGATTCATGCTCGAGATTCCTATGGGTATGGCCTCAGCGCTCGGCTGATGCTCAAACTGTTATCAAAGATTTGCGAGTCTTTATCGGCACATACTCAATTGGCACGTTACATTCTGACCGCGGCCCTGCGTTTAGCTCTCGGGCTTGCAAAGAGGCCATGGAAGGAATGGGCGTAGCATTGCAATACTCCTCTCCGTACCATTCCGAGGGAAATTCGGTTGTGGAGAGGAAAAACCAGGACTTAAAGCAATCTTTAACAGCTAGGGTATTATGCAAGGGCGGTAGTTGGGTCAAACACCTTTATGGGGTACAGCGGGTGTTAAACAACCAGCCAAGAAACTCTCTAGGGGGTGTCACTAAATATGAAGTCCTCTTTGGGACACAAATGTGGGTACCTGACTTTGATTGTGAGTGCGCAGTGGCGGATGTAAAACCATTTGCTATCCATGATCGTTTGACTGTTTTACAGGATCTAAATGAATCCAGGACAAAACAAAGCAATGTCTGACTAAAGCAGACCGCCACTGGGGAAGTCAAGGCAGACATGGCAAGACCGGTCTGATACCAAAAATCGGGGATCTGGTCAGAGAGAAAATTGCGGACTAAAGGAATTTGAACCTTCATACAGAACACACCTGTACCAGTCCTTGCAGTACAAGGAACAAGAACTGTACGTTTGACGCCTCTTGCCGGGAAAAAGGAGAAAAGATTTGTCTCAATCAACTTAATCAAACCACACTATGTGGCCAATAATGAGCAGTAGGCCTCGTGGTCTCCATAGTAGCAGACGCCCTCCTCTCACTACAATCCAAGAAGTTCAAACAGAAAGACTCATTACATTTGAAAAGCCACCTGTAAGGAATGAAGGACTAAGCAGCAATGCTATGGAACTTGTTCCACTTGAACCAGACATTCAAATTCAAAATGATCATCAGAATAATTCAAAAATTGCAATTAGACCTAATACAGAAGTTTACATCAACATGCCTCGTCAAGAGCAAAATAACATTTCAACTAATCCAGATGCAATTCCTACAATTGATCAAACTGCTTCTGGCTATTTCATGAACTTTGATACGTTTTCTCTGGATCCAAGCGAGCCGGAAACGACGCCAGCCAAAACAACAAATAAAGAACTTTCTTCACTTTCTCAAAAAGACATACCTGATATCGCCTTGGATTGAACTCTGGGTAATTTATGGGATATTGATTTTTCTTTTCTGGCTTGGCTTAGTACTAACTTTTAGTATGCTCATTAATGGACACTATCTTCAACGAAGTTCCACAGCCCAAAAGGTCAACATACTTCTGAAGCCACATCCATCATCACATCGTGAGCAAAGAGACTTGTCATCAGTGAACATTATAGCAGTTCCTATACCGGATGGTATAGTATGGGACAAGGTTGATTTCAACATATTCGGTCCGACCGAGCTTTTAAAAATTAATCATGTATTTAAAATTTCATTAAGTGATATCATTATCTCAAGTACATTTTCTGATGATTGGTACTCTGAAACAATTAATAACATGTTGTATTTTCTGACAATGAAATGTTTGGGGGTTCTTCAGATTATGACACATTGTGCTGTTACCAACATTATGGTCATCATTTCCTGCACAAATCCATTTCACCTAGGAATGTTTTTGAGAACCATCAGTGGGAACATTGCCCAACACCACCAAAAAGTAGTACACCAATGTTTGCACAATTTTTTTAATACTTTTCAGGGTTGAACACCACAGATCCAGCCTCATATTACAAAAAGGTTGCACCAACATCAGCATTGAAAATTATGTTGACAAACACTAAACAGATTTACTCTGCTTTCTTTTTGGCCCAATTGTCTGAACAGGGTTTCGTCCTAAGGAAAGACGAAATTGACTTAAAATCAGTCTGGGGTTCAAGGGACTGGCAAGTCCAGGGTACAGAGGCACTATTTAGAGCATGCCTCATTCCACAGCAGATGATCTTTTTAAATGATACTGTGCAACAGACATCCTGTCTTGGACTAGCCAAGAGCAAGGACCTGAACACCCCTAGGTTTCCAACACCGCCATATGGGGGTGGCAGAATTCAACTACACAAGAACGGGCAACAGTAGATGACATCTTGGAGTACAATATAACAGACCCAAATTGGAAATAGTGGATGGTTTGGCCCTTAGACATGAATAGCTGTCATAAGCGATTCCTGAACATCACCAAGGGACTCAGTATCCATAGGCCAGACCCACGTTATATACAGAGAGAACACCCAGGGGTAGTGACATCCTATAGTGTTGAGAAGTTGTGCCTTGATTGGCTAGAAATCTCAACACTTGCAGAAGTGAAACAACACTTATCTTTACTCTCACATGACATGGATCTTAGGGACTTTATACTAGGACCCAAGAAAGAACATCAAAAACGTTTCATATATGCAGGCATTTTTGCTGCCTATAATGAAATCTGGAAGATATCCCAACAAGAAGCCGCAGAGAGAATACAGGAAATAGACAGTATAAACTTAGAAAAAGCTTTAGCTGTGGTGGATAATGGGTTAACAACTTTGACCTCCAGGATATATTCAATGGTCAACATTGTATCTTCTGCTATCGACATACTGGAACAGAATTTAGACATATTCCAACCCGGCCAAGCTCAGTTACGTTCTATTATATTATTAAGCTGGACGCTGCAATCTTTGCATGCAGGCTTTGTGCCTTGGCGTTTTATAAACAGTACGCCTGTTTTCTGAATACAATCCAACAGATACACAGATAGAAATGACACAAAAGGAAGCTAAATATACAATGCTGCATATTGAAAAACTGGCCAGGCTACCGTTCACAGTGGCGAAATCACATTCAACAGAATGACTAATCCACGGCCATATCGCTCTCCTGTCAAAAGCAACAGGGTTATACCCAAATCACCCTGTGATACCTGGGTATAAAGGACAATATATATATATAAAAAGAAGAGTATCACGGAAAAAATATCTACAATTGTTCATAGAAAGAGCACATTTAATTACCCCTTCGAAGATATCAAATAATCAAATGGAATACATCTTGCATCATTTACAGTATATCACAGGAAACAGGCGTTTATACATAGAAAGATACAAACACATATATCACATACCATCAATTCAATGTATAACAAACAACAATTAACCCAAACACAAACATTTTTCATCAGTGTCCCCTTTCAAAGTATCAGGCGGACCACTCGGAGGTAGTCAAACTAAACAGTGGGGAACACAAGCAATGTGGGCGACTATGACCCAAACGTTATTTCAGGTGTCCCAGCGACAGTCTGTGAATCACTGAAACTCAAGTGACTCCTCCATCCAATATCTGTCGACGTGACCACGTTTCAGCCAAAGAAAACTTGAGGCCTCTTCAGGACAGGGGTTAAAGGACAAATGTATCCTCCAAATTCAAAAGTTGCTCACTAGATATCGAGGAAAACGTTCTAGTAAACGCTACTCGCGCTTCTATACTGTTCCTTCAATAGCGATCAAAACACCGGTTCTCCACACAGTTTTCGGTCAAACTCGGGCAGTCTCTATGCTTGAATCCTCATTGGCATATCGCTCTCCTGGTCATGATGTTTCAGTTTCACTATTGCCTTGAGCAAAGGCAGGCAGGCAGATATGAAAAATTGGGTAAAGAATACATTAAGAAATCCTGGAATTTACCATATAGGTTTCGATGCCGGAGTGGGGATAGAGAAGTGTTTCTAAGTGGTACAAACTGCAAGAACGCTTTAAGCGGTTCTCTCATGTGCCAAGATATTGTTTTGCACGGAGCTTGTAATGGGTCAATAGCAAACTTATCCTGCCACTGAAAGGAGCTCCAGCTGCCGTGATTAAACAGGTGTTTGAGTTACTCTCGAATGGGAGTTACTTGATGCTGAATGATCATGGTTGCTGTGGCATGCTTCCGGGCATCAACTATCTGGTCACCGTGAATGCCAGGTTTACTTGCTGCATTTAAGTATTCTTTACCCCAACAAGTACAGTCAGGGAGGCGCTTTTGTTCCCTTCGTTAAACATATCTTTTATAAAATTTGACACTTTGAGCAGACTGAAAGCCATGCTTTTACAGCGAACTGTACCCTTAACCTCTGCTCAAGAGACTTTTGATCTTCAAGTTGCAAGGACCTCGACCGAGATACAGGCACTTATTCATACAAACTGTCCCTTTTATTTCGTAGAAATGGTGGGTCGTATCTTTAACATGTCTGATACGAGTGATATTGTACACCTATTTAAGACCATGGGTCAGGATTTCTAAGCACCTTTCAAACAGTCCTCAGAGGTATCCCAAATTTTATACACTCCGTATTTGGAAGCATCTTTGGAGGTTTACCTCTGATACTGCTTTTATTAGCTGGAATCCTGATCGTCATTTACATGATACGCAATGGACGGCCCAATCACGAATGAAATGGGGAAAGCACTTCTGGCGCTTAAATACCGTGATTGCATGGTACAACATCTGGGCAAGCCTCGCCTATGAGAACTGAGTGCTTCGTGGTTGTTATCGTTTAGACCAGTCTGGATGGATTGAAGAATGAATGTTGGACATCTGTCTGACACTCGAGACGGAGACGCCTGCGGACTTGAACACGAGGATGGAACCGCTGAGGTCCCACGCTCGGCTGTGTACCCAGCGTATTCCTACCCTGATGAATGCATTCCTTGAAAACCTGCAGGTGCCTTTTGCTACAACTGGGGTGAGCATCGGCTTAGCCACCACTAGCGCTGACACCAGCACAAGCGCTACAACTAGCACTACAGACACTGAGGTATCGACTACAACACTGGCTGCCAAATATCAACTATGGGCAGTACTGAATGTCATCTTTGCTCCATCGACGTACTGTGTGATATATTACATTTTCCGTCACCTACAGCAAGTGACTGTGATGTTGCGTCTCCCAGCCAGGACACTTAATCTACAATTGGCTCATCATGTGCCGGGAAAGAATTTAGAGTTTTCCTTTTTCATTTCGACTCTGATTAAATTTGGAACATTTCCTACTGAATTGACACTATCACTAGAGAAAGCATGGCCTTCTAAACGCTTATAGGAGTTTTAAATTCTATAAAGAAACTCAGTTACACTTTAACTTGAGTACAAATTCGAATACTGACTCTACACATTTTTCACCTCTTAGAAATGTTTTTAATATGCTTTTAAAGATTTTAAAAATGTTTTTATGTGGCTCACTGCGCTACCACCTAGTATGAATTAGTAGTTTGCTATCATTGTTTATTATTGTTGACTATTAAGAGGAGTGAGTGTTATGTTTCATGTAGATGCCCTGATATAGGCATGGTTTGAGATGCCCTAATATAGGCATAATCTTTCACCTACATTAGTTCCCTATTCTCCACAATAACGGGCGCTGAGAGCTGAACCTTATCTAGACTGTGGTGTGGGTACAGAAGGAGGGTTTTTTCCAGATCAATGGCCTCCTATACCATCTTCGATGTGCTCATCCAGAATGGTTAAATATTCATAAATTGTTTTAGGAAACCAGGCAGGGACTAGAATCCACCTGCATAAACATCTGCATAAACAGTTCATCCCATACGTCATCTTCATACCTCTAATGGCTAACGCAAGACACAAGGGACAAAGAGACTTTATACTTTTCTGTATAAATACAGTACCTCTTGCTACCTCTTGCTACTGGTCCCAGGATGCTTGTTTCCGGTCCAGGGAACACATGGCTTGGCAGTTCGGGCTGGACTGTTCCTATGAGGCACAGGGTCAGACTGATTTGCCTATGGCCATGTCTGAACTGGGGTGGCGGAGTGAGCTAAAGAATGATGATGGATTAAACCCAGATCAGTTGACTAGGTGTGAGTGCTTGCAATTTTCAACACTCCGTCCATCATCCCCTTTGGTTTTGCTTTGTTCGCCCTTAGTTGGCAGGGTATGCCCAGTCGTGGGTCCCTTGCTCACTTTGCCACTGGATTCAAGATAGCCTGGCTGATGATGGTTATGAACCCGAAACAGGTCCCAGGATGCTTGTTTCCGGTCCAGGGAAGACATGGCTTGGCAGTTCGGGCTGGACTGTTCCTATGAGGCACAGGGTCAGACTGATTTGCATATGGCCATGTCTGAACTGGGGTGGCGGAGTGAGCTAAATAATGATGATGGATTAAACCCAGATCAGTTGACTGGGGGGGGTGAGTGCTTGCAATGTTCAACACTCCGTCCATAATCCCCTTTGGTTCTACATTGTTCTGCAGAGGCCATCAGGACCCACAAGGGTTCTGTCAATACTAACTCACACAACACTACAAGCTCCTTTGGGAAACACACTCGAGAGAAGATGTCAATCATTTGGGTAGCAATAATTTTGCTGTTTCAGTTAGGACAGCCTTATATATCTTTGTGACAGAGGTTCAGTGTTTGCATTGTTCAGCATTCCATCCATCAATTGTTCCTTTTGCATTTGTTGCTCTAAGTGGGAAGGGTATGCCCAAACGTGAGTCCCGTGCTCACTGCGCTACTGGATTCAAGCTAGCCTGGCTGATGAAGGTGATGCCTCAAAACCGATGCCAGGATGCTTGTTTCCAGTCCAGGGAGGACCTGGCTTGAAAGTTCAGGCTGGACTGTTCCCATGAGGAACAGAGTGATTTGCATATGACTGGGTCCAAACTGGGGTGGCGTAGTAAGCAAACGATTAATGGATTAAACCCAGATCTTTGTGACTAGGGGTGAATGTTTGCATTGTTCAGCATTCCATCTATCAAGTGTTCCTTTTGCATTTGTTGCCCTAAGTGGGAAGAGTATGCCCAGACGTGGGTCGCCTGTGCCCACAGCGCCACTGGATTCAGCTAGCCTGGCTGATTAAGGGTGATGCCCGAAACCCGTCACATGATGCTTGTTTCTGGTCCAGGGAGGACCTGGCTTGGCAGTTCGGGCTGGATTGTTCCCATGAAGAACTAGGTTGAGACTGATTTGCATATGGCTGGGTCCAAACTGGGGTGCCTGGTGAGCAAAATACTGAGGATCTGTAATCCCACCAGCACTCAGTGGTTTTCACAGACGTGCAGAAGTTTCAATTGTTGCACAATAGTGGTCTTTAAGGAACTCAGGAAGAGGGAAAAGGGAGAAGTTAAGTATTCTTTTTAGGTTTGAATAAGCTCATGAGGGATTGTACCCGGAAGAAAGAGTTAGCCATATCTATGGCATTCTCAAGTGTTAACCAGACACGTTACCTTAACCACATTTGAGTAGACCCCGGAAGTGCTTCTATAAATTGTTCTAAATAGATTTTATTTATGATTGCTTCATTGGTGCTTTTATGAGGTTTCAATTATTTATCCGTGGCATTCTTAAATAAAAAAAAGAGATCTAGGGTTATCTCGAGCATCCCCTTTTTCTTTACTGAAGGCCACTCAAATAATTTCTTCGTCCTCCCAAGTCACTCTAGAATTACTCTTTTGATAAGGGAAATCTCCTGTGGGGTTGTCAGCCTGGTATGCTACCAAGGCTTCCCCTACTAATAAGGGAGCCAAGTAGTGTGCCTATCTGTCTTCTGGCCAACAACTGTCTTTGGCTGCTCTTTCAAAATATATTGAGAATGCTTTTGGGTTTTTGCCAGATGTATATTTCTGGAAGGATATAGTAGGCCCAATGGGGAGAAGTCCTTTACTTTGAAATGTCCCCATGGTTAACTGCAGATGGTTTTCAGACAACTGATGTAATTGATCAGCTTGAATTTTAAGAGTATCCTGAAAGACTAAATCAGCTGACTTAATATAACATTCAAGCGCCCATTCCAACTTTTGCTGCCTTCCACAAGGTGATATACAATGTTCTCTGTCTTGTTTCAAATTGAAATGCAGATTTTCCACAGCCTGGTGGGCAGAAAATCAGGATTTTATTAAAGACACAGAGGCTAATATTATGCAATCTTCTTTATTGCCACTACTCACAGCAGCCCGTAAAGGAACATAGAATACAGTATAGATTCTATAACTTATAGAAGTCCAGAACCCCCAGATATCTTCCTTCCTTTTTAGCTAACTGAAAAATGCTGAACCAAAATATGAACTTGAACTTGAGAATGGTCTTTGAAAATCCTGGTAAGACATCTTGAACAATCTCCAATACTTTGTCTACAACTGAACTTCTCATAAATCAACAGCTGAAGCTCTTCCATCAATTAACCTGCCAACGGGCTTCAAGTTAAGCAAAAATAATAATGAAACAAGGGGGAAATGGGAGGAATAATATTAACCTCCGTGTTTTCTACCCACCAGACTGTGGAAAATCTACATTTTATGGCAAGACCCAGAGGCTAACACGTAAGTTTAACATTTCTCAACCAAACAGCAAGCCACATTCTCCATAGGCTTAAAGCAGAATTTACTACAAATCGCATCTTTCGACCAATCTGCACACCTCAAATTGTCTTGTAATACACCTACCATCATAAAGGCTTTTGAAGCAGCCACTCCTCTTACAGAAAGTGCTCCAAACACACTCACAGTCACACCTGCTTTCTTCATTACCTCTTATACCCCTCTGGCAAGTGTGGGGGATGACACAGCTTTAAATGTTCTATTGAATGAAATAACCAACTGTGTCACTCTTAAAAGCCTGACACGCAAAGTTTTCTCCTAAAACACTTTTACACAACAAACCACACACATATTCTCATTCTCAACAAAAAATGGATAGAATATTGATGTTAGTTTTTATCCTCCTGGTCAGATAACCCTTTTCGGAGAAAAAATCCTGCTTGCTGCATTAAGTGCCCTCATACTGGATACAATCCTAAAAGAGATCAAACACAAGAATATGGTCAACTTCAGAGACAAATCTCTCAAAGAAAACACCCTATTTAACCCCCAAATCTCCATACAGGGTAACATTTTCAAAGCATCCCAGGCAGAATTATACCTAGAAACTCACAATTCTGATGCTCCACATTAATCTCCTTATCAAAACATTCTGTCCCACCGACAAACTATACACCAGAACATGTCCTGCAGCAATCACTGACCTGTGTACAGTAAGAGTCCTATAAGACAGGCCTCTCTAAAACATTTCTGGTCAATTAACAAGATCAAAATCCTTCTCCACATACCAGCAAAACCATTTCTGCAAGTCACAACTTTTTATATATTTACTCATACTATGGCAATATTTTGGTAGTCAATATTTTGATAGTCAATATTTTGCCTATGGCATTTTTGTAGCCTGATGGTTTTGTCCACAATATTCTGACTTACAACCATCTATATTCCTGAATGATTTGTAAATCTTTCAGTTACTAGAACTAAGGGCCTTATCTAGAGTTTGGCAGAAAGGATACTCCATCATAATTGTGGCAGATGTATTGTAAGTTCTTTATAGCTATGCTACTTATATTATAGCTGATGGGATATCCATCACTTTTTGATGGAGTATCCCATCCGCCGAACTCTAAATAAGGCACCTTTATTTCCAATTTACAAAATGCTATGCTGCATTCACATTTGGAAGTTTTATTTAAAGAAATCCATGATGCTTCTAAGGGAGAAGCTGACACTATTTTAAAGTTGCTAATAGTTGAATGTGAATATTAAAAAGTTAAGCTGTTACCTGTACGTTCAATGGTTGTGTAGTTAACAAAAATGTATGTTATCCAACTGTGGGTCATACAAATTGCACAAGGCAAAATAGACTTTCTTGAAAGAAGTTACAAGCTCCCCAATCCTTTTAACAAATGAGTAAACATGATTGGGTTGTCCCTGTACATGTACAGTCAGTTAGCAGTGCACTGATTATGAATATTTCTAAACTTGGAGTGAAATGCAGCTGAAACCCTAAGTGTCAGATCAGTCTCATACTGGCAGATGCCTTTCAAAGGAAAGCATACAGGACCTGAGTGTCTGCAAATACATTTGGGGCTAGCCTAGTAGTAGGTGCGTGGTTCTTTTCTGCATTTGGCATTCATAGAGGCTTAGTTACTCATTCTATGACAGATGTTTGGCTTCCTTATGATGTGAGAGAGTTTCAGTGCTTCTGCAGGTGTGAGTCCCAGAGGACTGCTGCTTGATTGAGATTCACAGGGACAAGCTTCAAGAGTGAGGTTCTTTGAGGCATGCAATGGTGTTAGTGGCTCTCAAGTCTCCTCCGGATGTGAGACACTTTGAGACCTGCCACTTGCCGTAAGCCTGATAACTTATAATGACCTAAGGATTTTGAGGGACTCTTCCGGGTACAGCCTGATGGTTGTGTCCACAATTTTCTGACTTACAACCATCTATATTCCTGAATGATTTGTAAATCTTTCAGTTACTAGAACTAAGGGCCTTATCTAGAGTTTGGCGGAAAGGATACTCCAATCTTAATTGTGGCAGATGTATTGTAAGTTCTTTATAGCCTATGCTGCTTATATTATAGCTGATGGGATATCCATCACTTTTTGATGGAGTATCCCATCCGCCGAACTCTAAATAAGGCACCTTTATTTCCAATTTACAAAATGCTATGCTGCATTCACATTTGGAAGTTTTATTTAAAGAAATCCATGATGCTTCTAAGGGAGAAGCTGACACTATTTTAAAGTTGCTAATAGTTGAATGTGAATATTAAAAAGTTAAGCTGTTACCTGTACGTTCAATGGTTGTGTAGTTAACAAAAATTTATGTTATCAAACTGTGGGTCATACAAATTGCACAAGGCAAAATAGACTTTCTTGAAAGAAGTTAAAAGCTCCCCAATCCTTTTAACAAATGAGTAAACATGATTGGGTTGTCCCTGTACATGTACAGTCAGTTAGCAGTGCACTGATTATGAATATTTCTAAACTTGGGGTGAAATGCAGCTGAAACCCTAAGTGTCAGGTCAGTCTCATACTGGCAGATGCCTTTCAAAGGAAAGCATACAGGACCTGAGTGTCTGCAAATACATTTGGGGCTAGCCTAGTAGTAGGTGAGTGTTTTTTTCTGCATTTGGCATTCATAGAGGCTTAGTTACTCATTCTATGACACATGTTTGGCTTCCTTATGATGTGAGAGAGTTTCAGTGCTTCTGCAGGTGTGAGTCCCAGAGGACTGCTGCTTGATTGAGATTCACAGTGACAAGCTTCAAGAGTGAGGTTCTTTGAGGCATGCAATAGTGTTAGTGGCTCTCAAGTCTCCTCCGGATGTGAGACACTTTGAGACCTGCCACTTGCCTTAAGCCTGATAACTTATAATGACCTAAGGATTTTAAGGGACTCTTCCGGGTGAAACACCTGCTTATAGCAAAGCACTAGAAGAACCTTCACAAGATATTTACTCACTAAACTGTGAGTAGGCGAATGATAAAATATTTGGAATACTTTATGGGCTTCCATGACCACTCCTGCAACTAAACAAGAGCAGCTCTGTGATGGTTTGGGTTTCAATTGCATAGCAAGGATTTCAATGTACAATAAATTAGGTACAACGTACACTATGATCAATCAATCAATCAATCAATCAATCAAGCAGAATTTATAAAGCTTGGCCAATCACCTGTGAGTGTCTCGAGGCGCTAAGGGTCTTGCTGCTTCACGTGAGTTTAGTTGAACAGCTTGATCTAGAGTGCCTTCCCGAATTCCATGAGAGAGGTGGAAGTCCAGAGGTACAGAGGGAGGTAATTCGAGCATTTAGCCATGAAGTAGGAGGAGGAGCGTCCTTCACTGTTGCTTCAGTAAATGCGGGGGGGTGCGAGGAAGAGGGAGGTGGAACTCAGGTGTCTGGAATGTTGGTGGAAATTAAGGTGGTGGTTGTTGTGGGCTGGTCCTTGGTTGTGCAGGGCTTTGTAGGTGTGAATCAGCATCTTGAATTGACATCTCTTCTGTATGGGGAGCCAATAGCGGTGCTTGGGATGAGGATTGATGAGGGTCTGTTTGGGGAGATCGAGGAGGAATTGAGCCGCAGTGTTCTGTATGGTTTGCAGTCTCTTCAAGAGTTGAGTGGTCATTCCTCCATAGAGTGCGTTTCCATAGTCCAGGCGGCTAGTGACTAGGGCTTGAGTGACAATGAGTCCAGTGTTGCTGGGGAGCCATTTGAAGATTTTACGGTGCATGAAAAGAGTGAGGAAGTAGGCAGAGGAGACAGCATTGATATTGTTTTTATGGTGGGTATGCTGTCCAGGTAGATATCGAGGTTACGAGCATGGTCTGTCAGCATGGGTGAAGGTCCTAGTTCTGAGGCCACAAGACGTCATTCCACGGGGAGGTGTTGTTGCCGAAGATCAACACTTCCATTTTGTCTGTGTTGAGTTTCAGGCAGTTGTTTTTCATCCTGCCGACAACGCTCGAGATACACCTGCAGAAGTTGGCTCTTGTGGTGAAGGGGTCTTCTGAGAGCGAGATGATGAGCTGGGTGTCGTCTGCTTAGGATATGATGTTTAATCCAGGGGCTCTGGTTTAATCCATAGGCTCTGATGATTTTGCCCAGGATGGTTATGTAGGTGGTAAACAGAGTGGGGCAGAGGGATGAGCCTTGAGGAACACCACAGTTGATGTTCTTCGGCTCCAAGGTGAAAGGTGGTAGGCGGACTCTCTGGGTTCTTTCGGTGAAGAAGGAGGTGATCCACTTGAGGCCATCTCTTTGGATTCTGATGAGATGTATTCTATTGATTAGGGTGCGGTGAGATATGGTGTCAAACACTGCTGAGAGGTCCATGGGGATCAGGGCCACCATTTCTCCCACGTCAAGGAGGGCTCTGATATCATCGGTGGCAGCAATCAGGGCAGTTTTGGTGCTGTGGTTGGTGCAGAATCCAAATTGGTGGGGTTCAAAAGATAGTTGTTCACCAGGTGTTCTGTGAGCTGGCGGTTGATGGCATTTTCAAGGACTTTGGTGGGGAGGGGAGCAGAGAGATGGGACAGTAGTTTTGAGTTCGCTGGGGTCTTGAGAATGGGTTTGACTTCAATGTGTTTCCTTTCTTTGGGGAACAAGGCCATGGTGATAGAGGCGTTGAAGAGGATAGTGAGCTCACTGCTGATCTTCTTGCTCCCGTGTTTGGAAATGTTGTGAGGGCAGGAGTCCCTGAAGGCTCCTGAGTGGATGAGTTCATATTGGCTGTGGTGTTCTGTGTTTTAAGCTGATTCCTGGTAGTGAGTTGATGGTCAGGCTTTCTTCTTTGGGAGCAAGGTGGCCAACGAGGTCGGAGGGAGTGAGCTTTGGTTCAAAGTTCTTGTAGATGGTGGAGATCTTGTCATGGAAGAAGCCTGCCAGGGTGTCGAAAAGTTCCTGAGAAGGGGTGATGATGTTTTTGGTGGCTGAGGGGTTGAAGAACTCTATGACTATATTGAAGAGTTCTTTGCTGTGGTTGAAGCTGGTTTTTATGCGGTCTGTCAAGGTATTCTTTTTCATCTTCTTCCCTTCAGGAGTTGGTGGTAGTGGTTGAGGGCTGTCTTCAAAGTGGGTTTGTCTGAATATTCCTTTCTGGTGGGCACTTTTCTTTCTGGTTGCTTGCAGTTGTGCTTCACGGTTGTAAGCTCCATGGTGTAGCATCTGGCCTGTTAGGTGGATTTTGTGCATTTGTCTGACTTGACGGGGGTGACTGACCGCCTGTTCATGGTTTAGTGCGGTGTCAGGGTGGAAAGTGTCAAGGGTGTCGGTCCACTGGCTCTCTGACACTTTACTCCAGGTGTGGTGGCGGGCACTGTGTGGCTCAGGGATCTGGTGATGATGAAGTGGGTGATGGTCTGTTCTGTTCAGATGTGCTCGGGGACATGACTATACTTGACTCTGTCGCTGGCCGTTTAGATGGGGTTAAGTTTGAGGCTGGGGAGTAGTTGAGGGAGGAGGATGTTGTTTATGCTGGAAGAGGTTGTCGGTTTTGGTGTCATTGAGGTGAAAATTAAGGTCTCCGAGGGAGAGGTAGTCCTTGGAGTCCATGGTGAGTGGGGCCTTTGCAGTCTTTTTGGAGTTTAAAATTGGTGTTCCATGATCTGGGTGGTTTGGTCTCTGGTGGTGGTGCAGTGGATGTTTTCTGTGTGGATGATGGAGATAATGCTGGTGTATTATCTTGTAACCATCGGGTGTCACTGAGGTGATGTTGGGAGTGGATGCGGGAGGGAGCTAGGTCTTGGTGAGGAAGATGACGTCTTGGGGAGGGCGGTAATAATGTCCCAGATATTGGTGGCCTGCTTGCAGAGTGATCGTGTGTTGAGGAGCAGGCAGTTGAGTTGCTCTGAAATTTGGCATGGTGGTCGTCGTGCGTGTGGGTGCTCCAGTGTGTAGGAGGAGATACAGTGCAGGCAGGTGAAAGGTCCTAACGCTGATCGTGGAGTGGTGCGGCAGCAGTTGTTGTTGAGGAGTCTGTGTCCAGGGCTCAGAGATTAGCGGTGGTGTATCTTAAGGGGGTGGGAGAGCCAGCGTTCATGGTCTAGACATGGACGGGTGCAGACGGGCTTGCCTTTGGCACCCCTTTGGTGCGACTGCTGCATGGCTGTGCTATGGCCTCCATTAAGTAGGTCCTGGGTGGAGGGAGGGTCACTGGGTGGTGGTGGGTGTGGCTGGCAGAAGTAGGGAGGAACAGGCAGGAAAGAGAGGGCGCACAACAGGAATAAACAGGCAAAAGTGCGAGAAAAAATGCAATCAAGAAAACAGGCAAGCAGGAAAAACAACAGGAAATACCAGTACAGCAAGAAACAGGCACATAATGGCCGGCAGAAGAGGCGGTGAAGCTCAGAAGAGGCAAAAGGAGCAGAACAAGGCAGAAGGGAGCGGAAACGGCGGGAAGAGCAGAACAGGCACGGAAGAGGCAAGGCAGAAATCACATTAAGAATCTTAGCTATATCCATGCGCACAATGCCCATTGGGCTGAAACGGCTTCACTCCCCCAGACGTGTGTGGCAGCCCGGGCTGAGACAGCTTTCCGGGCACACACACCTGCACCTGAGTACTTCACAGGTCTTTAAAACACCATTTACTTGCTGACAAGGGTTTGCTGTTTTTTCACCCCTTCTTAGAGCCCCTGCATCTCCACTCTGACTATTCTTTGGAAGTATTAGCCCCCCCCCCCCCCCGAAATTTTGGGTAGCCTCTCCCGAGAGGTGGCACTAGTTGCGACTCTGGCTGTATCACAGTGTCACTTGCCAGGAATGGCAAGCTTCATGCTTTTCAAGATCAAAGTTGCTGATTGTCTTAGTGTGTCATTTCAAGCATGTGGAAAATTCTTCGTGAGTCATATTTTGTGAGAAGAAAATGTTAGTTGATGGGTTAGGTGGTGTCACAAATGTCCTCTTCAAATATAAATTTATTGCAGTGTGTCATGCAGCCCAAAAGAAGATGTGACCTTTTAACAAAATATTTCAATGAAGATGTGAAATTTCAAACCTGAAATGATGGTTCCTTTGATGTGAACCATAACTAGACAATGTCCACTTCATTTTCTTCAAAACGTTTCATAGAAAAGGGTCAATTAATGAAATGTATATGTGTACGGTAAAAAACGCGTCTTGTCGCACAATGTAACCTGAGGCAGCTGATTACGTAACAAAATGACTATTTCATTACACCTGTACAAAGACTTGTCTACCACGGCAATATTTTCCAAAACAGAAGGTTTAACCCGGATCTCATACTGCTCCAAAAGAAGTATCGCCCTCCCTTCGACCGAGGCAGGACAATCTACTGAAAATGCCTTTGCAAAATACTTGTGCACAAGCATGTAGATGGGAAGTTTGATGATGATTGTGATACAAATCCCAGTACCCTTTTTAGGTCTGGCCTAATGACATTCCCCTAGTCAGATGTGGGCATCTGCCTAAAAAAAAGGCATTCAGTGCCAGTGGTGATTAACCAGTGTTTTATGTTGTCAATAATTTATTTTCGAAATGATTACTTAATTTTTTTTAGACTACCTTGCTTCTCTATTTAAACTGTTTCTTCAGGTAGCTGCAATTCAAAGCGACAGATTTAAGTAAAGCCAATGGCATTTTTATTTGCACCAATAACAATCATATTTCCCAGAGACATGCTTTAAAACCCAAAATAATTGTTGCACCTTTTCTAGTCTTCTAGGAAGCTTCCTTACGGTTCTATTAAAAAGACATGCAATTGTTAATTTGTTTTGATTTTTACTGCAGACATACGCCTGCAATAGTTAAGCTGTTTTCTTTTTCTATTCTTCTTTCTATTTTTTTTTTTACGCTTGTGTTAAAAATATAAAATAATGTAACTGGCGCATCAGTTTGTCAAAGGCCCAACCTATTGGCTTCGCCATAGCTTGTTCAAAATAGGGAAAATAATGCTCCCTTTGCAGGATCTGCGTACAGAACAAGTAATACAACAATTTTAAAGCAGCGTGGCCAAAAAGTTATGCTATGCATATCTTTTTTCACATCTGCATAGGAATGCCATCTCGACTTTCTGTTCTAGTGTGTCAGGCAATTTCAATGAAAAAATATTTCAATAGAAGAAGGCGTTTTATAAGATAAACATGCATTCTTGTAAATATTTTACAATACATTCTCAGGGTTTTAACCCTATAGACATGGTCAATGGGCTTTAAACATGGTCAATCCATTCGGCCTCTGTAATTGAAACAGTGATTCCCTTCCCTGATGTGGTGTGTGTAATGTCAGACTGCTCCACGACATGCTGCTGGCAGTGCTCCATTCTCTGAACTAAGCTGTACTAAAATGATTGCTCTTAGTGGGTCTTTGGTCTCCTACCTTCGGTTACCTGAAGTAACATGTAAGAAATAAGCCCCTTGGTACAGATTTATCAGTGTATTGCATTGTCCTTGTGCCATGCATAATGTTGACTGGGCAATGAAATCCTTAAATCAGATTTACCAAGCAACGCAAGGCCCCCCTGTGGGGCCCTATGGTGTTAGGTAAATCTAGAGTAACACAAGAGAGCAACAGTTGTTAAATGGTAGCGGCAGTGTCAGTCGACAACCCTTCAAGTATTGCCCGGCGGTAATCGCCTCTCATACCATTCGATAATTTACCAATGAAAGAGGCAGGCGCCGGAGACTGGAAGGCAGGAAACAAAGTTTTATTCCGTCGGAGCAGAACACATCAGATCAGACAGCAAGGTATCGTCACGAGGTGCTCTAACTGCATCTCTGAGGCCTGGCCTCTTATACACAGGTTTATGACTTTATTGCAGGTTTATTGTACATGGCACATTCTTGAGATTACTTTGATGTATAAAAGAACGTCTTCGGAATCCCCACTTCGAGCTCGTTCCCACACATATCTACAGTGGAAGTCCCCACCCCATCTACAGTAGGAGATGGTTATCACGCAGCTGGACATTCCGCCAATTCCCGGGGATGTGTGCAACCGGCCGGGTCTCAGGGGGTAGGGGCTTTAATCCACTGTAATCCCTTTGATGTGGGGTGTTTCCCTTACAGTAGGGGCAATAAACTGCATCCGCAGGGCTAGGTGATGGCCTGGGATCGGTTCGGACAATGGGGCGCAGAGGAAGGGGGTTATCAAAGAGAGGCATGACCATGTATGGGATGACGGTCAGGCGTGGGATGTGGTTCCATGGCAGGGTCGCGCAGAATGAGAGGGGGGTTTATGGCCCGTGTATGAGAGAGCGGGGGTGGCCGGCGCGCGGGGGATGCTCGCAGCGCCAGGGGAACGCGCTGGCGATCGAGAATGAGCGGGGAGAGAGTGGGGTGCCTAAAATGGCGGCCGTGCGTTCGCTGTGCGTGGCGCTGGGGAGAGGCAAGATGGCGCAGATAATGTTCAGTTACAAGCTAAATTTCCACAGTCCTCCCTTTTAACATATCTCGCCAGCTTGCCTGGCCGACGTTTACCTTCGTTAACCTTCAGCTATAATATCGCTAATGTTTTTCGTACATTCCTTAAAGATACAGAGTTTTTAGGGCAGGCAGGAGTAATCTGACACATTTGTACATAGTTACATACAGGTGATAAAGTAGGCGAGGAGGTAGTACATACAAAGTTACATCAGCTGCGCCGCATGTCAGGCCTAGGGGTAGGAAGAGGTGAGCTTGTTTGAGCACAAATAGGATACTGTAAAGCAAAAAAATGTTTCTGGCAAAACATATGGCCCAGACTTCGTGTGGATCAAAAAGATAGTCAGTATAGTCGTGTGCATGGCTGGTGTTGTATGAATGTCATTATACAAAGTTAGATTTTCTAAACTTCTCAGTGTGCAGTCGGAAGTGACTGATGCAACATCATGAAAACTCGATAGGAAGATAGTTAATATAAAATGGTGGTTGGGAGGGGATTTTTCAACTTTAACATGGGTTCTTCTTTCCAGTGTCCTATTACGAAGAGCCATCACTGGTAAGCTCTTATTGTTGTTCTTCTTTCGTTGGCACTGTTGAGCACCGGCGGTGGAGCTAAGGTCCAGCTCAAATCCAATTTCTCACGTGGCAGGGTGTGATCATTCGCTGTTCTCTGATCACAGTCCTGTTCCTTAACACAGTTCATCATAGATACTTTGAGACAGGGTACCTGCTTTTCGTTCTTCTGTAGTTAAGTCAAATTCATAATCCATATAAAAGAGTGAGAGAGAGAGAGAGAGAGAGAAGGGTGTGACGTGCTTCGGGATGCCGAGGGAAGAGGGGGTGGAGTGGGATCGGATCAAAATGCGGACCAAGGAGAGCAGAATCTTCCAGTACTGGGCCCATCAATCGGGCCAGACGGGTTGCGACTTCAGGCACGATGGTCAGTGAGCAGGGGGCCTTGATATAGCCCTTCGTTCCATCGCTTATCATCCTGATAATGGTGCCTCGTCTCCCGCCCCTTTTTTTTTGCTTCGATGCTTCCCCCTTGGTCGATGCCATAGATGTTCCATGGTCCGCAGCCAGGCTGTGCGTCACGTCCGACCCCTCTCCTCCGATGGCCGCAGGTTATCTTCGAATGGGTACAAGAAACAAAAATCTTAGAGAGTTGGCAGGGAAGACATTTACATACTTCATCCTCTCTCCCAACCACCGAGTAGTTGCGGAAATGCTTGTATCGGTTGCTGTATGATGGGTGTCTATTAACTCTGATGTTAGTGTGCGTGCTACTAATCTATTAATCATTGCTGTGGTGCAGGTTTCTGTGGGTGTCCCTGTCCATTGTCTGGCCTTCTAGGTGTCGATTTCTGCGCCCTATAATCGTTGCAGGAAGCCTGACATCTGTCAACCTTCTGGTCTAGTAAAAATTCGAACCGGCTTCTCTGGTAGAGACTCGTTCATCCTAACACAAGTTTTGTTAATACACATTTTCCTCCGAGGACTGCTAAGTTTAAGAAAAAAGTGCGAGGTGCTACTGTCACGTGTTCACGAGTATTCATTTCGGGGAGGAACATAAGCTAAGCATTATTTTTGCTGGAGACAATAGGTAACCCTTTATCAGTTTAGGCGATGTATTATTAGAGAATAAGGTCATCAGCTGTTTCGTTCGAAATACTCTGAGGCGGGTAGTATAGGGCTGGGGTTATTTTGGGAGAACGGGGTGCTTTAGACATTCTATTTCGGGGTAATTGGGCGGGGGCAATTCTGGGCGGTGGAGGTGGTGTTGTTGAAGCTCTAAAGACAAAAACCACTGACATATAGTCCCCGTGATGAGGGCCAGATTGGGACACATCAGTCGTCTTACCTGTCCTTTCTTTTTCAGCCAATTAAGCTCAACATTTGCAGAAAGGAGAGGTAGTAACGTGGTGAAGTATGGTCGTTTTGTTTCTGTCAATTTGTTCGAACACCACCGTGTTTTTAGGCCAATTATACACTTACCGAAGAGGTATGTGTCATTAATTTATTTCAAAAAGAAAGAGGGCAAGAAAGCCTTTAAAGAGGGGGGGAGAGAGAGAGAGTGAGAGAGAGAGAGAGAGAGGGAGAGAGTGAGAGAGAGAGAGAGAGAGAGAGAGAGAGAGAGAGAGAGAGAGAGAGAGAGAGAGAGAGAGAGAGAGAGATGTGTGCATCAAGTAGGCTATTTGGCATATGTACGACACAAAACGAGAGAGAGAGAGACATGGGTACGATAATAGGCCACTTGGTGCGCACACAACATGGAGTAGCATGGGTCGGTTCTATGTAAGAAAACACCAGCGGGAAAAAGACATAAATTCGGTGATCACGTACACACAAATACCGGATAGGGTGTGACATTACATGCATCAAGCGCAGAAACTTAAGACGGAGACTCAGGGCTACGCGGAGTATGGGGACCTCTCCTTTCCTGTCCTCTTTCCTAAGCATGCTGCGTATTTTCAGTATTTTTGTAGTTTATCTTGGGGGGGGTGTTGGACCTTTTACTCTCCTCCCTTTGATCGATGGACGAGCACTTCAATCATACGGTGACGCTCTCTTCAAGTGACCCAAGCATGAAATGCATACACAGTCATACCGTATAATCGTAGCACACACGCACAGTCATATCATACAGTTTTTCATGTTCCCAATGGTGGTCTGCACTTTACGCACTACCCCACAACGTTTGTCTATGTTTTTCCTGATATCGAACTCGGTGCGGTCCATGTCCACTCCATTCTTCAGTCGGAACTTCGTCGTGACCTATAGAGGGGAGAAAAGAGGGGAGGGGATGTGCAGGATTCAAAGTACCTTAGCGCGCGTAGACACGAAAAAGTTCTACTTACCACGTACCAGGCTAGCCGCAGGAGTGGGTAATACCACAGACCTATTATTCTTTTTGTCCGAGGCAAAGATGCTCTATTTCATTCATCTCCTAAATTCGGGTTCCCAGGTCGCGCATGCCTTTCTCAATCGGTCGTGTATTATGGTGCAAGATATCATACCTTGCGTTCGGCCTACACCTTAAGCTATAGTTGACCATCGATTTGACAACTCTTGGAAAAGGACAGGTGTGATGGGTACAAATTCCGTTAATCAAAAAGATTCAGGCAAATGGGGTCTGCATTATCTGTATTCTTTTGCTTGGGGGTAACAATCATTTATTCAAAAGAAAAACCTTTGCCAACTTAGATGATTTGTCATGACATTGATTCCGTAATTCCTTTTAAGAAGCCCTTTATTTAAAACAATGTCAGTATACAAATACGGGCCTACAACCGCTATAGGCCGGCCACGGCGTGAGAGGCGTCGAGTATCATGAGCAACATTATTTTAGCATAAAATCGGTCCCCCCCCCCCCGACCATCATGTGTGGAAGTATCGCATACATATCTCTTTTTAACACAAAATGCCACGTGACTGGAACGCCACAAGGAGTTGTAGGCCTCTCCTACATCGGCACCATTTTGGGGCGAGGTCGGGCCAGTGTACAGTCTAAGTCTTTCCATGAATTAGCTGTTGGACCAGAATTCCTTTCGGTAGTTCGAGAACTTTCGTTAGCGTCAGCTTTTGCGTCAGCATGGCGTCACCGCGATCTTGTAGCCATGCCGTGGTCCGTTCTTGGGGCGGGGCAGCAGGCGGGTTCTTCCGCCGACAGCTTGAATCAGTCTTTCTCACTGCACCAAGCAGAGGCAAGGTGGCTGCCGTCCGGTGCAAAGAACAATGGCGGCGGTTTGTCCTTACCGGAAGTCCGCGGGAGTCGAGTGCCAATGACTCCAGCAGATTCTGCAAAGCTGAGGGGAGCGTTTTGTCAAGGGTGGGGCCCACGCCCAAGCAGACAAGCTTTCGAGTCCAGAATCGCCTCACGGAGGGCTAGGTCTGGATCCGAAGAACCGACCGCCGGAGTCCAAAGGCAGCAGCAGTAGCAGCTCTTCGGTACAGCCACCGGGTGGGCCCAGTAGCAGCGACAGCAGTTTGGATGGTATCGCCACCGGGGTGATTCCAGTAGCAGCAACAACAGCAGTTTGGATGGTATCGGCACCGGGGTGGGTCCCCGATTACTTGGCTGCGGGGGCCCACTCCTCGCGTCGGGCGCTAGTGGCGATCCTGGTGAACCCGTGCTTGGGTGGCCGTCCGGCGGTCGAGCGCAGGGGGCGCCAACTTGGCTGGCCGGTGAAAAGAGACGGTTGGGGTGCCCTCATCTGCTGGTGAGCCTCCACCTGGGGAGGTGGGGGAAGCCCGTCCGCGTCGCTTCCCCCCGCCAGGGCACCCTTCGTTATTGAAGGAAGAAGAAGAAAATGGGAAGATCCGCATGGCGTGGCAGGCTCCGCCTTGGCGCTGCCAGAGCTTCGGCGCTTCGTGCAGCCTCTGGCCTATTCGCACAGTCGTCCGCCACTGATGTCAATGGATTTTTGCATGGCTTTTATAGCCCAAAACCGACTAAAAGGACCGCCCAAAACAGGCCAATGTTGCAACTTCGAGGAAGGAGAGGCGAGGACGGTGTCACGTGGACGTGGATGCTTTGGGATGCAGGTCGCAGCAGACTGTCATGTAAATAGTTGTTTAAAACGTGTTTTAACCTGTTTACCCTGTTGGTGTGTTTGTTATACCTATAAGTTATTAAAATGTTATAACTATACTACTTCATTGGAGTGTTTGTACATATTTGCAATCTGGCGACGAGCACAAGGATGCTACTGCGTAATCGGAAAAATAACATAGCCCAATTGTGCGCGATCTAGCCCTAGTTCGGTGACGTCGATGGTGGGTATCAGCAGGCTTCCGTTTGTGCAGGATTTGGTCATGCTTATTGGGCGGGGTGGGTAGTAGGGCAGACATGTTTAGGTAGCGAGAGCGATGGAGTCGGGCTACCTCGTGGCCGTCTCGACCGTGAGCTTGGCTCCTTCCCTTAGTTCCATATATCCCACAAAGGGCTATTTCCTAGCATTACTTTAGTTTTGTAGGGTCAAAAAGGATTCTGCCAGTGGCCACTGACTCTCGGGGTCCCCCTTTGTATATTTTATGCCATAGCTTGCTATAAACTACGGCGATTAGTTTGTATTTTAGTGAACATGTCCTTATTAGGGGTGCCTTCCAGAGGAGCCGGATGGTCCACCTCTAATAAGCGGTCCGGGCAGAACCAACTACCAATCAGTGGGAAGAAGATAGGCATGACAGGTTTCAATGGGGACAAAAGTCAGCACTACCTATCTTTTCACTGCTTGCAAAGACTAGACAGAATATCTCTATTCCTCGTTATTTGTAAGCAGAGAATACCTCCAAAGAACCAATATCGAACAACTAGTGTTCGGACAATCAATCAATCAATCAATGGGGAGATAAAGATAGGCACGACGGGTTACAACGGGGACAAAAGTCTGCGTTACCTACCCTTCACTATTTGCAAAGACTAGACAGAATATTTCTATTCTACGTTATTTGCAAACAGAGAATATCTCAAAGAGCACTCTTCTTCAAAACAATCAATGTTCGGACAATCAATCAGTGGGGAGATAAAGATAGGCACGACGGGTTTCAACGGGGACAAAAGTCTGCGTTACCTACCCTTCACTATCTGCAAAGGGAGAGAGAGAGAGAGTATTTCTACTCCTCCCCGTTTGTAGACAGCGAATATCTCAAAGAGAACAATCAATGAGCAATACTAGTATTTCAAAACTTCAAACAATCAATCAATTATTTCGCAATTTGTCGTGTATCACGACCTTACCCGGACCGCGTGGACAGTTTCTCGTCTTCCGCCTCCAGCGCCCGATCGTCCTCTACTCTCCGTATTTGCCGCGGTACTCCTGATGGTTCCCAGTCAGGACCGTAGATCACTCGAGAGAGGTCTGCTCGGAACCAGTGAAGTTCGGATGATCGGCTGCCAGACGAGGGTCTATTGGGCAGGAGCTCTCCCGATCGTTGCAGTCGTTCACTCTGTCGTCAGGACCTCTCCCACTGGATCCACGTGTCTCTGATGGGCCCCACGCTTGGGACGCCAATTGTTAAATGGTAGCGGCAGTGTCAGTCGACAACCCTTCAAGTATTGCCCGGCGGTAATTGCCTCTCATACCATTCGATAATTTACCAATGAAAGAGGCAGGCACCGGAGACTGGAAGGCAGGGAACAAAGTTTTATTCCGTCGGAGCAGAACACATCAGATCAGACAGCAAGGTATCGTCACGAGGTGCTCTAACTGCATCTCTGAGGCCTGGCCTCTTATACACAGGTTTATGACTTTATTGCAGGTTTATTGTACATGGCACATCCTTGAGATTACTTTGATGTATAAAAGAACGTCTTCGGAATCCCCACTTCGAGCTCGTTCCCACACATATCTACAGTGGAAGTCCCCACCCCATCTACAGTAGGAGATGGTTATCACGCAGCTGGACATTCCGCCAATTCCCGGGGATGTGTGCAACCGGCCGGGTCTCAGGGGGTAGGGGCTTTAATCCACTGTAATCCCTTTGATGTGGGGTGTTTCCCTTACAGTAGGGGCAATAAACTGCATCCGCAGGGCTAGGTGATGGCCTGGGATCGGTTCGGACAATGGGGCGCAGAGGAAGGGGGTTATCAAAGAGAGGCATGACCATGTATGGGATGTCGGTCAGGCGTGGGATGTGGTTCCATGGCAGGGTCGCGCAGAATGAGAGGGGGGTTTATGGGCGGTGTATGAGAGAGCGGGGGTGGCCGGCGCATGGGGGATGCTCACAGCGCCAGGGGAACGCGCTGGCGATCGAGAATGAGCGGGGAGAGAGTGGGGTGCCTAAAATGGCGGCCGTGCGTTCGCTGTGCGTGGCGCTGGGGAGAGGCAAGATGGCGCAGATAATGTTCAGTTACAAGCTAAATTTCCACACAGTCACTGCCTTGTGTTACTCTGCCCTGGCAAGATGTTCCATGGGTGGAGCGTCGGTGTTATCAAGCATCCACCCATCGCCCATCTTACAATTACAAACGGGCGATGGGACCCTACTTCAAACGCAAGGGGTGTTCTTAAAGGAATTTGCAACGTATATGGAGTTCACATGCACGGGTACCCGGCGCAACACTTCGGGGGCGGGGGGGGGGGAGGTTACTGGAGTTTTTGGCAGGGATGGCACTTCCCACACTGGATGATGAGAAGGCGGAAGCCCTAGGGGCCCGATCTCCAGGGAGGAAATCCTGGCATCCATACGGAAATTGAAGTTGGCAAAATTCCCGGGATGAGATGGGCTCCCGGCGGAGTTTTATCAGCAGCATGCGCCTTTATTGGTGGATCATTTACTTTAAATGTTTAATTAGGCCATGGACATTAGAACGCTGCCAAACACAATGTCGGAGGCAATTATATCTATGCTCCCTAAACCTGATAGGGACCCCCTTTTGGCGAGCTCCTACAGACCTATTTCGCTCCTTAATGTGGACGCAAAAATTCTGAGTGGGATATTGGCGGCCGGGTTACTGCCCTACATGTCTACTCTGATCCATCCAGATCAGGCGGGGTTTATTCCCAAACTCAATACCACTCATAATTTGTGGCGCTTGGCGCATGTCTGGCATGCACTGAGTCTGCAAACAGCAAACTGGGCACTGGGGTTATTGGATATCCAACAGGCATTTGATTCTGTAGAGTGGGAATATATGTGGGCAGTGATGGCCGGGATGGGGATAGGACAATCGTTTATAAATTGGATGCAAGTCATATATAATAGACCAACCTCTAGGGTTCGCATTTGAGGGCAAGTTTCGGACAACTTTTGTTTGAAGAGGGGCACTCGTTAGGTGTGCCCCTTGTCCCCACTCCTGTTTGCAATTACAATAGAGACGCTGGCCATTACTTTACGTACAAAGCTGGAAGGATAGGGGATTAAATTTGGGGTGTTGATGCTTGTGATCTCCATGTATGCCGACGACACGTTGGTATATTTACGTCAGCCGGAGGAGGCAGTCCATGTGCTCGCTGCGGAACTGGAGGAGTTTGGTATGTGGTCGGGTCTACGCCTCAATCCGGAGAAATCAAAGGTGATTCCCATGGGGGGTTTAAGAGGGAAATCTGAGACTGATGTGCCCATGGTGGGGATGAGATGGGTTCCTGAAGTGCCACGGTACCTAGGGATTATGCTAACACACACCAGTTTACTTAGCTGCAAATATAGGGAGGAGAGTTGACGGTATCAGAAGATCTGTCGCTTTCTGGAAGGAACTCCCATTATCATTAATGGGGAGGGTAGCGTTGACTAAAATGGTTGTCCTGCCGCGATGTTTATACACACTACAGAATTCCCTTTATTTGGTCCCGCAAACGTTTTTCTCGCAGCTTGATAGCTTGATAGTAGAGCTGCTGTGGGGGCCTAAAAGGAAGAAAGTTGAGCACTCTACAGGGAGGTTGGGGGCGGGAAGGTCTGGAGGTCCCTCAGCTACATTGCTATGACATAGCTGTGCAATTGCAACACGCGTTTCACTGGTTTGATGAACACGACCACTGGGAGAAGGGATTATTGGTGGGGGTTCTGTTGCTGGAGTTTTTTTATTTGGGGGCTAAGATCCCAGATTCCTTTCCTTATATCATACGTCATGTCACATTGGTCTGGGGAATGGTGGTGTAGAAAGTACACAAGAGAACACCATATTCCCCGGACGTTCCGTTGTGGGCGGTTACGCCCTTCAAGCAGATAGGGCACAAAATGAATGTTAGCAAATGGAAGGAGGGAGGTTGCCTTACGATGGGAGACTTGTACGTTGCGGAGCGGTTTTTGACCAGAGAGGAAGCAGGTGACACCTTCTAGCTGGGTAGGAGGCAGTTTTTGCAACATGCTAAGATCTCGGCCGTGGCCAGAGGAATATGGCCGGCATTTCCACAGGAACCACAGGTCACAACGGTACTGCGGATGGTGACCACGTTGGCAAGTGGAAGAAGGTCGGTTTCTCACATATATGAAGCATTAAGGGAGGATACCCCCGCTGCTCCCCTTCTGATACATACAAAATGTCACAATGTACTGGGGGAACCCCTTACGGAGGCACAATGGCAGAAAATACATGAGGGGTTCAAGCAGATAAGTTCAAATTCATACTTCCAATTAACACAATACAATGTGATGCATCAGACATATCTCACCCCGAGTATTACATAAAATATATCCGGACCGAGTAGATACATGTCCTAGATGTAGATGCTCGGATGCACATTTTATTCATATGCTGTGGGACTGTCCTGAGCTGATGCGATACTGGGGGGCAGTTATTGATACCCTGCAGACTGTAACGGGATGGATCATACCACCCACTATTAAAGGAGTAGTGTTGGGGTTATTACCTATGCCCAAAACTAAAAAGCTCACTAGGAGGTTTGTGCAGCTAGGCTTCATCTTAGCAAAAAGAGGAATAGCAATCCACTGGTTAAGCTCAGAACCGCCCACGCCTAAGAAATGGGTCAGAGATGTCCTGGAGTGGGCCACCGCTGAGGTGGTACGGATGCAGAAGGTCAGGAGGGATGACAAGCTTGAGGGTGATGTGAGGGCCTGGTGCTTAATGCTCACAGAATTGTCCAAGGAGACGGGTCCCCCAGAGACAAAGGGGCTTTCTCTGAGTGCCACTCAGGTAGAGACTGACACGTCACGCTCACCAAAAGTTTCGCACCTGTCAGAGAATAACTTAGATAGTTGAGGTAATCCATGATACATTAGTCTCCATCCCTTGCACTGCACATGACCACCCATGATCCGGGGAGGTGAGGGGGAGAGGGAGGGGATGGGAGGATGGGGGGGTAAGTTTACAGCTATTGTTACCAATGGTTGTAGGAATAATAATGACATTGGTGATTTAAGCACAATGGTTGAACATCATACAGAGTAATGCTAATAATCTGTGTACATGATTGTATATCCTGATTGATTGAACATAAGATTCTTGTATTTGGAATAATATGCTTGTTTGAAAAAGTGTTATTGTCATATAAATGGCAATAAAATATATGTTAATGTAAAAAAAATAATAATAATCAAGCTTTCCACCATTCATGGATTTTGGTACATTTCCAGAAATAACACTGGTAAACCTGGGAATGCCTCAAAATGCTATGCCTTCCCCGGGGAGGTGCAACGAGCAGTGGCGTAGCTAGCCCTTTGTCTGCCGGTGGCGGCCACATTTAAGAAAGGCGGGTGAGGAGGCTGGCGAGATTTGCTGCCCCGCGACGGCCGCATTGAAGATGAGGATGCTGCTGAATTCTGCCCCAAGGTGGCAGGTAAGAGCGGGGGGAGGCTACCGCCATCCCCCCCCCCAAGCTACACCACTGGCAACAATGAAAAATACCTTTATTTCTCTTTGCTGTTTCCTCTTTCTAAATGGAAAAAGCCTCAAAGGATTTTTATGGGTAGATGTGGCGCATACCTGCACTATTCATTTTAATGAGTCTATCCTTGTATGTTTACCTGGCGGTGTCTGCATTTCGGCAAGGTTTGTGTTTACTGGCGACAAGATACCAATGTGTGCTGGCAGGAAAGGGTTGGCCCATCAGTATCTTTTGCATCAGATAGCCTTTGTACTTTTTAGATCTTCTTGTAGTCAGCTTAAGGGAGATGCACTGGATAATTATTCGTCTTTGAGTGTGTGGGTGAGCAATGTTGACGTTTAACACTAGCAACCTTGTGAGATTTTTGAATTTCCTCAGCTTTATGCAGTGCAAAGTTGACATTTTTAGTATCCTATGGTTGTGGCCCAGGTCTGCAAGCTTTGCCTTCCCTCCCCACTGGTGTCTGGACTGAATTCACTGCCCCATCACTAGAGCAGGGGAGTTCCTGTTATCATAGCCCGACACAACCCTCTGAGCATACCTGCCAGTGTGGTGTCCATGCTTTCTAGTAATTTACACCCAATTTAGCTCTTAAGGGTAGCTCACTCAAGCCTCTCATCTCATCTCACTCTCATCTTATTGTGTCACACTTGAGTAATAACCACACAGAATATAACTAATAAGACTAATACTTGTCATTACTAGAGAGAATAATATGAACAATTCTAACATAATTAAAATGTTCCTAGCAGCCTGCCACACTAAAACTACTTGTATGCGCTACTAGGAGAGCATGGATTAGCTAACTTGACTCTAAACTCTCTTTGGGTCCAGCGCACAGCACACCTGTTCACAGTGTATCAGCTGTGGTTATCAGACTTCAATTGAGAGAGAGTGTTCCCTGAAAGGAAAACAGATGATCAGCTGGGCTCAGCTCCTCAATTCTCTCTATCGAGTCTCAGGATAAGAATGGATGCCACAGCAGTCTGTCATGACCTCTCGTGATAACCTGGTGCAGAGGCCACTAAAATTCAATGGCCAATTCAAGGGGTTTATATAGGGTTGACCACTGACCTCTAGACTACATTGGAGAACTTTCCATTAATCTGAGCCATAATCGGTCTTGAATGAGCATGATGAAAATACGTCAACTTGGTCTACAGGTTTATTTTACACGTCTACTGTCATATCTTGAACCTAGATATTTTGTTACTTGTAGAGACTTCTGTTGCCCTATGTGTTAGCAAAGACATCGAATAGATGAATTGACAACTTTCACAAGTTCTGCGAAGGATAATGACATGTTGAATGTGGACCAAAGGGAGACAGGCTACCTTAACATGCTCAAAATGGAGTGTGGCTTTGGGAGTTTATGACAGACAAGTTCTTTTTAAGAGAAAGGCGGGGTCAAAGCTGGTCAGTTGATGATAGTAGACACATCGGCAGTCTGAAGTCCCCTCCATCTATCTCTCCTCTGGAATTCTGAAATTTCTCAACTTTATCTGACCACAAAGCTTGTTTACTTCAACTACCTCCAATCTAAACAATAACAGCATTTATACTATGCTAAGGGCAGAATGGAACTCCCTCTTTTATCTGTTATGATAGTCTCTGTGACCTTCACCTCTCTCTTATATATAACCTATTCCTATGAAAATGAGCTCCTGTTTTTAACTTGTACCTTCCACTCAATTTACTCTTCATTCTCAAAAAGGCGAATCTGTGAAAAAAGTGACCACATTTTGCTGAATTAACAAAGTATGCCATTGAGATTTGCAGAAATGACAAGTTACGGTACAGAATCTGGAAATAAATCTCTAATTATACAAAAAAAAATATTATTAGAGCAGATTTTGCAGACCTTTATGTATGCCCTTCAGAAGCATAACATTCCAGGCACATAGAGTATTCATCAACAGTTTTGACAAAGCATTTGATATATAAATATACAACCTTGCCTCTCTATCGGATCCAATTACATTCTGTGACACTCCATAATACAATCAGTACATTTAGACAATGGTACCTGCCACCATGGACATTCTTATAAAAACAAATTACTAAAAGTACTCTTTTAACATAGAGTTCGAGCCTTTGCCCGAAGAAGGATTCAATTATATGTGTTTTTGTAGCACTTCGGAGCAGTTTTGGTGGGGATAGTTTACTACTAATTTTACACAATAGGTTGTATACACTATTAATTAGGCCAAAGATGTAAGAGGCCAAACTATCTAATGGGCAACTTACCTTCTGGTAATCGTCATTATTGCTGATGCACTTCCTGTTGCTAAACTCTGCAGAGCCACATCCCTTTAAGATCAGTAAAGCAGTGTGCATGGATGAAGCCGTGTCACTGCAGCAGTGGTAGTGTCAAGCACTGCACAATGGGCAAGCCGCATGTTTGGAGGCCTTGGAAAAGCTGATATCGTGAAAAGATAAAGCATTAGATGGTAGTGATAATATACCTTATTCCTGTAGAAAAGATTGATATTTCCATGGGCGTGAGCCTTTACAGTAAAATGCAATCTATAACTCATTATCGTAGTATAGACGGTGGCCCTCAGTTTGACTCATGTCAGAGCATATATAGTAAGATACCAAGGACAAAAATTAAGTAATCAAAAACCCCACTCCTGGATCCCAAACCAAACTAGAACTCCAGTGTGTCACCAGAGAAAGGGAATGCGGATGTAGTGCAATATGTTCATGGACCTAGCTTGACTCCCTATACTTGACTATAAAATTCACAAATATTGAGAACACAAATATCGTGGTTCAAAATATTGATTTTTACATATATTGAAGCAGAAATGTCAGAAACACAACTATTGTTACCTTTAAATAAACATAGAATATGTCAAAAATATCAATCCATACACAATATCAAGTACAGTTTTATCCCCAAAATATTTAAATAATTATAAATAAAACACAAATGTTTAATAAACCCAAAATCTGTCATACAGATATTTTATGTAAATAAAAGTACATTATATCAACAAAATATTTACCATCCACCACAACAGTTTACAAATCTAAAATTCATACAATAAAACTCACTAAAAATTTCTATTAACTACAAATTAAAACATAACTTAACAAACTTAAAAATATAAAATAGCAAATAAATATTGTTATTTTTTTTTACTTCTTTTTTTAATCCTCATATGACCTCCGTAGATACAACGACCTCTCAATCTGTACCGCCCTTGTCGCTTTTGTCTAAGGGGTATAGACTCAGCTGATGATATTTATGTGGAGCCCAGCCACACCACTCATCGGGAGCTGACCAAGAGGTCTAATCATTGGATAGTACAAAGTAAGTTAAACGCCAATAGTGCGATCTAACAAATTCCAAAACAACCCCACATCTGCTCTACCCCTATTCTGATTGACCTTTTGGTCCAAGTCTCTAAAGTATCGTACCACATTCCACCAGGCTCTCCAGGTCGGGGGGAGAGCTTGGCGTCAAAGCTTGCAGATCTCCCTTCTTGCCAAAAGGACAAGATAGAATACCAATTTACTCTCGAGCACCGGCTGCCCCAACAACCCATCAGGCTTCAATATAATACCAAAAATAATAAGAGATGGGCTTACCTCAGCCTCCATACCCAGCACATCAGACAAGGTCTTACCCACACTGCCCCAGAAATCTTGTATCAGGGGGCACGCCACAAAAATATGAACATCATCCGCATTCGGGGCTCGGCATCTCGTGCACTTAGCCTCTCCGCCACCCCTTATTTTGGCAAGCTTCACTGGCAACCAGTATATCCTGTGCAGTGTGAAAAAATGGTTCTTCCTGAGTGCAGCAGATTTAATCAATGGATATAAGATTTCCAAAGATACTTGCCATACATTTTCCAGATCTTCACTCAGCAAGCACCTCTCCCAGGCCAGATATGGACGCTCCATTTTTTTATCTGCTGCTGCAAGAAGATGTTGGTACCACCGGCCTACTTCCTTTTTTTTGCCGTTGAATCTTGCAACTCATTTTCCATGGAGGTATCCTCGGGGATTAACCTACAATGGCTCTTACACCATGAAGAGATATCGTAAAATTTAAATCTAGAAAGAGCTCCACTAGTAAGGTTTAACCAAACTTCCCAAGTGTGACAGATGTTCCCATTCATTATATCCTTCCAGTGTAAGACTCCAGCCTCTTTTAATGGCTGTGATAGAGTGTCTGTGAGGCATTACGGAGTTCCTGGAGAGTCCCACACTGGAGCCCAATCACTGTAATATGACAGTCCTAAGCTAGCCCGACACTCCGTCATAGCTTAGCCGCCATATATAGAGTCTTAAGCCTGATCTTTTTAAAGTATTTGGGAGCTCCAAATTTGTACATAAAACCTACCTCATCCATATCCGAAAGCATGGCTTTAAACATACTACCAATCAGGGAGCTATCTGGTTTCAATAATAACATCCTGCAATTTTTTAGTTAATATGCCCAACAATACAACTGAATGTCCGGCTAACCCAAACCCCCCTTAGCCAGTTTTCGCCTTAGCTTCTATCAAGATAGCCTGATCCCTTTGCTTGCCCAAATAAATGAGGAGATCTTACCCTGTATTTTCAGAAGAGCAGTTTTGTCAAATTCCAGGGGAATATTATTAAAAGGTATGCATATTTAGGAAGAACACACATTTTAATCAAATTAGCTCTCCCATAATGGGATAACGGTAGAATCTGCCATCTCTTCAGTAAAATCTCCACCTCCCTCGAAATTTTATCTAGGTTTGTTCTGGGGATCTTTCCTATATCCTGAGTTACTATCACTCCCAAATACCTTAGCCCTTTAGAAAGCCTTCCCCCTGTGCTGGGGTATTCCAAGCCATAATCTCGGTCTTGTCACTGTTGACTTGATACCCTGACACTTTCCCAAAAGACTGTACTTCAGCCAATAGCTCAGAAAGCGTAGGATTAACATTAGAGGAAAATAGAATAAGATCGTCTGCATATAATGCTACCTTCCTAGTAAACCCATTGATTTTAAAAGGGGAAATATTGTCATTCTGCCTTAAATTCTGAGCCAGGTGCTCGATGCACAGATCAAAGAGGATGGGTGATAATGGGCACCCTTGCCTTGTACCACACTGTATTGTGACCGCTGCGGTGAGATTACCATTAACCAAGATCTGGCCCGGGGGGAATTATATATTTTTTTAAGGACTTCCCTAAAATTGACTCCAAAACCAAAAGCCTTTAGAGTATTATTTAGATAGTGCCAGTTAACTTGGTCAAAGGCTTTTGCAGCGTCGACCGTAATAATAGAAAGCGGGTCCCTAATGTTGTTGCTATATCAACCGAACCTATTAAGGAATAAACCAAGTCCAGCATTTGCCTACCCGGTAAAAACCCCTTTTGATCTTGATGGATAATTGACCCCACTATCTTGCAAAGCCGAGCATTTAATACACCTGCAAAGATCTTATAATCACAGTTTAGTAGCGATATGGGGCGATAGGATTGACACTGAGTTGGATCCTTACCCTGCTTCAAGAGTAGCAAATAAATATTAACACTTTTCAATTTTATCTTTTTTACACAGACCTCCAAAAAGTCCAAGTCTGCAACTTGAAAACTATTAAACAACCACAAAATGTCAGCTATTACATACCTGCAAAAAGAAGTAAGCCAGTAAGTATACATAAATAAATAAGTAATAATAAACTCACCCAAATAGCAAACAAAAACAAACCTAACAACTTCAGCCCCTACAAACTATCAACAAAATACCATTTAAAATGTAACTTACGTTTTTCATTATCAATCAACAGAAACGAAAGAGACAGTTGCACAATAATACACCTCCAAGGGAAACGTTACAAAACCGGGTGAAACATCTCTCCCAAACTTACATGTAAGCATACAAAATAGAAATAAATGCATTTTTAAACATGTTATAATGACAAACATGTAAACGTTTAAAGAAATTATATTTATACTATTACAATACTTACAGCTACAATGGCAGAAGCCGCCAAATTTATCACTTCACAGAAAGGAAGGCATTTACTAAATCACATGGACTACACCTACAGCGAAGAAAGTGCATCATCAGAAACTATAAACTGGTAATGTACTAAATATTATTCTATAGTTGCAAAAGATTATGGGGTCGATTACGATCTCGTTCGGAAGGGCTCAGAATTGGATTCAGGTTTGCCGAATCTTTTTCGGAACCCTTATTTCCAACCAAATCGTACACAGTTCCCAACGACCGATTATGACGCCCGGAAACCATTCGGGCTGTTCGAATCAGTTCTGAAAGGCATTCGGACAGGTCGAGTCTTTTGGATCCGATTCGTACAGCTCTATGGCCATGGTTTCCGAGTGAGCCATTATGATGACCGGTTCGGACAGCCGTTCTGTTTTAGTCTGCCCGAAACGGCTGTCTCAATCTGAATTTGGGGGCCCGTGGCAGGCCTCCCTTCTCCCGGGGCCTTCTGAATCAGGCCCTTGGGAGTACCCAAGGGACCCCCCTTTCCAAACATGCACAGTGTGCAGGCACGATTTTCCACAGCCAGGCCTTTCTTCAATGGGAGTCTGTGTTCTCGTTCGGAACACAGGCTCCCATTGAAGTCAATGGGAGTCTGACTGAATCGTATCTGGAAGCATCCGGATGCCTTGAAATCGGTCAGTCAGACTCCCAGAACCCAAATCATTCGGAAACGATTCCGAAACCGATTCGGTCAGAAGAGTTGACTAACAAGATCGGAATCGGCCCGTATGTAGTAATTCAGGTAAGAGAGCACAACCACCCCTCAAATGTGACAGAAATAGAAGTATGAGAAATATTGCAAGATATAAGAGACGTAAGCACTAGTTCCAGGAACCAACAAGCAAAATGTTGAAGGATATTTAACTTAAAGTCCCTGAACATATAACAGGGAAACTACCATCTATCCCCTCTTTAAAAAAGTATTAACTGCACAAGCTAAAAAAGCCACCAGTGATACCCCACCTGCCCCTATAAGATACCAAGAAATAGACATACCTGAACAATTAACAATTACACATAGTGAGAAACCTTTCCTTATGCATACCTTAATAATGAGAAATTAATTCTAATATTCTCTACAGCAAGCACCTGAATGAAACTTAGCCAAGGTCAAACCTAGATGATGAATGGGACCTTTAAAATGTTTCCCAAACCATTTACTCGGATCTACACCATACAGGGTGAATATCAAAACACAAAAATCCCTTTCATAAAAGCTCTACAGCCAAATAAACAAAGCAGCACTTATTTTTTTATTTAGAAATCTGTTTATTGAGTTTTAGATACATCACATCGTGAAGAAGAATAATGTACAGCTACAGTTAACGTATAGTAAAACATTCATACTAGCGTACAATTAACTGCAATAATGGGTGCCTCCCTCAATTCCCTTCCACATTGAAGGCCCCTACGGCAGTGATTGCAACTGCTGAACCGCTATGTATCCTGAAGTCTTACCCTATGTGGGGAACTATAAGGTAAAAGCATTACTGCTGCGCTCACTTTCCTCTAGTATTTCACCATAAACAGATAACCAATTCCTTTATCAGTAACAAGACTATGCAAAACTATCACCCCTGCAGAGTAACAACTATAAGAACAACAGCAGCGCCCGGTGTTTGTCCAAGTTTCCTCTTCCCATCACCTCCTGGGTCACCTCCTCTCAAGCCCCGCACCCCCTGTTCAAGGTACTGTACAGACAGTGTTGCGTGCGTTCCTATGCCTCGCCACTCTGACCAAAGCTACGATACCGTGCGTCGCGGCACTCTGCCGGGCAGGTCAGCCCCTCGCCAGCTAGCGCGGCTCCCTCAGCTAACCCCCCACTGTCCTCCGTGACAGCCGCTCTCAATTGCAGCATGGATTGCAACAGCGCCTCCCACTGGGTCGCTATGGGTGTCATCCTGAGCCCCAATGTTTCCTCCCTCCGGAGGGCCACGCCCTCCGCCTTTGCCCAGACCAGAAAGGAACCGCACCATGCCTTTACGTGTGGGGGGCGTCCGCCTTCCAGAGCTTGGTGAGAAGCCGCTTCGCCACCACAATCCCTAGGTCTATGAATCTAGAGGTGACTTTTGTGGAGGGTGTTCTGTGGAAAATATGCAGCAAGTAGGTTGACCACTCGAAGGGGATATCGCGCCCTGTGCATTCGCAGAGCGCCTCCCGTATTGTCTGCCAGTAGGTGCTCAACACGGGGCAGCTTCACAGCATATGAATCAGGCCAACATCCGGCTCCGCACAGCGGGGGCAGCATGCATCCATACGGTGGAAGTATCTGTTAATAGATGCGGGAGTGAGATACGCCCTGTGTAAGATAAAGTATTGTATTTGGCGGAAGCGCATGTTCCTAGGAACTCTCTTCGGGCCCTGTAGTACCCTGTCCCACTCTTTGTCGGTCATGGGGCGATCTAAATCCGCCTCCCACTTTCCACGTAGCGGCACCAAGCTCATCGCCGCGTGTGTTCGCAGAGCCGCCGCAAACCATTTAACCAGGTGCCTCCCTCGCCCCATAACATTAAGGTACTGTATCACTAAGTGTTGCTCTGGCTCCTCCCTTAGGTCTCCCCAGCGTTCCGCCAGCGTCTCCACCAGAGCCCGGTGTCGAAGAAACTGGCCCAGGGCTAGTCCCGTCTCCTCCGCTAGGGTGGTAAATGAAAGAAGAGTCCCATCTCGGTAAAGGTCCTCTAAGGTGCGGACGTCAGCTGCGCTCCAGTCCTTCAGTTCCGAAGCCCCAAGCACCCCCTGCCCACCAGTGGAGCCATCTAATGGTATAGCCGGGGCATAAGGGATCCTAGATCGGGTGAGATGGAGACACCGACGATAATATTTGTAGGCCACCGCTAGCAGTAGCGGCGCAGGCCTCTCCACCTCCGCAGCCGGATGAAAGAGCCCAAGGAGGTCAGCCAATGAAAGAGGGGGGGTCGCCGCAGTTGCAGTGTCGTCACGGCCTCTGTCTGCCAGCCAGCGAGCTATCCACTGAAGCTGCGCTGCCAGGTAGTAATGCTCGAAACATGGCATTGCAAGTCCCCCCTGGCCAATGGGGAGATACAATTTGGGCAAAGCGACCCTGTGTCGCGTGGCACCCCATAAGAAGTCTCGAAGGGATCGTGTCAAGCCCGTGAAAAAGGACGCCGGGACATAAATGGGCAGGTTGGCGAAATAATACAGTAGACGGGGCAAGATCACCATCTTAACCAATGCTATTTGGCCAGTGACCGAGCGAGGGAGCGTACTCCAGAACTTCATCTGAGCCCTGACCGCAGATACGGCTCTTCCCAAATTGCCCTCCAAATTACCCCACCCACTGTTCTCCGCCACATGGCCCGAGTTTGCAGCCAGCGTCTGGCCGTCCCGTGTCGTGTTCCGTAGTCGGCCCATGACCAGCTGCTGTGCTGTAGGCATCTGCTGTGGGTCGTGTCATCAGGCGGCCGGTCCAGGCCCGAAAGCCGCGGCCCACTACCACAGCAGGGGGTCGACGCTGCAGGCTTCCTGCCCCACTGTGGAAATGGGGAGCCAGAAGGGAAAGCCAAAGTCCTCTCCTGGAAGGTCGCTGTCACATACCAAGAGGCATCCGCTCCCTGCTACTCGCCGGCGCCACGGGCCACAGCAGCTGCCACTCGCTACTCCCCCATTATGTCCGGTTCTCTCTACGGCCTCCCCTCTTCTGTTCAGGCGCTGGCGCCTCCCAGTAACTGGGGCTGACTTGTAACTGTCGCCGTACCTCTCAGCGGCTGTAGCTGCGCTCTTGCCCGCTTCTGGGCATCGCTACGGCGTCGCCGTCGCAGTTTCGTCTGCTGCCCCACCGCCTTCCACTGCTCCGGTGGGCCCCCCAGGGGGACTCGCCGCCCGGCGCTCTGCCCGGTCACTCCCCGGGACACTCCCGGCACCTGGGTCGGGTCTCCACAACGCCCCACAAGTCTGAAGAAGAGTCCACCCCACGAGACCGTCCGCCCCGCAGCGCCACCAACAGGCCTCAGCCAGCTCCGCTGCCCCACCGTAAGTCGGTCCGTGTTGTGGGTAACTCACGACATCTGGCCAGCCCTGGTCACGTATGCCACATCCAGCCTCGCTTCCGCTGCCGTCCACGGTCCAGGGCACCGCATACAGGTGCGCCAACGGCGCCCCGTCTCCTCTGCCCCTGGCGCTGCAGCCACTGCGGCCTGGGGCCCTCGTGGTGAGCCGCGGGTTAAAGTTGCTGGCGCGGCCGGCCGCACACTCCCACTGCACTGTGTCTGCCGGCCGCAAGTATCATGCAGCGCCGCCGGAGCTCCCAACAGCCGTGCCCACCAATCCTTGCACCGCTACGTCAGGGGGGTTCCCAGGCTTCACCCCCGCCAGCATCCAATGCCCAAAAGGAGCCCAGCCAGGAGAAAGTGCCAGGATTACGGCACCGATCGGCTGGAGCTTCACTCGCCCGCGGCCATTCTGACCGCGCGCCTAGCCACGCCCAACAAAGCAGCACTTATTAAGAGCAATTAAACCATATACAACATGCAACAAGCAACTACTATCCCCCAAAGATAATCATAGATTTTGAACAAGCCATGATTCAATCAATTCAAAAAATATACCCTACATAGCCAAACAAGGCTGTTAGTATAATTTCAGTCAAAGTATATGGAGACATCTCCAAAATCTGCCCTTAGTGTAGACTATTCTACAAACAGCCAATTTGCCTTTGAAATCAAATAAATGAGAGCCTGCATCTAACCGTGGGCGGTGAACTCCACTTCGCTACCACAGTTTGCAGAGTTTCCAGCACTCCGCGTTACGCTCGGTTCATGTTTTCAAAGAATTTTCACAAATCTGTACCAAAGCTTTCAGAATTGTATAAATATGAAAACCCCAAATTGGCTTTCTTAATTACAGCAAAGACCAAGCAAGAAGTCATACACTTTTTCAGTGGCTAATAAAGGATTAGTTCAGGTCCCCAGGATCCACAAAGTCTGATGGGGAGGCAGAAGTCTCTCATACAGATCATCAAAACTCTGGAATGAACTACCAGCCTCCATATGGTTTCAGAACTCAAGACCTCAGTTCAGGAAAATGCTAAAGACCTGGTTCTTCCATGCAAGGGTATGAAGCCATTTGTTTCTGACTGCTAATTTCAGCTCCCTGGCTGCACATAGCGCCAAGACGCCTCGACATTCGTGCGCTCAACAAGTGTCTTACTTACTTACGCAGAGCTCACGGAGTTCCGAAAAACTCTGCTTCGCACAGAGGAGCGGAGTGTTTTTTTCTCGCTTGCGTTCACCAACGTCAAGTTGGCAAGTGCGAGCGAGAAAAATCCACCTCCTGGCGAGATTTTTCCTCGTTCGCGATTGCCAACATCAAGTTGGCGAGCGTGGAAAATAAACCTCCCGGCAAGATTTCTCAACGCGGGGGGGTCAGGTTTCTCATTGCGAGTGGTCACGTATGCTCGCGACCGCTCGCTTTGAGAAACTGCCCGTTCACGCTGAGAAAGCTGCCGCTCGAGTAAAAATCGAGTAAAAAAAGTAAGCTTGCGCTGTGCATGGTGCTGTTCGCAATGATTACACAGTGCGGATAAGCATCCGGCACTTTGCGATCACCGCAAATGGCATTTTTCTACTGTACCCCACCGCTCGTGGAGCTCCGTTTAGTGCGACGGAGTTTTTTTTGCACTTTGCTTAGCTTCGCGTAGTACAACTCGTTGAACTTCGCCCAGGGTTATCTACGTCCCTATCACAGAGGTAGCAACCACTACAATCTACTAATAGAAAGCCCTTTCTACCAACAAAATGAAGACAAACGTAGGGGGTCATTAGGATGGCGGACATACTTGAGTCCGTCCGCCATCCTGTGGTAAACGGGGACCGTCCGCAATACATGCAGCGGTCCCGCATACCAAATCAGGATGCGACCGCCACCATGGTGGTCTCATTTTGCTTTTTAACATTGCGGCGGATGCTGCTTACAGCAGCACCCGCCGCAAAGCATAAAAGCCATGTTGTGCATGTCACTGCACTACGTGGCAGGCACTTGGTGCAGTGAAATGTTGGGGGGTACCATGGGTATCCCCTAGTGCACCCACACCTCCCCCAACACTAGGGGGGCCCGCAACGGGCCCCCAAAACAATTCTCCACCAGCCTTTGCATGGGGGCATCGCCACCATGTAAAGGCCTGCAAACTCCACCAACATGATTTGGTGGACGGTGCCTGCTAGTACTCCACAACCGCAGAAACCCATCGAGACCTGGCATTAGCCGAGACCTGAGAATCGTCGGGTTTACAAACCCTCCCGTTAACTAAGATATCCCATTACCTGAAAACCCGCCCTGAGGAAGCCCTAGGCCTGATGGCCAGTTAGAGGGCGAAACACGTGTTGGCTGTGCCATCCATGTTCTTTTCTTGCAGACAAATAAAAGCACAAAAATCTTATCATCATCATCGGATATACTTGCATCAATTGGATATTTTATCCTAATCAACTTAAAATTTATACTCTCGCCTGGACACACCTAACAAATCATAATGGAGCACTAAATAGTTTAAAATTACAATATTCGCTTCAAAATAAAATTGTTTACATAACATATTACGAAATGTGCACATTAGAAAAACAATCAATGCTACATATTCTCAAATTTGTTGTGTAGTATTACATTTTGTAAATTATTATTTGAAAACACAACAATTTACCTACAAACCTTTATAGTCAGAGTTATATTTTATATTCATCATAAAATCTTTATTCAGATTAAAGTAGCACTCGTACAGTATGTAGTAAAATAACCACAACATACTGTGGTAAAAATATAACGGATTAAACATACAGACTGTTGATCCTAAAGTACATAGACTGTTAATCCTAAAGTACATAGCAGTCCTGTCATCCTTTTCACGTGTGCAGAAATGACATAGAAAGTAAAAATATTTTAAATCATCACCTTATCATAATCAAAAACCTGGCCATACCGACAACAACACAAGGCCAGTTTCAACACCATCGTTATAAAAACATAAAAGACTAAAAAAGTACAATAATTAATAAATACCTAAGATAACATAGTAAATAAAACCTTAAACACAGTTTGATCATGTTCCATATAAACGTAAGGGCCATTTGGAGTATTTATACCCCCATTTGTAGTGTTCATATCATGAATGCTCACGCGGTAGTTGGGAATGTTATTGCTCATGCTGGGTTCTATGTTCCATTCTCATTCATGTTACTACTTAAAAGCAAGAGTATTCCATGAAACAACCTATGAAGAGGCTAAACCTTTTTGCCTGATCCTCCACATGTTCAATAACAACTATGGTACAGCAAAAACAATCGGATGTATGACATCACTTCTAAGGACCCTAATTGCCTTTTTTACAGTCTCTAAACCCCAGGGTGCTGCAAAGTGGTATGGTCCACTTCTAAGATCCACTTCCTTCTATACCTGGCATAAGACAGGCAAAAGATAACACTGTGAACAATAGTTTCAGACACTTGGGGACAAGGCCAACATTTTAAATGAGAAAAGTACTAAGTAAATGGCTCCTTAGGTAATATAGGAGACTGTGCTAGCTGCGGAATGAAAGGCAACCAGAACGCTAGGACAGCTGCAACCTAACCCTCTCTGGCACCCTGGAGGTTTATCACCTCTACCATCCCCTAAGGGGCCATTGACTTGATCAAATCGGGTTGGATTTTAGATCTCATTAGCTATATCCTACACTTTGAGCGTTACTTTTGAGACTGGGTATTGTTGCTAATTGCCACTACTATACTCCCGATTATTGGTAGATTAAGTTACATGGTCCTGCCGAAGTGCCAAGATACACATGGACTTTATATGGCACGAATGCTGTTGACCAACATTCTCCCTTTCCTGTGAGCTGTACCGGATCATTGTCTCCAACACAGCCACCCTTTGTTTCAAGAGCTCCCATGTATTAAAATTTTCAGGGTCTCTCTTAGTTATTTTTATGCCACACTTACACCAAACTACACACACCGCACCTCCACGTACACTTCATCATTGAGTCTTGTGTTAAAAAACTTCTGGCAATTAACCCAGTTGAGGAGCCTGTTGACCATTGCAGCGCCATCCCAACGAGGAGCTGCCCGATGATGAAACATGACACCCATCTGGGTGTGAGAGTGCTCTTGCTTCTGAGTAATCAGATCCCCTGACCTGCTTGTTCAGGCCCCTTCTGGCCTACTGCCTTTTCTGATTCCTTTTCTGATTCTTTTAGGAACTGCATGCTACACTTATACACAGTATTTTTGTACCATGATATTTTTTTTCTATATTCTGTCCAAACTCTCTGGTCTTGTTCCGGCTTGATTTAGAATTTGACAGACAAGTACTTTTTCCCAAATGTCTTGTCTGCCTTATAAGTGCCAACCCATATCATGCACTTAAGACAGATGGGCTACCTAACTCTATATCAGACCCTTAGATTCCCACACTGAAAAGGGAACCAAATGTCCTCTACAACTTTGGGCTACAGCCATTGATACAAGCCTTGCAATTTCCAGCTATGAATTTCTGGCATAGCTGGCCCACCCGGGCCACTCACACCCAGGCCACCATCCACCATGTCTTGGGAATCTATCAGGATTTGAAAGGCATGATGGGCCAGGTACTAATGGAAATCCGATAGATGAAGCAGCTGCAAAGGGACATATACCAGGACACGGCCGGCATCAACACCAACATGGGCTCCCTTGTTGGGGTGCTGCTGCACATCAACACCACCCTCTGCAGGGCTTTTCCACCACTGTCTCCCCCATCCTGTGCTCAACCTACATCCAGTCCATTGACTTCTGTGCTGGAAGGGAGGCCCTGTCAGAGGAAGATATACCTGCGAACCCCCTCTGTGGGTTCCGGGCTCACTGTGCCACTGGATTCAAGCTAGCCTGGCTGATGTACCCGCAACCGGTCCCAGGATGCTTGTTTTTGGTCCAGGGAGGACCTGACTCAGCAGTTTGGGCTGAACTGTTCTCATGAGGCACCGGATCAAGACTGATTTGTATATGGTTGGGTCTAAACTGGGGTGGCATGGTGATCAAAAGAACATTGGATTTAACCCAGATCTCTTGACTAGGGGTGAATGCTTGATTTGCTCTGCATTCCGTCCATCATCTGTGTGTCTTTGACCCCCCTTGTCTCAGTAGAAGCCAATCCCCCTTCACCAAAAAGAAGGGACGTTTCCCTGAAAAGCCAGAAGGTGTGGATGGCAACACACACATCACCAGTAAGAAACATCACACCTAATATCCTCCTGTGTGTGCAACACATTCACTTTGTGGACTAGTCAAGGACACATTTCCATTTCTGATGGGAGTAGTATTTTGGACTTTGGACTACAGTCAGTTTGGCATCTACACCTATAGTTTCATCCACCAAGACTGACTTCTTCACTTTTGGTTTTCCTTGTTTGGTTTGGCACAATGTTTATTTTAACCTTGTTCACTGCAATAAATGCACTAGTCCCAAAGTCCTTGCCTCATGTAGTATCTAGCAATGTAAAAATATACTCTCATGTGAACCTTACAATGCCAAAACAGGCTACTTGTGTAAGCATGGATTATGTGGAATGTCAACAAAGTTTAACACAGGATTACAACCATGTCCCACGAACACATACAAGTGTCTGTTCTTATAACCTCTTTATTCCATTGTTCGAATTATAGGCTGACATGATGTCAGAAACATAGCACATCAGACATCACTCAAATATTCTGTGTCTGTGATGACATTTTCAGTTGCAGACCTTAACAACATGGAAGAAGGGGGCAAAGCAGGCAATTTCCTATACAATTGGCAACCAAAAATTAGGTCTACATCATCAGTTGGAGCCATATTGACTACCTCACAAAAGGAATCCCACATCATTTAAACCAATTACCTTCTAACATTTCAGTATTTGGAAATGCAACAGTTTTTTCTAAATCAGACAACATGGTATTAACAGTTTCAGTGTCCCAATCATCAGAAAAAGTACTGGAGGTAATGATATCACTTAATGAAATTTTAAATACATGAGATATTTTTAAAAGTTCGGTTGGGCCGAATATATCTAAATCAACCGTGTCCCAAATTATACCATCCGGTATAGTAATGCTGTAATGTTCACTGATGACAAGTCCCTTTGTTCACAATTTGATGATTGATGTGGCTTTAAAATCAAATTGACCTTTTGGGCTGTAGAGCTTTGCTGAATGTAACTTCCATTAATAAGCATGCTAAAAGTTAAAACTAAGCCTAGCCAGAAAAAAATAAACAGTATCCCAGTAATTAAATGTAAAAACAGTCTTTTAGAGAAAGTGCAGAAAGTTCTTTATCCGTTGCTTGTGTGATTGTTGGGCTGGCATAGTTTCCGGTTCACTTGGATCCAAGGAAAACATATCAAAGTTCATGAAGTAGCCAGAAGCAGTTCGATCAATTGTTGGAATTGCATTGAGATTTGTTGAAATTGTATTCTGCTCTCGTCGAGGCATGTTGATGTAGACATCTGTATTAGGTCTAATTGCAAACTGGTTATTATTTTGAGTTTGATTTTTAAGTTCGGGTTCAAGAGGAACGAGTTCCATAGCATTGTTGCATAGTCCTTCATTCCGAACAGGAGGCTCTTCAAACGTGATGAGTCTTTCTGTTTGAACTTCTTGGATTGTAGCTAGAGGAGGGCGTCTGCTGCTGTGAGTCCACGAGGCCTACTGTTCAGTATTGGCCACATAGTGTGGTTTGATTAACTCAATTGAGACAAATCTTATCTCCTTTTTTCTGCCAAGAGGAGGGAGCAGCACAGTTCTCGTTCCTTGTACTGCTAGGACTGGTACAGGCTTTCTGTAGGATGGCCCGAAATCTTTCTTGTCCGCATTTTTCCTCTGACCAGATTCCCGACTTTTGGGATCCAGACAGGTCTTGCCGTTACTGCCTTGACTTCCCCAGTGGCAGTCAGTTTTGTACGGATGTTACTTTGTCTTGTCCTGGAATCATTTAGATCCTGTAAAAGAGCCAAACGATCATGGATATCAAATCATTTCCTATCCGCCACTGCGCCTTCACAATCAAGATCAGGTACCCACATTCTCGTCCCAAATAGGACCTCATATGGAGTGACACTCCCTTGAGAACTTCTTGGCTGGTTATTGAGGGCTCTCTGTACCCCATATAAGTGATTGTCCCAACTTCCGCCCTTGCCTAATACCCTAGCTGTTAAAGATTGCTTTAGGTCCCAGTTTTCCCTCTCCACAACTGAATTTCTCACAGGATGGTACGGAGAGGAGTACCGCAATGCTACGCCCATAGTTTCCATGGTCTCTTTGTAATCCCAAGAGCTAAACGCTGGACCACGGTCAGAATGTAACGTGCCAACTGCGTATGTCCCTATAAAGACCCACCAATCTTTTATAACAGTTCGAGCGTCAGCCAAGCGCTGAGGCCAAACCCATAGTAATCTGGAGCATGTATCCACTACCACCAAGAGATACTTGTAAGCCCCATCAGATTGCAAGGGGCCGCAGTGGTCCAAATATACACAAGCGAGAGGTTTGTCTGATTTGAATAATGGTGTCCGTGCTGGGGGTGCTATGGTTGAGCCTTTCATCTGTTGGCAGATGTCACATTTCAGGACGTAGTATTTAGTTTGTTTGGTCACTCCTGCCCACCAATAGCACTGTTTCAATAAAGAAATAGTCGCTGCAACGCCTGTGTGCGCAATGCCCAAACCCTTGTGTGCTGCTAGTATTAACCCTTGCCTACGATCCACATTTGGCATTACTCTTTTCCCCACTCCAGGAATTTGAGCATATGGATTGTTGTGTGCATTTAACTTGTAGGAGAATTTGAGTGGAAATGTTTTAGGTACTGCTGAGCTGCCCGTGCGTGAAGCAATGACAGCCACCATTGTATCACCGTCCATATTCATTTTAGAGCGAGTGATTGCAGCTACGGAAGCTGTGCGTACAGCCCCCTTTGTGGCTTCATCAGCCAATGAATTCCCTTCAATGTGAACGCCATCACGCTGATGACTCAATGTGTGTATCACGTGAGCCCGTGGTAGTTCGTTTTTCAACTCTACTACCTGTTCCCATAGCATTTTATGCTTAATTGTGCCAACATTCGCATCTTTAAACCCATTTAGTTCCCAATGATGTAAGTACTCATTGTATGACTGTACACAGTAAAAGGAATCACACACAATTAGTGCGAGGAATTTGTGATCCATATTTACAAGTGCCGGTATTAGTGCTTTTAGTTCTGCCAACTGAGCCGTGCAGTCTCCTAGAGAGTGCGTTTTAGTGCAACTTGGATAGAACTTTCCATCCTGCATGCAACCTTTAACGATAGCACATGCTGTGCTGTATTGTTGCTTATTCCCTATGGCCGGTTGAGCAGACCCGTCAGTGTTAATAATATATTCATACTGATATAGAGGCAAGAGTTCATTTGGTAGCGGATATTCTTGTTCGTACTGCAGAAATGCTTGTGTTTTTAGACTTGGGTCAAACCCATATTCAACATCTGTTGCAGTAAGAGAATTAGCCCATTGTATCCATCTTGGATGTAAGGCTTTTGCATTTGGAATGCTAGCCTTTGTAACTGCCTCTAAGGCTGGTACCGGGATGAAGACGATTATGCGCTTCCTCTGAGCCAGTGCTCTTTCTCTTGCTACAGCGGTCTGAACTGCTGTCAGGATTTTTTCTGTTGAAGTGAAACGCATTTCTGCTTTTGTGTACAGGTGTGATTTGTATGCGATTGGTACTGTTTCGCCTTCATTGAAGGCTAAGTAAGTGCACCCGCATTGACCCGCTATTACACGGATCACCAAGTTGCGTACATTTACGCGTGTCTGTAAGTGTTTGGAAGCAATCATGTCTTCTTGTAGTGAACGTAGGATGTTTGAGTGTTCCTGTGTCCAATGTCTAACTGAAAAGTCAAGTTTTATTAAGTCGTAGATAGGTTTTACTCTTTCTGCGTAATCCAAAATGTATGTTCTGCCTCAATTTAGGAATCCCAGTAATGATTGTAAGTTTTTAAAATGTTTTTGGAGGTTAGAGCAGCACACACTTTTCTAAAAAGTTGGCTGCCAGGCTTTTTCCTTCACTTGAAAGCTCATATTCTAAAAATAGGACACTGAGGTGGGCAATTTTAGATTTTTTAAAGTTAAATTTGTAGTCAACAGAGGCGAATCCCATAATAATGGTGCTCTTCCTGGTCTAGGGCCTCTTTAAGTCATCATCTGTTAATAAATATCATCCACAAAGGACAATGCTTCCTCATCAAAATTTTGGTGTAACTCAGTTACTCTTGCTGAGAGTACCCCCGGGCTGTTCTTATACCCCTGGGGGAAACGACAAAATTGTCGCTGTGACCACAACGCTGAGAATGCGGTCAAAAACCCATTTAAGATATCAAGTGTTGTTTTGTAATTTTTCCGCACGTTTGTTATTCACAAATGCGGCTCTGTGTGCGTTTTGGACGGCGAATGTCTTTGTGCAAGTGTTTAAATGTCTGTAATCTAAAACTAGAGGATATGAGTTGTCCGGTTTTGATACGGGAAACAAAGGGTTGTTCATTGGTGAGGTTCAATTTTCAATCACCCCTAATATTCAAGTTGATCTAAGATCCCACTGACTTGTTGTTTTAGCTTCTTGCTTTATTGGATATTGCCTCTGGTGAAACTTTTAACGGGATTACATGGTGGGTTGACTCCTCATCCCACCCTGCATGATTTGTATACAATGCTCGAGCTAGGGCTACTGCCCACTCCCATGCATATGTATGTTTAAGATGTATGGAAATGGTGTTGGAGAATGCTGGAAAAATTAAGTTTTCCCCCCTAGGGTACTCCATAATGACGGTTGGCGGCCAATCTTATTCTGCTAATAGGATATATATATATATGATATATATATGATATTTCGTGTAACTTATGTGGGACGCTCACCCTTGTGACCGGTGTTTCCACCATGATGTAATCATTCAAGTTCGCTGTCACCAGAAATTCCTTCAGGTTCTGCCGAGCTATTGTTACTTCTGCCGCACTGTCTAGCATCATCTGAGCAAATTCCTCGTTCAGAAGCTGCGTCCTCAGTATTCTGGGCATATATCTGATCTTCAGACCTGCAACTTTCTTTTTCTTAAATTGAGGTTTTGATTTTGGCTTGTCTTCTTTTTTGGAAATATAGGGGCAGATGTATCATTGTAGCATTTTGAGAATCCTTAATAGCGATTTTTAAGGAATCGCTATTGAGAACTCGCAAAATTCTATGTAGGTAGGAGTCGCAGTCATTTTTGCAATTCCTACACATTCCTTATTTGCGACTCGCAAATGAGGAATGGCTTCCCATTCATTCCTATGGGCCAAGAGGCCCATAGGAATGAATGAGAATTGCGTGCGCAATTTGCGAGTACCCAATAGGTACTCGCAAATAGCGCACACAATTTCAAGTGCACAAGGGTTCCTAAAGTACACCCTGTTGCACCCCTAAAATGTGCAAGGGTGCACATGTGGTACACATACATGCCCTAAGGGCATGTATGTGTGCCACATGGCACTTTGAAACATGCATAAAATTACATTTTTCACTGAAATCGCAATTTACCACCAACCTGAAGTTGGTGGTAATTTGCGATTTCTTACAGCGAAATCGCAATTTGCGATGTCTACCAGAATAGCATTTAGGGAATTGCAAATTGCGATTCTCTAAATGCTTGCGCAAAACAGAAAATAGCAAATTTTGCGATTCCTTATTTTGCAAGTGGGTTTCTACTTACCTGCATTGCACACAGCTAAATTGCGATCGTAAACTCTGAAATTCTGCAAATGTCAGCGTTTGCTATCGCAATTTACCTTGATACATTAGGCCCAAAGTCTTGAGCGTGCTGCTTGTCTCTGGTCTTTGTACGCTCTTCTTTGTTTTCTGACCGTCCTTCTCTCTCTGAGGTTTTCATCGAGCCCCGAAAGGAACGAGCGGAACATGTATCAGTATCCAGATACCTGTCAGGTTTCCTAATATTATCCCTATTCCTGAGATTATATCTCTTTTCAGAGCGCTCCTGCGGAGGAGATCTGCGTCAGGATTGAGATCTCTTTTCTGTAAAGTTTTTATGTTTTTTATTATCCCACTTCTTTTTAGAAGAAGCTGGTGTCTGCTTAGAAGTGTCCTTTTCAGGACTGCCCATCAGTTGTGGTTTTAAAACTTTCCCATCCAAACTGTCTCTGCCTAATTCTGTATATGCAGTTTCGATTATTTTGGGCAGTTCGTGTTGTTGATCCAAAGGACCGAACTTCATTAGGCGTTGGTGGATCGCCACTGATGCTGCTTTCACTTTAATGTTAGCTAGTATTATGGCTGATACCTGTTCCTAGTTATTTAATAACTTCATCCCTAAGTTCAGAACAGGCTCTGCTTCGTACTTGTTTTGCATTTGTCTTAATACATCGGGTATTACCGCTAACAAAGGAATACCATGTGTTCTGGTATATATGGTAGCAAAGACTGTCCCCAAGTGGTACAATCCTCTAACTGTGGTGTTATCCCCCATGGGCAAGCAGATTATTAATATTCTGTGTTTTTCAAATGTGGTGGTATTTGGGAATACCGCCTCGAGCTGAGTTATTTTTGGAGCTTCCCAGAATGGTATTTGTTCACGTTTTGTGGGCATTTTGCCCATTAGTGCGTGTAATGTTTGTGGTGTGATTTTAGTTGCTGTATCCTGAGATTGAGTTCTATTTCTTGCCACTGTTGTTGGTTGGACTGTCAAAGTCCTCATGAAGAATTGCGTCAGGTTTCAGTAGATTCTAATTAAATCTTTGTGTTGTGTGAGTAAGTCTGGTTGTGGCATTGTATTAATGTCAGGATGTGGTGTATAGCTCCCTAATATTGGCCATGTTGGCCTGTCTTCTCCGAGTGGGCCTAATCTTACTCTGTGTCTTAAGTGGGGTAGGGCGCCTTTAAACCAGTAAAAATGTTCCTGTTACGTGAGTGGAACTACTATCTCCTCGCAAGGACCATATTCCGCTGCTGCATCTCCCTCTGTGTAAGAGATAAATGTGTGTGTTCTAGTATCTGCTTCTGGGAATGTAACCCACGAATAGATTACCTCTGTTTTGTTTGATTTGTGACTCGAGCTCATTTAGTTTCTCTCAGGGATACATGGAATAAACAGTCTGGGCATTTCAATAAGGATTTATTGAACAGTTGTTATTCTTGTGTAAAATATATGTGCTGCAACAACCATTAGATAGTAGCAGAGATATATGATTAGCAGTACAGTGAATATAACAGGATAGTACAGTTCTACTATCTTGCAATAAGCATGAATAAATACATGCATATAAAATGCATGATAGAAGTGTGCATACTCCTACGATGCCTATCTAGATGTACCTAAGTGTACCTAGCATGTGGGTAGGTGTAAAGCCAAGAGTCCCGCTAGGATTTAGTTGAACCCCATTACCTGATGTGTGAGAATGTAGAAGCCTTTCTTGGTCTCGAGTTGGACACCCCGCAAGGGATGTTCAGACCACTGTCAGCTGGAGCGTCTGCATGCAGGAGCCTCAGCGTCTCTGGTCAGTGTGTCTGCCTGGAAGTCTCGGTTCCCTCTAACTAACGCTAGCAAGTGGTGCTATATTTATACAGAAAGTATCTAGGGCTCATTTGTCCCTTGTTGCTTGTATTAGCCATCGTTGGATTTGAGGACGACGTATGGGATGCACCGTGTATGTAGATATGGGGAGGAAGGTGGTGTAGCCCCAGCCTGGTTTCTAATAACCCTTATGAATATTCAATCATACTGTGTGAGTCTATTGATGGCGTTATAGGACTCTATTGTTTAGGAGAAACCCTCCTTCTGCACCCAGGACTAGAACTAGGTAAAGGTAAAGGTTCATTCCTAAAAGGCTTGTTACAGTGTAGTGTAGGGGAGGTAACGTAGGTGAAGGAGTATGCTGTTACCTGGGCCTATATTAGGGTACCTATATGAAACATAACACCATATTATCATCATTTGGCATTTCAGGTTCCTGACCTAGTGGCTCTTCATTGTCTCCATCCTCTGCAATATAAGGGATGTTCCAACACAGGGTGATGTTGTGGAGCATGCAGCAGGCCACGATGATTTAACACACCCTCCTGGGTGAGTAGAGAGGGGGGGCAACCCCATTCTTGGTCCAGACATCTGAATCTGGCCTTCAGGAGCCCAAAAGCCCACTCCAATGCCCGCTGTGTTCTTCCATGGGCCTCATTGAAGCATGCTTCCCCTGGCATGGTTGGATTCCTCAGCGGTGCCAACAACCATGAATGGTTGGAATACGCTGAGTCTCCTAGATGGAAGACAGACAGAAGTGCAACATTTATATTACATTCTTTCTGATTATACTACCTGACATTACACATACAAAGTTAGGACAGATCAAACTTACCAACAAACCAGCCCTCTCCAGTAGCAGTTGTGACATCAGCTGGGCTATGGTGCTGTTCTGTGGTAGGAAGGAATCGTGGGCTGATACTAGGAACTGGGCATAGATGTTTGAGATGTACAAATCTAGTAAACAGTCAACTTGCACGTTGATAGAATGAAAGTGCTTCTGGTTACAGCACACTTGTTCCCTGGCTTGCGGTGGCACTAAAGCACTATGGGTGATATCAATGGTTCCAAACTACATGCGGGAGGTGACCAAATCCATAGAGTTCCCCTTCACATGGGTTAAATCCTCATGTCTGGGAAACTGAATGTAGCTGTCAATGTGTTTCATCATTGCAGAAAGTACGTCTTTGAGTACACTAATGAGTATTGGTTGTGACACATTCAGATAATGTTAGATCTATATTCTGTCTTCCTGGGCTAAGATAGAGGATAATGTCATCTGCAAACAGCTTCAGTTTGGCCATTTCTGATATTGGTGCTTTTATCTTGATATTGTTGCGAATTCTGGTGGCCAAGGGTTCAATAAGAAAAGTAAAGAGCACGGGGAAAAAGGGCACCCTTGCCTGGTCCCCCGGTTAACATTGACTATCCCAGCCAGGTCAGAATTAATAAACATCTGTGCCTATGCCCCTTGATAAATATTGCAAAGCATTTTTATAACGGGGGGAATCCCATACCTGCCCAGACCATAGAAGAGAGCATCCCAATTCACCAAATCAAACGCTTTTTCTGCGTCGACCATCATGAAGCTGGAGTTTGATTACTATTAAATAAGTCAAGTGCCTGTACTAAAAACTCTGTATTTGTGGACATTAACCTCCCTACAACGAACCCTGTCTGGTCCTTATGGATCACTTTTTGAGCCGTAGGAGTAAAGCGATGTGCTCAGTTTTTCATTAAAATATCATAGTCTGAGTTAAGTAGACTGATCAGTCTGTGTGAACTAATATCTCTGGGGTCTTTCCCCTTCTTAACATAACTGACAATAATGGATTCTTTAAAAGCTGTGGGAACCAGGCAACCCACTTTTACATAATTGAACAGCTCAACCAGAAAAGGTGTTAATTCCTTGGCAAAGACCTTGTAAGATTCTATTGGCAACCCATTGTTTACGCATGCTTTTCTTTCCGACATTGTAGCAAGGGCTAAATGAATTTCAGCTGCTAAGATGTCAACTTGAATGGCCTCTGTCTGGATATTCGATAATTGCGGGAGATTGATGTCCTCAAAATAATGATGAATTGCCTCTTGCCCCACCATGTATTTAGTAGAATATAACTGCATAGTGCTGCAGAAAAACGTGGGCAATCTTTTCCTTGTCAGTCACCGGGGCTCTTGTGCTAGGCTCTAACACTTCAGTAATTAATGCTGCTTCCTGTTTGACCTTAGCAGACCAGGCCAGGAGTTTGCCTACCATTTAGCTCTCTTCATAGACTCGCAGCTGAAAATGTCCGGGAGCTGTTCATTTCGCTCATGAGAAAACCTCTCTTAACTCCTGCTTAGATTTTTCAAGCTGATCTCTAACTGGCCCATTTGTCCTTAAAGAGTCATTCTTCTGCATCAAGGCAGTATCAACTGCCAACTGGAGTTCAACTATGTGAGTCTTCTGATTTTTAAACTGTGTAGCCATGTATGCCACCAACTGGCCATGGACTGAGGTCTTGAAATCCCCCCACACTGAACCCTTATTAACCTTTAAACAATCTAATATCTATTTTCTTATATCAGATACCCATTGTTGATTTGAGAGAAGGAGTCGATCCATCTGCCACCTGGACCTTATCCTCCTACCCTCCTCTATTTCTATTTCTAGCTTGACCAGAGAATGGTCTGAAAATGAATTGGACCCCATTTCCGAGCCAGAATATTTTTAAAAAATCAATGCGAGAAGCTGACTAGAATTGTCGGAAGTAGCAGGTATATTCTACTTCTTCCCGATGGGCTTTAACATTAGCCGAATTTTCACAATTTGAATTAATTGGAGGGTATAAAATTTATCACAATAAGACTGAGATTTTAACAATTAATACCTCGAATGATTGTCTTCCCGACAATTTGAAACAACAAGCCCTCACCTCTAATCCAATCCGATTTTTGGGGATTTACGTTACTCGTCAATATACTGAAAATTACAAATTGAACTATGAAGTAATGCGGAAAAAAAATAAAGAGCTTTTAGAGGAGGGGTCATTAATACCACTCACATTGATAGGCCGTGTGGCTCTTATAAACATGTCTATTTTAGCTTTACTTGTCTTTCTGTTTACCAATGCCCCTATAAAAATTAGTATGATCTATTTTAAAGAACAGCAGATAGTTGCCTCCTGGGCCTACACCCTAGCCCAAAAACTCAGAGAGTACAATACAAATTTGCAGATATGGCTATACTTTTGGCGAAACGTGCCATCACCATGAGGTGGAAGTCTACCTTTCCCCCTCAGGTACACACTTGGCACACAGAGATGGTCCGTTGGTGGGAGGGAGGGCGGAGAGCGCCATCCTTAGAAGGGAGGAACAAAGGGGTCAGCATAAAATACCCATCTCTATGGAATGGAACCAAATGTTGGAAACACTAGGCTAAAGACTTGATAGAACCCATTGGTTCCCAGAGTGTACAGGACGCTGAGCCCAGGCAGTACCATCTACCAGCATAATCATGCCCAAGGAAACTATACTATCTGTACATACATATCAGGCAAAGTGACGCACCCCATAGGAATATTGTACAACTAAACCTTAAGGCACCATATAAAGGAGTGAGCCAGTTGGGGGTGTGGGGGTACGGTAAAGAGAAGTTGGGGTAAATGATTGAGATTTGTAAAAGATTGTTTTACTACAATATCATCCAAAACGGATTATGAACACAGCTATCATAAACATGGAAAAATGTGATCACAGATATTGGACCACACCAGCAATACAAAGCAAATGTGTTCAAGCGCAAATGGACTACTGTAAGATCACACATGTAATGCGTGATGACGATTGTACTGTGAAAAGCTAATACACTTGATTGTACTGTTATTAATAACAAAACGATAAAAAATTGTGTTAAAAAAAAAGATCTATTTTAAAGACTTAGAAACAATTTTTAGAAAGTTTGTTTGGAATAAGAAGGCACTGAGGGTAAAATTCCCAGTGCTCCAACTTGACATCAATCAGAGTGGGCTTGCATTCCTCAAGTACGTACATATTATGAAGCAGCCTTTTTAGATCTAATAGACAAACTCCCCCAAAAACGAGGTATAAGACCTTGCAGGAATACACTTGCAGACTCCAGACTTTTTATTCAAAGCAGGCTTTCTCCACAGGGTTCTATTACTTAAAACTAGCTGAATGTAAAAGCTTGGGCCTCCACAATCAGAGTAGCCAACTTAGGTCCTGGAACACCTGGGGATTTAAAGAGTTGGGGCATTTTTTTGTGGGTGGCAGAGGTATTACTTGGCAAGAGGTACAAACGAGGTGTGGAGACCGGAGTAAGCCTCTTTTCTCTGAATATATCTATATTTCACATCTATTAAATAAGTGCAGTTCCCTATCTAGTTCTGGCCCAATTCCATTTGTGACTGCTCTATTCAGAGCAACGTTAAGAGGGTTGGGTAATTGGTATAGTTTTATACGGTCCCAAGGGAAGCCCATAATGGTTAACAAATTCTTAGAAAAAGTGACCCAGGAGACACAATGTATGTTTTAAAATCACGCCTGGCAAGCCATTTCACAGCTAGGCAGTAAGGCCTTAAGAGCGGCTAATTTTAAAAGAATGGCTTTCTTGTCACGTTGGATAGCGTATTATACCCCCAAAGCTCTCTATAAGATACACCCGGAATTAGAGGATAGATGTTTCTGATGCCGGATGCTAGGTTAGGGAGGCTGGCTCCATATTTGTTTACCTGCCCAAAGTTAGGTCATTTTTGGGTAAGGATCTTTTCGGCTCTAAGCCTGAGTGTACAGAAAAGACTGGACTTGCACTTTTTGGTATTGCTAGTCAGAAACAAAACCTTGTAATGTCGTGAGGGGAGGAGGTATTTATAGCAATTTCCTCCCTTGTGGCGCAGTCTTTGATACTTCAGAATTGGAGGTCCTCCAAAATACCCATCTATTCAGAATGGTTCAATAAAATGATACACACTAGTTAATTTGAAGAAGCATATCCTAAGAGAGTAGGTGCCAATAAAAGATTTAATGCTGTATGGAAATATATGGAGAGGCTATAGATCTTCACAAAAATATAGGGCCAAACAAAAACAAAATAACCCCCAAAAAAAGATTTTCACTGTAGCACTGCACTTTAGTAATTTTAGGGTTGGAAAGTACTGTAGTAAATTGCCCTGGCTGCACTTCGGCAGGTTTACCTGAAAGATTAATCTCTAGCATCATGTTTAGATGGTTGATTGGCATATTGCATTTTATGGAAAGATCTACTCATAGAAGCGACTGTGAACTTTATTGAAATAATACATATTTTTTAAATATTGCAGGCTGCACTTTATACATTTGTTCTGTCTAAAATAATACGTATACAAGAATGCTCATTTATCAAAGAAGCATATGCTAAGAGAGCAGGTGCTAATAAAACATTTTTTTAATGCTATATGGAGCTATATGGAGAAGCTTGAGTTCTTCACGGTAAAGTAGAGCCAAACAAAAAATTGCACTTTAGCAGTGCACTTGAGTAACTTTAGGGTTGGAAGGCACTGTTGTAAATTGTGCTGGCTGCATTCTGCCAAGTCTGCCTGGCAGATAAATTTCTACCATCATGTTCAGATGGTAAATTAGCACATTGCACTTTATGTAAAGATCTACTCATAGAAGCCAGTGTTAATCTAATTGAAATGGTTCCTACTTGTTAAATATTGCATGCAGCACTTTACATATGTTTGTTCCGCCTAATTTAATATGTATACAAGGACGCTTATTTATCAAATTGGTTGCATTAATTCTATGTATTCTCTGTATTTCTGTTCAATAAAAAAAGAGTATTGGCTGTGACATACCATTTGAGGAAGTAGCTCAGGCTCCAACTGAAGACATAAATCTTGTATTGTTTGGCTGTTTAAACAAACCTTTTTGATTACATGCCATTATTCCATGGTCTGAAGGTCTGGAAATGGGCGGTACACTGGAGGCTGTCATCTCTTCCCTCCCAGGGTACCTATGTGAGGAGTGAATACAAGTTAGAACATTGGTCACAGTGTCCAGAGTACCATATGTATATATAAATAGTCATCCAAAAGTAATGTGACAAACCATAACTTCTTCAGAAAGCATGACACATTTTTCACATGATCATTGTCTACTGTTCGATATTAACACCAATGATCCCCATAGTGACCTTCACATGTGTCTGTTCCATAAATGTGCACGTCATCCATTTGGAATGTAAAAATCTGCACAATAATGACAATTTCATGAAATTTCAGGTAAAAAATCATCAACCACGGTGTACAGGGCACCGCCCAGTAATGCACTACACAGATGATTTGTGTACTATAAATTACATAGGAATGGATTATTTCAAATTTAAACAGATGGGCCCTCATTTGTAGCACTGGTGACACACTTAACAGTTACCAATACTGTAGTTCTAACCGCTAAAATGATGGACGCTTGACCTCGCATATAGGACATTTTGAAGTACCACCGCCGGTGGAAGTCGCGGTGGGCGGTTTCATCCACGATGCACACAGCCATAGGCTAACATTGATGATTGTGATGGTCACAGCCCAACGGCTGTGTGCAGCTACACTTATGACCACATACGTGGCGTACATGTACACCGTGGTTTGAAAAATAACTCACTTGCCTCCTGACACTGCTGATATCAACACCTCCTCCATTTTAGCTGATGTTTGCCACCCCTAGAAAATCATGCCAGGCCAAGCAGGTAAGAGTGCGCCTGCCTTTTCTCTATAGAAGCTAGAGAAACTAATAGAAGAGGTCCTTCCCTTGTATGGCCAGCTCATTGGCTCACCGGGGGAGCAGGTAACTAACTCACATACATTTCTTACTCTGTTGAACTCCATCCTTTCCATTCCTACAGTCTACAATGTGCCTCTAAGTCACAGAGTGAATTATGTTTAATGTTGTTAATAATTTTGATGCCTTCATAGGACAATCATGTAACAAATTGTGTATCTACTGTAAGTTGTGTACTTCACATCCCCATTGTGATGTGTGTTGTGTGTTAAGCCCTAGATTCTACTTGTGGTGGATTCACATATCTATGCATGCACACTTTTCATGGTACCTATGATATATTTGCTAATCAGATCATGGTAAATGTGCATCCAAATGTATTAGTTTACTACATGAGCTGTGTCTGTATACTGTAAGAAGCAGATGAGGATGATGTTAGTTATGTGTACAGTCCCACAATTCATTCATCTCAGATCAGGGCTCACCAAACTGTTGTCTGTGAGCTACCTGTACCTTACAGACACCTTCAGAGTGCCACCCTATCTTCAGGTCACTTATTGAATGGCCAGAAGATGTACATATATTACATATATGCCTTCAATATGTTTGAAATGTGAGGTTCAGTATGCACAACCTGCAGAGAGCAAGGCCTGACAATGAGTTGTGGCCAGTCTGGGCCATGGCCCAGGCAGGGCCACAGTTAATGTGGCAATATATATTATACACAGAGTAATCTCCCTGCAGACCTGCACATCTTTGGATGTTCTCAAAAGGAGTATTCTGAACCACTACTAGCCCAGATTAGTTTAACATGTACTACATTTGAAATGGGGAATTAGGTACCCCCCTGACCTGATACTTCTTTCAGTTAACCCACATTGTACATGTGTGTCATTTACTTGTGACAGGCCCCTTACTCCCACAGGTCTGGTGTCACTTATCCGTAAGTCATGTTTGCATTGTACATGTCTATTGCACACAACACATTAACAGCGCAGAGAGTTGATTGCTTCTGAAGAGTTTTTGATATGTGAATCATCAGCTTTGTTTCAATCAACCAATCTAACAGGATATACAATGGTATGTTGAATGTCATGTCCCATTTATGGCAAAAGGTGTGTCCTGTGATGGCAGTACATACCACACAAACTCCATCTGACATTGTATATACCACTAAGTGCTCCACATGATCATACATCCCCAGTGAGGTGCTCTAAATGACACACATACTAGTCCTTTCTTTGTCACATAAGTCTTCGGATGTAGTCAATACTATGGTACAGGCCTGTAGGGTTATTTACTAGAAGGTAGTTGGTCAGGGTGGCGTTGACGTGGGACTCCATAATTTTTTTTTATTTTTTTTTAATAATATATTTTTATTAGTTTCAATTGTAGTTATGCATACATTAGAATCAATATTTCAGCAATCAATGAGTATATATCTACAGTGGCAGGGGGAAAAAGTCACATTTACAGGTTCTCTGCTGCTCGATCACGGGACTCCATAATCTTGACCAGATAGGGGAGGAGAGAAATAGGCCGAAATTCTCTGGTAGAGATGCGTCTAATGTGGGCTTTTTTAACAATGGAACGACCTTGGCGTGCTTCCACTAATTGGGGATCTCTGCCGACAGCAGTGATCTGTTGATCAATTTCCTGCTTGCTGTCATAAGACATTCATGGAATTTCCTGAAAATATCAGGTTTTACAGGGTCTTCAGGGGATCCTGATTTGACCTTGGATGCCAAAGCTTCCATGTCTTTAGGCGACATGGGTGGCAGGTCATACAAACAGTGGGGGAGACCTGTTGGGATAGAGGTCACTAAAAGTTCAAGTGCACTATAAATGGAATCAACCTTGCTAATGAAGTGTTTCGCCAGTGATTCACATTGTGAATTAGTGCCAATCATATTGTTAGTACCCATTGGGAGTTTTGCCATCTCTTTTACCAGGGAAAAAATGGTTTTAGAGGGATTAGAACTCGACGAGATCAAATTTGCATAGTACGAGGCCTTGGTCTTTTGAACTAATTTATAATAGGATTTAGTGGTGTTCCTATAAGTGATTTTTGCCTTGGCGTCATATGTACGCCTCCAGGCTCGTTCCCAAATTTTAAATTTTTTATTTTCCAAGATCAAGGTCTCATTGTACCAGGCGTGGGATTGTTTGCATTTGGCACCCATCAGTTTCTTTGGAATGCAATGGTCGAGTGTGATATTAATCCAATCCCTGAAGGCTTTATCAGCTGCCTCCAAGTTGGTGGGCCAGTCAGGGGTCGATCGGTTTAAAGTAGATACAAAGGTGGATGCATCCGATTTATGCCATGGGCGTTTCAAGGAGGGCTGGCAAGGGGGCTGTGTGGGGAGACCAGCAATACCCAGATGCATAGAGATGAGAAAATGGTCCGTCCAAGTCAAGGGGAAGAGTCAAGGGCATTTACTTCCTGAGACTGGAGGTTCGAAAATATCGAGCCAAGTACGTGACCTGCAACATGTGATGAACCCTCTACTAGCTGAGTTAATTGGCATGCATCCATATCTCCCAAAAAATTGGAAATCTCCCAAGACTTAAGGCACTCCAAGTGGAGATTGAGGTCACCTATGATGTTCAAGTTAGCTGTTTCAAGGACAAAGGTGGATGCGATTTGAATCAAGGCTTCTTGAAAGGCTTTGGCTGGGCCAGGTGGACGGTAAATAAGAAGCCCCGTTAACGTAAACTAATGTGACAATGCAATTTGGAACGGAGCACTTTCACAGTCATGGATAGCTTGAGGGAAGATAGCCAAGATTTAAGTATAACCGCTTGGCCTTCCCCCCTCCCTGAAGTCCTATTCTGTGTATGCATGACTTACCCTACCGGGAGGGCCAACGCATGAATGGCCACAGAGTCACTGGTTAGCCAGGCTTCCGTCAAAAAGAGTATATTTTTATTTAATTTATTTATTTTAAAGGTTTTATATAGCGCTAGCTGGACCCAAGAGTATCAGAGCGCTTTACAGGATTTGGTAACACAGAATAACAGACAAATTTAGTACAATTGAGAAAATAAGGCAAGGCAATGTGAGCTTTAAGAAAGTTGTAAGTTCGGAAGATCAAAATCAGGAATCAAATCGAAGATAGTAGATCAGGAAGACAGTGAAGAATTATATAGTGTGTCAGTAGATGGAGGGGTGAGAGAGTGAGGTATATTTGTGGAGGGGAGGCAGGAGGAGAAATTATAAGTAAAGGGGGGTCAATATAAACAGTGAACATGGGAGGAGTTCATGGCCAGAGACAGTAAGTTAAATTAAGAACCCCAGTATTTGTTGCGAAGGAGCAGCTTGAGGTCGTTTTTAAAGCAGGGGTAGGAGGGGTTGCAACGTAGATCTTTGGGAAGGGTATTCCAGATAGAAGGCGCTTTACCAGAGAATGAGCGAGACTGAGTTGATTTCTTTTTTAGCAGAGGAGGGACCAGAACAAGAGCGTTAGTGCTCCTCATTGTTCTAGGGCACCCTGCTTTTTAGGTCTCGCCTGCGAACGCAGCGCGAAGCGCTGCTTTCGGCGAGATCTATTGTTGCTGACTTGCCTCGGAAGTGGGACAGGAGATGTGCACGTGCAGGCTTTTGGCGGATTTAAGTTGGTGTACGCGCCTCCAGCCACACGGCGTGCACATCTCCTGTCCCTCTTCCCTCGCAAGCCAGCATTTAGTTTCACTTTCTACATATGGAGAATCCCACTCACCCGGTCTGCGGGGGGAATCCTTCTGAACGGCGGCTTCCGGAGCACTCCAGCTACACTACTGCCAGCACGACGCGGGGCTCTCTCCTTATGCATGGGAGCCCCGCACTGCTATCTGCCGCTCTTCACCCGGGCCCCCTCCTGGGACCCGGGACTTCAGCTCCCACACCGGCTGCACGCGAAAGTAACAGGTACTGCGCATGCGCGGGCAGCCCTCGCCTCCCAGGTCTCCTCCCCAGCCCGGATCTGCTTTCTGTTTTGCTTTTTTTTTTTGGCAGTGAAGAGGCCCCGGCGACTGCCACGTTTTATCTGTTTACGCACGCAAGGGCGAACGTTAAAGGGAAGGATAGGAAGTGCTTTTTTGCAGGCTCCGGCCAAGCTCGCGCCAGCGACAGGACCCGTGCAACAGGTGATCTCTCCGCGCTCGAGGGTGGCAGTGCAACGCGCGTCTTGTGGTGTTTGTTAATACAAATAAGCTGCTGAGCCGAACTGTAATGAAGCAGATGTCAATGGGATTCGCGCAATTATGTGTTGTGTGTAGCGCTGTATGGAAGCCGTTTTAAATGCTATTCCGAAAAAATCATCGACCCACCAAGCAATCTAGGCCTTTTGTTTTTTTGCATATTTATATAGCGCGAACTCGACCCAAAGGTATCGGAGCGCTTTACACGAGCACCGTATTTACACTGGCACAGGGAGATTAAGTGTTTTGCCCAGAATCACAGGATGTGGACGCAACCCCGAGGCTGGAACCCTTGTTTCCAGCACCAAAGTTGGCAGTCTAGCCGACGGACCACATCCTCTCCCCTGATAGTTTGACTTTGCACCGCTCTGTGAGTCACCTGTAACTGTTGTAATGCAACCCATTGCAATATTACAGACACACTACACATCACAACAGGTGTATATTGTGTTAAAAAAGCTCTCTTTTATTTAAGTCAGTAGTCTTGATATCAGCACTGGAAGAATGAAAGGATGAATAGGCATAACGCTTTGCAGAGAAACAAACTTATTACTAAGGTGCTGATTTACAATTGTGCAGACAGCGTACTCTGTCACAGATGTGGCGGAATACCCTGTCCCCCAAAGCCTTGCCCCTTCCACCTTATTTAGACTTGGGTAGACTCTCAGCTTCCGTTGACGGAGCCGCTGTAGGCTCAATCGATGGAAAGCTTCCGCCGACGGCCTGATGGAGAAGGGGCCATTAGAGGAAAGACTTTCTACCCCTCTCCTTATTAAAGGTAAATCCTGCTGGTGAAGGACGAATAAAATAACAAGCATTTGCAATGAAATAGGTCTCGTAATTACGCGAGTTTGAGCTATTGGCATTATAAATGACAATGCCTTTTATTTTTGTGTAAAACATAAATAAAAGGCATTGTTATTTACAATGCCAATAGCTCAAACTTGCGTAAATGCGAGACCTATTGCATTGCAAATGCTTGTTGGAGTTTGTCAGAGAGGTAAGAAGGGGTATTTTGATGAAGGGCTTTGTGCGTGATGCAGGCGATCTTGTAGGTGGATCTGCCTTCGATCGGAAGCCATTTAAGGTTTTTGAGAACAGTGGAGATGTGATCGTAACGCTTACAGTAAGCCTGGCAGCGAGGTTAAGAATGGATTTGATAGGGGCTAGGTGGACTTTAGGGGTACCAGCAAGAGTGGCGTTACCGTAATCAATTCTAGACAGGACTAGTGATTGTACAACTGATTTAAAGTCATCTGCTGGAATGAAGGGTTTAATTTTTTAAGGTGATGTAGTATGAAGAGAGAACCTTTTGCCGAGTTTTTTATATGGGGAGTAAGACTGAGGTTCTGATCAACGCTAATGCCAAGGGATTTGACTGAGTTGGAGATGGCAAGAGAGCAGTTGAGAGCTTTAATGTCCGTGATCCAGTGTTGAATAGGGAGCGAGTTGTTCTTGGGAGAGAATAGGAGGATTTACGTTTTTTGGGGGTTTAATTTGAGGTATTTTGGTGGAACCACAGTTGGATCTTAGTCAGGGCATCATTAAGATGTAAGACGTCGTCATGGGATTTGAACTTGTAGTATAGTTGTGTGTCATCGGCATAGAGGTGATAACTGATTTTTGCTTGTTTAAGAATAAGGGTAAGGGGTTCCATGAAGAGGTTGAATAGAGTGGGAGAAAGAATAGAGCCCTGTGGAACGCCCAAGGAGACAGGCTGAGGTTTAGAAAGGCAACAGCTGACTTTAATTTTGTTGAGTTCTATTTTGGAAATAAGAGGTGAACCACTTGAGAACATCACCGTCAAAGACGAAAAGGTCTTTGAGAATACTGAGTAAAGCATCATGGTTAACAGTATCAAAGGCTGCAGAGAGGTCAAGGAGAATGAGGAGGGAGGATTCGCCTTTGTCAAGGGAGCGATGTATGACATCAGTGATGTTGAGCATTGCTGTTTCCGTGCTGCATCCCTTTCTAAAATCTGATTGGAAAACGTCTAAGAGGTTGAATGAGTCGATGTGTTTGTCCAACTGTAGCAGGACGCATTTTTCAAGGACTTTGGACAGGAAGGGAAGGTTGGAGATAGGGCGCAGGTTGTTTAAGTTGTTGGGGTCAGCCGCTGAATTTTTGACGATGGGGGTAATTTGGCCTAGTTGGAGGGAAGCTGGAACACTACCAGTGGCAAAGGACGAGTTGATGATATTGGTCCATAGTTGGGCGATGATGTGTTTTAGTTCTTGTACCAGATGAGCTGGAAGTGGATCTCTAGTATGTGAGGATGGTTTAATCTTGGTGATGATGTTAAGGACACCACTTTCTGACACTGGACAAAAATTATTCCAGGAAGGTAAGGTAAGGTTCGTAGTGGGTGATAGAGAGGGGGAGTTGGAAGGAATCGGGGGGGAGATAGGAGTCGAAGAAGGCTCAGGGGGAATGTTAAGGAGGGGAGGTTGACAATGTGGTGGGGGAGTTAAGGCAAAGGATTGGTAATTCTTGGTGACTTTATCAGAAAAGAAACGAGCAATTTCTTCACACCTCTCAACCGTAGCTAGTAGTTTAGGGGGGCTGAGGTAGTTTGACAATGTTAAAAAGCTCCCTAGGACGATTTCTTGCCCGATCAAGTTGTGTACGGAGGAAGGAAGCTTTTTCGATAAAGATGTGTTTTTTGTAGTTGGCCCTTGCAGCTCTGAGGAGGACAAGATTCGAGGTGGAAGGTTGTTGCCTCCAAATGCGTTCAGTCTGTCTGCGAGCTCATCTCTCTTTGTTAAGGTCAGTATTGAAACAAGTTTTGGAGGGAATAGTTTTTTGTAGTTTTAATTTGGCAGGGGCAATTTGGTCAAGGACTTCAAGGATAGAATTATTGTAATGTTCAGTAAGACCAGTGGTGCTTTGGGAGAGAGGGGAAAGCTGTAGGTGAGCTTTAATTGTAGATACCAGCTCGCCAGGAGGAATAAGGTGAAGATTTCGGGTTAGCTTCTTTTGTATGTTGGTGTTAGAGGGAGGAGGGGGCATAGAGTTGTTAATCGTGAAGAGGATGAGGAGGTGATCGGACCAGTCAATGGGGATGATGTGGGAAAGAGAAGCCAGTTCCTTGCTAGTGATAATAGCATCAAGGGTGGCACCTTTGGAGTGAGTTGGAGAGTTACAGAGTTGCGTCAAGTCACTGATATCAAGTAAGTCATTGATGAGGTTAACTGCAGGGTCGTCGGTTTTGTACCAATGGAGGTTAAAATTCCCTAGGAAGAGGTTTCTAGATTTGGAGAGCAAAGATTGAATAAGAAGATCAGACAATTCCTCAGCAAAGGAGAGAAGGTCACCAGGGGGGGTGGTAGATATTATGTAGGCAGACAGGAGGGGAACCCTGTACTGTAAGTTCAGCACCAAGGTATTCAAAAGTGGATAGGTCATGGTGGTGGACAGGTGAAAGTTTAAGTTCTTCTTTATAAATTATAGCGAGGCCCCCTCCAATTTTTTCAAGCCTGTCTTTTCTGAGGATGGAGTAGCCCGGGGGAGAAAGCATGTCAAGGATTGATGAGGAGTGGGAGTTGAGCAAGGTTTCAGTCAAAAAGGCGATGTCAATGCTTTCGCTGAGGATGGTTTCAGCGATTTCTGTTGCGTGACAAGAGGCTGACTGGCAATTAACCAGCGTGCAGTTGAGGGGTTTAGGGTCACTAGGTTTGGTGGAGGAACAGGAGTGGATAGAAGTGAGTTGCTGAGGGAGTCTGGGTGAAACTGAGGAAGACGGGATCCTACTAACTCCCAGGATCACTGGGATAGATGAATGAGATAGGGGGGGTTCACAGTCGAGGTGGAGAGGGGTAGATTTTTATTGAGGTCAGCGAGGTCATGGGTGGAAGATGACTCGGGAGGGGGGGAGGGCTGAATGAGCTAATACTGTCTGTCAGTTTAGATGGAGAAACAGGAGAGGACGGGATCCTACTAATTCCCAAGATCACTGGGATTGATGCATGAGGTGGGGGGGAGTTCGAGGTCGAGGTGGAGAGGGGGTAAACTTTATTGTGGTCGTAGAGGTCAAGGGGGGAAGATGGCCCGGGAGGAGGGGTGGGCTGAATGAACTATTACCGTCAGTTAGTCTAGAAGGAGAATTGACGATGGGGGAAATAATTCCTTGGTTATATTGTGCGTGGTAATTTTGTGAGGGGACTAAGGGGTAGGTGAGATTGGGAGGGTTACTAGTGGTGAGGGAGGAGACGTAATTTCTGTTGAAAGAGAGTTCTAATACGAGGGTCTAGAGGTGCAGTTCAATGTTGAGGAGTGATTGAGTAAGAAGTGTGATAGGGAGGGGGGCTAGGAGATCAGGATGGAGGTGTGAAAAGTCCATGTTGGTCGGGTGGAGGTCTGGTATGTGGAAGAGATGGGAAGCCAGGAGGGGGGAGGAGAGGGGAGTTGAGATAAGGGGGTAGAGTCAGAGTAGAGGGGTGAGAGGGTGGGTTCCCAGAATTAAAATGGGGGTCGGGAGGTAAGGGGGGCCTGGGAGTTGAATTTGGGGCGTTAGTTAGATAATGGGGGGGTTTACAGGAGAAGGAACTGGGGGGATTGGTGGAGCCATTGGGGGAACACGGAGAGGTGTTAAATGGGGAGGGTGTGGGTTTTGTGTGACTGAGGGCGTTTTTGTAAGGTTACAGAGAGGGAAGGGGAGTGGAGTAGACCGCGGATCGAGGGGTGGAGTAGCTAGAGGAGGGTGGGTTTGGGAGGCAGAGGGAGTTGAGAGAGAATCAATAGAAGGGGAGGATGCTGGCGAGGTAGTAGGGTGTTGAAATTGGGAAATGTGGCTTTCATTAATGGTTATAGAATTAAGAGCTGGCGAGGTCGTGTGGAAGTAAATATGAGAATCAAGGCTTTCAATTAAGATTAATGAGTCAGGGAATGGATGAGAGGGGGTCGTGGTGTGCGGGGACAGAGAGGTATCTTGCAATTGGGAGACTGGGAGGTTAGTGTTAAGTGTAGGTATAAGGTTTTGGGATAGTGAACTGAAGTGGTGTTAAAAAATGGTGAGGTGTTTTTCAGACGCTTGAATAAGTATATTTCCTGATTTGAATATAGAGATGTCAATTTCACCAGGAAATGAAGAGGAGGGAGTGGTGGAGAGTTTCAGACCATAGGAAATTTTGTGGGAATTATTGATGGGGAGGTTTTGGAGAAAGATGCTTTTCCATTTAGATGGGCGTTTGGTGAAGAAGATGTAGTTAGTTTTTATGATGGAGGTTAGGTTACAGTAGTTGTCTACAAATAACGTTTCTTGGTGTTGTATTAGAAGTTTGCGTTTAAAGTTTTTCTTGCCGTTTTTAGAAAGGTTTGAAGGGTAAAGGATGGACCACGAGTTGGGGCCGTGCCTAGTGATGGGTGATTCTAGCATCAAGGGAGTATGGATGAGGGGAGGCATGATGTGACAGCTGTAATAGAACGGAAGGTGGGAGGAAGATGTGCAGGGGTAGATTGGGGCGGCGCACAGTGGGGGAGGGGAGTAGAAGCACGGGTATGGAACAGGGAGGATGTCTGAGAGAGGTAAAATATTTCCAATAGAGCGTGGAGGTCGCGCAAGGTGGAAGATTGGAGTGGTGGGCTATATGGTGGGGGTGTGGGAGAGGGGGGAGATTCCAGGGGAAGAGGCAGTAGACAGGGTCACAGTTAAGAGAGAGAGGGGAGAGTGGGAGATAGGGTCATCATGGATAGAAACTAGTCAAGAGGAGTGGCGATAATACTGCGATGGGAGAAGAAAATAAATCGGAAAAATAAGAATTTACAAGTTTCACATTACAACCAAAAAGATAAAGTGAGGAAGACTATTAAGAGTGCAAATTTAAAATTACTAATTACTGTTGCAACAGATAATTTGAGGTAGACCAATTATTAGTGCATGAGAAGGAAATACAATGATAAGTACCAAAAATAAATGATAAAATTAGGTAGACCATTAAGAGTGCCCGAATTGGCAATAGATAACAATTAGCACTTTTCACGGAAAGGCACAAGCAGCATAGACATTTGAAAGAAAAAGGATGATATAGTAAGTAGGATTAATAATGGGCAGTAATAAATATCACACAGCATATACAGACCAAAGGATAAAAATATAAAATAACGTAAAATGGCAAGATGAGGTAAGTCAATGCAAGAAAACATACGGAGGTATGGAGATCAGAGGGCGCAAACTAGAACCAAACAGGAGCTGGACCACTGTTAGGGAGCTAGACCAATGTGGCCGCCTCCTTAGGAGTGTACATTATATTCTTCAAGACAGTCCTGTGTCTCTTTCCCTTAGATGGGCCGATCCAGTTGTAGACCTATTTCAGTTTCCAAAGCTCCGTTGCATACTTGTTCCCATGTGTGGGGAAAGGAATCACTACAAGGGCAAAGCAGTGGCGTCATATGAACATATCAGTATGAGGCATCTTCGCCAGGCACCATTTTAAGGTCAGGCGCCCGGATTCAGCAGCTATTGAAACTATTAGTTCACTTCCCCGGTTTTCAATTATGCCCCTGTGCATGATGCTTTACCAGTGACCTGCAGTGCAAACTAAAGACATTAATATAGGATAAGCCAGAGGCCAGATGAACTGAACTAGGGCTAATGTTTGTTTTAAAACCAAAGACACTACATTGCTTATGAGGGGAATCAAATTGCCAATTAGAGTGCACATGGTGATTGCGGTTGGAGGGCAAGCAGGTGGTCCCGCTTGTATATTAGCCTATGGAGCGTCTCAGAGCCAGGGGTCCTGGCGTCTGGCAACGGCCCGGCGCGAATGGGCGCAGACGGGCTTGCCTTAGGTGAGCCTTCAGCGCGCCTGCTGCGTGCGTCCCCTGCGCGTCTGTGATGGCATTCGATTTAAATGGGGAGAGCAGCAGCATAGCTGAGTGAAGTAAAAAGTCTGCTAATGTTCTTTAACGTTCTGGGTGACAATTGTACCAAACAAACGCCTTGTCTTCTTCATGTAAGGAGTGCTGTTCCCTCACTACTGTCTCTCATGTGATGGTGGTCCTATTACATGTGACATGGCATACAGTGCACTATTTATGCAGTGACTGTACAACACTTCCCATTGGTAAATTGGGATTCAACAGTAACATGAGTGTGCAAACTTCACTGCGGCATCAGCATTAGTGTCTACATGTTGCCCAGTGTACATTTCTCTGTCGTTACTTCATCTGCAATGGTGTTTGAAGATTCATTCACTGACTGGTGACATGCATGATGGAGTGACATGTAGAAATGTAGAGATCTTGTGTGAGTGTCTACACTCAGTCTTACAAGAAGGTTTGTGTTTACTATCCCAAATGGTGCTGTGATGTGCTATCCCATTAGGACTATAGCTCTCCCAGGTCTTCATGTCATAGATATTCACAGATACACAACAACATTTTTAGGTGTATTGGTCTGCAGGAATGACATCTGTCAAAGGTGTCATCACATGTATCTAGAAGGACTGGGGGTGTTAATTTGGATGTGAGAAGTATTTCACTGTGTGCATTTGGAGTATCTATCTCCCAAAACATTTTTCCTTCATTGTCTCCAGGTTATGTTTCTATGCTACATGTGTAAACTACTTCAGTACAGCTTTCATTAGACCTTTTAAGTAGTGGACATATGATGACATTTCAAGTCAAAAGTGTACAATGAGCTTTTGCATGTGACATGATGTCTGCTACAGCACATGTTAATTGTACATTGGCCTTTAACTTGACCTTCAAGACATCATAATGTGTGTTAAGGAAAATTAATATTTTTTTTAATCTAGGCCTTGTGTGAACATTGTGTAGATGTAAAAATGGTATCCATTCTATTTGGTAACATCATTTAACTTTTGTATACTACAAGTTCCATAGTGTGCAAGGTGATCAACTATCCTAGTATGGCCATACGGATGGAGTATAAACAAGTCCAACAATGCATCTGGAGATGTCTAGGGCTATGGCATAAGTGGAGCCAACTGTTTGAAGGTTATGTAGCATGCATGCATGTGCTCATGCTCATGTTGAAGCCTATATGGTGAACCATGAAGCTGGTGTGATATGTGCACTTAATAAATGTTTGCTTTTGATATGTGCTGGTCAGGTGGAGAAACACAGTTGCAGTAGATCTATTTTACATGTAATTTCAGATTCTTCCTGGGCAAGCGAAGGAGAAAGTGCAAACATCAGTGATGACAAAGCTTGTCACAGTGGTTCCAGACTTGATAGCACGGACACGGAGGGACCCAGTGACCAGGAGGGTTTGGTGAGTTCCTCGGAGGATACGAGCTCAAGTTAGTCTTCATATGTGGCTTCCTCCGGTGGACACTCCCAAGTGGTGCAGACCTCACAGGATTAGTTTCACCTTCATCCTTGAACGCCAACCACAGTTCAATCGCCAACCTCCCTGTTGTCCACCAACCAGTTGGCCGGCCCGCTCCCCTAAGAGGGGAGCCATCTCCTTTGTTGCAGGCACCTTAGCCTCTGCCACTGTCCTGAGTGAGGAGGCTATTGACCTTCTGAGAAACATCTCTGTGGGTCAGACGGCACTCCTGAATGCCATCCAAGAGCAAGGTAGCCAGCGGACATAGAAGGTGGATCACCTGGAAGGCATACACTGTGCTATGTCTGGCCTGCAGAAGTCTTTTCAGGCTCTGGCCTCCTCTCTCACTGCAGCCTTCTACCCATCCCAACCTTCCACCCAACCTCCTACTCCTTTCTCATCCAAAGGCTCTATTCCAATACCTGTTCCAAGTGCACGCACAGATCGGCATACAAACACTTCATCAGACTCAAGCAACACACACACACAAATGGCATAAAAATGCAGGCATGCAACCACTCATCAGACACTCATCCCCCTCACCACCCAACATAACCCCACACACCACACCAACAGACACAGACCTCTCCACAACACCCAGCATTTACGCAGACACCACAGCAACAGCCACAGACCTCTCCACAACCAGCATTCACTACACCAACAGCCACAGACCCCTCCACAACACCCACCAATCACGCAGACACTACACCAACACCCACAGACCCTTCCCAAGCACCCATCATTCACGCAGACACCACACCAACACCCACAGACCCCGCCACAACACCCAGAAAGTCCACATCACAGAAACTTAAAAAATGCAACACTCACAGTCACCCACACAACAGAAGCCTACAGAACACACAGGACATACAGCATACACACCTCTCACTTCCACTTCCTCTACCTCCCAAACACAGCTCCCTCTCGAACATCCTACCCATTCTCTCTGTGGCGATGCCTTGTTTGCCCTTGCCCTTTCCGATGTGCCAACTGCCCCCCAAGTTAAAAAAAAAATCTTGAAAACCCCACTCTATCCCTTCCACATCCCAGTCCACCCGAGCAACATAGTTTCCATGCCAGTTAACCCGGCTATATCCCAAAGCAGATCAAGAAAACCCATTCCCAAACCCCAACCCATCCCTTCCATATCCCACCCTACCCTTGAGAACCTCATCACCACCCCCCTAAACCCAGCCATACCCCTGAGAAGTTTCAAAACCCTCCCAAAACCAAACCCACCCCTCCCTAAACCCTCCCCCCACCCCAAGTACCATCTTCAAGGTGCCTGCTATGCCCAATGGATGCCCTAATGTGAGGAGGTTCACTGGCAGAGTCATTAAGGGCAAGTTTGGTGGCACAGAGTAAACTAATGGACTGGCCATTGGCCTTGTATGCATTTTATTTGTTATCTATTGATTAAACTGTTTCTTAATTTGGAAGACATTAACCCTGCCATTACTTTTCTACTTATTTGATGTTAATGTTTAGTTAGTGATTTGTGAGTACAGTTGTGTTTGTTTCATCCCTAATTACTGATCCATTGGAAGTGATTGTTATGATCTGACCTTGGTCCCAGTGCTGGATTTACACAGAACAAGGGGAAATGTAGAATGGAGGTCTATGTGGGAGGAGATCCAATTGGGGCTGACATTATTTTGGGTGTTATAATATATGGCAAGTATTTCAGCTTGGCCTGGCCAATGTCAACAGTATTTCGGATGCACTTCTCCCTATTATGTAGGTTGGATATGTGTTTGATGTGTTCAAGTTAGATATTTGGTTATCCACACATGGAGGGTGTTAAATTGTCATACTTTTGTGGACATTTGTATGGACATGTGTTCCTTTTCCTGTGTGTACCTTACACCCACTTTATCTAGATGTGTGACAAATGCTGTTAGTGCTGTGTTTGCTTTCATGATGGGCCCTTGCACATTACCTATACATGCATAGCACTTGGTTATGCTATTGGTTGTCCCTGATAGACTTCAATCCGCAGATCTTGTGCATATAGAGGTTTTAGCCCATGTGCAAAATGGATTTTGAGCTAGAACCCCAGCCTCTCTGACATCCCCCTGGTAGATGCATACCCATTATGCAGAGAGTGTTTACATTGTTCCCTTTTAATGCTTCTCACACTGGGCATTTGTAATCACATTTACTGATACAGAGTTGTAGCAGGGAAGGTGTGTTTGAGTTTCATGACAAATCTGTGCAGAGATATCTTTGATCTTTCAACAGGACCTAAGATGTGAGCAATGTGCGGGTGTGACAGAGATTGATAGGTGTGATATTGATGAGAAGGTGCTGTTGTGAGACATTATTTTGATGGTGTTAGAAACGGGTAGCGTGGTGCAGAGCGGGTGGGCCAAACTCCAGAGGAAAGGTGCAAAGCATCCACGCAGTACACACAGACGACACACAGGGCACACTCCAAAAAGAGACACTACACAAGTTTGTGAAAGAATAACTTTTGTATTGCAAAAACACAAGGTATTTTTAGTAATCTCTGTTCTGCGCCCACCGGCACCAAGGCAATAGTTACAGGGGGGAATTGTATACATGGCAGGGGCAATCGGGCCCCTGCCAGAACCATTGCAACATACAGTTAGAATAAAGGTACGTGGGAATAAAGGGAAAGTCCATCCGCCTCAATCCTGCAATAAAAACATCAGGGCGTGACATTAGACATTAGGCCGGAACACCTGTAATGGAAACCTCATGGCATCACCAAATACATGAACAACATGAATGTCCCCAGAGGCAGGAAAGCTGTAAGGGAAAACCATTAGGCAGAACTCATGAGGCAGAACACCAACAGCATAGGTCCATGAGGCCTAAGCACATGATACGTAACCTTCGCCACCTTGCCATAAGGGTAGAAGCATTAGACAGTGACCTGGGAGCATGGAGGCATTAACATCGACCTATAACCGCATTAGCATGGGGCAGAAAACCATTACACTCTGCATAAGAACATAGGCATAGGTCACATTGGGCATGGACCCCTGAGCATGAGGCACAGCATGTGGACACAGAGGCCTATTATGCCCAAAAAACCCCAGTGTAAGTCACATTAGTAAGGGGCATAAAGTATTATTAGCTATGCAGTCATTGCGTGGAGCGGCACACCCTACTAGTGTTATCAGCCTTGCGCCTGGGGAAGATGGAGCCCCTCTACCGGGACTTTAAGATTAAAGATGTCCCCTGTTGTGCAGCAGCCCTCTCTTCTGCGGCATAGCCGTGTTGAGTGCGAGGGGAATTGGCCCACCGTGTCCTGGGAGTTCCACTCCGGGGCTATTAACTTCCAGGCTGCCCCCAAAAGAACACTGGGACGTTGGAGTCCCTCTTCCGAGACTCTAGAGATGAAAATGCCCCTTTAGGGCAGGAACCCGCCCTGACCTCGGGGGATCCTCCCCTCCTCGAGGGCGTGGGGGCCACTGGGGAAAGGCACCAACACCGTGCCTCGACCAACACCCCCCCTCGGCCCCGCACGCAGCCCCACTCACCGGGACTCTCTCAGGCTGCTCCGGGCACTTCTCTCGGCATGCAGGGCTCACTCCTGACAAGGGGGCCCTGCCAGCAGCAGCACCTTCCCGGCGGCTCCCCGCACTTCACCCGGGCCCCCTCCTGGGACCTGGGACTTCTACGCAGGGCTCTCCTCACATGCGAGAGCCCCGCCCGGATACCGGCAGCACTCAGGGCTCTCCTCCGCCTCCGGAGAGCCCCCCCACCACGGAGTGAAGTCTCCGTCGAATCTTGGAGGCAGGGCCAGCGCGGGATAGGCTCCCGCCTGGCTCTCGGATAACTCCTTCCCCTTCCGGGTTGCCGCAAGCAGAGCGGCGGCCCGCTCCTTGTACGCAACCCGGGCGGCAGTGGTGATTCCGTCAGTCATCAAGCGCAGCAATCACGCGGGGTGGGCACCCGCTTAATTCCAAACATAAAGCGGGGTGGGCACCCATTCCTGGTGCGCTCGGCGGCTCGGGCCGCGGCAGTGATTTCGGCAAGGTCAAAGCGCGGCAGGAACGCGGGGTGGGCTCCCGCTGTTTCCGATAAGCGCACAGTCACGGGGTGGGCTCCCATTTTTATATAAAACGCCAATACGGGGTAGGCACCTGCTCTTCCCCCAAGCAGGCAGGGAGGAATCCCACACGCTGGGATTTCCTCGTAGCACTTCGGCAGCACAGCACTGCAGGGTCATCGAGTATAGCGCTTCCCAGGCGCTAGGCAGCCCCACCAGCTTTAGGGCCAAAAGGTGGTGCTCCTCTTCTCCTGGGCCATCAGTACATAGCGCCCACACTCACCAAGTGCTCGACAGCAGGCAGGATCCCATCCATTCAAGCGTGGCGCCCACTAAATATAGCGCTCACCTTACGCAGGGCATGCAGACAGGGTCCCACGAGGCTCTAGAGTGCAGGCAGGGAGCACAGGCCAGTCCAATCTAGTGCTCTCCTTCCTCCGGCGCTAGCAGTAGGAAGGGCACAGTCGCAGCGCTCACGAGGCGCTGGGTAGCAGAGCAGCAGGCACTACTGGGCAAGGTCAGCAGTCAGTGGGCACTCATCAGGACAGGGCTGTAGGTCCAGTGAACCATCACCCTCTGTAATGTGGCACTCCTCCTGATACAGCAGCCTTCACTCCAGCAGCGGGGCTCTCCCTAGCCCTGTGGACAGCAGAGGGGTTACAGTTGGGCCCAGCACACAGGCCCAGGTGGCGGTACCCCCTGGCAGCAGGTCCCCTCTCTCTCAGGTCCACGCTCTGACTGAGCACATGGCAGACCAGCTCCGCCTACCAGACAGTGCCAGAGCTTCCAGAAGCGTCTGGGGAAAACCGGTTCTAACTGGCACAGGGGGAGGTGTCCAGCACCCTGGGTGCCAGGCTTCCCTCCAAAAGCTGGGATTGCTGGGAAATAACAACTACACTGGTAACCCAGCTCAGTCAGGCGGCACAACCACACAGCCATGGCATCCATTTTAAAAGTTACATGTTTATATAGGGAAACTCAGTCTGCGTACACCATTGCACAGCATTCAACATATGCATTTACATAACATGTGGTTTCCCATAAAAAGCGAAAAAATTCCGAGAACATGGGCCAAGTCCAACAGATGGGCACATCACTAACACTGTATATGAGTGGGATACACATAACTATTTGTGGAGAGTGTGCCTATGAAGTATCATTGACCTGGCCAAAGATGGCATCGTAAAGCAGCATTTAAGTTATATATTTAAAAAATCTTCCGGACAGGGTCTCATGACATATGTTTGGGCGAGGGACCCCAATCACCTTGCCAGGTCTATAGTGGGGCATTGATTTGTTGAGAAGTCTATGGAAACAAGTAAGAGTACAACTTACCATCGGTTGCGTCTGTTACTGAGTCAGTTTTGGAGGTCATCTAGTAGGAATAGCAGCGGCAGGACGTCTCCAATTGGCTCCATGGCAGCACAGGATGTGTTAAGGTGTGTACAGGTGAGTTTCGGCCCTCCCTTTCTGCCAGCTCAGATGTGGTGGTTGGACTGCCACATTCATGCTGGCTGTAAGGCACCTCGTAATAGGGCCAGTGGTTACACTGGTGGTCTGCCCTCTGACAGGTGCATTGGCATATCCTGATGTTGCTCCGTCAGCATTTGCTGACATTGGCGGTGAGACCGGTGTGGTCTTTCGTCTATGTAACTGCATGACTCATATTACGGCGGTTGGACTGCCTAGTTGGCGGCTGTAAATCCGATGCCGACGCCACGGTGGGAGTTGGACTCCCAGACTTGTAATCATGCCCTAAGGCCTAATGCAGAAAGTTTCACTGTGACTTCGACCTGATGGCAACGCTCCCTCCTTGGACACTGCCTCCAACCTTGCACCACTAAATTTTACCTTGTCAGAAATTTTTTCTCAAAATATCTTCTATGTCAGAAGTTAAGCACTGATCGGGCCCATTCCACTTCTTGAATCCGAACCACACTCCATTGCAGTTGCCCATACTTTTTGACTTTGACCTGGTCTTGCATGACTAGATGTTAGGGGTTGGCGCTTTGATCTGTTAGGTGCTACTCTTTTCTAAAAACTTTAAAAAGTCATAACTCCAGCTCTACTGATTGGATTTTTGTCGTTTTAGTGTCAAATAATTCATTAAAATGTACTGTATTTTTCTAAATGTGTAGGACTTTTCTTGTGTTGTGGTTTTACTTTATTTCTGTTTATGTGCTGCATATATTCCTTACACATTGCCTCCAGATTAAGACACTGCTTTTTCTGCCAAGCTACCCAGGGTTATGCACAGGTTAATTTAGTGACTTTTTGTGGTTCACCCAACAAGGGATTGTGGCTGTTGCTTTACCAGGGCTCACCCCCCAATCAACCTGCAACCTAATTTCTCACAAATATCATGACCCACATGAAAAGGTGAGCCTCTTTGAAACAGAAAGCTGGATTGGGGCATGGAATTACCCATTCAGGGACAACTAGAAGGTAACGTTTCTGCAAGGTTCATGGTTCCGATAAATTTTGGGCCACCATATTTGACACAACAGGAAGTTCATCAAGAGACTCAAAGTGGGAAACCTTAATAGGCATGAGGAAATACAGTCCTGGGAGGTGCTAAACATTTCATATGGCCCAGGCTAGCAGCAACAGATTGGTTAGATCTAGCTAAAATTCCCAAAAGATGCAAATTGTAGCTCTTTGAATCTGTGAGGCAGAAACTGCCAGACCAAGAAGAAATACATTCCTGAAGAGGTCTAAGATCTTGAAGTCAGGGAAATGACAAAGCCGCCATCCCAAGAGTGGAATTGCTGTTTCTTAAAACAAGGGCTGAGGAACATTTTCAGGACATGCAATGAGATCTGCTTGCAGGATGCCCATGAGACAGTGATTTGTGTGTACACTCTTGGTGAAGGCAGTAGAGACCTTCTGGCATCATTACATTGCATGGTGAAAGATCACAGGATATCCCGGATGGCTTCTAAATGACTCCTAATTCAATGGAATTTAAGGCAGGTTCACTGCACTGTGCTATACTGGTCCTCTGGGTTTTCCTCTTCTCTCATGATTTGTCATTCAGAATTGCAGAAAGGATAGCCCTTTGCAAGTTATATTGTTAGCAGTTATATTGAGAATATTTGCTCTAAGATAAGGATCCACTCTAGATTCCAGAGAGTACAGATAATGTGGACAAGGGTACAGGGTCTCCATTATAAGTCTGGACGGTATACTCAGCTTGCAGAGTTTGTGGAGTTTTCTGCCCTCCGCGTTACGCGGATCTCACAGAGCAGTTTTTTTCCTAGCTTGCGTTCGTCAACGTCAAGTTAGCAAGCACAAGCGAGGAAAATCCACCTCATGGCGAGATTATTCCTCGTTCACAATCGTCAACATCAAGTTGGTGAGTGCAAGCGTGGTAAGTCAACCTCCCAGCGATATTTCTCAACGCGGGTGATCAGATTTCTCGTTGCGAGTGGTCGCGTATGCTCACAACCACTCGTGTTGAGAAACTGTCCGTTCGCGTTGAGAAAGCTGCCGCTCAAGTAAAAATCTACTCGAGCGAAAGAAAGGAAGCAGCGCCCGCTTGCGCTGTGCATAGTGCCATTCGCGATGATTACACAGTGCGGACAAGCACCTGGCACTGAAAATCACTGCTAACAGCATTTATCTAACGCACTCTGCCGACATTGCGGAGTTCCGCATAGCGGAACTCCACAAATTACACCCAGGCTTACTCCATTCCACAAATTGGAAAGAGGTGGCTGAATTTTTCAGATCCATGCATTCCTAGCTCACCATGGAAACTGTAGAAAGCCTAATTGGTAAAGATGTACAACGTGGTCTCTGTTGCCTTTATATATCTGCATTGGGATATACTTCAATCCATTAGCATAGTAAGGTCCTCAGATCCGGAACTCAGCAGGTGCCCACTTGTTCATTCTAATGGCCTACCACAATAGAAGACTGAACAATTCTCTGGCCAACCACTTCTTTTGGAGTCTCGGTCAGGAGGTGACATGGGTAATTCATGATTAGAAGATAATCTCTGCCACTATCACCCTTTCTTGAAGGACATTAAGCATCCAGAGCAGAATTATTTCATGGGACTGGAGCCACTTTATAAGTAGAACCTGTGATGATGAAGAGGGAGAGTAGGGCTAATATCACAGTTAATAATCCAGGTATCATTTGTTTCACATATACTGACTTAAATTGTAAGTGACGTTGCATCCCAAATGTTTCTAAGGTCTAACATTCTTCAACTGCATTCAATTTTGCTCAGTTCATCAATTTTTGTCAGAAATCTTTGCAACTAATTTGTTCATGCACACACTTTCCCAGTCTATGTAATTAATATTTTGGCAATTAATATTTTGGTCACACAGAATCAGTGCTCAAACTCTGATTCATTTACAGAGAAAAGGGTATTTACAGCCATTTCAGACAGTTTGGGAGTGGACACTCATCAGATTTATAGATTCACCCAGGTCACTAAAATCAGGTTAAACAGAAGTACCCACAGAGCCCCTCTTTAAGACAAAACTCACTTGGGTCCTTTGGGAAGCTCATTGCTTTCCATTTTAACACTGATCTTTGTACTGAGTGTCATTCATGGAAGTGCGAAGAACTGGGACTCGGAATGGATTGTAGTCCACTGTTGAAAGAGCATTGGTATGCGGATACCAAAGCTTCAATTCTAACTTCAATCACACGAACATTAGCATACTGTAATATATTGAGGGTAGAGGGGATGACACCCTTACTAATCTAACTTTTCTAACTCCAGTCCTATAAACATTGAGGAAAATGAATATATATTTGTCAGACACAGATTTAGTGCATATATATGCAGGTGTGTATGATTTGCTTTGCTAACTATAGGTGCACTAACACAGGGGGAATGAGTATAATTTGGCAACTTCTTATTTAATATTCTATCTCCAGTCCAGCCAACATTGGGGAACATGCATGTATTTGGGGAGGACTAATTAATATCATAACTCCAGTCCTATGAACATTACCGAAAGTGCATATAATTGACAAGCTTCATATCTACAGTCCTAACTCAAGTTCAACAAACATTGGGAAAAGTGAATATATTTGTCAGCGTCAGATTTATTATTATAACTAAAGTCTCATGAACATTGGGGAAAGTACGTATATTAGGGGGAGGACAATGTACTATTAAGCTGCAGTCCCACTAAGATTGGGGAGAGGTCATGTAATTGGAGGAGGGAGGGAGACAATGATTCATATTTACTGTTCTAACTCCAGTCATAAATACACTTGGAAAGTGTATACATTTGCAGTGATATGAGTTACTTTTATAATACCACTCATACAAATATTGTAGAAAATAAATATATTTCTATCTTTTTCATTTACAGCTACTCCATTTATTAAAAATGACACATTTTCCACACATTTTAGGTTGTCACAATTAATACTAAAAATGATTCTCACAAACATTACATTTTTATAAATATTTAACTAATCTGAAAATTCAAATCCAAAACAACAGAGAACCGTAATTAATTTTAAAATTGTAACACTTTTTAAATTAACATTTAATAATTTTACATTTTTGAAACATCACGTTTAGATTTTTAATAAATGTATTCTAATTTTATTACAAACATATTTCTTTATACATTAAATAACAAACATTTCACATTAATATTATTAATAAAAGTACAAATCATATTTTACAGAGAAACTACAAAATACTTCAATTGTTATTACCATATTGCATCAATAATCTTACACAATAAACTATTTCTAATTTATTTTGAACCACTAAAAACCAATATATTACATATACATTATTTTATTGGAAATAGATAATGATTTAATAATATTTTCAATGTTTTTCAGTATTGAAACCCAAAACCTGAGCAAAACATTAATAGAAAGTAATTTAAAAATAAAAAAATTGAATTGAATTGTTTAAAGATTTTAAATTGCTACAGTAAATACAAAACAGAAAATAGTTTTAATATTTTATTAATCATAATTTATGTAGCCACAATATTTTAACCTCAATATAAAGGTCAAGTGATAATCTGGAGCTGATATTCAGGATTTCTACTCATTGAATGCCAAAATACCACCTATTACAAATAGTTTCTGTCTCAGGTAATAACAAATTCCATTGTTCCACTGCTGGATTCACCTGTTGCCTTCTAAATGTTTGTCTTGTGATACGCTGGATCACCTTAAAACTTTGGTACACATGCCATAGAAAGGAAAGTGGGATATGACTTTGCTTAAAAACAACACCTATGGGTGTGAGAGGCAGAGCAAAGACATTTGAATTATTATAAACAGACTCTGGGCCTGATTACATGTTCGGCATCCGGGAACCGCTGTGCCTGCTGTGGCGGTCTGACCACCGCAACCTCGGCGGTCCAACTGCCGTATTACAAAACATGTGGTTACATGAAAGAAACACCACCTTGGTCCCACTGATACCTCCATTCAGATCCAAGCGTGACGGTCGTGGGATAGGCCAATGAGCCTGTGGGAGGCTCAGACCACCAGTAAAACCGTTGACCCAATTACGAGCTGCTTAACAGCTGGTGTGACCGTGGCGGTGCTACCACCACATCTGAGACAGCGGAAAGGGAGGGATATAAGGATGAATCTCACCTCTACTGACCTCTACACATTGTGTGGCACCATGGAGCCGATCATACATGTCCTGCTGCTGTACCTGTTTGATCATGTCCAAAACTAACTCCGTAGCAGACAAAATCGGCAGTAAGTCATACAACTACCAGTTTCCATAGACTCCTCAGCAAAATCATGCCCCAGGCAAGGGTGTTGGGGTCCCTAAGTAAAATATATTCACTGGGAGCCTGTCTAGGATTGTTCATACGTATATCAAAAACACATCTGTAGGATGCCCTCCTAGGCCAAAACAATGATATTGCACAGGCGCACTGTACACAAATGGACATGTGTTTGCAAATCATATGCCGGGATAGTGATGGGTTCAATTTTGTGTTCCACAACAGCACCTCCTCATCAATATCACACCAATAATGTCCGTGGCACACTCCTTTTGCCCCTTCTTATTTGTCTGCCATGTCACAACTGATGTTCTCTTTTCATGCAGGTTACCATTTGTCAAGTCTTGGTAAGTCCACATAGACATCAATACAACTACCATGTGCCCTGTGACTGTAACCTTAATCATGATGCTATACTCCTTTTGCCCCTTTCTCACTTGTCTGCAATGTCACTGGTGATGGTCACTTTTCCTGCAGGTTTCCATTTGTCAAGTCTTGGCAAGTCCACATAGAAATCAGTACAAATAACATGAGGTCCTGTGACTGTAACCCTAACCAAGATGCTATATTCCTTTTGCCCCTTCTCACTTGTCTGACATGTCACTAATGATGATCACTTTTCATGCAGGTTACCATTTGTATGTCCTCATAGAAATCACTACAACTACCATGAGGCCCTGTGACTGCAATACAAATCAAGATGCAATAGTGAATATGACACACTCACATTGCACACATTCCAGGTCCTGTTTTGATGTCAAAGAAACATCTGTATGGATGTGTCATTAAAGTAAAACACACCTTCTCTGCTACAACTCTGTTTTGGACTCTCACCCATTACTGACATGAAAAGGCAATGTCAGTCAATAGGATTACATGGAATCAGTGTGAGAAGCACTCTAATGGCACAATGGAAACACTCTTTGCAGGACTGGTCTGCCTCTACCAGGGGGAACCCTGAAAGGCTGGGGCCCTGGGGCCCAGTACATTTTGCTCATGCCTGACAAAACTCAATGTACACTGGACCTCTGAACTGAAGTATATCAGAGACAACCATTAGCATAAGCAAGTGCCATGCAGATGTAGAGAATTTGTAAGTGCAACTCATGAAAGCATACACAGCACATCTAGATAAAGTAAATGTAAGGTACACACAGGAAAGTTGACACATGTCCATGCAGAACTCCACAAAGGTATGATATGTAAACACACCCATGTGTGGATAAATAAATATCTAACTTCAACACATCTAACACATATCCAACATACATCATAGGGACAGCTGCAACCTAAATGATGTGGACAGTGGGCAAGACAAGCCAAAATACTTACCTTATGATATAACCCCCAATGCAAAGTTTGCACTAATTGGAGTTCATCTCACATATACATCCATCCAACATTACCCCTTGTCCTGTTTATGTCCAGCACTGGGCCCAAGGTCATATCATACTAACCACTTCAAATGGATCAGCAATGAGGGATCAAACAAATACAACTGTCATCAGACATCACTAACAATACAAGAACATCAAATAATTAGAATTTTAAGTGCAGGATCAATGTCTTCCAAAATTTGAAAAGTTGTATTTTCAACTCAAACTCATCAAGTGAAACAAAGGCCAATGTCCAGTCCATTGTATATGTCATGTGCCACAGCATAATGCTGTGCCACCAAACTTGCCCTTACTGACACTGGCAAGAACTTCCTCACAAAGGGGCATCCATTCAGCACAGCAGGCACCTCAAATATGGTACTTGGGAGGTGGGCCAGAGGTTTCAGGAGGGGTTGGTTTCATTTTAGGAGGGGTCTTCTTGGGTTTGTGAGGGTTTTGTGCTAAGTCCAGGGGGGTGAAGATGCTATTTCTCAGGGGTGGAGTGCAAAGTGGAAGGGATGGGTTTGTCTTTGGGAGGGGCCGCCTTTGGTTTGAGGGGTTTGGACTGGGTTCAGGGAGGTGGGGATGCTGTTTCTCAGGGGTATAGTGGAAAATGGAAGAGATAGGTTTGTCTTTGGGAGTTTTTTTCTTGTTTTGTATTTGGGCTAGGTTCAGGGAGGTGGGAATGCTGTTTCTCAGGGGTGGAGTGGGAAGTGGAAGGGATGTGTTTGGGTGTGGGAGAGGTTTTTGAGACTTTGGGGGGTCAGTTTTCACATGGGAAAGGGGAAGGGCAAACAGACATCAGCACAAGGTAAGCAGGTAGGATGTTCAGGATGTAATTCTGTTTGGGAAGAAGAGATAGTGGAAGTGTGAGCTGTGTCTGCTGTCTGCATTGTGTGTTGTGTTGATGTCTGCTGTGTGGGTGACTGTAAGCATTTGAGTTTATGCCTGTATGAGCTGTGGACATGTTGGGTAGGAGGGGTCTGTGTGTGTTGCTGTGTTGTCTGCTGGTATGGTTGTGGCTGTGGAGGGTTCTGTGTGTGTTGCTGTGTTGTCTGTGGGTACGGTTGTGGCTGTGGAGGAGTCTGTGTATTGCTGTGTTATCTGTGGGTATGGGTATGGCTGTAGAGGGGTATGTGTGTGTTGCTGTGTTGTTTGCGGTATGGCTGTGGCTTTGGAGGGGTTTGTGCCCATTGCTGTGTCGTCTGCAGGCATGGTTATAGCTGTGGAGGGGTCTGTATGTGTTGCTGTGTCGTCTGTGGGTATGGGTTTGTCTGTGGAGGGGTCTGTGTGTGTAGCTTTGTTGTCTGCAGGTATGGGTGTGGCTGTGGAGGGATCTGTGTCTGTTGGAGAGGGAGGAGGCCAGAGCCTGAAAAGATCTGCGTAGGCCAGACAATGCAGTGTGAATGCCTTCCAGGTAGGCCACCATCTAGGTCAGCTGATTGCCTTGACCCTGATGGCATTCAGATAATATTCTGACCCACAGAGCTGCTCCTCCGGAGGTCAATAGCCTCCTCACTGAGGGTAGCTGGTGTAACAGGGGCTGAGGTACCTGGAGTAAAGGAGATTGCTCCCCTCTTAGGGAAGTGGGACCAGCCAACTTGTTGGGGGACAACAGGGAGAGTGGCGATGGAACTGGGGGTGTTGGATAAGAATGAAGGTGGTAATGATCATGTGGGGTCCGCCACCACTTGGGAGTGTCCACCGAAGGATGACTTAGAAGATGATGAGCTCGAGCTGCTGTCCTCCGAAGCGCTCCCCACACCCACCTGGTCATTGGATCCCTCTGTGTCTTACCTCTCACGTTCAGAACCGCTGTGACCAGCTGTGTCCCCTCCAGTGTTGGCCCCTTCTCCTTTGCTTGCCCTGCATGTGTCTGAAATGGTATGCAACATGGGTTTATTTCAACTGCATCACAAATCAACAGAAAATATTGATGAAGCGCACATATCACACCAACCTCATGATTCACTCCATAGGCTGCAAGCAGTTTGTTCCACTCATGTCATAACCCCAGGAAGGCCCAAATGCATTGATTGAGTTGTCTACACTCTATCCTTATGTCCATACTAGGATAGTTGATCACGTTGCATACTTTGGAACTTGTATCATACCATTGTAAAATGATGTAACCAAATAGGATGGGTAGACATTTGAGATTTACACAATGCTCACACAAGGCCCTGAGTTGAACAAATCTACCTATTACTCATAACACATCATGATGTGCTGAGGGTCAGGTACAACACCAATGTACCATAAATTAGTGTTGTTGCAGACATCATGTCACATGCAAATGCTCATTGCACACTGATGACACTTTGCACTTCAAATTCCATCACATTTCCACTACCTGAAAAGTCTAATGAAAGCTGTACACATGTTGTTTAGTTATGTATCACATTTGCCTGAAAACACTGAGGTTGAAACATTTGGGAGATAGATACTCAGAATTCACATAGCACAGGACTCCAAATAGCCATAAGAACATCCCCAATCCTGCTTGGTACAGGTGATAATACCAGTCATAGATTGTATATCCACAATCCAATACACCTTTGAAAGTTTTGGGTGTCCATGATTATCTATGACATGAAGATGTGGGATTACTAGAGTCCCAATGGTCGGGCATATCACACCACTCTATGGCATTGCATACTCAAATTGCCTTAGAAGGATCAGTGTAGACACTCACATATGATCCCTGCAGTTCTACATCTCACTCCCTCATGCATGTTGCCAGAAAGTGAATGAGTGTTTTGAAACACTATTGCAGACAAAACATCAACTGGTAAATGCACACTGGCCAACATGTAGGCACTAATGCTGATGACACCAGTGATGTTTGCACTATTATTTCACTGTATAACCAGTACTTACCAATGGGAACTGTTGTACAGTCACTGCATGTACTGAGCACTCTATGTCATGTCACGTAATAGGGCCACCATCACATGAGAGACAGTAGTGAGGTAATATCACTCCTCAGACAAGGAAGACAAGTTGCCTGTGTGGTATAATTGTCACCCAGATTTACTTAGAACATGAGATGTGAACTCAATTCACTCAGCCAGGTGTCTACTCAAAAGGAGAACATTGGATGTGGACATCACTCTGCTGTGTTCCATGTCAGAAAGACAATAGGCACAGCAGCATGTACCTACTTCCAGACCTACGCTAACAATGACTCATCTTGTGTGTGGTACACTTAAGGGTGATGGCTCACCAAATGGCCTTCTTCAAATGGGTGTTGACCTGTATGGATGCAATAAATGTAGGAACAGATTGTAACTGGAAGTTTGATGATAACTGTAGGGTTGACACCCATTTTGTTGACATCTAGCACAAGCATTCAACATAATGCATGTGTCCTTGTCAATGCTAAGCACAACTAAAGCATGGATACCATCATCATCATATCTTTATTTCGATCACAACGATCTTAAAAAGTACATATAAAAAGACGCAGATTTGGATAAATATAAAAATAAAAACCATGGTTAAAAGAAATCAATTCTTCCATATATATGCAGGATAAAAAGTACATAAGAACAATTCATACAATATATTTAGAATGTTTGATCCATAGTGCATGCCAATACTTGGCCAGGCCAAAAAACTATTACCCTGTGAGTATCAGTGGATAAAATTTGCAAAACATCAAGATAGTGGCCAGGACCAATTAGCTTACACAAGGGGATTATCCACACGCCCCTCAAAGACTTATAGTGGGGACCGAAGAATAACAGATGGACTAAGGATTCAGGATTCTCGTTACGAGTTGAGCAGATGTCATTAGAGGAAACACTTATACTCCACATATTGCAAAACAGTTTAGTGGGTAGTGACTTGTATCAAAACTGTACGAATAATCTGCGAGCCAGAGGGGGAACAATTTCATCAATAGTTTCCTCATACATACCTCGGATAGCTACTTGCCTGTCAGTATGTGCATTATTTCCAAAACAACTTCTCGAAAGGTTGGGATTGAGCAATGGGTGGGTGCACAAGTGGTCGAGAAAAAGCTGGCATTAGCTAATCCATAATCATGCCTCCTAGCTGACAGAGGGCATTTGATGGTAGTAGCTTTGTGGGCACTGGCTGGAAGTTCTAGGTGGGTCCCTAGTGGTGTAGCCTTATCGCTATCCACCCTCCCCATTAAGTCAGCAACCACCTTTCTCAAGGAGACTACCTCATCTCTCAGAGATTCAATAGTAGCTTTTAGGATCTGTAACAAGGAAACATAATCCTTACTATTATCACCGGGACCGGCAAGACCTCCCCCCATCTCTCCATTGTCCTCCTCTTCAAGAACCTCATATCTGTTGTGGCATTCTACTTGGGCTACATGCACTTCTTATGCGAAAACCCGTAGCTCACTATTTTGCAAGGTGGGTTCCGGTACTGGTTTGGACTCTAAAGCATTGATCCTGCCTCGAGATCCTTTCTGACTCCCCTTATGAAAGTTTTTAAACATCAATGGAATTTGCTTTGCAGCTTTTTTTGCAGGGAGGGTCAGGAGAAAGTTCCAACAACACTCACGGAGTGGGGTCAGAATTATTGGAGAATGAGGATTGGGAGGGGCAAAGAAGTCCCTGCGTGAGCAATTTCTTTACATTCAGAAAGTAAAAACTCAATCATGTCTGTTGCATCATAGCAGATTGCACCCATAGACCTTTTTTTTGGGGGGGGTGAACCATGCCCTGGGTTTTATCTTGACCTTTCCTTTTGCCCATAGCTCGGTGAGTCCTCCAAGTACACCTCTGGTGCAACTGGGACAAGAAGCACGTGTGAATGTCTAATGATTTTCCTTAAGGTATACTGGCCCAAAGAGGGACAATGCAATACAAAATCAGATTTTACCCCTAAATAATGCACAGCTTCCCCCACAAGGTCCACCAAATTCAAGTTTGGGCAGTTCCTTACATCGAAGTGATGGAGGATAGAGGAGTAGGCAACCTGACGTGCTCCAATAAGTAGCAATTAAAGTACCTTTCTGTCGAGAAGAGTGTCCACGGCCAAGGGGGTTGGCCCCGCCCCGCCTTTTCCTGGCATTGACGGGCACAGGACGGACCTGCACTTGGCCTGGGTGCGCCCATGTGCATCCTGCACAGCGGGAGACTGACAGCACCTTTATAGCTTAAGGAGGGCTCCTCCCGCCTCCCTCAGGAAGCGGTGAATGCTGGGGGAACGAGTCCCACCCCAGCAACAGCCCAACAGGTGAGAGGTAGAGAAGCATAGACAAAAGGCATCCCGCACAGTGGGAGACTGGCAGCGCCTTTGTAGCTGCAGGAGGGCTCATCCCTCAGGTAGCGGTGAATGCTGGGGGACTGAGTCCCACCCCTGCAACAGCCCAACAGGTGAGAGGCACAGAAGTGTAGACAAAAGGTGTCCTGTGCAGCAGGAAACTGGCAGTGCCTTTGTAGCAATAGGAGGGTTCCTCCCTAAGGAAGCAGTGAATGCTGGGGGACTGAGTCCCACCCCAGCAACAGCCCAACAGGTGAGGGGCAGAAAAGCATAGACAAAATGTGTTAATGCTAAGCACAACTAAAGCATGGATACACACTTGTGTGGTCATCTGATGACTAACCTCAATCCTGGTCATGACCTACACCGACTAAGGCAGCCCATTAACATTATGTAGGCCAGGGCCATCCTACATGTTATGTGATGTGAGGTATGACACACAGCACTCCATTTGGACCTTTTGAAGGGTAATCTACCTGTGAATGACTGTCCAGATACCTTTACTGCCAGGCCCATTGCACTGATGCATGTGGTCCATAGAGGCGAGTACCATAGTATACACAATGTCCTAAGACTAAGGTCACAAAGGAAAGGCTGGTATGTGTGTCATTGGGAGCTACTTCTCTGGGGGTTGTGTGTACATGTGTGTACATGTGGACTACTGATTGGGATATTATAGTACATCAAAATACGTTTGTGTGGTAACGTACTGCCATCACAGGACACACCTTTTGTCATATGTGGCACTGTAACTGGGATGACATTCAACATACCATTGTATGTGTTGTGTGTTAGGAAATATTCTAACCTTGAAGATGTTTCACTTTCAAAATCTAATTCTGAATTACCCCACTACCTACACTGTTCATGTACCAGATGTGCAATAGGCCTGTACAGTGGAAGCAACTCTATTGGAATGTGTCAACAGACCTGTGTGAGTAAGGGGATTGTCATTAGTGACAGACACACATTGACACTGTGGGTCAAATGAAAGAAGTATCAGCCAGATAATTTAAGAAATAAGCCATTCCTTATATTATCCATGTAACAGCTGTCAGGGCTACTAGTGGTACAGATAACTCTTTCTGGGAACATCCATGGATCAGCAGGTCTACAAGGACATTACCTTGTGCATCAGTTCTCCTGCCACAGTAACTCTGACCCAGGCTGGGCCATGGCCCATACTGCCCAAAGCCCATTGCCAGACCTTGCTCTCTGCAGGCAGAGCCTACTGACCCCACATGAACCTCACATTTCCACCAATTCAGTACATAAATGTGAATATTCTGCCCATCTCTTTTATGAGCATACAGTAGTGTGGCACTCTGAAGGGGTCTGTGAGGTATAGCTACCTCATAGACAACTGTTCACTAAGCCTGATGTAGGCAGAGTGATCTTTGGGACTGTACACATTGCTAACATCATCCTCAAATGCTTATAACAGTATACAGACATGGATCATAGTGTAAAGCCTATACATAACTATGCACATATAGCATGATGTGATTGGAGAGATCATTGTAGCTACTATGAACTCGAGCCCTGCAAATTATCACACATTACAATGGTGTTCTTCTCTCCACAAAGTACAGGGCCCCATAATCGATTACATGTGTGTCCTATGTAGGCACCACACAACAGATGCCATCACCATAATGTTTATATACTGGCACTCAGACTGGACTTTTGCTGGACGTTAGTGGCTTTAGAACTCTGTGTGCTTAAGCCCTGATTACCAGTAGCAAATGGCCTGTGTTCCTCTTTTTAACATGGTCCAATTGCCATAATCCTAATTAATATAACTTGATTAGAAGTCCATAGTGTACGTTACAAAATGTACCCCATGTCTGGAGGTTAAATGCGACTAGTGGACTACAGCACATATTGTGCCATCAACTACAATGGAAATGCAAACATGTCTTCAGGCCTACCACTGTAGATTGTGTATAGCAGTGTTAAAGCTGCAATTTGACATGTCAAAAGAAAAGCTATTGTCATGCCAAAACCTCCCTTTTAAATATTAAACAGTAACTCCCAATGCAGGCCTCATAGCCCTAAAGGCATGGCGCATGGTATGAAAAAATGGGACATGTAGATATGTAATGGTAACATATCCTTACAGTGACTAGCACCCAAAAGCTATTTTCACTGTGTCAGGCCTAGCTATCATATGTAACAAATCAGAGTACGGATTGCTAATACTGTATCTCGGGAATGGGACCAGCTAGAAAATATATTTGTATTAGATATTAAAAGTTAAGTTCAAAGGTGAATTAATACATATTAAGGAAAAGTAACATTTCGAAAGTTACCTTTTCCCTTCCTAAGGTTGATGGAGGCTAATTTGCATTGGCTCTCTAGCTTCTTCTAGCCAGTAACTTGATTGATTTCCAACCAACAAAGTGAAACTGATTAGATCTGAAAAGGTATGAACTGTCTCTCTGGAGCAAATACTGGCTGACCTAAATGGGTAGAGATGACTCCTTGAATATGTAGGGGGCTGTGGGCCTCCTTTTTGATACTACATTATCAATTCCTAGTTGAATGACAAATCCTGCATGACAGTGTTGGTAGGTTCACATTTAACACTTTGGGCACACTTGAAAGGGGAGAGAAAAGGATACCAAGGCAATTCTTGTGGAGTCAGTGTCTGGTTGCTGACTGGCTCTGCTTTTGTCCTACCAGAATTGTACATCTGGGTTTCTTGGTGGTACAGTGCCTGGTCAAAAGCTGGATTTTAATAGCAGATGTGCGAGGACACAAAGGTTAACATAGTACACTCTCCAAATTAATGCCCACCCCTCAAACCCCTGGTTTAGTGTGGCTGAAGGTTCTGCCATCATTTCAATGCCCAAACTGGGTAAGGTTGGCCCCAGGAGTCATGCCCACACATTACCCCATGCCAGGCATACATGTGGGATTTACAGGCACCTACTTCCAAACACTCCTGGACCTGTGGAAGATCAGAGGAGAACTGAACTTGCTGTCTACAACCAAAAAAGAACATATAAGATTGGACCTTCTCTACTTCTTGTACCCAGAACAAAGAAGTTGACTCCAATGGTCATAAGGCTGACGTCCTGTGAAAGCTATATGAATGCAACAAGATACAAGATGCCTTTTCCTGCAACTGCCAATCTGACCAGTAGGAACCGGACCTGGAATGGACCCTGCTGTTTGGACTCTGCCTGACACCCTTGAGTCTATAAGTGCCTCCCCTGAGGTCATGGAGGCTTTAGAAGTGTACTCCTGTGGTGACTTTAACAGAGTATTTAACCAGGACCAACCTGGTTGGTGTATCCACCATGCACTCCATCGCTGTCAGCGCCAAATTGCCAGTGACTACCAGTGGCTCTTTGTGCTTCTTGGGGGAATTTTTACTTAAAAAATTCCAAAAATCATATCTCAAGTTCTCCTTATTGGATGTAATTTGGTGTCATTTTGTGTATTAAATGGTACTCTATTTTTCTAATTCAGTTTGGGAATTTTATTGTGTTGCATTTCGACTTTATTACTGTTCTGCTACTCTATACATAGCCTATACATAGCTCTAAGTTATGCCTATCTACTCTGTGCCTTAACAACCATGGGTGTTAATTAGTACCTTTGAGGGTCCACCTGACAGTTGTGGTTATTACTTGAGGTTGGTACTTATCCTCCTCAACTAGTACTCCAATTTCTCACAGGTATGATATGAAAAGCTTCCATTTTCGGGTGTATGAATATTTTACTCTGATTTCCTCATATTAGGTTAACAACATGGTAAATTGTATCAATATGCATCTATCATCCTGGCAATATATGGTAGTCCCCTTAACCAATAACGTGAGTTATTGAGCGATATGACACATTATGCTTCTGGTTTGTTATCCTAGGATTATGGAAATCCTTTCAAGCATCTTTGTTAATGTGGAGGGATAACATGTGGTCTACTTTCAGTTCTGACTGATTACATGACCTGCACCATCCCTCAGTTTAGAGGGAGGTGCTAAAATTGCATCAGTCAAAAAAAACGCTGATGCAGAGTCACCAAACTCAGAAGGATCTAAGTAGAAACTAACTGTGCATTTCATGTTCACAAATGCCTAACTTGGATTATTCTTAAAGAGACACAGGGCCGGCCAGATTTATAGAAAGGTCCTGCAGTGCAGCTCTAGAAAGTCAGCTTGCTTCGCTGCACTATGTGACAATGTAAGGGCAGGAGTGCACAGTATTTAAAGGAATAAGGCGCATTCCTGCCTTTTTCCCTGAGCTGGTGCCGTTTTGACTGCCTAGCGTCAACTCATAGGTTGTAAGAAGGATTGTTTTTGTACAGGAAGGGGTTCTTTCCTGCACAAAAATAATCCCCTGAAGCGTTTTCCTCTTTCAGTGTGTCCTGCACACATAGAAAGAGGAAGTAACGGGGAGATATTCAGATATTCCTCGTTATGCCTCACCTGGGAAGGTGTAGCATTTTGGCCACTTTCCAGGTCCACCACTTCCGGTAATTCTGGGCATGCGTCAAAATCTATGAAAGTTACGTTGGGACATCCAACCAACACCTATGGAACGCCTCACTGGCGCAGAGTAACGCAACGCTGCGATTTGCACTGCATTACAAGGTGGCCTTGTGTGGCTTCATAAATCACAGTTTGGGCTTGCGTCATCACATTGCAAGCACAATACAACCCCACTCATAAGCAAGCCCCTCATTTTATTAAGCTGTTGTTTATTTGTTTCGACAGAAGGCATATAATGAGCTCAAAGAAATGATAAAATTAATCTCCAAAAGAACCGTACACTAAGATATTAAAAAGGAAAGAATATCTACGAATCATATTTTTATGTTGTTTCACACACATTTAAACCAAGAGTAATTGATAATTTTTTATAGATGCATTGAAATTGCACAGTGAATCATTGACTGTAGATCTAGATCTATTATACCACATTTGTGACCTTCATTGCCAGTGGCTCGAAATGTCTTACTGTGCAATGATGTGAATTTTTTCTCATGGATTAATATTTTAATTAGCAATATTCCAAAGCAAAACGGGATATTTTCATTAATTGTTAAGATATGCACATGATAATATGAAATATACTTTCCACTTCCACATTATAATATTAGTTTAGATACAGGTAGATAAATACAAGTCTTCCTCAAATATAGGGTGTGCATAATACTGATTTGTTGGTTAGGTTTTTCTTTGTTGATTTAGTGGTAATCACAACGTGTTAGCTGATTAATAATGAAATTAGAATTTAATGATGACAGAATTTAGCATTCAATCATATAGCAAATACATTTCCTGACAAATGTAGTAGTGCACTTGCAACCGTATTTGTGATTCGCTAATAATACCTTGGGGATAAGGTGTTTCACTGGATACCACTGTATTCCTGTGCTGGGCCGATCATTCCATAATCCCTGGAAATCCAAACGTTAAACTGCCATTTTTACTTTATTTAGAAAAGAAAGTTGTTTTAATATTTTTTGACCATCCAAAAGTCCCCTCTACAGCTCCAAATAGAGAGGTGTCACTTCCACACCGGCAATATTTGTTAACAATGGACCAGGGGCCATTAAAATTGAATGCACGGTAAGAGTCATGATGGCAGAAATGCCTGGCCCATTCATCACGTGCCAAATCACTTTTGAGTCTTTCCAACCAAAAATATATTTTTCTTGTCGGAAAACAGCACTGAACGGATCACTGACATAATATGGACCACAACAGTATCATGATACAGCAAAATCATGTACAAAAATATTGATTACAAAAATGTTGTTTCCCTACACTTATAATGGTAAATCCAAAAATATCGAAGAAAAAATATCTTTTCACACTAATATCATTAAAAAAACATACAAAAACATTGTTTCTTAATATAAATATATATATATATATATATATATAGTTTAAAATAGTAAATCTGGGACATTTTAATATATAACAATAATATAATGTTAATTAACTAAACGTAAGTAACATTTAATACTATATATATAAATATATACGTATAATCATACATACATAAGTATAGATATGTTTCTATGTTTCTAGAAATCCATTTTATTACATTGTCGTGTTTTTTACTGTACTACTATAAAAAGCATATATATATAAATATATATGTAAACATATAACTGTACATATGTATATAAATATATAAAACATAAAAAATATTAACAGACCATATGCAAAAGATTAAATAAATTACCAAATTGACTAAATATAAAAACAAAAAAAGACACTTCCTGACGATATTTTTAAAAAATTAACAAAACATTATAATATAAAATTAAACAAATAATAATATTATATATAGCTAAACAATAATTTAAAAAGTATTAAAGTCCGGGAGTAATAGATATACTAGTTACACTCCAATCTGTTCAACAGTAGGAAAAGCGTTGGATTTCAGAGGGCAAGATTTACTATTCCTACTCCAGTCTGTGCAACAGTAGAGAAAGTGTTGGACTTCGGAGGGATTAAATTTACTATTCCCACTCCAGAGTGTGCAACAGTAGGAAAAGGGTTGGACTTCAGAGGGGTTAAATGTATTACTATTCCTACTCCGACCTGTACAACAGCAGGTAAAGTGTTGGACTCCAGAGGGGTTAAATTGCTATTTCCACTCCAGTTTACACAACAGTAGGGAAACCATTATAGTCCGTAGAGGTAAGATTTACTAGTCTCCAGTCTTGTTTATTTATTATTTGATTCACTTGCAACACTATACCCCTACAAAACTAGCAGTGTACACTTAAAATATGGCAAACATAAATAAATGTGACACAATTAATATAATTAATAATCAATTAACTATTAATTAATAATGTAATAATTAGTTATTAATTAAACTCCCACCCTATACTCTTACAGTCCCAGCAGCCCACACCTAACATATAATTTAAAAAATGCAATTATTACACAATTTACATAATAATCAATTAAATAATTAATAATAAATTGTTAATTTATTCTTAATTAATAATTACTTAATTACATTTCTCTGCATACCCAACAGCCCTTACATAATACAGCTTAAAAATGACAAATATTACACACGTTACATAATTAATAATCAATTAAATAATTAAAAGAATTGTTAAGTGTTTGATATATATACAACTTAAAAACTATAAGTATTACAAAACGAACATATCAATTAAATAAGTAATAAGTAAATAATTGATTGTTAATTACGTAGACATAATTAACTTCCCAGCATATTCCCCTGCAAACCCATCAGCCAGTGCATAATATACATCCCTACAAACCTAGTAATCCTCTATGACAATATCAATTACTATTAGCAATTAAATAAAAAATGATAACCACATAAAATTGCAAACTATATTTTAAAATATTAACAATTAAACAAACAATAATACAAATTAAAATTAATATATGAACTAACACATAAAGATAATTAAAAACACTATTTTTTACAACTGTATTTTTTAAAACGATATTAACAACAATGATGTTTTTAAAAATCGCTAGTACTTACCTAAACAACCAATATTCTTGACAGCGATATTTCTGCATCACATTATTTTTGTATCACAGTATTCCTGCATCTTGACATTTATAACTTGATATTTTGTCCAAATACCGTACTGACAACTATAATAAGAGAGCAGTAGCGTCACTAAGAGCTTAGGTAAAGATTTCCTGCAGGATAGGTAAAACATTTACACAAACAACAGTGTATGAAACCTCTGAAGTAAGGACCCTGCTCTTAATGAAAATTACTTTTAATTCCACTATTTGAGATTAACAGTCATAGGTTTGATCCCGCAAAATAAATCCACTTGATCAAGACAATTTGTAAGAATCCCTTACATGAAGCACAAATGGATCATGTTTTTGGATGCATTAGAGCACTACAGCAAGGGCAGCTCCATAGCTTAAGCATAGATATTTGAAACTGACATCAGCCTGCCATCAGAGAGCAGGCTGATGTCAGCTCTTCTTAATCAGGCAAGTGTCAGTAAATCTATCTATTTTTGAGGAAGTGTTGCATAATGAGCCCTTTGTTACCTCCCCTTTTTGAAGTAAGAGTTAATCCTGAATGAGGATGGGGTATGTTTCAAGGTATTAGAGCGCTTTTCTGGAATGGCTCACTGTATTACAGGAGTGATGCAGAAGTATCTTTGATGTATGCAAGGTGGCAATAACTAACCTAATACTTATGCTATGTATTGTTTCACCAAAGATTTTCCTACAAGGTCTTTAGTGACCTCTTTTCCAGTTCTTTGCTTGACCTCTCTAGTTCATCCAGTCTAGTCGCCTCACATAGAATACCCCTTTGGTTACCATTTTCTCCTGCTACCTCACTTTATCAAACACAAGGAGATGATGGACGGAGTGCTGAAACTTTTCGGACACTCACCCCCATTCACAGATCTGGGTTGAATCCATCAACGTTCTTTGGCTCACTTCGCCACCCCAGTTCAGACCCAGCTATGTGCAAATCAGTCTTAACCCTGTGCCTCATGGGAACAGTCCACCCTGAACTGCCAAGCCAGGTCTTACCTGGACCCGAAACAAGCATCCTGGGACCAGTTTTGGGGTAACACCCTTCATCAACCAGGCTAGCTTGAATCCAGTGGCAAAGTGAGCAAGTACGCAAGTCTGGGCATACCCTGCCAACTTAGGGTGAACAAAGGAAACACAAGGAGATGATGAACAGAGCGCTGAAACTTTTCAGACACTCACCCCAAGTCACAGATCTTGGTTGAATCCATTTTCGTTCTTTAACACACTTCTCCACCTCAGGTCAAAGGAATGATGTTGGATTCAACCCAGATCTGTGACTGGGGGTGAACTGGGGTGGCGAACTGAGCTAAAGAACAATAATGGACTCAACCCAGATCTGTGCTCCGTTCGTCATCTACTTGTGTTTACCTCACTCACTTAGGTGTGGCGCCACTGCCAGGGCAACTGACTCCGGAATCTGTGGATCACGGTTCGATCGCCGGCGGAAGATTAGCCCAGCACCATGTGACTCTGGGCAATAGCTTGCTTAATCTTCCCGACGGCCCCCAGTGCCTAGAGACCCTTACGGGTGATTGTTCGCGCTTTACAAATGTGGATTATTATTATTATTATTATTACATTGTCCTGGATTTTTTCTACACACAATTTGTTTACACTTTGTTAAAAGATAGCTTCATTAGAGACATTATTTTTTAAGTCTTTTAGAAAAAACAGTACTGTGATCATACTGTAAAAAATAATATACAAGAGTGAAACCATTTTAAAGAATAATCATACCCGTTTTATTACCATTTTGATTATTTTCGATTTCTTTGTGTCTAATTTAATCTTTTTGCAAAATTGACATTGGATTCTTATACCACCAGGTTCTCATCTTCATCTGGGTCCAAGACCCAGAACTCTGCATCTTGCGCAGTAACTCTTTTATTTATCTCTATTCTAGCTCCCCAATTCTCCTAGACTGGCTTAATATTCCGGGTAGCTCGCTCCTTGAATTACTTAATGTGAATAATATAGCATCAGTTTTTGCTGAACTGTTACAATGTGAATCACCTCTTAAACACGGCATTGGCAGAATAGAGAGGGCCCAAGCATTGGAGATACTGGTGGAGGAGATGAAGCACGCTGGCCAAAGGTCTGGCAACTCCTCCCCAGCGGTAGGATCCAGACAAGGGAGCCCCCTGACACAGGACCCTGAGCCTGGCCCAGGGCCAGGACCCAAGGAAAATGCCCCACGGACTTAGAAAAGCGGACTAGTTCAAATACATCTAGGAGGTGCAGATATGAAGACTATTCAGCCTGATACTGATCATTAAGGCAAACGCGGCCCATCCTAGAAGACAAGACTTGTGACGGCCTGCAGTGCGAGGGAGTGGGGCGGGGGAGTTGGGGAGGGGGGATGGAGGGTGTTTGGGGGAGGGAGTTTGAATGTGCTCAAACAGCTTGGAGATGCCAAGATAGTAACTGGGGTACCCAGGTAAACAGAATGTAACTCAACAACTGTCAGTCATGTAAAGTGTGACATGTAATACTCATTGATGACACCATGTGAATGTGTATCATGCCAAAACCCAATAAAATATGTTTAAGAAAAAAATTTGAATCACCTCTCTATATGAGTTCTCTCTTGTGTCACATGGTAAAATCTCGAAGTCAAAAGCAATGACTAAGAAGAGAGGATACAAAATAATAATGCATCATTTCCCTAAATTAAACTTATTGGCTAAAACTCATTGGCTATTTTGAACCATCTTCAATATTCTAGTGAACCTAAATGCACCTTATTTGTCGGGACAGAGATATGATTGTCTAATGGGGGGGACCATTACTTGGTTTGAGAAACACACAATGAAGATTATGAACCAAAAAAAAAAAACATTCACAAGGACTGTGAGACCAAAGTCGGTACATCTTAGTCTTAGAGGAGAGCAGGTCGATTGCAAACTGTTGAAAAACTATCCTTATTCTCTAAGATGAACTCTAAAAAAACTGTGGTGGCTTCTTAAAAGAGTGTTCGTAAATCACCGAGTAAAGAAACATGATTACAATCACATTGAACATGCAAACCACTATTCATGGTTTGGAAGTTACTGAAAAATAAGCAATGCCTTCAATCAATTCTGGCATTTTCGTTACCTGAAGTTCACAAGAACTTAAAACAAGCATTGGCATAGCCAATGGGTCTCGCCTTTGGGATCTTATAAGTATTTAGCCATGCAGCACATTATCTTGGGTGCTATAACATCTACTGTTCTTTAACGTGGAAGCATTGACACTAATGGGCACATTACAGCACGGCATTGAGAAGTATTTAGTTAAAAAGTTATTTTGATACAATTGGTAGTCTGAACTCAGATATATGGAGTAGCTCTCGCGCAATAATGAAGAAAGATCTGCAAGCAGGGATGCAAGAGCAACAGCTGTGGTGAAACGCTGCTGGTTATGGTATAAGACGTGGCGATGTCCTACTTGTTGGTATTGATAACACCACTGTTACACCAGTGAACAGAACCCGCTCTGACGTTACAAGTCTCCTAAAAATACTGAACAAATAAATTCACATCTCTCAGACTGTGCTGCATTTATAAATGGATGCAGTTACAAGACTAGAGCGAAGAATATTATCTCAAACAACCTAATTACAAAAACTGAACACTTCCAGATGCCAGCAGAATGAGTCAGGGCATTGATAGATTGCTAGTCAAGAAATACCAGAAAAGACACAGAAGCAAGCAATCTTCGACGAGGTGTCAAAAATTGAGAACAACATGCCACTGCATGTGAGGCTCACCACACGATGCATGCAGTTCAGAAAAGAGCTAAAGACAAATTTTTTTCAAACAACACTTTATTTGTCAGTTCCCATCTCCAAAAATTCTTGCAGTCCCAAACAGCTAAAATGCCACATTTTCCCTCCCCCCTTGATGAATGAGTGATTTAAGTTAATTTATAAAGCATGCAATTACCTAGGAAAAAGGTGTCCCGATTGTACAGAATCTTGAATCAGTTCCCTAACTTCCTATTTGTGCAAAGAACTGTGCTGCAACCAAGGTATGTTTGTCGAGTTTTGATCCCTCCTATAACTGACATGTAAGTCTCTGGCACTTCAATCCCAACAAGGTCTATGGTTGTTTAAAAAAGGATGGGGATATGGAATCAGTACAGACTATTGCTTTCACTGGCAGCCAGCTTGACAAAAGGGCAGTCTGTCAGGAGCTAGCAGTTTACTAAATGAATACATAAATAAAACAAAGTACAAGAGAAAATCAATCAATGAGCACATTGACATGGCACAGTTGTAAACTTATCAGTCTGGTGTGAGAAAAAGAGTATGGAATAAGCAACATAAGAGAAGGTGCAAAAAATAGACAAGGGCAAACACTGTGCAAAGGGCATCACCTCAGCTTCAGGAAGACCTGGCAATCTGCCTAGTAACTCCTTCAACTTCCCACCACTGTGTTCCCAACTGCTAGGTTCAAGTGCACTGACATCATTCTTTGGCAAACACGTCCTTCAAGAATACAATGTATGCACACGAGGTAACACAAAGGATAACAGAACAAGAGGGGCAGTGACAAGCAAGAGGGGTATCAAAGTATGTGAATTTTATCTAGGTTGATACCATATTGGGCTACTAGATGACTCAATGTTATGGGAACATATTTCCAATCCCGGGCTTTTAAATAAACACTGGGACTTTCTAGATAAGGGATACCTTCTAGATAATCTTGTTTCATAGTCAGTGCTGTGAAATGGTATAGGTGACAGCTGAGAGTTACAAAACTCCTAATAAATAAATACATTTAACTGAAGCTTGCCCAACATTTCTCCAAGCAGAGTTGGTAAACTCAAAAATAAAACATTGCATTCCAGGTGAATGAAGAAATCTGTTAATTTACACGTAAGAGGACATATGCACACAACTTTCTCCATAGTGCATATTTAAATCAACTTTTTCCGTAGTCTTTCAATTGGAAACACAATATTTTGAAAACTTCTTGAGCAAAGACAATAGGAAATTGGGTGGGATGGTAAACAGGAGGGTGGATTGTTGGTGAATGTGAGAGCAGTTGGGGTGGATACCAGAGGAGACTGAATGGAGTCCGTCTCAAATATTTAATATTCCACACGTGGGCGAGGCCATTTTAAACTCTGGCATAACAGAGCTGGTTCTTTGACTGACTTTATTGTGGCATGGCAAAGGCATGTCTCTATGTATTAAAACTCCTGTGCAAACACAACAAGATGATGGACGGAGTGCTAAAACCTTTCAACCACTCACGCCCAGTCACAGATCTGGGTTTAATCCATCATTCTTTTGCTCACTTTGCCACCACAGTTCAGACTCAGCCATATGCACATCAGTCTTGTTTCTCATGGGAACAGTCCAGCCCAAACTGCTATGCCAGGTCCTCCCTGGACCAGAAGCAAGCATTCTGGGACCGGTTCGGGGGTATTACCCCTCATGAGCCAGGCTAGCTTGAATCCAGTAGTGCAGTGAGCAAGGGACCCACATCTGGGCATACATAGGTCCCTTCAGACGTGTGTCCTTTGCTCACTTTGCCACTGGATTCACGCTAGCCTGGAGGGGTTTACGATTCTCTGTGTTTCGACGTAAAAATCTATACCCAAGGCATTTCGGGCTACTACTCTTCCTCGGTGGTAACTAAGATAAAAGCAACACTCAATCAGAATGAAAATAAATGTACTCAAACATTTAATTAAATTGTACTCACGTGCAGGAAAGTGTTTGTCAAAAGTGTGAAAACAAATGTAAAAATATCTTTCATGAAAGTGAATGAGTGAAATACACCCGAAGCCACACAACGTACTCCATGCCTAAGAGACAACTTAAGTAAATCTTATCAAATAAAATACATCAGGTAAGAGAAATGCACAACAAATCTCAAAATGTGCACCATGCCCAAAAAAAAAAACTATTGGCAAGTCCAACCCATGTCTACACCATTTTCTCTTGTTAACCAACAAACTCAAAACACACAATTTACTCACCTAGGTCAGATAAACTGAAACTCGCCAATCTATTGCTGGTATTAAATTAGCTCAATACATATATCACATGATCTTTTAGAAGGTGCTGGTTAGTCATTCTAAAACACGTGAGTTGTCCCCCATATGTGTTGAAAATAAATGAAGCACTTCGGATACATTTTATACATGCTACGATTCAAAGATTGACTAAGCATAAATACACCAAAAGTTTTAAACGAGGCTTGCAACGAATAATAATGACAATTAAAATAAGCAACACACAAGACTTAAATATGAATTAATAAAACAATGAATACAATTATGACAAAATGAATATCAATTGTATACGAGAGTGTACATATAGGTGCCAATTACGATCCTGTAAAAACCGGGTACGAACCGTCGGACGGAGCATATTCTCCGTCCGACGCGTACCCGGTCGGAACAATATACAAACATGGAAGTACGATTCGCACGGAAATACTATTTCCGTACGATTCGTACCCAACACCGTCCGACGAAAATATACATACAAATGTGATCCGGGAAAGCGCCGACGTGACGTCGGGACGCACGCAGCCTGCCTTTCACGAACCAGGAAGTACGATTCGCACCGACGTCATCCCGCACGGAGAATATTTTCCGGCAGCCAAAAACTGCCGGGAAATCAGGACGACGCGAACAAGGAGTACCTGCACGCGACGGACAGACATGGACCCGAACCTACGTGTCATCCCGGCCCTCATAGCAGTCGACCTCCTCTACAGGTTCCGACGCAGACGCCGCAGAAGGTCAGAACAACAAAGGGAGGGGGAAAAGGGGGTGGGCAGGAGCTGGGGCAGGCCATAGAACCCCCACCCAAGACACACAGCACACATGCCCTGGACATACCTGACCCCCAGGCCCTGGTCACTACGAGGGGGTGGGGGCATGTCCAGCAAAGCCAGCGTCCGCCACAACGGAAGTGGATGACGACGCGAACCGGTAACACAACAATACAGGTACGTCCCGTACCCACGCCCTAAGAGCGTGGGTACGAGTCGTACCATGCCCACACCTACGTCACCCCAACAATGGCGGGATGGCTCGTACCCACGTGGCAAAGGCCTGGGTACGGCCCGCACAAGCATTCCACAGCGTGGGTATGGATATGTACGGACCGTACCCCCGCCCGCGTATGCATGGAGCGTACCCCCACCCCAACAGTGTACGTACGGACCGTACCCCCACCCCCGTATGCATGGAGCATACCCCCCACCCCAACAGTGTACGTACGGACCGTACCCCCACCCCCGTATGCATGGAGCGTACCCCCACCCCAACAGTGTACGTACAGACCATAACACCACCCCCGTATGCATGGAGCGTACCCCCCACCCCAACAGTGTACGTATGGACCGTACCCCCACCCCGTATGCATGGAGCGTACCCCCCACCCCAACAGTGTACGTACGGACCGTACCCCCACCCGCGTATGCATGGAGCGTACCCCCACCCCAACAGTGTACGTACGGACCGTAACACCACCCCCGTATGCATGGAGCGTACCCTCCACCCCAACAGTGTACGTACGGACCGTACCCCCACCCCCGTATGCATGGAGCGTACCCCCACCCCAACAGTGTACGTACGGACCGTACCCCCACCCGCGTATGCATGGAGCGAACCCACACCCATGTATGTTCTAAGCGTACATATCCTGATATAGGAGGGTTGGGTGCAGAGTCCTCCCAGCAGTGCCCAGACACAGGAGGGGTGGGTGCAGAGTCCTCCCAGCAGTGCCCAGACACAGGAGGGGTGTGTGCAGAGTCCTCCCAGCAGTGCCCAGACACAGGAGGGGTGTGTGCAGAGTCCTCCCAGCAGTGCCCAGACACAGGAGGGGTGGGTGCAGAGTCCTCCCAGTAGTGCCCAGACATAAGAGGGGTGGGTGCCTAACACTCACAGCAGTGCCCAGACACAGGAGGGGTGGGTGCATAACACTCACAGCAGTGCCCTGCAAAGAAAAGGGTGGAGTACCCACAGATCCAATGCCCACAAATGTCAGTCAGGTGCACAAAGAACCTGCAGTACATGTACCACATGTGTGCGAGGCTGGGAGTATACACATGCATAGCCCCGAAAAGAAAACATGTCCACATGAAGTCATGTCAACAGTCTACATACACAAGTACAGTGACCACCAAGGACGCCACGAATGATGCAGGTGGAGACATCGCTCAGCATGCATGGCCAAAGTCTAACGAGTCCGTCACACACCCAGCCAATGTAGACACAGCTCAGCACCACATATTGGAATGACCCTGCAGGGAAGATGTCAGGTTACACAGAGGAAGGAACACACCTTGGGACGATGTCACCATGCAGTAACTGCTTACATGAACAAAGTTATGTAGCCAACAGGTTGTGATGGCACACAGATACCAGGGTCCATCCTATGACCAGCACAAGATGACAATTCCCACACACCCAACACATTATCACCACCCAAAATAATGGAGCAGGTCCACCAACAGCAATACCAGATAGACAGTAGTGTACTAAGGAAAAAGAAATTGCTTTATTCAGCATCCAAAAATCTGTTTGTCCCTTGAAAGTTCAAAATGTACAATGCCCATAGGGCAATCCAAAGTTCAAATCCAGGTGGGGGACACAGTGGGACGCGTGTCCCCTAGCTTGCTTGCACAGTCAGACTCCTTTGTCTTCCAGAGGGGGGGGGCATCATGTGGGGGGGAAGGACCAGGCACCGCAGGGACATGAGGGCGAAGGGTAGGCGTCGTGGGTGCAGGGACGGAGGACTCCACCACAGGGGGTGGGGCAGCGCCAAAGGCGGAGGTCAGGATGGCGCTGCACACCTTAGCAAGGTCCTCCAGTGACTCCCCTGCACCCGAAGGAACCACAGGCCCCAAGGAGGGGGGGGGGTCGGAGGGATGGGTCGCAGCGCCACTGGGGGAGGGTGTGGACAGGGGGGGGGACTCAACTCCCCTGCCGGTGTCCTGCCTCCACCGCTTGCGGGGTGGTGCCACACTGGGGCTGATGGACAGACTGGGCAGGACTGACCCTGTATCCGACTTTTGGCCAGGAGAGCTGAGGGGAGGGGATTTGGAGGGAGTGGATTTTGTGGAATGCGGACTCCCACTCTGGCTGCGTGTCTTACGTTTGCCCCCCGACCCAGTGGGTGTGCCTACGTCACCCTGTGTGTGCGTGCCAGGAGGTGTGCGTTTGACCTTCCCTGCTGGTGTGGTGCCTGTGTCTGTTGTGGTGGGTGCATGCTGACATCTGGGTGTACGTGGGACAGGCATGGGAGTGGGAAGTGTGGATGGGTCAGGGGTAGGGGGTTGGACGTAGCGCTGCAGGAGACCCACTGCTGCAGTCAGTGTCGAGTCAATGGACCTCAGCAAGTTGCGTTGGTCAGCCTGCGATGAGAAAATGCCCTCCAAGTATGCCTCCATGTTGTTCAGCACTTGGCTGTGGCCATGGAGGACATTAAGCATCGCAGCCTGACCAACCTGCAACTGCCGCTGGATGTCCACAGAATCGGCATTGGTGGCAGAAGTGGAGACAGGGGCAGGGGGTGCGGTGCCTGGCAGGAAGGAGACATGTGGTGACCGGGCACGCTGGGAAGGGACACGAGCAAGTGGGAGGCGGCTGATGGCAATGGAGGGGGCGGGGAGAGATGTTGTGCCGCTGTCAGCTGGTGGTGCAGCCTCCGCCCACTCGGAGAGCTCAGCCTCGGACCCGTCAGCTTCATATTCTGTGGTGGCAGTGGACAGGTCCTCCGCCTCACTCCCCTCCGCCTCAGTTCCACTCGATGTGCCAGCCAAGATGTCACCGCTGGCACTGGTGCTCAGTCCCTCTGCTCCGTCTGTGCTGATGTCTCCCTCCGTGTCCCCCGACGATGCTGTGGGCAAGGTGAAGAGACAGGAATTAATCAGACACCTGTATACATATGTCCCATGAGTCCAATCTACATAGGTCACAGTGCATAGCCTGAAAAGAAAGATGAGTAACATCTCCAAAACAAAGTACATATGTATGCCCCGCAACACACAGTTGGTTGACCCACCATGCCACTGAAAAACTATGGAGAACATGACACAATAGCAAATGACATGAAATGGATTTTGACAGAGGAGCCAGGCTCTGGGGACGATCCAGCACTGCATCTGCAACACACAGCGTTGCAGAAAATAGGGATGAGCAAGGACCATATCCATGAACTTCAGGCACATGCTGCATAGGTAATACAGAAAACATGCCCATCATGACTGGCTCACTGCACCTTGAGTGTATGTCCAGACAAACATCACACACTGGCCAGACCTAGCAAGGAGATATCAGGTTTTGACATGTAGGCTTTGCCCGCACCAACCACCCCCTACATGAGACAATTTGTTGAGACACAGGAAGCACTTACATCTCTTAGTCTGGGTGAAATACACATGGGCTGGAAAAATGCAAGATTGGACACAAAATACCCAAGGTGCGCCTGTCCAAATAATCATGTACAAATGGGCATCATCAGATGATTGTAACAAGACACACAGGCACTGGCCACCGTGAGTATGAACAAGGAAAATCAGGTCAGGCTGTACAGTGGACACTTGTACTACATTTTACGTCAAAATACATGGTGCCAGGGGACAATGGCACAGAGCACAACCTATGCCGTAGACACTGAGAGTGTCCACATATTGTGATGACACACATGATACCTAGCAAAATATGCCCCAGGGGACAGTAGTGGCCACAATATTCCATGGTACTGAATGGTAATGACTGCAACACAGGCCACCATCCCTGCACTCTGCGTATCGCACACTCATGCACATCATGTCACAGGCCACAACATAGGACATGCTTGCTGTAAGGCATTACACTTCAGAGAAATACTCCTATGACATGGACCCCACATTGACTGAACTGGCCAGGGCACAGGCAAGGTCCCAAAACCTGTTACACACCACCCCCACACATGAAGCTGCAAGCATTGGTCACGTGGATAAACTGCCAGCCCAGATGACCTTGTGAAAGAGTGACTACACACAGACCAGGGAACACATGGCAAGGAGGGAAAGGGAGGCAGGAGAGCACCGCCATACTGAGGGTAACAGGATCTGCACAGCACCTTTAAACCCTGGCAGTGTATCCATGCAACTGCGCACTTACAAATGCTGGTGACACACAACAAACACACATGTACCTACCCCCTTCCTGCTGCTGCTTCTCCTGTAAGCGCCTGTCCAAGTCTGGAAAGACCACCCCCAGCACACGTTTGTGGATGTGGGTCAGACGGCGGCACCCGCGGTTCTTATGGGTCTCAGGTGAGTCCCCCAGCAGGACCCGTGCGATCCTCCGCGTCCAGCACCGGATATCCTGCCAGCGTTTTCTCACCTGGGCCAGGCGCCGCTTGCGACCATCCATCCTCCTCACGGCACTAACGGCGTTCATCCAGATCTGCTTCTTGGCAGAGGCGCCTACCTGTGAGGATGAACAAGTGACACTACATCAATACACCTGGCACATGTCACAGAGACACATATTAGAACAAATTTGCTGGTTACAACAAGGCATAGTATGCATCCAACGCATTGCACCTTTGTCATTGGGACATTATCCTCTGGGGAAGGGCAAAAGCAGTACGTGCCATTGAAAGTACACAGGTGGAATGAGGGCAACGACACAATCAATGATCCAGGCTCACACTGTGCATCACAAGCTACACCAGGATTATGTGCAGCACCTCAAAGCAGTCACATGCCACAGGCCACTGACGCTACCTCAGCAGAGTACACAGACACACACAGGCACAGGACATTCACCTGCCATTGCCAAATGCAGCTACAAACCTCACTCTGCACATGTGCCACTAGACGGGGGGGGCTCACAGGTGTGGGGCTGGCTCTGCACGTCAGACACACAGCACTGCTCCCTGCGCACATCAGATGGGCAGGGTATATCCATCCCTCATGCAGCTTGGGTGCTACACTCCACATATGCACCCACCCACATGACAGGGGACTTACACACACACCGATGTCCAGGGTACGAACACATCATGTGGACACTCTCAGCACAGGTACACAGAACTAACACACATCTGTGGGTACAGTCACCTGTCACACTGGGCTGACCACATAATCACATGAGGACTGTAGAGGCTACATTCCCAGGAGGATAAGACAGGCAGAATGTGGAATGTGGCATGCACCATGCAGTGATTGTCACAGTAAACAAAATGCAAGTGAGGACGGCAGACATGCACCACAGCATGCTCTGGCTGGGAGACATCAGGCATTCCCCCCCTGGGACCCCCCTACAGTACATTGCATGTGTGTCACACCTGGACACAATGCCAGAAGTCACAGTCACAAAAAAGGGACACAGTCTGTGCTAGTGGACTCTGCACTCACCTGATACCCTGGTCGCCCATACAGCAGGGGGTACTGTGGGAGGATCACATCCAGCAATGCCAGGTTCTCCTCCAGGGTGAAAGGCTGGGCCCTCTCCACAGACCTTGACATGGTTCCAGGGAATCACGAGCAGCAGCTGGGTCTTAGAATCCAAAGATGTGCAGGCAAGTGCTCTCTCATGGGACCTGGCTGCCTTATATCTGCCTTGCTGGCCTGTTTCATGCACAGGAGTACAGAGTGATTGGTCACTCACATTTGCATCCTATGTTTCCTCCAATTCCTTTAAACCTAGCACAGTCAGTGGGTTCTTATTGTTTTTTCCTTGAGCATGATGTCAACTCCACAACCACATTGCAACAAAGTAGATTCATTCAAACTGACTTTTGCTGTGCACCTGCAGAAAAAAACTCATACTTTAAACTTGGTCTCCATGACAACCAGCATGCATGTAGGCCTTTATACTTGTCCCTCATGTGTCCCCTATGTAATTTGGAGACTCACACCCAGGTACGGTGTGTTCCGGGGCCCTAGGGCACCCCAAATGCATGGCAACAGGCCATACAGGCGTGTGTACGGTCCGTATCACTATGGGAGTGCTGCCGTAGGCCTACCCATAGTGATAGTGAGCGTAGGCGCGTGTGTACGGTCTGTATCACTATGGGTACGCATACGCGAGCACACCCATAGTGATAGTGAGCGTAGGCGTGCGTGTACGGTCCGTATCACTATGGGTGTGCTCGCGTATGCGTACCCATAGTGATACGGACCGTACACGCGCGCCTACGCTCACTATCACTATGGGTGTGCTCGCGTATTCGTACCCATAGTGATACGGACCGTACACGCGCGCCTACGCTCACTATCACTATGGGTGTGCTCACGTATGCGTACCCATAGTGATATGGACCGTACACGCGTGCCTACGCTCACTATCACTATGGGTGTGCTCGCGTATGCGTACCCATAGTGAAACGGACCGTACATGCGCGCCTACGCTCACTATCACTATGGGTGTGCTCGCGTATGCGTACCCATAGTGATACGGACCGTACACACGCACGTACGCTCACTATCACTATGGGTAGGCCTACGGCAGCACTCCCATAGTGATAGGGAACGTACACAGGCCCTCAGAGCGAATGTACGGTGCCTTCCACACATCACAGTGGTGACAGGCAGCACACAGGAAGGAATAGAGTTGACATACTTGTCCATGGATGGACATCAAGTCATTGTCTGGGCAGTACTACATGTGTGGGGCACAGGTGTGAAAGGCTGTGATGTGGCACATTACTTCTGAGTTGAGAAGGCAATAGATGTATGATGAGATGTGTACAGATGTTATGTGTGACGGTGCAATATGTGCCAGACATGCCCTTAACTCCTTTGACATGTGTGCATGTTGTACTGCACACTTGGGATGAGCGTCACTGGCATGGCACAGTCAACAACACATGCAAGTGTCCCCTGATGCCCGCTACAGGGGTTACCACACCAGACATGGGACTACCCACGGTGCACGATGTGTCGATGTCATGTATGTGTGGTGTGTTCCCATTAGCTTGATGTTGGTGTTCCCTCAAAAGCATCTGCTGTTGCAGCAACCAACATGTGTCTGTGTGTAGATGGCCATGGCACACTGTTACGCACACCAGGCCACATGTGGTATCGGATGTGAGGTGTGTATGTATGCATGGGACACGGAGTAGCGTAACAAGGACCTGTCTGCATCCTCTCAATGTATGTGTGGTGAGTCATGACATGTACACCTTAATGGCAAGGTGTGTGGGCTGTCCTAGTGTAATGTCATGTGACCTGTGGCTCTAGTGTTCCGCTACCTGTCTCTGCAATCGACATCCTACTTCTGCTGATGTGTTGATGTATGTCACTCCTGTGTTGCGTCTGGCTGTTCGCTTACACTGGGACACAGCTAGTCACATGCCATGGGATGTGGAGGTTCACAATCTCCGTGTGTAGCTGGGTCTTGGTAGGAGTGTCACCTGGCAGCCATACGTGTCCAGGGCATGTAGCACATACCTGACTCCCTATGTAGCATATGTGTATTGACAGATTAACATGTGCTCAGTACATATAAATTGTCGTTGTAGTGCACTCACTCTTCCTTGTCACTTCCAAATTACTGCAGAGCGCCGCCTCTTCCCCGACCAATTCCAGACTTGGCTGACATGCGGGAGAATGACTGTATACGCTGCTACCGCTTCCCCCAACCGTTGATTGAGGAGTTGACGGCAAGGCTGGCACCACACCTGCAACCGCTGCACAGGTATCCTACGGCACTGACACCCAAGCTGAAGGTAATGGCAGCCCTACATTTTCTTGCCACGGGTACCTTTCAATATACCATAGCTCATGTTGGTGGCATGTCCCAGAGCATGTTCAGCTGTGTGCTGCATGATTTCTTAGAGGCCATGTTGCTTCACCTGGATGAGTTCATCCATTTCCCAACTCCTGAACAGTTGACTGGGGTCAAGCGTGGATTCTATGCCCTGGGAGGGATGCCCCATGTCATTGGGTCCATAGATGGGACACATGTGGCTTTGGTACCACCACAGGCACAGGAGATAGCGTACAGGAATCGCAAACACTACCACTCCATCAATGCCCTTGTGGTGTGTCTGTCCAACATGGTGATTTCACATGTCTGTGCTCGTTTTCCAGGATCAGCACACGATGCCTACATCATGAGGCGTAGCAGGGTGCCTGAAATGATGACGCAGCTGCGCAACGAACGAGCATGTGTTGTTGGTGGGTACACTCTGTCTGTCCTGTATTTTGCGTAGACTTCCAGCACGACCGCTTCTCCTGTCCTACTTATGTCCATGTGGTTTCCATGTAGGGGACGCTGGTTATCCCCACATGCCATGGCTGATCACACCTCTCCGCAACCCCAGCACGCAGGCCCAGCTCCGCTACAACACTGCCCATGGCCGCACAGGGCGAGTGATAGACAGGACATTTGGCCTCCTGAAGAGCCGATTCAGGTGCCTCCACAAGACCGGCGGCGCCCTCCCATATGCCCCGTTGAAGGTCTGCAAAATCTTCATGGTCTGCTGCATGCTGCACAACATGGCAGTTGAGAAAGCTGTGCCACTCATCCTGGATCAAGATGATCAGGACCATCCACCCGTGGAGGACGATGGGCTTGGCAATGGGGCTAGTGATGTGGAGGATGTGGTTCCGCAAGAGGACATCCGGAGTCGGCTCATACGCGACTTCTTTGCTTTGTGGTGAGTACCAGTGTCTGAGTGTGCACACATTGGTCCCCGTGTGGCATGTGTTGCGATGTGTGTGTCCATCTGCATGTATGCCACGTGAGTCAGAGGTGTGTGTGGATGTGTCACTCGAGTGATGGTGCCAGTGATGAGTGTATTTCCCCAGTCATAATTGTGACCTAGCATGTTGTCATCCTTACATGTGTCGAGTACATGCACATGCAAGTGGCTGTGCTTTTTGTGGCTGACTTCTTGTGTGTCTCTCATCCCCAGGTACTTGCGCATGCCGTCTGCTGGTTGCATTGTTGTGGCACTGCTATTCCTCATGGACACGTCATCATGTGCTGACTCAGCGTTACACGCACGGACAAGTTTGGAAGTCTCCTTAGGGTAAGGGATGCATCAGGGGTGTATTGGGTGTGGCAGTTGTTTACGATGTGTGCACACTGCCCCTGTCGATGTTTGGTTCCTCTGCAGACATGTCGCATCACCATGGGACACATTACATGTAGCTGGATACACCTGAATAGATGGTCAGACTTGTTGACAGTCATCTGTGATAGGATAGTGGATTGTGATGATGGCATCAATGTGTGTAACACTGCCCTCGGACACATACGGTTTGCATTGGCTTGACATGGTGTGGGACTTCCACATCAGAGGATCAATGGTGTATGGCAGCCTCTCCGTGAGCAGCAGGGGGTGTTTAGCTGTTACCCGACACTTGTGTGCCAGTTCCATGGCTATCATGCATTTGTGCTGCAGAAGGGGGGTTCCAGTGTTGGACCTGTGTATGTGTACTCCGAGTTGCCTCTGCATTCCGGAATAAATGACTAATAAAGGTGTCCCTATGCCTCCAAGGTGCCTCTTTTCAGTCAATGCTGGTGTGTTGCCACGGTGCATACGGCATGTCTGGCATGGTTTTCCGTGATAGTGGCTATGTGTTTATGTGTAGAGTAGCAAGTTTCAAGCTGTTTGTGTGGGATTAGACTCTGTATTGTGCATGATGTCCATGACTGTGTGGGGATTGTGACATGTGCCATCCCCATGCATCCAACGTTGGCCAGGCCACCATTCTCTGCATCCACCTGACTCAAGCTTGCAGGACATGGTTCTGCCACCTGTCTACACATACCTGGGTGCCCCCCAGGACACTCCAGATGATTCCTGACCTCTGGGCATGACTGTCGCTGTACTCAATATGTCTGTCGGCACGGTTGTGCGGCCACCCCCTCAGCTGGTTGGGCCCATCACGGGTGTGTATGGTGCTCCATGTCTGTCTTGCCTAATACATTGTGACACATATGTGTCCTGTGCCAGACTCAGGCCCCAGGGTATGGATGGTTGAAGTCATATGAGAACTCAGGCATGGTTAGACTTTACAAGACACATGTAATGCAATAATGCAAAATGTAGGCATCATCTCTTTATCGTGTAACTTTTTATTTGTGTTGGGGTACGTGTTCGGGGGGGGGGGGGGTATGACAAGAGGGGCTTTCCGGGTGTGTGGAATCCAAAGTTCACTAGGGGAGTTGGTGTCCTTGCCATTGGAAATCATCAGAGTCCATGCCACAGTCTTTGTCAACATTGGTCAGACAGTGACCAGCAAGTCCATGTGGCAGAGAATGTCTTTTGCTGATGTGCTGCTGTTGGTCCAGTGGGCCAGGTGCCAGGCCAGGTGTCCTGGGAGATGGTGCTGTTGCGCCGACCCTCACGGTCTTTTCCGTGGACGACCCGCCCTCCTGTGGGAACCCTCAGAAGCAGGCCATGACGATGTTTAGGATGCTCCGTCAGATGTCTCCTCCTCCTCCTGATCCCTCCCTGTGGGTGGTGATGTTCTTGGCCTGGTGGCACAGGGAGGGTTGCCCATGTTGTCGGCTATCCGTCGGAGTGTACGGTGAATTCCCGTGAACACCGTCTCGAGCTCAGCCTGTCTGTCCTCCATCCGCCCTTGGTGTCGCAGTAGACAGGCATGTTGCTCCGCATGTTGCTGGGCCTGCTGGGTCTTGATCTCCTCGAGGGTCCCCTTCATCTCGTTGAGGGTGGACACAACCTGGCCCATGCCCGTGGTGTCCTGCTGGTATGTGTCCAGGATGTTTCTGACATGGGAATATACCGGTTCCGCAGCCAACTGGTCAGGCTCGCGCCTCCGCCGTCCTTCACTCCCACCACCCCTGCCCACTTGCACCTGGCCTGCCCTTGTCAGCACTTCGGGTCTCCGGGACCCCTGAGGGGTGGCATTAGCGTTGTCGCCTGCCTCCTCCTGGGTGCCCGGTACACCGTGTACCTCCTGGTCAGCCTGGCTGCATTGTGGTGGTGGGGCAGAGATCCTGGGTGTCTCCTGGGATGTGGCAGGAGTGGGGGTGGTGGTTGGCCCAGTTGTACCTGACGCAGGTGCTGCAGGTGGTTGGACACCAGAGGGGCCAGGTTGGTTGGGGTCGTCCACAGAGTGGTGAGAGTCGTCACTGCCGTTGGGATCGTCATCCCGCAGTCCTGTCCTGTGAGTCTTCCCCCCCCCGTGTTGGGGGGTGATCCACGACGTTGACCTGTGTGTGAGAGAGACAATGTTATTTTTGTTCCATGCAACATCCATGTTTCATTCGTTTCAAAGTTGGCACATTTCCTCTGGGTATTTGGATATGTCTTGCATTCCACTCACAGTGCACTTGTGCATGGGTATGTCCCTTGGCCACAACTTTTGAGATTTTACCTATGTGTGACACAGTCTTACTTGCTGCGTCAATTGTGAATGCAGTCAGCAGTGGAGTGAGCAGGTGTGGCGAGCCATGCATTGGCGCCTTCCGTGTTGCACTGTACACGGGCACATGGAGTTGTTCCACACACTTATATAATGCAGGTAGCTGGCGTTGTGCTCGTGCACAGGTTGAGACATGGCCCAGTGTTTTTCCATGGTGAAGAGAGGGGGATTCAGGCACTGGCCACCCTTGTCTACATGCACGCAGTCCACCTGCTGACGAGCAGACATTCCCACACCACCCAAGGCTGAATTGGTCTCCCTGTGTCTCCCTTTCTCACTCCCTCTCTGTCCCCCTCTCCCTCCCTCCCTGTGTCAGCCTCCTCCCTCTGTCCGTCTCCCTGTGTCTCCCTCCCTCTCTCTCCCCCTCTCCCTCCCTCTGTGTGTCACCCTCTGTCACCTCAGCCCAGCTTCCTAGGCACACACTTTTTGCAGATCTTTGAATGGCCCTTGGCTTGTTCATGTGAGTTTGTTTCTGATCTCCAGGCAGCCATTGGGTGTAGTGTCTGTGTCTGCGCTGCTGCTGTGGTGGTGCGTGCTGCCACTCTTTCACAGTGTTGGCTGTTCATTAGCTGCTGTCATGTGCAAAAAGTGCCTTCACCCCCATGTCTTAATGCAAGGCGTCCGCCATTTGCTGGCAAGTCTTTCCTGTGTGGGGACACACTGTTTGTCTGGCTGTGACCTAGGCCATATGGGCAGAGGGCATTGTTGTCTGCTTCTGAGTTGCACTATGTGATTTTTTGGGCCCACACTCCCGCCATCCGGGTTACCGTGTCTTGTGTTGTTGTTTTCTGTGGCCTGTGACTTGGCATTGTCCAGCTGGGTGCATGGGGCATGGTGGCGCTAGTGGCATGTGCGTGTTTATGGAGTGTGGTTGAGTCATGCGATAGCTTTGGGGTGGTTGCGTGCATGATTGTGAGTTTGGTTGTGGATGACGTTCCCCCCATGTGAGGTGAGTTGTTTGTGTACTCACCCGGCTCTCGGAGTCCTTCTACTCCGTCCACTGCCAACACCGGCAGTATGGCCATCACCCTCTCCTCCCAGGGATGGTATTGTAAGCGTCTGCGGGGCGGCCCTCCTCCAGTGATGTTGGCCTGGTTGTGGTCGTCGGTCATTTTGGCTCGGACCCTCCTCCGCAGATCGTACCACCTGGCTTGGCATTCATGCCTGGTCCTTCTGGTGGACGCAACAGCCTTCACAGCATCGACAATCGTCTGCCACATGGCTGTTTTTTCGGAAATGCTGGTCTGTCTGACCAATGTTCCAAAGAGGTGTGGCTCGACTCTGAGGATTTCGTCGACAAGGACCTCCAACTCTTGGCTAGTGAACTTTGGATTCTTGTTAGTGGGCATGGTGAGGGGTGTGGGTGTGGATGGTTGGGGGGGTGTGGGTGTGGATGGTTGTGGGTGTGTGGGTGTGGTTGTGCAGGTGTGTGTGCGAATGTGATGAGGGGGTGTTTGTGTAGGTGGTTGTGTGAAGGTGAGCAAGTGTAAGGTGTAGTAAAGGTTCAAGTATGGTGCTGTGGGTTGTCTGTGGGGTCTGGCAGCAGTGAGTCTGTTGCAAAGGCTCATGGTTTGTGTCTGTGGGCCCTTTTTATTGGTCCATTGGTGGGTGTGGCTGTGTTTGAACTTTGGCTGGGTGTGTTATAAGGAGTGGTTGTGTTTTGGGCCTCTGTTTGGGAGTTTGGCAGTTGCAGGTCAGTGAATGTGATGTATTTGTGCTTGTTGGACATGTTTTGTGGCTTTGTGCGATTCGAATAGAGTATTCTTGTGTTGTTTTGCTTTGTCCTGGTTGTGTACATGTGTTTTTAGCGTGTGTACGGTGTGTACATCGGCCATTTTGTTGTACAGTGCTGTCCTTGTCTCTGGCTTGGTACGACTCGTACATGCGCGATGTTGGGTGAAGGTGCTGGTGTTGGGGCCTGGGGTGCGCTCCGTACTTAGACTGTTGGGGTGGGGGTACGCTCCATACATACGCGGGTGTGGGTACGAGCCGTACATGCACGGTTAGGGTGGGGGTACGCTCCATACATACGCGGGTGAGGGTACGGGCCGTACATACACGGTTGGGGTGGGGGTACGCTCCATACATACGCGGGTGTGGGTATGAGCCGTACATGCACGGTTGAGGTGGGGGTACGCTCCATACATACGCGGGTGAGGGTACGGGCCGTACATACACGGTTGGGGTGGGGGTACGCTCCATGCATACGCGGGTGTGGGTACGAGCCGTACATGCACGGTTGGGGTGGGGGTACGCTCCATACATACGCGGGTGAGGGTACGGGCCGTACATACACGGTTGGGGTGGGGGTACGCTCCATACATACGCGGGTGTGGGTACGAGCCGTACATGCACGGTTGGGGTGGGGGTACGCTCCATACATACACGGGTGAGGGTACGGGCCGTACATACATGGTTGGGGTGGGGGTACGCTCCATGCATACGCGGGTGTGGGTACGAGCCGTACATGCACAGTTGGGGTGGGGGTACGCTCCATACATACGTGGGTGAGGGTACGGGCCGTACATACACGGTTGGGGTGGGGGTACGCTCCAAACATACGCGGTTGTGGGTACGAGCCGTACATGCACAGTTGGGGTGGGGGTACGCTCCATACATACGTGGGTGAGGGTACGGGCCGTACATACACGGTTGGGGTGGGGGTACGCTCCAAACATACGCGGGTGTGGGTACGAGCCGTACATGCACGGTTGGGGTGGGGGTACGCTCCATACATACACGGGTGAGGGTACGGGCCGTACATACACGGTTGGGGTGGGGGTACGCTCCATGCATACGCGGGTGTGGGTACGAGCTGTACATGCAGAGTTGGGGTGGGGGTACGCTCCATACATACGTGGGTGAGGGTACGGGCCGTACATACACGGTTGGGGTGGGGGTACGCTCCACACATACGCGGTTGTGGGTACGAGCCGTACATGCACGGTTGGGGTGGGGGTACGCTCCATACATACGCGGTGGGGGTACGGCCCGTACGTACGGGGGTGTACATACACGGGTGTACATTCATGGGTGGGGGTACGTCTCGTACGTACACGGGTGTACATACACGGGTGGGGGTTCGACTCGTACATAGGAGGGCTGGGGGGGTGGTTGGGCGCATACATACGGGGGCTGGGGGGAGTGTTGGGCACGTATGCGGGCACATGTCTCCATGGTTGCTATGGGAGTTCGGTGCGGACGGTGCTTTTCCCATCCGGTTGTAACATCGGACGCACGGGATGGTTCGTACTTCCGCAGTCGGACTTCACTTTTCACATTTGTACGGTAATTCGTCCGGAGACGTGTCGGGCACATTTTCCGACCCGAGGACGTGTGGGGAATTACTCCCAATGCGATTCGTATGGACTTTTTCCCATGCGAATCGTAGTTGGCAGTTTGTACGGCACTTGTACGATTCGTACGGTAAAAAGACCGGATACGAGTCGTACGGGGAAATTTTTTACAGGATCGTAATCGTCACCATAATGTCAGCCTAATGATTTAACGTGCAAAAAAACTTAATACAATAAATCTTAATTGTCTAAATAATAAAGTGTCAGCTGATCGTTCTCAGTTCATCGAGCCATAAAAAAGGAACTTCCACTGCTGGTAATGCTTTGCGTTTTTAGGTCTTGACTTGCGTTGGAGCGCGCATGTGCTCCTCACCTGCGAGAGCTATAGTTAGGTAGTCAGTTTCCAGAAGGGGACTCGAGCCCTGCCCCTCATTTCCTTGGGTAGCGTCACTGTTTATGGAAAACGCTGGCTTCCCATTGGAAAGGAGGGTTTTTCGTTACCTCTCTTTGGCTTTTTGCCAGACTGGCTCGCCTGATTCACGGCTGTCGTAAAGACTTTTCTTATCTGCTTGTTTATTTAACAAGCAGATAAGAAAAGTCTTCACAAGGGCTCTCTGTCACACTGCCTGCACGCGCAAGTCCGGCTCTGTGATTGGGCATGTATTACAAATCACGCTGCCTTCATGCCGCATTCTCTCCATAGAGACATCACTGTCCCTCCTCCCAGCTGCACAAATGTGCTTGTTTTTTTTTTATACCCGAACAACTGGAACAGTGTCCAAGAAGCTGCACGAAGTACACACACAGAACTTTCTCCCTGACAGTACCCACCGTGTCCTCGGCGCAAACACATGACCCTCTCCTTACTAGCACTCAGAGTCTCCCGTGCAGATACACACATTGAGCCCCTCGGTACAATGTCTCCCACTCCTTTGTCGCATACGAGACCATCTTTGTGCCTGTCCCCGAGATCCCTCTGCAACTCCCCTACTGCACACCCCTGGTGCACACTGCTGACTGTGTCCACCCTTTTGCAATGCCTGCCAGGCACCCTCTGCCGGGGCTCCCAGCAGACACCACCTTCCCATGGAGGAACTAAGCATGTTTGGTGGGAGTTCTGCACAGCACAGCTCGATGCCTCATGGCGGAGAGTCAATGCACAACAGACACTTAAAACCAAAGTGACACTAGTGGGGAAGCCTGGGAAGTTACACTTCCTATGAGTGCGGGGAGTACCATGTCAGTCCCCCCCCCCCCGAGGAGAACAGCGGGGCAGTTACCACGCTGCCCCTGTGCTCAGAAACCGTGCAGCCCGGGTGTACAGCAAACACGCTGCCCAGGTGTACAGAACCCGTGTTGGCCCACCATATGCACAGAAGCCATGCTCTCTGGCTGTAATGACATTGCGTTGTCTCTGTGTAAAGATGCCATGCTGCACGGCATGGACAGACATCGTCCTGTCCTAGGTGCATGTAAACAGTCCATGCTTCTGATGTAAACACATATGTTGAAATGCCGTGACGCCATTCTACCAACCGCTTTATAACACACTCTCTTCCCCCAGTACAAAGGCAGCATCTTACATGCATTAAATACACCATGTTGCTATTGTAAACATACCACGCCCCGACCATTGTAAATACAATATGCTGCTATTGTAAACACAACATGCTCACACCGGTACACACACACTGTGCTGCTGGTCTAAACGCACCATGCTCACACAAGTACACACACACTCTGGACGGTGTATAAAATCCACCCTCATGCCAGCATAAAGATACTATGCCGTGACAGTTCATGCTAACCGGGGCATAAAACAACTATATAACCAATGTAAATACACCACTGCCAGCAGTGTGAAGACCGCGTCCTTTGGCGTGCAGGCACTATCACAATCTCACCTTGCATCCACATGTAGTGGCCACAGGCCGCAGACGCAGCATTTTACTGCGTCTGCGGGTTATCCCTGTCACACCCTTTCATGCTCCTCTTTGAAGATACCCATGACCTCTGGTGTTTCTTGGGTGCACCCGTTTCTGCACCACCCACACAACCACAGCCCATCTCCCCATGGCTTCTGAAGTCGAAGTAAAACTCCATAGTCTCTTCAGTGCACCTCTTCACGCACTCGACCGACTCTCCCAGACAACCACTCTCCTTTCCTTCGCTCTGTGGCCCTGCCAACTGTCAACAATGCAAGCTCTCCCCATACCCCTTCGCCTCCTTTGACCCTGCAGGCCGTACCCCCAGGCCGTGTCCCATAGTCCCTCTCCTCCTTTCACCCTGCAGAACATAGCTGAGACCAGCTTCCTTATTCCCTCTCTTCCTTTTACCGTGCAGACTGTAACCCCAACATGTTCCAAAGTCCCTCTCCCCGTCTCACCTTTCACCCTCTCCTGATCACCTTTTGTCTCCTTCCACTGTGCACCCCTGCACCCCCTGCACCCCCGCTCACCTCTCACCTGGCTAGGTGTCTCATCTCTCCTCCTCACCCACGGCCCTTCTCTCCCTCTCTTCTCTTGCAGCGGCGTGGGGCTGGCCCGGGAGCACTTTGAGAAGCAGCCGCCGTCCAACCTCCGGAAGTCGATCTTCTTCCACTTCCTCCTGCCCTGTACGACAGGCAGGGGCAGCCGGTGGAGATTGAGCGGACGGCCTTTGTGGACTTTGTGGAGAAAGAGAAACTAAGTGGCGGCCCGCGCCCACATTTCACTTCTGATTAAAGTGATGAATGATGGCCCTGGCCCAGGCCCAGGCTCCGGTGGCGCTCTGAGCACCAACAGGACTCCAGAGGCGCGCCATGTGCAGCCCGCGCTCATTTGGCTTAAGGTTCGCGAGCGGGGCTTTTACCAAATTACCCTAAAAATATTGGCTGCTGTTGCCAGATTGAATAAGCCCTTGCATTACCCGCCATGCCTAAAGTTGGTACCTGTTAGCTGTCCTCCAAAAACCTGGAAGCACTTTCCAGCTCGAGAAGCGCGATCAGGGGCATCGTGGGAGGGGTGTGACACGTGTGGTAACCGGTGCCCTTCTTTTCACTTGTTTCCAGGAGTCAAACAGTGAGAAAACGTACAATGGGATTTACTATAATGCAGCTGTTGTACAGTAACGGTAAGTTGTTGGCACGGGGGGCAGGGCAGCCCCTGCTTCTCGCTGCCGGGGGCACGGGGCTGCGTACTAGGCACACACTGCCTGTAAACGCAAATCTTCTCATGGCACGGCACAAAAACAAAGCATAAGCGATCGATAAGGGCCCTGTTGTCGGTGGTGCCCAGGGCCGCTCTGTGAATGAGTAGGGACTATTCCTTTCTGAATGACAAGGACATAACTGCACTCACCTATTTCGATGGGCTACTCGATATTTTTATGCCAAAATACTTCTGTTTTAACCGTCCAGGCTTAAACAATTAATTGTCCCAATTTCTTTGAGCTTAAAGCCTGGAAGGAGTTCAAGGGCCTTTGAAAAGGCAGTCCGGAAATCTGACATAAATATGTCTCGCCTTGACAAGCCCCTCTTGTGTAAGTGTCAGAAGAGTTCTGCTTTGCTTCCATTGGCCGCTTGATTACCGCTGTATGGGCAGCGTATGTTTAATATGGTCCCAATTAGGTGGTACAGTAATAGGTTTATAATGGAACATGTGTGACAAGCATCAGGTTCAGCCGCGTGCAGTGAAGGGGCAGGCTCATACACCGGCTCTCTGCGGGATCTGTATCAGTTAATTGGGTGTGAACAAGGAAGACTGAAAGCCATCGTGGGGGCGATGGACTAATAACAGAGACCACAGCCCAAAGGGGGAGGCAGGTGTCGTTAAGGCTTCCACATACCCACTACTAACATTTAACAGTGGAGCGATATAAACCAGTTGTTGCATCTCTTGGCAACTTAACACCTTTGGCCGTATCCCTAAAATTAACAAGCATTTGCCCTGCAATAGGTCAAGCATTTATGCAAGTATAAACTATTGGCATTGTAAATAACAATGCATTTTATTTATGTTTCGAAAACAAAATATAAATAAAAGGCATTTTCATTTACAATGCCAATAGCTCAAACTCACGTAAATGCGAGACCTGTTGCATTTCAAATGCTTGTTCAACATGTTTTCACTCTAATGACATATTTAACTGAGGTTGCAAACTAGCCAGGGGACTGAATAAGTGTAAGAACATTAGAAGATGGCAGGATGCACTCCGATTTTACTCCAAAAGCTTCTTCCATTTTAGTTGTGCTCACGGGCAAGGATTGCATTTGCTGACATTCCCTCGCTTCACATAGGACTTAACCGGTCCTACTCCCGTGCAATACATGGGTTTCGGCAGGTAAACACGGACTTATGTGAGAGAGGAATGGTAAACCGCGTTGCCACAGCCCATGTGTACGTGCACCACAGTAGCCCATGAAAGTGTTGCTGCCCACGCAGGCCTGTTTATTGCCCCCAGTTGGGTTAACTACACACCTCGGACTCTGATGCCACGTGGGCAGTGAGGGATACGCGGCAGCTGACTGCATATGGCAGTCAAGAGAGTAAGGCACTGGAGTGGAAAGTGCTCACTGCACCCAGAGGCTAGGCAGAACCCCTGAGTGAATGGTAACAGCGACACTGTCAGGCGAGGAACAGCCACCAGTAGGCTAAGCGTCTGCTTGTGCGTGGGGCTGCACCGAGGCAGGCAGTGACCATGGCAGGTAAGTGCCCCCTGTGCCTTGCAGAGCATGCTTGAATACATGGCTAGTGAGCTAAACCACTTTAGTTATTCCCCATGTGCCCTCTTCCGAGCTACGCAGCTCCAGTGTTCACCGGTCCTAGGATGTTTGATTCCGGCCCTGGGAAGACAAGGCTTGGCTGTTTGGGCTGGACTGTTCCCATGAGGCACAGGGTCAAGACTGATTTGCATATGGCCATGTCTGAACTGGGTGGCATGGTGAGCAAAATAACGATGGATTAAACCCAGATCTGTGACTGGGGGTGAATGTTTTGCCAATGTGCAACATTCCGTCCATCATCTTGTGTGTTTTGCTATTCGCCCTCTGTGGGAAGGGTATGTGCCCAGACGTGGGTCCCGTGCTCACTACGCCACTAGAGTCAAGCAATCCTGGCTGAAGAGGGGTGAAACCCCGAAACCGGTCCTAGGATGCTTGATTCCGGCCCAGGGAAGACATGGCTTGGCAGTTCGGGCTGGACTGTTCCCATGAGGCACAGGGTCAAGACTGATTTGCATATGGCCATGTCGGAACTGGGGTGGCGTGGTGAGCAAAATAACGATGGATTAAACCCAGATCTGTGATTGGGGGTGAATGTTTTGCCAATGTGCAACATTCCGTCCATCATCTTGTGTGTTTTGCTATTTTACATTTCAACGACACATAATTGGATTTGTATTTTCGTGGCCACGTCAGAATAGTGATTATGTATTGTTGCAGGGAAAGAACACTCGTACCCAGGGAATGGGTTTGGGACACTAAAAGTATTACCTAATTCAAATGCCAAGAAAGTGGTAGTTGGGGCTTAATATAACCCGCAACCACCACTTGCTTCCTCCTAGCTCCAATTATTCTACCTGCTAAGACCACTCCAATGGAACTCACTATAGTAATATTGTTCCTATTAGATCTCTCTGCGGCGTTTGATACCATCTCGTACTCAAAGCTTGTGGAGAGATTACACGTCTGTGGTATCCAAGGTACAGCCTTAAAATGGCTGCAGCATTTCATGTCAGACAGACAACAAACCAGTATGTTAGGGCTCTATTTTTCAGAAAAAATGCGCCTGGATAAAGGCGTACCTCAGGGTTCCTGTCTAAGTCCGACCTTATTTAATATATATATGGCCCCTTTGGCAAAAATCGTAGAGCAGCTCGGCTTTGAGACAGTTTCATATGCTGACGATACTCAGCTCATGTTTACTGTCGGCCCCAATTTAGAAACAGAGAAAATCCGTTTCACTGCCGGAATGCTTGCAATCTCCAGCTGGATAATGGAGAATTGCCTTCAATTAAACCCTGAAAAAACAGAGGACATGTTAATGGGGAAAGCCTCAACTACTTGGTCAGATGAATGGTGGCTCCAACAGCTCGGAACAGCCCCCATACCCAAACAATGTGTAAGAAACCTAAGGCTAAAACTTGATCTAACATTAACAATGAAAGATCATATTGCTGCAACGACCAGTTCTTGCTACTACAGTCTGCGTCTTCAGCGCAGGATCCTTTCCTATTTGCCCATTAACTGTTGTAGAACTTTGGTTCAGGCCATGGTGATTAGCAGATTGGATTACGGGAACGCTCTGCTGGCCGAAGTAGGAGAGACCTTGCTTGCTAAACTACAGGTGATTCAGAACACTGCGGCAAGAATGATTCTGAATGGCCCGGCAGGCTCCCCCTCTGGCCCTGCACTGGCTACCAGTGAGGAAGCGATCATATTTTAAAATCTGCTGTCTTACTGACAATGCCTTGAAAGGCAAAGGTCCCTGCGATCTACAAAAGAAACTTACAAAACACGTACCCTATCGAAATCTTGGATCCAGTACACTAGCTCTCCTACAGTTGCCCTGAATACGTCTTAGTCGTACAGGGGGCAAAGCTTTTTCGTACCTTGATCCAAGATACTGGAATAAATTACCTATTGCTCTGCGTGAAATTTCCACCTACAGTACATTTAGGAAACAACTAATAGCTTACCTGTTTTAATCTTGTATGGTCTGATTTCCCAGTTTCAGGTTTGTCTCTAAGCAGCGCCGAGATGCCCCCGGGTGAGTCGTGCGCTATAAAAGTAGAACTAACATAACATAACTATCACCAAGCATTAGGCCGACCCGTTTTTTTTATGACCTATACGCTGACCTATTACTGGCCCTGATGTAAATATTTATGTCACCCTTGTATGCCCAAGTAACTGTAAATGTAAATATCTTCGATATGTGTAGGTCTTTGACATCAATACCTACACCACCAGCCCTAATAATCCATAAGTTACTTCCTTTATTCTTCTATGTGGGTCCTCAGTGTTCTGTACGCGGTTTTCAGAGATGTTGTAAAAGCGTCTGAAAATGGTACTGAACAAATCCTCCTCCAAAATAAAGTTGAGGTGCTGAGCTACTGTTTTTGTTGCGCTTGAATGCGTCTTCGCCAACTGGAATGATCTTGGGCTCCTGTATTCTTTATGGTACTGACAGCTCTCGTGGGCCTCATTGTAGGCTTGTTTAGGGTGGTGTTTGCTCAGGCCACGGGACAGAATACTGGGTCTTTCTGCATTGAACCTAAAGCATCAATATTCATGAAAACCTTGATTGTGGTATTCTAAGGGTAATAATAACCCAGTTTCTGTTATGATTTATCATTGGTGGGAGGCAGATCCAATCAAGACGAGGCAGACCATGGCTCAGGACGTGGCTTAGAATCAGAGCTGGGTTGGTTGTAGGCCCATATGTTTATCACTATTCTGCTTACCTATGCAATAAAGGTTAAGATGCAGAACAGATTTAAAACAGGGAGGCTGATGGTTTATAAGTTCATCAATAATGACCGGAGTGCGGGCTGCTCAGTAGTAGGTCAGCCCTGGTGGAATATTTCAGGAACCAGGTACAGCCAAGGGGCTGACAGGTCTCGATCTCACAGGACTTGAGGCCATTGTTGCCTTTGTGAGCCCACTGCCACGGGGAAGAAAGCTTAAATGTACGCGTACTGACGTCCACGCAGACCAGTGCCACGTTCGGTGTTCGAAGGCCCTGGCCTTAATAAAATCACCTCTATCCGACCTGTCAACTTGTCGAAGCAACCCCCGCCTAACGCTGAGCTTTAACAAGCATACATTTCGAACGAATCTGTCATTTCTTCGCTCTCTGTGGTTGGTGTTCCCAGAGAGACAGCTGCAAGGGACGGTCGTTCAGGGCTCTCGCTACGCGTGTCACAAGCACATGTGGTGATGACGAGATCTTTAAATGGAGGTTCCAGGTTTATGGGGAACTGGAGCTAAATCTCAAAATATCAGAGCACATAAAGAGTACAGCAATGAAATATTCTGACTTTCCACATTCAGCATATTGAATAATATTAGTCTGTTACAAGAACAAATGGTAAACTGATTGCAGAACAAAGCGTCCAGCGATGATGTAGTCACTCTGACTTCTTGTGATAAAACCCGTACGGCTGGAAACTCTGGTTTTCGTTCAAATGTCTCTTGCTGGATTTATGAAACAGGATGTTTTCAATTTATTTTCCAGATCTTTTGCCATCTGGACAGTACTTAGATTATGCGCTTTTGTTAACCTTCTGAAACTATTTGTCTCAGCCATGAACATGTTTTTCTTCTTTGAGAGTTTTCTTAGATTAATGCTATTTTCTTGTGCTGTTCAAGATAAAAAAACGAAATGGGAATGTATATAATAGCACATACGATAGGCACGAGTGAATACTGCTGAGCTCAGTTTGTGGTGTTTAAAGCAGTAGCGCGGATTAGCATGAGATTTTACCTGGGGGCGATTCTCAGTGCAGCCCTGAGAGCAGCAAGAAGTAACACATACCAGGCGGGTGTAATATGTGCACGTGGAGATGAGCATTGGCAATAGCAAATCTTGAGCAGATGGTCGGCTAAGCATGTGCACCGAAATACATGTTTCTCTCTTCTACGAGCCTGGTTGAAATGTAATTAATTCAAAATGATTTAGATGTGTGCCATAGCGCCATCATATTATGGCTGCTCAGTGTATACAAAGAATTACCATCATTAAACCATGGCCGGTATTACCTTATTGTGATCACTATCATGTCATGCATGCCCACAAACTGCCATGGATTACCACTGTAATAGAAGTGCCAGCATTATAGAAGGTGTGGGTGCAATAGAAGCCCACATTATCTACAAACTACATCTATACTGCAAGGACTGCCGATGTGCAATGCGTGGTCTCTACTGTCATGAACGTGCACAATATGGCACAGATTATTACCATTCCGTCTGGAGAATTATTATGCCCCAAATAGGCACTATTATACCTTGGGTACGAAAATCCAATAATTCCTTTTTAAATTGCCCCCTCCCCCAACATTCTAGAAAGGATAGTATGGAGAACTCTTTTCTTTACCTTTTGCTTGACAACATGCCAGATGTCCTTTTGGGAAAACACCCACAATCGATTTGCCTCAAGGAGCCTCTAGAGTGCGACATGGAGATGAAGCATAAGATGATACGCTAGTTTAATGGAAGAAATGCACATTTTGTATTTGTCTCTCAGGAATTGTCCTAGAAGACACACAAGCAAAAAAACACAATCCTTGTCAGTGTGAAGTCACAGAGGCAACTTGTGCAACACTTCAAACAGTAACACAGTAAAAACATACCTCAAAAGGATGCCACACCAGATGTAGAAACATAGTTGTATCTTTAATAAATAAAACAAGACCCAAACAGCAAAAATCCAATCAGTAAATGTGCAATTTTTTAAGATTTCTGTGAAAATAGAGCTAAAAAGCACAAAGCACCAACTATGAACTTCTGGTTATGCCTAACCGGGGCATAGTTACAAGTTCAGACTGCCCTCGATGGAACGAGGGTAGGCTACAGGGATACAGCTAGGCCCACTGAACAAGACTACCATAAATCCTGCCTGTGTTGCACAGCCGAGGCAATGCGTCCGTTCCAAGGGGCTGCGATGTGAGGTCCTATGTCATCATCGAGGATCATGTCAACAAGGGTTTGTGATACGTTGTGCAGAGTTTAGGATGCGTCCACACTCGATGCGGTGCATTAGTTCCAAGGAGCTACAGAGCTCCGATGTGAGAACCTGCATCATCGTGAAGGTTGCCATCGGCGAGAGATTTGCAGTGCAAAGGCCTGTGTCGGGGAATCTTCGCACAGCGGCAGTTCCAATGCGGACTGCAAGGTCGATGAGAAGTCCTTGTGCTGAGAGAAACCTCGAAACAGAGGTGTTGAATTGGTTCTGCTAGGGATTATGTCGCACAGCAGAGGGGATGCGTCAGTTCTGCTGGGTCCACAGATGGGCTGGAAGAGCACCTTCAGGATCACCTTCAGGAATGGGGTGGCACCACTTGGCAGGTTGGGGCTCACAGATGGAAGAGTCCAGGTGATGGGTTCAAGGTTGTTGGAGCTCTCCCAGAGGCTCTAGTCAGGAGGCCAGCAACTAGCCCTTGGAGTTCATCAGATGCACGTCTAGTCCTTCTCACCCAGGCAGGAGGACAGCAGTCTAAAGGTCCAGTCCACAGGCTTAATACCTTTCCTGCCATGGGTCCAGACGATCTATCTACAAGGGATATGCAGCCCTTAGACGGAGGCAGGACACAGCCCATTCAAGTGTAAGTAGGGCTGTGCCCTGCTCCGCCCTCCCATCCTGCCAGTGATGGTCCATCAGGAACATCTATGCTCTGTATTGAGTATGTGTAGGCTGTTTAGGAGAAGTAGACATAGCCCAACTGTCAGCTACACCCAGCCATGTGACCGAAAGACAGGCTGCAGGCACTAAATGGCTAAGGCAGGAAAATGCCAACTTTCTAAAAGTGGCATTTTTAACAAACTTGCCTCTGCCGTTTTGGATTCCTGAGGACACTCTGTGAAACTTTGTCCACGCCTCGCGGAACCCGCTGCGCGGGTCCCGCTTCGCAGAGGGGCGCTTTCCTGGGCTGAAGCTGCTGCGGGGGTACACCAGGGGCCGAGGGCTGCGAGCAAGAGGGCTGGGACTCCATTTCCCAGGAGCCCCAGCAACCCGCGCCCGCTCCACCTGGGCTGCTCTCCCTCCCCGCCCCGCCCCCAACGACCAGGTGAATTAAATACCGGCTTGCCCTGCAGTTCGTGGGACCTTCTAACAAACTTGCCTCTGCCGTTTTGGATTCCTGAGGACACTCTGTGAAACTTTGTCCACGCCTCGCGGAACCCGCTGCGCGGGTCTCGCTTCGCAGAGGGGCGCTTTCCTGGGCTGAAGCTGCTGCGGGGGTACACCAGGGGCCGAGGGCTGCAAGCAAGAGGGCTGGGACTCCATTTCCCAGGAGCCCCAGCAACCCGCGCCCGCTCCACCTGGGCTGCTCTCCCTCCCCGCCCCGCCCCCAATGACCAGCCCACCTCCACCACAGCTATAAACTAACGCGTGAGTACCGCTGCGCGGGAGCGCGCGGGAGCTCGCCGGGAGAAGCCCGGGACAAGGGCGGGACCGTCTGTGGCCGTCAGGGGCCAAAGGAGGCCGGGCTGGGCCATACCCCTTATCCTTTCCACCCAAACTCTGGTTGAACTCTGCTTGTGCATAAGGTGATGCCCGCACCTGCAGCACGTGAAACTCCAGCAAGGGAGGGGGGTAGCAATACTGGGACGCTGGACAATTACTTCAAACCCGCCAAAGGAGATGGGGGCAAAGAAAACTCCCTAGAGAGACGTAGGGCGGACCGTCGGCGATCCATCGAATCAATGAAGAGTAGACCCCTGACTGAAATTATCCCGTATCCTATCTCTCAAGAGGAGGGTACTCCCCCCAATAGCTTGAATCCGACGACCCTTGAGGACTTCCCCCTCTTACTTCGGGAAATCCCAAGCATCCCTGGCATGCTGCCTGAAAAAGTCGCAGACACAACTCCACTCTTGTCATCTGACACTCCAGTTAACCTGGTTATCCAATCTCCCCCCTCGAATATAAATAAGAAGAGCAAGCCAAAGCAAAGTGTTGTGGTGGAGATGCACATGCCTCCACCTAGCAAACGCAGTAGGAAGTCCATGGGGGGGCGGGGGAAAACCAAACTATCTCACCTAGATTTTGGCAAAAAACATAAAAATGCACTCCAATCTGGGAAGGACAATGAGACTGCGCCTATCGCTGTCCCCCCCAAAGATCCAAGCCCCAACACAGCTGCTATTAACAGCGATCCAGTGGCCAACACATCCAACACAAACCCCCCTCTCACATCTATAGGGAGTATAGAATTCTTATTTCGTTCCCTCTTGCAGCCTATTAGTGACAGCCTGAAAAAGGTTGAGATAAGGCTGACTATACTAGAGACATCCCTAAACACCTTAGTTAGTAAGCAATCCAAGAATGTGGGACCTCATCTCCCTGTAGGAAACGCCCCTAAAACAGGAGCTTTACAGGGTACCAACATAGTCCCCTCCCGGGGTGCTCCTACTGCTCCCCCCCTGCAGCAACTAATGGCTATTCCAGTCCAGCCACCGCGTAATAATCCAACTTATAGGCCTTTACAACCAACAGACTCTGCCCCCCAAAGCTCTCAGACAGGGACCAATGATGGCCTCCCCGAAGCTGGAAGCACCCTCCTTCTTCCCCCGGGGCGACCAGTCCCAAGACCACGGAGACCAGATCTGCCGCCAGAAGCTAATAATCTAACGGTGGTGTTAGCAGGTGCTCCTCAACTAAGAACTGGCGAAAATGAAGATTACCAATCCCTAAAGAAAAAGGTGATCAAGTGGCTAAATTGGAACCGACCCTTACCATCTCATTTTAACAACGAGATTATTATGGTTAGAAGGGTCCCTTGGCTAGGGAAGACCAGAAAAACAATAATAGGGGACTGCATTCTGGTAACTTTTAAAGATCCGGGCACCGTTTTGCATATTTGTGAAGGAGTAAATCGTTCATTGGATTCCACCATCCAGACCCGCCCAGTATCCTTTTTCTTCCCTCCTATTCGCATGCACTATGCTCCTCTGCATGACGAATGGATAAGGGTGGAACGTAGACGCGGACACAAAGCTTATGCACAGCACCCTAACTTCCAAGTGCCTGATACACCCTATTTCCACTTCAATCGTTTTAACTGCTTGAACAGCTTGGATGGGGTTGATTGACTCTCTGCTCACAGCCCAGTGACTCTGGATAATGGCACCGACGGATTTCCTGATCCATCTCCCCCGATCGCTGGTAAAATTCCTGGTCTATTGAATGTCACGGTGACCCCGGACAATGGCTCTTGCAGACCCTCTGATCCACTCGCCCGTAGTGCTGGTAATGTTACTGAACTATTAAATGGTCCAGAGCTCCTGGATAATGGCCCCTGCAGTCTCCCTGAGCCATCTGCCCCCACCGTCGGTAATGTCCCAGAACTATTGATCGAAGCGGCACCTGTAACCATCTCCTCCAACCCTTCTGGCACGGCAACTGACACCTCCGAACACCTAAGGCTAATCTGCTGGAATGTTGCTGGACTGGCCAACAAACTGGGTGACCCGGACTGGGTAAATTACATCGAGACTGGAGATGTATGTATGTTCCAGGAAACCTGGGCTAGAGAGAATTATGGTCATCAAGGCTACATGTCCTTTTCCATCCCAGCTAGGTGGGAAGGCAAGGGCCGTCCGTCAGGGGGGCTGACGATCTGGGTTGCATCTCATCTAGGCTGCATGGCAACACGGCTGCCGGCTAACTCAGAAGACATTCTTGTGGTTTCATTATCCTGGCCTAACCAAGCTAAACTTGTGTTAATTAACATCTATTCTAGGCCAGTGGGAATTGCAAAGGAATCACCGACCATAGATGAACTCACAAACTTTATATCTGAACTACCGAGTGATTCATTTTATGTGGTGGGAGGGGATTTTAATTCTCATTTTGAGCCACTTCCTGGTCTTTTGGAGGGGTTCTCATCGGAAGAAGAGGCCAGATGGGCAGTCCGCCCAGTGGAAGCTCCCCCCCTGAAGGCTTGGACCCCACTTGCATTACAAATTACAGCTCTAACCCTAAAGTTCGGAATCAGAGCCTGTAACGGGCGAATGAAATCAGATATACCCAGTAAAACCACCTACAACAGACTGGGAAGAGAGTCCCGCCTGGATTATGTCCTGGCCCAAATAGTGAAGTGGCCGACCATTCAGGATTTTAGGGTTATGGAACGGTCAGATAGCGACCATAATGCGCTCGAGCTCGACCTGGTCACCCCTGGCCCTCAAGCTCCTGTGACCAATGTAGAAGGGAACAAACCTGCGCTTCTCCTGGAAAATAGTAGGAGAAGAATCAGGTGGGAGCACTTGGTTACAAGTAAGAACAAACTCCCCATGCTCTATGACGGGATAACTCCCATCTTGGAAACTGTGGGGAGTTTGGACAACGAGGCAAGCAATAATGATTCCCGGGCTAAATTGTACAAGGCTCATGAGGACCTTATAAAGGCTGCGGCCCCTCATCTCTCTAGTAGCTCACGAAAACCTAGACAGGGGCGACAAGGCAAAACAACATGGTATAGTCCGGCATGCAGAAGGGCAAAAGCAGAACTCCTCAGACTTATTAAGGAGGGACTAGGGGGGGATAGCCTAAGACAAAGCAGGCGGGCTTACAAGAAACTAGTTACCCACGCTAAGGCCGAGTGGGAGGAAAATCAGTGGGAAGAACTTAGCAAGGCCCTAGCGACCCAAAACCAACGTCTGTTCTGGAGGATAGTGAATGGGGGGTCGGGGCATCTTCAATCGGCAATAGAGCCCAATATTGCCCCAGGGGTGTGGCATGCTCACTTTCAGTCTCTTTACAGTTCTGAGCCGGGAGAATCTCCTACTGTCACCGAGGTTGGTTGGCCAGGCTATGAAGGAGAGCTGATAACGCTGGGTGAGGTCACCGCTGCCATCTCAGGTCTTGCTTCTGGAAAGGCGCCAGGACTGGATGGCTTACCTGGGGATATGTTCAAACAGGAGCCCATTGTATGGGCCCCCTACCTTACTGCCCTTTTCAATGGAATTCTAAGCGGCATGGAAATCCCTGGTACTTGGCTGGGGGCAGAGGTGGTCCCTATTTTTAAAAAGGGCTCGCCTCTCCTCCCGGCCAACTACAGACCCATCAGCTTAATTGACGTAGCACAGAAGCTGTTTGGCAGGGTTTTGCTGAATCGCCTCCAGGATTGGATGGAAGAAGTGGGTGCCCTTAGTCCCTATCAGGCGGGATTTAGGAAGGGGGTATCCACAGTGGACCAGGCTTTTAGGTTGAATCTCATCTATTGGAGGGCAGCAATATTCGAGGGCGGCAGTCTGTACACAATTTTTGTGGACTTACGGGCCGCCTTCAATCTGGTGCCCAGGGGAAAACTCTGGAGCGTCTTGGCAGAGATGGGCATCCCCCCGGACATCCTAGTAATCTTACAGAGGCTTCACCATAATAATTATGCCCGAGTGAGGTGTGGGAGGTCGGGGGAATTGACCGATAGATTCCCCGTTGACCGAGGGGTAAGGCAGGGTTGTGTGTTGGCACCGACCCTGTTTTGCCTCTTCGTCAACGGGGTAATCGCCCACCTAAATGCCACCGATTATACTGACGCCCCTAAACTTAATGGCAGCAGGGTGCCCGCAATCATGTTTGCGGACGACACCCTGCTGCTATCTAAAACCCCCATGGGGATACAGAGGATCCTTGATTCATTTGTAGCCTTCTGTACGGACAGAGGGCTAGAAATCAATGCGGCCAAAACTAAATTCATGGTTTTAAATCCGAGCCAAAAATTGCGGCCGAATCCGCAATTGGGAGTAGCACGGCTCGAGAGGGTTGTCACCTTTGAATATCTAGGTGTGACTCTCAATGAAACCATGACTTGGGGATCCCACCAGATTAGGGCGAACCTCAAACTTACACAAATTACTGGGGGTATCGCCCGGATGATGACCGGCTCCTCATACCGCCCGCTGGGGGCCCTAATTCAGATATACAAGGCCCAGGCCAGGGGAGCGATCATGTATGGGGCGGAACTGTGGGGACACACACCATGCCATAGCCTGTCATTAATAGAAAACAAGTTTATAAGACAGATAACCGCGCTTCCCCCCAGTACCCCGCTCCTCCCCTTGAGGCTTGACCTCGGTCTACGACCATTATCTGATGAAATAAGCCTGAGACCAATAGCCTTCTGGCGTAGGTTGTGGAGCAGTAATGATCTTGCAGCATACAGGGCGGAACTGGCAGAATTATTGAACCACCCAAAAGCGCTCCGTATCCCTTGGGTCAAAAACATCCAATCCACCTGCATGGAACTAGGGCTCCCCGACTTATGGACTGCCCCTGCGAATGCCGCACTGAATATCTCTAAAAGGTCCCTGACTAACGTATACCATGAACGCAAATTAGCTAGGGCCCGAGTTACCCAGGCAGAAGGGTCTCTATCCTCTGTGTTTTTGCAAAGCAAGGACCTTTATAGGTTTGAGAGGGTATTGGATCCTATCTTTCCGGTACTTGCTAGGAAGCTGTTTCTCCAATGGAGATACGGCTCATTGCCCTTTCGGTCCTTTACAAGTACTTGGTCATCGCCCCCCACTACGACGCAGTGCCCGGCTTGTGATGCCTTGGAGGAAACCGATTTACACGTGGCCTTCTTCTGCCCAGCCTACAGGGCAGCGCGGAAATACTGGCTTCTTCCCTTGATTAGGAATATGGGCGGCAGGGAATATGCTCCAATGTATAGGATTTTAAAATCTGATCTCTCTGGTCCAACTGTCCTCGCATTATCTAAATTTCTTACTAATGTTTGGCATACGCGCAACCGCATTTTAAAGGTGTTGGGTCCCCCTTAAAATTTTAGATGCACAGTTTTTATTGTATTTTTAACAAAAAAAAAAAATATTGTAATATAAAACTGACTTCACCATAAAAGAGAATTTTCATTACATTTCCAAAGACACCAAACATGAACTGATCACCTGTTCCCATTTGAAAGTTATAGCTTATTAAATGTAATAAGGTAGCTCCAATGTTATGCTATGGGAGAGATAGGCCTTGCAATAGTGAAAAATTAATTCAAGAGTTTTCACTACCAGGATATGTAAGACTTGGAATTGCATGTCCTAGTTTTTAAATACATTGCACCCTGCCCTGTGGGCTTTTTAGGCCTACAATAGGGTTGATTTATAGGTATTAAAAAGGAATGTTTGGTTCTTGCAAAAGGTTTATTTTGCCAGGTCGAAATGACAGTTTAAAACAGCACATACAAGCTGCAATGGCAGACCTGAGACATGTTTGAAATGCCTACTTATGTGAGTAAAAGAGAGAGTGGGGAACCCAAAAGACCCTTGGAGGCTTGGGTAGTTAATATACCATCAGGTAAAAAGTGCCTACAAGGGATTCTTTCTCATAGTCATTCTAATATGTTATGAGGTCATCTGTGATAAGCTCTGAGCAGTAGCTTACGTTGAGTTATTCTGCAAAATTGATTCCTTATTTTAACATGAATACATCTATAAAAACTTCAAAAAAACAATACAAGTCGGGTGTATATTTCCTGAAACACAATTTTATGTTGAAAGACTAAAAATCTAATGAAGGGTACATAAAAAACAGTACATAAACAAACAAAGTGACCAAGATTTTAACAATTTCTTGTAGCAGTTCTTATCTCATTGACACTTATGTGGACACCCATTCCATATCCACAAAGAAATTGTAATTAATTATACAGAAAACAATTCCTCTAATAAAAGCAATCAAAAAGAAAATGAGTGCAGTTGTTGATGTTTCGGTCTATGTAGTGAAGACATCTGTTAGACCATCTTCAGGACAGTATTTTAATATGTAGAATGACCCTGGGAAGACTAAGCAGTAGACTGTCCGTAGTAGAATTGAGGGCCGTATGATGTAATCTGGTCCGTTGAATAGATTCCAAAGATATTCGAGGATAGAGATAACATATGGGGGCAATCGCTCCTCCAACAGTCCACCTTAGAGGCAATGCTCATTCCGGTGAATTCTAATGTGGCCAGTCACTTCAATAGGAATTTGAAAACGGGTACAAATCCGACCGATAAACCGCTGCTTGTTCAGTCAGCATCAGATAGCATGTGAGTGGCACAAAAAGTGCTTCAGGCCCACTAATAGCATCTAATTTACAGGTCCTGGGTACATGCAGTACCACTTTACTAGGGGCGTATCAGTAAACTAAATATGTCAATTGGGGATAAACCAATGTTTCCATGTTTTACAGAGTGAGTACATGCATTTTAGCACTGGTTAGCAGTGGTAAAGTACACAGAGTCCTGTGGCCAGTAAAAATGAGATCAGCAAAAATAGGAAGAGTGAAGGCAAAATGTTTGTGGAAAGAACCCCCTAAGGCTGACAGGTCTAGCATGGGAATTGTCTTCCAGCAACAGGAGTGGGTGGATAAGAACTTGAGAATATGGAGAAGGGAAAGTGGCTGTTTCAAGTTATTCAAGCATTTCGGGATGAATGTTCCCATGGAAGCAGTGTCAAGACTTATTTGCATATGTCTGGGACCAAACTGGGTTGGCAAAAAAAATGATGGATTGGTGATGCAGCGCAAGAGACTGACAATTGCTGAGATTAATTCAAACATTCCATACATCAACCTGTTTTCGATGTCCTAAGTGTGACAGGTATGCCAAGTCGTGGGTCCCATGTTCACTGTCCCACTGCAACTAAGCTATGAGTTGATGATAGCTGGTAAACCCTAATAAGGGCAAAGCACATCTTGGGTTCCTTGTGTTCTGGTTCAGGGAGGACCTGGCCTGATAGTTTGGACTGTACTGTTCCCATGGAATCAGGGTCAAGACTGATTTGCATATGGCTTGTGTCAAAGCTGAGGTGGCATCGTGGGCGAAAAATGATGGCTTGGGATGCAGCCAGAGCGATTACCAGTGGCTGGAGATTAATTCAAGGATTCCACCCATTACCTTGTTTTTGATGCCAAAGTGTGATGGGTAAGGCCAGATGTAGGACCAGTGCTCACTGTGCCACTGTAATTAAGATATACCTCACTGATAAGTCCTAATATGGGTGAAACCGGTCTTAGGTTGCTTGTGTTCTGGTTCGGGGAAGACCTGGCCTGGAAGTTCAGGCTGGACTGTTCCCATGGGAGCAGGGTCAAATCTGATTTGCATATGGATGGATATGAACTAAGGTGGTATGATGGGCGAAAAACAATGTATGGGATGCAACCTGAGCAATTGCCAGTGGCACAGATTAATTGCAGCATTTCCCTTCATCACCTTGTTCTTGGTGCCCTAAATGCACAAGTATGCGCAACATGGGTCCCATGTTGACTGTGCCAATGAAACCAAACCATACCTGGCTGATGAGCCCTAACAAGGGTGAAATCTGTTAGCAACTGGATGGATATTAAGGTGATCATGCGCTCTGGACACAGTACACAAGGAATTGTAGTGTATTATATTGGTGCGGTGATAAAAGAGAAGGGATGTCATACCTGCATCCCTAACACAGAGGTATGTTAACTGAAAACATGTCTCTTAGCACACCAAATCTTATATAAACACAAAGTCCCATCATCTTTATGTTCTTCAATCTTTTCAGTTTTAATTGAATTCAGATTCTTCTGCCAGCCAGCACGTGTTTCGTCAGTGGGTATGCCACTGTACGACTTCCTCGGGGCTCCATTCCGTAGTCCAGTTCTTGTAGTAGCCAGTTGAACCATATGTATATAGAATTCCCAATTTGTCAGTATGAAATGGTACTCAATCCCCGCATAAGGGGTTTTAAACTACAATTCATCAGACACCAAACTTGACTTTCCTACCTGCTCCCAAACAAAATTTATCAAATATTAAAGGTAATAAGGTAACCCAATGTTTTCCAATGGGAGAGATAGGCCTGCAGAAGTGAAAAGCCAATTTAAGATTTTTTCACTAACAAGAGATGTAAAACTTAAAAGTACATGTCTACCTTTTTAAATACAATGCACCTTACCCTATGTGCAGTTTGGGGCCTACCCTAGGGGTAGCTTATATGTACTAAAAAAATAAGGTTTAGCCCTGCAAAAGGTTTATTTTGCCAGGTCAATATGGTAGCTTAAAGCTGCATACACATGTCCCAGGCAATGGCATGACTGGGCTATGCTTATAAAGGCTACTTAAATGGGTGGCACAATTAGTGCTGCAGTCCCACTAGTAGCTTTTAATTTTACAGGCCAGTGTACTTGTAGTACTACTTTACTAGAGACTTATAAGCAAATTACATATGCCACTTGGGTGTACGCCAATTTCACCATATTCAAGGGAGCGAGCACAAGCACTTTAGCACTGGTTAGCAGTGGTAACGTATGCAGAGTCCTAAGGCCAACAAAAACAAATTCAGAACTGAAGTTTATGAGTGGAAGAAGCTAATCAAGAACAAAGGAAGACCAGAATGGACATTATTTATACGTCCGCGAAAAACGAACATTAAAATAGAGAGAATATTAAAAAATATATTAAAAAGAGAGGTTTAAAGAACAGAGAAAACTGGGCCATTGTAAAGGAAATAGTGCAATTGTCAACATAGTAAGGTTCAATTTTTGAAAGAGGCTTTTAGAAAACAAACACAAATGGTAAAATGAGGCAATGATTAATACAGAAAGTGGGACAGGGCAATGGAAAGTGTGGTTGGCATAGGTCTCGTTAGGGTCACTTTGAGGTTAAGAAAACATGAATAATGATTTGAAGAGGGAGTTGAAACATGTGTTGTAACAGAAATGAAGGATAGCAGCTTTGATATATGAGGTGTATTTATGTGAAAAGTCTCCAGAGCAGAGAACTGACAAGAAGGAATGACTTTGAGAAAGTGATAATTTCAAAAGTATGAAGGTGCAATGCTGACTTCAATTGAGGTGAGGCATGATCAAAGTAATAAGAAAATCATATTTTAAAATAGCTGTTACGTATGCCACTGACTATTATGCAGTGAAAGGATTTATTCACTTTTAAGAAGGGTTCTATTAACCCTCAAGCATGAATGGAAAAAAGATTTGGTGTGTGGTGGATCACTTCTTTGTTGTTGGTTTTCCCTGCATGGGACTACCGTGCTTTTGCATAGCAGATGCAGGCAGGGAAAATATGTATTGGGATGAGCACCTTAAATAAGGCTGATCCCACAATGCATGAAATATGGGGACTTTGTGGTAGACAGGCCAATGCCTTTGATTAACTCTGTTCCAGGGCCACATAGGCCACTGTGCTCTGGTTACTCTGACAGCAATTAATCAATTATTGATGGAAACCCAAGCAGACAATGCTTACATTGTCAACCAGGAGATAATAATTGGAAGAACCACACAGACCTTATGTATAAAAGTCAGCAAAATGAAAGTATTGCGTAGAGGTTTGAGATAGTAGTCATGCTTCACAACTTTGGCCAATAGCTGGAGTTCCATTTTACGGCCTTATCAGAATGCTTAGGTCTCTGACCAGTTCAACTGGTTATAGGGAACACCACAGACCGAAGAGTCAGGTGACAGATGGCCAACTGTCTGGCTGGTCCTCTACTAACATTATCTCTAATTTTCTAGCATTCAGTTTTAGTTCATGTGTGGCCAATGAGCTTCAACGAGTTTGAGATGTTAGTGGGAGAAGATCAACTTATTTAGTTTGGTATCAGCATGGTGTAAAATGTAATGCAAAATGATTAGGCAAGTATCATGTAGGATAGCACTTAGGTATTAAACAGTTATGATAATAATGCAGAGATAGTGTGCTTATGCTATGACAGAAATTATTGAAATTGAACAAAGGAAGGGATTGCAGATCTTTATCTTGTATTAACTGTTCAGGTGGTTTCTGCTCTTGAGGTAACATTAGTCTAAAACTGATGCTACCATCCATTTCCCACCCTGGGTCATCTGCAAGCCATGTAATCGCTGATTCACTTCCTCTCAAAGAGTGAAATGTTTTTACCGAATCCAAAATAGTATTGGGTCTAATAAATGCTTATAACTGCACTGCCACACTCCTGTCCATTGCATTAGCTAGGTACAGCTGGTTGGAGGTCGAGCTGGATTAGAATAAATGTTCTTCAAGCAAGGGAATCTGTGATTAAAATGTGCAGACAGAACAACATGATCTCCTTTGTGAAGGTGACAGGACCAGAAAGATTGATATTGAAAGAGATGGCACCCATTGCCCTGGACGAGAGGGCATGCATTGCACCAGGATATACAGCAAGCCCAGCATTGCGATGAAAAAGCTGGACGTTTTTAGTGAAGAAAGGCATTTACATTAGCAGAGATCTGAGACTGTGTTTTGAAAAAGACAGCAGCGATTGTCTATCCTAAGAGAAAGCCAGAATTAAACAGCAGGGGAGAGAGCATTCATTACCTGTGAAGCGGGAGCGAGGACAGAAATTTCATAACGAGGTGGCAACAGTGGTTCAAAAGAAAGGTGAGTCATAGACACTCAAGACAATGTGAATTTACTAGAAAAAGATTCTTTGAAAGTGCCTGCAAAGACTGGGAAACAGGAGGGAAGACTTTATCCCAAACTTACTAAACTTCATCACATACATTTGCGGGGTGCGAAAAGGTACTGCTTGAAGCTAAGTGGCCCAAAGGACAACATCAATTAACTCACATACAAAGGGTTTTAGCTCCAAAGCTTGATGTGCATTCAGCGCTGAGACAGTTTAGTGTTGTTTAACCATGAAATCCCTACACAATGTGGGCAGTCCCAGCACAAATATCCTCAGGATTAGGATTAGTGTGACCTGGCCTCACATAAAAACATTGCTCCACGTGAAACAGAAGCAACAAATTGGCAAAACGTACATTGTGTGTGATCCAGCGCTGGGGACAAAATTTACATAATCTCCTTTTGTCACAGATTCTCAATCACAACAGTTCATTCATACATTCATTCATTGGTGGGGCCCATAACACCAACACGCTTCTCATCCACATAACTCACTCGAATCTGTACACAGGAGAAAGGCTGCTGGACCAAGTGGGAACCCTATTATCTATCAGGACTAATTTTCTACTAAATTATATATACATTCTATATACAGTCTTCTGAATCCTGACTTTATCATCAAGGCACTCCACTGTTTGGTCGATGGACCAACTAGTTGGACTGGTTGATGGTGAATTAGAATCAGCTAAAACACAATTAAAGCCTAGGAAACATTTGATATTTTCAGTAATTAGTTTAAGAACCACAAACTCATTTCTTATTATTTCAATTTTGTTTATCTAAACATTAATCAAACTTTTATATCTTACATTTACTGATTATAGCTTATTAATTAAAATTTTGATTTATTAAAGAGAAAATAAACATTCAGAAATTACTCTTAGACATAGATTTAAGAAAAATGCAGTAAAACATTTACCAATAGATAGATGATAATAGCTTCAGATCAAATAGGGGATTATCTGCATTCTCAGGCGAAGACTCCCTCAGGAAAACAACCTGACCCTCATCAAAGGATCAAACCGTTGTGTAAATTACAGGATACGGCATAATAAAGTTCAGATATTCAGCAAAGTCCATACATCAATCCGGAGCACGGATCAATTCCACACTCAGACTGACAGCACAGAATACATTTTAGATTTTGGAAAAGAACAACCACCCAACGAGAACTTCTAAAAATGAACCCAAAGACAAACGCAACCGCAACCACAACTCCTGCGCCACCGACAACTCCAACAACAACAAATAATGACTTTTAGAGGGTTCTTATACCCTTTTTCCCCCTTACTTCATACAAGATATGGCAACTTTATGGGCATACTAAATGTTCTGATTGGACAGTTCGGGGTTATCGATAGTTCATTGCATTTTTTCCCAGCGCAAGATGGTTCTTCATGGTGAGTTGGCACAAAGGGGTCACAAATTGAAAGTTATTTTTCAGTTTCTCTGGCGGGAACGGCAAATGTATCTCTTCAAGGTGAAAGGGTCCTATTGACAGGTTCATCCTTTGTCTTCTCCCAAGTTTCTCATTCGATCCTCTTTTGGCTTGTGGTCAAGTTCCCAACAAATCGTCCTTGGCAAGAAACTCGATGTCAGGAGTTCAAATCACCTCGTGATCTCGAGAGCCATCTGGGCACACGCAGAAATTATCGCGCGCACATGGTGGCATCTGCTTCAGAGAACACCATCTTGAGTACTGCGGCCTAGTAGGCCCGAACATTAACTAAGCGAAAATAGACATAGCAGCAATTAATATGTAGAATTGAAGATTCTAATGTTCAAACCCACACTAATCCCAATATATACTAGTATTTTCCTAGCTGCAGCGACATTTAAAGCGATAATACTTACCATACGATAACTTTAAGCCACAATACAATACAATCACAAAGTAAAATAAATCATGCAATATTACTATTTCACCACAATCTAATGTTAGTTTGCGTACCATTATTAATTATTTAATGTAGCCATGCAATTTGCAATTTAGTCCTACGTGTATCGGTGTTTATCAAAGTGCAAACATTGATTTGTATCACTTCCACTTCAAACAGGTTATGTAAATTAATTTTACTATGTTAACGTAATTAATTTCATGCAGATTAGAGGAGGTATACAACATTTTGTTTTACCTGCTCCATCATGTGGTATTTCCACATGTAATTTCCTTGAAATTACACCTATTACATGTTCATCTGTTCGAAGGGATTTGTTCTGGAGGGTGAGACTGAGACTTCAGTACAAAACGTGCTGAGCGCTTGCCGTAGCCCATGGCGCCACTCTAAACCACATTTGGTGTGGCACAAAGCAAGGCGCTCTACGCCAAGCATGACAGGTGAAATCGTCAGCACGCTACGCATAGCGAGGCACTCTACGCCAAGCATGACAGATGATATCCTCAGCACGCCACGCATAGCAAGGCACTCTACCCAAGCATGGCAGATGATATCCTCAGCACGCCACGCATAGCAAGGCACTCTACGCCAAGCATGACAGGTGATATCGTCAGCACGCTACGCAGAGCAAATACTTACGACCTTCGCGTAGATTTCCTTACACAGATGCATTGTGTTAATCTTGGTAAATCGGGTTAATATGCTTCGATACTGTGTTTCAAACAAGAGGTTGGACAATCAACTACGGAAGACAGCAACCATGGTGTCCGGGCACTGGGCAGAAAGTGAGACTAGAGAGCAGTCGGTGAGGATCGATATAGCACGCGATGAAAGGGTAGGCACTGTTCATCTGGTCAGATCTCAGACTCTGGACATCGAGATAGAGATGTAACATGTAACATCCTCATGTAACGTACTATTGTGAAGCGCTCTGACACCTTTGGGTAAAGTCCGCGCTATATAAAAATGCATTAAACAAATAAAATAAATAAAAAGAGCTGGCTGCAAATGTACACCCTGGGAAAAGACAGATGTGCATCAGGGCGGAAGACAGACCTCGTGCACTGGTAGTACACTCTTTAAATTGCACGAGAGGAAAGGAAAGCAAACGAAAATACGGTGCATTGAAAAAAAGATACATGAGAAAAGCTGAATCAACGTTCCTGCTGCCAGCAGGGTTTAGCTGTCCCATCTCTGCAAAAAACATAACAGTGAAGCTTACGCACGTGTTTGTCTTTCAACCATCATGTGATGACAGAAATAATTCGCTTCTGACCACTCACGTTTACTTCAGGTGTTAAATATGTAGAGTCAGTACATTTAATTAACGATGCAGCAGCTTCGCAGATCGTTTAAAACTGCAAGTTGGGGTTTCTTTTACCACCAACTCAGCAAATTCCATAACACAGCCCAGTGCTGATGGGAGCTTTAAAAGCCGATTCTGGAAGGTCATTGTTTCTCCTAATTGTTGGGAGCCGATGGTTGGAAGCGGTGTGGTTTACTTTGAATAGGTCCTATCCGCATAGGGCACAGCAAGAGGGGACACATTCTGATGCAAGAGAGTGATACACGCATCCATCTACACTATGCATGAGGCGTGGATCTGCCTTTAAGCAGGGGCCCTGGGGTATGAAAAGAAAGAAAGACTGCTCTCTGTAGGTGAGAAAGGGTATGGCGACCATAGAGCATCCGCATATTTTCTAAGATCTCTGGGAGGGCTTAGAGCATGGGTACTCACAAACTTTCTCTCCGGGGCCAAATTTACAGTGTGGTTTGTGGCCGAGAGCTGCACCGGTAGGGGCAGAGGCAGAGGGGGAGGGGCGGGGCTAAAGCAAAAAAATTGTGACCATGAGGTTGAACACAGGTCCCTGCAGCAGACGCCTTCATCCTCTGAGCCACCAGACCCGGCATACACACATCCCTCTCTCTCTCTCTCTCTCTCTCTCTCTCTCTCTCTCTCTCTCTCTGTCTCCTTCTCTGTCTCCCTCTGTCTCCGTCCCTCTGTCTCCCTCCCTCTGTCTCTCTCCCTCTGTCTCCGTCCCTCCTCTGTCGCCCTCCTCCCTCTGTCACCCTCCTCCCTCTGTCTGTCTCCCTCTGTCGCCCTCCTCCCTCTGTCACCCTCCTCCCTCTGTCGCCCTCCTCCCTCTGTCTCCCTCTCTGTCTCCCTCTCTCTGTCTCCCTCTCTCTGTCTCCCTCTGTCTCCGTCGGCCCTCTGTCTCCCTCCCTCTGTCTCCCTCCCTCCCTCTGTCTCCCTCCCTCTGTCTCTCTCTCTGTCTCCCTCCCCCTATCTCCCTCCGTATCTCTCTCCCTGTCTCTCTGCCTCCCTCTGTCTCCCTACCTCTGTCTCCCTCCCTCTCCCTCTGTCTCTCTCCCTGTCTCCCTCTCCCTCCCTCTGTCTCCCTCCCTCCCTCCGTCTCCCTTCCTCTGTCTCTCTCTGTCTCCCTCCCTCTATTTCCCTCCCTGTCTCTCTCCCTCCCTCTGTCTCCTCCCTGTCACCCTCCTCCCTCTGTCTCCCTCTCTGTCTCCCTCTCTGTCTCCTTCTCTGTCTCCCTCTGTCTCCGTCCCTCTGTCTCCCTCCCTCTGTCTCTCTCTCTCTGTCTCCCTCCCCCTATCTCCCTCCCTGTCTCTCTCCCTGTCTCTCTGCCTCCCTCTGTCTCCCTCCCTCTGTCTCCCTCCCTCTCCCTCTGTCTCTCTCCCTGTCTCCCTCTCCCTCCCTCTGTCTCCCTCCCTCCGTCTCCCTTCCTCTGTCTCTCTCCCTCTGTCCCCCTCCCTCTGTCTCCCTCCCTCTCCCTCTGTCTCTCTCCCTCTGTCTCCCTTCCTGTCTCCCTCCCTGTCTTCCTCTCCCTCCCTCTGTCTCCCTCTGTCTCCCTCCCTTTGTCTCCCTCCCAGTCTCCCTCTGCCCCTCTCCCTCCCTCTCTGCCTCCCTCTCTGTCTCTCTCTGTCTCCCTCTTTCTTCCTCCCTCTGTCTCCCTACCTCTGTCTCTCTCTCTGTCTCCCTCTGTCTGTCTCCCTCCGTCGCCCTCCCTCTGTCGCCCTCCCTGTCACCCTCCTCCCTCTGTCTCCCTCTCTGTCTCCCTCTCTGTCTCCCTCTGTCTCCGTCCCTCTGTCTCTCTCCCTCTGTCTCCGTCCCTCCTCTGTCGCCCTCCTCCCTCTGTCACACTCCTCCCTCTGTCTGTCTCCCTCTGTCACCCTCCTCCCTCTGTCGCCCTCCTCCCTCTGTCTCCCTCTCTGTCTCCCTCTCTCTGTCTCCCTCTCTCTGTCTCCCTCTGTCTCCGTCGGCCCTCTGTCTCCCTCCCTCTGTCTCCCTCCCTCCGTTTCCCTCCCTCTGTCTCTCTCTCTGTCTCCCTCCCCCTATCTCCCTCCGTATCTCTCTCCCTGTCTCTCTGCCTCCCTCTGTCTCCCTCCCTCTGTCTCCCTCCCTCTCCCTCTGTCTCTCTCCCTGTCTCCCTCTCCCTCCCTCTGTCTCCCTCCCTCCCTCTGTCTCCCTTCCTCTGTCTCTCTCTGTCTCCCTCCCTCTATTTCCCTCCCTGTCTCTCTCCCTCCCTCTGTCTCCCTCCCTCTCCCTCTGTCTCCCTCCCTCTGTCTCCCTCCCTCTGTCTCTCTCCCTCTGTCTCTCTTCCTGTCTCCCTCCCTGTCTTCCTCTCCCTCCCTCTGTCTCCCTCTGTCTCCCTCCCTTTATCTCCCTCCCAGTCTCCCTCTCCCCCTCTCCCTCCCTCCCTCCCTCCCTCTCTCCCTCCCTCTCTGCCCCCTCTCTGTCTCTCGCTGTCTCCCTCTGTCTCCCTCCCTCTGTCTCCCTCCCTCTGTCTCTCTCTCTGTCTCCCTCCCTCTATCTCCCTTCCTGTCTCTCTCCCTGTTTCTCTCCCTCCCTCTGTCTCCCTCCCTCCCTCTCCCTGTCTCTCTCCATCTGTCTCTCTCCCTGTCTCCCTCTCCCTCCCTCTCTCCCTCCGTCTCCCTCCCTCCGTCTCCCTCCCTCTGTCTCCCTCCCAGTCTCCCTCTCCCTCCCTCCCTCTTCCTCCCTCTCTGCCTCCCTCTCTGTCTCTCTCTGTTTCCCTTCCTCTCCCTCCCTCTGTCACCCTCTGTCTCCCTCTGTCTCCCTCCCTCCCTCCCTCCCTCTGTCACCCTCTGTCTCCCTCTGTCTCCCTCCCTCTGTCTCCCTCCCTCTGTCTCCCACTATCTCTTTCTCTTTGTCTCCCTCCCTCTATCTCCCTCCCTGTTTCTCTCCCTGTCTCTCTCCCTCCCTCCCTCTCCCTCGGTCTCTCTCCCTCTGTCTCCCCCGTCTCCCTCCCTCTGTCTCCCTCCCAGTCTCCCTCTCCCTCCCTCCCTCTTCCTCCCTCCCTCTCCCTCCCTCTCCCTCCCTTCCTCTCTGCCTCCCTCTCTGCCTTCCTTTCTGCCTCCCTCTGTCTCCCTTCCTCTCCCTCCCTCTGTCACCCTCTGTCTCCCTCCCTCCCTCTGTCACCCTCTGTCTCCCTCCGTCTCCCTCCCTCTGTCTCCCTCTCGGTCTCCCTCTCTGTCTACCTCTCCCTCCCTCTGTCTGCCTCCCTCTCTGCCTCCCTCCCTCTGTCTCTCTCTGTCTCCCTTCCTCCCTCTCCCTCCATTATGTAGTTATCACATACAGGAGCTTAATAAGCTTAGCATTGGTTGACTTTCTTGTCATTTACATTGATTTGCTTCTTATGAATGTCTTTCCTTCATCTTCTTGTATTTGTCACTCACATGGAGCATGACTTCTTTAATGTCTATTTGATTGGCTGACTTGCATCTTTCTTCTTCCTACATTAATGCAAGTACTGTTTGGGCCCAGCTAAGGACAGCTGTAGATTTGTATCAGACACCCCATGTTACAAATAAACATGGATACCATTATACAGTCCAGAACTGTGGACTGTAGGTCAACCCCCTTCAGCCATTCGCTGTTTTCATTTTATAAAGGCAGCCATTGGCTGGTGGGCTTACCTTAAATACATGACATTTTGCTGAAGGTTACATGGGGCTTTAAGTAGTCTCCTGTGAAATCTCTCCACTGTATTGCCTTCCCACTCACAATTCATTTTCGACATCCCTTCAAAACTCTCCCAGTTCAGGATGTAACCCCATAGCCACATCGCTACCTGACACAGACTTCCTTGCAATTCCACAAGCATTGTCAAGGCCAAATTATCAGTGAGCCAATGCCTGCTTTTAATGGCAAACTGCAGCTGTGCCTTGAAAGACTTACAGTCATTTTTTTTGTAAAGTTCAGAGTGGTGGCCACTGGTCTGTTTCTGCTCTGGAGCTCTTGTGATGTTTGTGCCATTGTTCCTGTGAAACACCTCTGCAGAATTACGCTTTGTGCATGTTTAATGTACTGCCTGCTGTAGGTGGACACCTATGGCTTAGAACTCTTTATTCAGTTCAATCCTGGCTCAGGACAGCATCAGACCTCCATTTTCAATGCTGAAATATGGAGGATCTGTAAGGGGCCTTTCATCAGATCAAGGAGTCAGAAGCAGCCCATCATAGCCAGGATCTGTAAGGAGCCTTCCATCAGAAGCAGCCGATCATAGCTAGGATCAGTAAGAAGCCTTCCATCAGAAGCAGCCTGTTGTAAATAAACGATGATCCAACTCCAAGATATCTTTAAGTGGTATTTATTACATTGGTAAGTTCAGAAGTCGAATTACAGTGAGCCCCACCAGGAACAGCCTTCTTGCTGCTCAGCCCATGCACCAACTGACATCCTCATTCATCCAACATTCTACAGCATCATCCACATGAACATTCCACACCACACTCACACTGGCTGAGCAGCAAGTATGACACATCCCCCTTCTTTGCAGTAAACAAAAACATAATGCAATGGTCCAAGAAAAAGTACACACTGATAAAATGTACATGGATGGAAATAGCAAGAGAAACCATCGCAAAGGCCTGAAGGTAACTGAGGGCATACCAGTTAAGATATAAAGCAAATATAGAACAGTACAATAGGCATGCAAGGTAACAACAAAAAGCAAAGAAAGCACAGGAGAATGTAACAAATTGCTTGCATGTTAACAAAAGATGATGAATGATAGAAATGGACAATGCCTACCCATGTACTCACATTAACGAAAACAACAAACTAGACAAGGTAAAAACTGTCTTTGAGAAAACAAAAAGACAACACATACACACATCCTCTCCCTTCCTACACAAAACAAACAAAACTTCTACCTTTCCACAAAAAACAAACAAGCTCGCCTTCTACTACACCACACATAACCGACCAAACCCCTTATGTCACAAACAAACCAGCTAGCTAGGCTGAAATGTACATGAACACACAGGGAACCAAACCAAAACAGTGCAGTAGCAATCACCCGACAACAAAACAAAAATGCACAAATACACCAAGGTTGAAACATGGCCGCAACCACACAAGAGTGGAACAAACGCCAACATAAGTGCACAAATACACTATAGTGAAACAATACCGCACCCACACAAGGGTGGAAGGAACACCAAAACAAGTGCACAAAAACGATATATAAAAAAAAACGTGCCACAACCACACAAGAGTGGAAGGAACGTCAACAGAAGTACTCAAATATAGAACAGTAGGACAATTCCGCAACCACACAAGAGTGGAAGGAACGTCAATGCAAGTGAACAAATATACAATGGTAAAACAATGCCGCAACCACACTAGAGTGGAAGGAACGCCAAAACAAGTGCACAAAAAACTACCGTAAAACAATGCCGCAACCTCAAAAGAGTGGAAGGATCACCAATACAAGTGCACAAATAAGTCGCAACCACACAAAAGTAGAAGGAAGAACAAAGTAAGTGCAAAAGTAAAATATAGCAAAACAATATCGCAACCACACAAGAGTAGAAGGAAGACCAGTGCCAGTGGGTGTTTCCTAAAGTCAACCACCTAGTGACTCTTCCCCAGTCAACTCAAACATCACACCTAGTAGGTGCCTCAGTACAGCTACTTGCGCCCCCTTATGCTCCAGGGCATCCCCCTCAAGGGGTGCCTCCTCCTGGACCATGGCCCCTGCCTCTTCTCTTTAAGGCAGGCACCTGGGCCACTATTTCAGGCTCCAGGTCCTCTTGAACACCTTTACTGGCTGCCATAGACCGAGTGGTCACACAAGCCCACTCAGGCAGACTCAACATCTCCAAATGTGCCTGACGTTCCACCTCCTTCAAGAGGGAACTCTCCAGGTCATTCCCCACCAGACAGTCTACAGGCATGGACGGACTTACAATGACCTTCACGGAACCTGGGACCCCTCCCCCCCCCCCCGCTCAAAGGGAACTGGCTCCACCTTGCAGAGACACACAGAGTTGTCTGCTGTAACTACAGGGTGAAGTACATTGGGAATTACCTGCTCCTCAGACACCACTGACACCTAACAGATGTCAAACTGACTCCTGTGTCTCTCAGAGCATCCACCCTCCTTCCATTGATGGTCACCCACTGCCTGTACTTCTTAGTATTCTCAGGTAGAGAGGCTTCCTGGACCATCTCCCGATCTCCTAATGAGATCAGGGTCATAACTGCTTGGTCCTCCCCATGCCAAGGACTCAATTCCTCCCCCAACGCTATACTCACTAAACCCAGTGTTGGAGCACCAGTGGGTGCAGGTGGTTTCTTGTGGCATTTAGGTGCAATGTGACCCACTTCTTTACAGAAATAACAAGTAGGAGGATGTAGGCGGTCCCACTTGCCCATAGGGGACCAAGGCCCCTTAACCTTGGGGGACTGGGACCCTTTTACCTGGGAACTACTTTGTGGCTCTTTAGAGAACTCCTTGTGGTTACCCTTGTCTTCCCCACCTTCTGTGGGGGACCCTGTCCACTTTTGGAAGTGGTACCTCCAATCCCCTTGAGGACCCTGGTGCTGGTCCAGCGGTCCGCCTCTTCAGCAAGCTTACCGGGATCAGTCAGCTTACTGCCCAAAAGATGCTGGCGCAGCTCTGGAACACACAGACTACTCAAGTGATCCCAACTAATTAAGGGCCATATGAATCAAGCTGTTTTGCCATCGCAAACACTGCGAATCGCAAAAAAACAGTGTTTGTGATCGCAAAACAGAGTCTTCCTATGTATGAAAGGGACTCGCCTCGCAAAAACGTTATTCACAAAATAGGCGATTAGCAATTTTGCGAACCAGAGAATCTGCAAAAAATCAGCGATTTTGCTATCTGCGAGACGTTATTAGCAATATTTGCTAATACCTTGACCGCAAATAGTGAAATCGCAAAGAGATGTATGTAAAATTCGCAAATTGCGATTATGCAAATTTCTCAATTTAGCACATCGCAATTACCACCAACTCTGAGCAGGTGGTAACCAGGTGCAACCTATTTAAACAGACCCACAATGCTACAGGGGGATTCACAATGGCTGCGCTGTATGTGATAGACAGGATGTTGTGAATCAGAGCTGCTGCACAGAGAAGGAGACCCCAGGAAAGGATATTCAGAGAGGGCATCACCCTGTTCCAGCAGACCGAGGAGGAAATCCATGTGAAGTATAGGCTGGACGCAGACAGCATCATGGACTTAATAGAGGAGCTCAAACCCATACTAGAACACCCCACACACAGGGCACACATCCTTCCCACCCATGTACAGGTCCTGTGCTCATTGCACTTACTAGCATCAGGGGTTTTCAGTGGGTGATAGCTATAGCAGGAGGGATCTCCTAGAGTTGCCTGTCGCGCTTCTTTCATGCTTTCCTGGATGCAGTGGTACAGAGGCTGCATCACCCCATCCAATTCCCCTGCACACAACAGGCACTAGATCAGACTAAGCAGGATTTCTACCAGATAGCCCAATTCCCCCACGTAATTGGCTGCATAGATGGGACCCATGTCGCACTCTCACCCCCATCACAGAATGAGTATGTGTTCAGGAACCGCAAATCATATCATTCCCTGAACATACAGGTAGTGTGCAATGCCAAACATGTCATCACTGATATTGTTGCTAAATACCCGGGCAGCACACACGACTCATTCATGTTTCACCACAGTGGAATATACCAATCTCATAAACACCAAAGCATACCAGACCAGAGTAACTATAGAGTTCCTTAATCAATTAAACTTCCTTAAAAAGCACAATTCACAATCATTTGGTCCAATCTCCTATGTGTTCTTTCAACGACCAGTCCAAAAAGTAGTCCATATCCAATGATTTTTTCAGTTATCAATTTTTTAATTCCAGATACACACGGCAGCCGACGAGCGCTATACGGACAGACGCTTGCGGGATGCCGTGGATTGGAAAATGACTTAACATGGTACTGGGACGTTCGGACTGATCCCGTCGTATATTTCTGAGGGCAATTAAATGTGAATTGTAGTCACTATGCATACCATAACGACTATGTTTTATCTATCTGGAGGAAATTAAAGCTTTTAGAAAGTCACTATATCACCAAATAAGTAATTGGTTCTGACAATTGTATAAACATACAAAGGGAGAATAAGCCTTGAGGAAGTCCAGCTGGGCGAAACGTGCGTTGGCTGCCGTGTGTATCTGGAATTAAAAAACCTTCCAGTGCATCCAACCATCCAGTACTGGATTCCAGTTTCTTGAAGGTCCTGAATTTCTGTCGGTATTGTTCAGGAGTGAGCCCATACCTGAGGCATAAAGCCTCCTTCATGTTGGCGGAGGTCAGGGTTCCCGCCCTCTCTAAAGGTAGTAAAACATCCCTCCCTGAAGCCTCAAAGTGTTTCCATAGGCCCGCCACACCAATACTTCTCAAGCACCTCATTCATCCTCAGTGTGGTCTCATATGCCGTGAACCACACATAAATATCATCATCCCTTTGGTAATCTCGCACTAAGTCTTTGGGAATGTACACCTTACCCGCTGGCACTGGTTGTGTGCTGCCACCATTCGAACTGGACTCCACCTGTTTAACCTTAATGTCCAGTTCCCTCATGCTTAACTAATGAGCTAAGAGAATCTTCTTCTCTTCCAAGGCGAGAGCGTTCCTGCTCTCCTCTGCTCGCTTTTCACTTTCAATGAGCAGTTTTTTCTCTTCTGCTTGAGCCTTAAGTTTTAAAATCTCCAACTGATGCTCTCTAACCCTTTGGTTTTCCTCCAGCTGCTCTGGGGAAAAACTCCTCCCTGAATGGTTACTACCAGCCCCTGAGGCTGGTCCTTCCACCAGCAAATCCTGTGGACCAAATCCATTCCCTGGGTCATCCTCATTCACCTCAACATCACCTGTCTCCTGAGCCTCTTTGGCTTCCCACCAGGCCCTCAAGGCCGTTTGCAGCTCCTCCTTCTTGGCTCTACTTTTCATGGGACATCCCAAAGCTCTGCAGAATTGCCTCAATTGATCAACTTTGTAGGTAAGCAATGCCTCAATGTCGAATTCCAATTCTGCAGCCTCACTGGCTTCTTGACTCCTTTGAGACATGATGTGTGGCTTAAAGGCCTCTCAAAAATAGAACCAAAAATCATAACACAATATGTGGTTGCGATGTGGTCTGCGCTAACTAATGATGTACACCAATCACTGTGAGTGAATTTGCAAATACATGTTCAAATCCCCAACCGCTGACCACCAATGTTAGAAGTGGGGGTCTCTAGTTGGCTGAGGTAGGTACCTTAGTCCAAATAGGGACCCTTGCTTCTAAGTCAGGGAAAGGAAGGACACCTTCTCAGATAGTCCCTACTCACCCCCTCGGTAGCTTGGCACGAGCAGCCAGGCTTATCTCAAAGGTAAATGTGTAAAATATTTGCAACCACGCTCATAGTAACACAGTGATAACACCACAAATGGACACCACACGAGACTCATAAAAACAATTATATGTTTATAAAGAAAAGATACGCCGAGACCAAACGATAAAAATCCAACATATGTGTATTTGTAATATTTCACCTTGCCGGTTATTAGGCCAGCAAGCACTGGTAGATTCTTTCAGTACTAATGCAATGCTATGTAGTTCGTAATGCTAGAATCAGGAAATTCGTAATGCACCAATCAGGCAGTTCGTAATGCAAAAATAATGCAATTCGTAATGCAACAATCAGCAGTCCATAATGCAAAAATAATGCACTTCGTAATGCAACAATCAGGCAGTTTGTAATGCAAAAATAAGGCACTTCGTAATGCAACAATCAGGCAGTTCATAGTGCAAAAATAAGGTACTTCGGCACCGATCGCGGTGCTCTGTATGGTCTCTATGCCACTCTTACTGACTCGCGGTCAGCTACTGCGAAAACATGCACCCAACACTGTTATGATGGAAAACAAAGTGCGATTCCACACTCCGTCCCCGGTCCTGACACTCGTCGGCATGTACGGGCCGCGCTACGGACTTGAGCGGAGGCTCACGCTGCAAAGATGGGAAAGGCTGAGAGCATTTATCTCATAGCCCGCACCCCGCCCCAGGCGGTGACACACGAACGCTTCCTGAGTGTTATCTGGGGGGTGTGATCACACTCTTCCTCTCCTCGCGTCTTGGGCCTCCAGTGCGACTTCGTTGATCTTGGGCAGCGGAACTCGGACCCCCAACAATAATGGTTTGAGGTCTCTCCATGGCAAAGGCAGGCTCGGGCCAGCGGTGGTGACTTCTTGCAGCTCCTCTGGGGATGCCGGTCCTGGCCGATGGCAATGACAATCGCAGCACTTCTGGTCACGCTGTTGATTGAAGCAGAGAACAAGACTGCTCCGGGACACACAGTCATGGGGCAATTCTCACAAAGGTCTCTGGCTGCAACAGGGCACATGCACACAGCGTCGCTGAGACTCACTTGATCTCCGGGTGTACACGATCACAGGGCAATCCTTGCAAAGGTCTCAGGCTGCATGAAGCACATGCACACAGCGTCGCTGAGACTCACTTGGACTCCGGGTGCACATGATCACATGGCAATCCTCACGAAGGTCTCAGGTTGCACGAAGCACACGCACAGTGCGTCGCTGAGACTAACTTGGACTCCGGGTGCACACGATCACGGGGCAGTTCTTACAAAGGTCTCAGGCTGCACAAAGCATATACACACAGCGTTGCTGAGACCCACTTGGAAACTTTTATGTTCCTGAGTTTCCGCAACAGGGAGCCAGCTCTCCTCGGGCCCTTGGAGACACGTTACTTCGGGACACAGCACACAGCAAAGTCCTTTCAAGCAGGGGGACTCAGCAAAGGGGGATATTCTCAAGAACATGTGAAAACTACTGCAAAAGTAGCTTAACGCAACTCTTCACATCGCAGTCTATCGTGGGAAAATAAAACAGTGGTAACGCGGCATTCCTAAGCCTGTGGCACCATGCGATAGGCGCACGATAACTCGTCAAAAGTCCGCAACAAAGTCAACGCGACACCGCAAAAATGCAAAACATGAACACAAAAAAAGCTGTGATGAGGCCAAGCATGATACAAAATTAAGCCAAAACCAGCTTCAGGCCTGTAATTCATATGCGTCATGCGGGAAAATGCACCATAAAAGCAACAAAAAAAAAACACACCGAAACCAAATCAAACTGCGTAGCACCATGGATGCACCCAGACTGAGTGCAGAGGACAACCCGAGTCCCACAAGCCCCACGGAGGACCAGCCAGTAACCCCGTGCTCGGGAACGGGCAAGGAGAAGAGGAAGAGGAAGACAGGGTTCAGTCCGCAGGAAGACCGGATCATCGTCACTGAGGTGATAGAACACTACCAACAACTGTTCGTCAGCTCCACTGCCACATTGGCAACACAAACAGATATATGGCAGTCCATCGTCAACAACGTGAATGCAGTCAGAGTATCGAGGAGGTCAATGAAGGATATCAAGAGGCGCTGGCATGAAGTGCACAGCCAAACCAAGGAGAAACTCGCTGCCAATAGTAAGGCAGCAAAGGCGACTGGAGGTGGGCCTCCTGCACCACAGGAGGAGCGGGATGAGCTGTAGGAAATGGTAGCCACAGTCATCAGTGCGGAGACGGTGCAAGGAGTTGGTGGTCTGGACACAGCTCGATATGACCTAACCCTGACGACAACAGGGTGAGTACCGACCAGGGCCTGGGGGGACGGAGGGAGATGGGCACAATGGTGCACATGCACAATTATGTGTAGCACACTGCACACCCAAAATGAATGAAGAACATGTCACTGACACCCTTGGCACACTACAGCACACATAGAAACACCAAGTAGGCCCCCGTCCACAATGTGCACAAATGGGCCCCCCTCCATATCACCAATGCCACAACCTACCCATGCACATGTGCTGAATCCAGAAAAACAGAGGGTCTGTAAGACACACGGACTATGCAATTGACACTGCATGACAGATTGCATGACGGCAGTGAAAATACATGACATGGTGCACGAGACGACTTTGAGGTGGCTGAGTGTGGACCACATCCGTATGGGAGCAGGTCACACTCTGACACATCCACGTGCACCTACAACCCATGACGTCAAAAACACATCTGCAGACAAAAAATGTTCAAGAGTACAAAATATGTCCAAGAGTACACATGACCCAAGTTGCAAACATCACAGCACCCAAAAAGCACACAAGTCAAAGGCACACCGACTCAAAGGGACAAGAGGACGCCAAATCAGAGCTGCAGGGCAACAATGCAGCACACAGACATAGCAATCACAGCACATCAACATTGACGACAATGTGGTACAAAGTGCAACACTTACACCACAGGACAGAGGACACAACTGGTGCCTCTCATGCGTAGATACTGGCCAATTACATCTGGCATTGCATGACACCGTGTGATGAGAATGAACGAGTACAACCTCACATCCATCATGTAGTCGAAATGTCCATTGTCCACTGTCTACCATCAAATAGCCAGCTCTTCCAAAACATTCACAATGTACATTGTCATGCAGTCTGTATGTAAACATGTACAGTACGTCAACATACATGGAACACACTGTTAACCTGCATCTCCCCGTCACATTGCAGAGGGACAATCAACACCTCCTGCAGAGCAGACCACACATCTCTACAGTGATGATGAAGAGGACACCCTGCACATTTGCCCAGACACCCTCCAAATGGCTCGTTGACATCCTCCGCACCCCATCCCCAGGAGCAGGGTAGCCCAGCTGCACAGACCACATAGCAGGAAGCACACACCACCACGGCTGGCCCAAAGGACCCCCACGACCAACACATGGAATTCCAACGCCGTGTGTTAGCGTGCCAGGAGGAGTTGGCTGATCAGCTTCGGTGGGTTTCGACCTTGTGGCAGCCAAACTCGATGCCATACGTGGGTGTCTGAATCCCATCAGGGACCACATACAGTCCCTAACGGACAACCCCTGTCCGCACCATGCTCACTGACAATCCTTGGCTGGCCTCGCTGGGGCCATTACTCGGATACAAGAACTGTCTAGTCAGACAGGCTCTAGCGATGACAGCACGGAGTTGGCACAGATGCGGAGGACAATGGAGACCATGGAGTGGATGTAGGCTGGGAGTAGTGCTGCCACGGCTGAACACCAGTGACATGAAGCTGGAATCTTCCAGGCCTTGCAAATCCTCATCTTGCCATAGCTGCCACAGAGCCTGTCCCAGATAACTGCTGCAGGAACTTCGACACACACATCTCCACCCCCTGATGTGTCATTGGCACACAGTGATGCAGCCATATCACCTTCGCACCCTGATGTGTCGGTGGCCCACAGTGATGCTGCCATAACACCACCACACACACCTGACACACCGGACACAAAAGACATCTCAGAGGAGTAAGATGTGGAGGGTAATGACTGTGTGAGGAAAGAGGTAGTAGCATCTGTACCCACCACATGGCCTGTCCCTGCATGGTTCATCTCTATGCATTATGCCCTGGAACAAAACCTCCCACTCTCCCCAGAACACTCTGCAACATTCTCCTGGACCCCTACATGGACTGCCATATCCTCTCTTCTACCAATGACACAGACATCCGGCTGTGGGCTGAACTCTTGAAACGGATGTGGTCCGTGGGCTACGCTGCCGACTTTGGTGCTGGAAACCAGAGTTCGAGCCTCGAGGTCGCGTCCACATCCTGTGATTCTGGGCAAATCACTTAATCTCCCCGTGCCTGAATGTGTAATGTAAGTACGGTGCTATGTAAAGTGCTCCAATACCTTCGGGTCGAGTTCACGCTATATAAATATGCAAAAAAAACAAAAACTCTTCCTCTTCAGATTAACTTTGCATTCCCCCAAGGACTGGGGTTGGCCCACCACTGGGCAACCATGTCATGTGGGCTTGAACTGGCCATGTACCCCTCCAGCTCCGGGATTCCCCAGAATGTGAATAAAACATTCCAAATCACACAGATGTGTCATGTCTATGTTCACTCACGTGTACAAGAATTGATGAATGTAGGGACGTTGATTGCACTAAAAGGTACACCCTGGTAAATGTCATCAATGCGCATGGCGAGCCTGACCCACATGGCCAATTAGATGAATGTGAAGGTGTGAACTAGCTGTGGCCTCATTGCACATGAACAACAATCTCGCATCCCCCAACGTAGCCCCACGTCCATGTATTATATAGGGCTGTGTGTGTAAATGTCAGAATCAGTATACCGCCTGCAGTAGTGTCCCCCATCACATTTAGCATCTATTCAGATGACCTACTCACACACATCAGTGTGGACACAGCCTGTTCTAATGGAGCATATTGATCCACATGGCAAGAAGTTGGACACCATACTCACATTGCTGAAGACACGTAAGAGCACTAGTCTACCAGCAACTATCACAAACAAAATGTGTGGCTCACAGTGGTGGAGCTGCCAATAGGGATTCACCACCTATGTACCAGAGGCAGTCTGTCCCTCCTTGTGTACGGACAATGCTCATTGAGGCACACGATGTGTCAAACTAATCAACACTCTTCACAGTTGTACACTGGTGAAGTTGTGTAGACTTTATTAGCATGTGCGTGTCAGTACAGGCAAGTGATGGGACACAACAGGCAGACAGATGCTTAAGACACTTACAGGCAGAATAGGAACGTGTCGAGGTGCAAGGAATGGGGTGGCAAAAATGAACACATATCCTTACGGTTGGCAACGGTCTCAGCTCACCTTGCCTTGCTGGTCAAGTCATGTGATGTTTGGTGTCTGCTCATTGCCCCGTGTCAGGGGACACAACTCACAGCCCATGGGATCTGCATGGAGCTGTACAACCGAACTGCGCTGACTGTGTGTTATGCTGACAGTGAGCAGGTGTAGGGGACCAACGAGGTCACATGTCGTGCTACATTGCCATGTGTGTAGTCTCCCTCCAGCAGTATGTCAGGTTTAGGAATGTTGCAAAGCGACGCTGTGCAGCTCCGCCCATGGGGCTGCAGCACCTTGCACAGATGTGTGACAATACGCGTAGGTGCATGCACATGCATTCTGAGTCCGAGCAAATGCAGACTAGTCCACTGTTTTTCTGGCTTATGTGACCATTCCTCCATGATGAAACACGGTGTTGGGACCTGTGCTCTGGGTGTCAATCAGTTGTGGCTGCAGGAAGGTAGTTACTTGTCCATGAATGCGAGCGCTGCTTCAGAGGCAATCAGTTCCAGAAGTACGTCGTTCTCGAATTCAAGGAACACGAGGGAGAGCCAATCCATTAACTGGTCCGGACAGATGTGCTCCGACCACGCAGTTTCACCAATCCGCAACACAGCCCAATAGGGAAGCGCCTCGATGTGGTCATTGCACACAATGACTTGTGCAATTTCCCATCCACTGCTGCTGGCACAGACACCACATATCAAGGCATCCCATGCCCGGGTATCCCCATTGCACTCCTGTTCGTGGGCCAACAGGGGGTGCACACAAAAGTCATAATCCAGTTCAGCTACCGTTGTGTTGGATAGGCAGACCTCCATGACGTACACAAGCCGGAAACTCAGACGGTAACTGATTCGCAAAACTGCCATTGGCAGAGCTCCCAACAGATGCAGCATTTGTGCACGATACAGTTCCACGTGACTGGGGTTGTGCATGTGCCCAGGATTGCCTGCCATTTCATTTGTTAGTCTCGTACCGCCGGCACACCTCAGACCGGCGGCAGTTCTGTGGACAATATGCCACAGCTCGGAGCAATGAGTCGTATGTGTGTTCAACGTTTGGACGTATGAGTTGTCTTTTTTACCGATGTGTTGGGGGCATGCATTGCAGGTGTAGCTCGAGCAGGGACAAATGTGTGTGGGGTGTGGACACATTGCTCTTTCATTAGCGCAGTTCGTAGTGTGGGATTCGCCAGAGTCTGGTATTGTATCTCACTCAGGGGGTGCCGGGTACATTGGAGACCAAGGTCAGAGGCTGGGATATCCTTCCACCTTGTGTATTGAGACAAAGGAGCTTTCATACCTAATTTTAGTCTGACTACTGCTTGTATTTCTGTAATGTTATGTGGCCTTTGCGCTGAAATTGTTGCAAGGCCTTAGATTTTGGGTGCACCAATTGCGAGACACACGCAACAGTTGGCATGTATGTGCCAAGGGTCCAATTGTCCTTGCGCTCCTTGTTCAGTCTCTCTCTCTCTCTCTTTCTCTCTCTCTCTGTCCTTTGATGAGTGCCTGACACACCTTCTTATCTGGGATATTGTCTTACAGGCTGTCACTTACAGATTGTCCAGGGATGACCCGCCATGACTCTTCCAAATAGTTGTTTGGTGAGAAATTTGATTGTGATATTTTGTTTGGACTCTCAATGGTGAATGGTTGATTCAGCTTTTACTGTACTCGCATGACTGTTAGTTGTTGTGATTCTGCGGCATCAGGCGAATGATTTTGTTCATCATTTTGTGACGTTGATGTGCAATCTCTTGGTCTGGGGGAGGTGGGGTGTGCCCGGGGTTGGGCTCCGGGGCTGGGGGGTGATATGGGGGTGGGTGGCGGTGGATGTTGTGGCCCTCCTGGGTGTCCGAGCTACATGATCGTTGGCTCCTTGGCATCTGTTGTTCTTCAGGTGTGGCTCTGAGCTGGGCTCCCTTTTCTGGTGCAGGTTGCAGTCCGACTTTGCACCAGGTCAGAGCAGGTGTTCATTTCCTGCTGCTAACGCGCCTTATCGCATGTTTTGTGTTCTTATCGCCGATCTGGCTGGTCTTTGAGAATGTTGAGGTGTGGTGTTTTTGCGGCTTTTTGCTCGGGAACGCCTACTCTACATCTCATTAGTGATAGTTGCCGGGGTCATCCGTGGCGATGTTACTTGAGGATGCTATTGCCGGAAAACTGCTGGTATCGGCTGTTAGCACCAGCTTGTGAATGGGGTGGTAAATGTATCGCGACTTTGGCTGCGCTAAAGTTCCGATAACTCGGCGATAGCTCCTTGAGAATATGGCCCAAAGTCCCTTAGCCTCTCCTTAGTTAAATCAGCAAACTGCAGGCCAGCCCAGAACACACAGCAAGGGTCAGTCCATCTCTTCAGTCTCTTCAGCTGTTCTTCCTTGGCAGAGGTTCCTCTTGACCGCAAAGTAGTTTCAATCCTTTTCAGTCTTGATCAGTCCAACCATCAGGGGTGTCAGCTCTCATTGTTATACCCCTAAATGTCTTTGAAGTCTTTGTGTTCAAGGGGCACTGACCCCTGTCCAAATCAGTTCTGGGTGTCTCCCTGCCAGTGCCACCTTCATCCTTTGATAGTGGGGGTCTGGGTCCTTAATCACTCAGCAGGAGATGGAACAATTGTTTTATGGCTGCAGCCCAGGCCTCTTCACAGCCAGGGGCTACTCCTCCACCCTACACTCCAGATGCAGGTCAGCCATGGTGGTCTCACCTACTCCTCCCCTGGGTCAAGACATTCCCCAGATCCAATCCATTCAAATCCAGACAGTCACTCCACAACCAGGCAGAGACACACAGAATTGTTAGAACAAAAAAACAGCCACTTCTAAAAGCGTGGTTTCTATACACGCAATTCAAAACCACCTTCACAAAAAGTTGTGTTATTAAATTGTGAGTTCAGGCACACTAAACTTCACCTCTCCATCTTAAGCCTATGGGAAGATAGACTGGAAACATATTACACAGCCTCTCCCATGCTGTCCTATGGGCAAGATGGCCTTGCAACAGTGAAAAACAAAAGAAAGAGTATTTTACTTTAAGGACATGGTACACACCTTAGTACATGTCCTACCTTTCACATACACTGCACCCTGCCCAGGGGGATACCTTGGGCCTACCATAGAAGTGTCTGGTGTGCATAAAAAGGGAAGGGCAAGGCCTGGCATGTGGGTGTACTTGTCAGGACAACAAGGCAGTTTAACAAACTGTGCGCAGGCAGTGCAGTGGCAGGCTTGAGTTCTCTCTTTAGGGCTACTTGTGTGGGTGGCACAATTAGTGCTGCAGGCCCACAAGTAACATTTGAATTACTAGCCCTGGCACACAAAGTGCACTTTATTAGGGACTTTACTAGTAAAAAAGAAATAAAACAATTATGGACAACCAATTACCATAACACTTTATACAGGGAGCACTTGCACTTTGACACTGGTCAGCAGTGGCAAAGTGCCCAAATCATCTAAGCCAGTAAAACGAAATCCACCACAGCATCTAAAATAGAGGAGGTAGAGGCAAAAAGTCAGCAGTAACCACGCCAAGAAATGCCAGGTCTCACACGCAGACTCTGGGGACACTTTTCCCTTGACTCACTTCCCAGCGTGGACCAAGGGAACCCCTCTTCCTTGTGACACTTCCAAACAAGGACTCTCGTTGAAAGTCACATTCAATGTTCCTTATGTAATGGAACTGAAGCTATGCTGAGCGGTCAGAATTGAAAGTCTGATTTCAATGTTCCTCAGGTAAATGCAGCTGGTGCTATGCTAGGCGCACTTAAAAGGTACTATGATTTTCAAGGCTCCTTCGCTTAATACAAATGGAGCTATGCTAGGCACTCTCATTGAAAGTCACTTTCAATGTTCCTTAATGGAACTGAGGATATGCTAAGCGGTCAGAATCGAAAGTTTGATGTCAAGGTAAAGTTTTAAAAGCCCTGCTTCGGGTCAGCCAGCAAGGTATATATACGGTATATTACCCGTTATTCTTGTAGTTCCACAAACGAAGCCTTGCAAATGCGAACATATCCCTGCTTGTTAAAGCATGCAGACAGCCTGGTTAGCCCGCTCTAATTTCATACCACATTTTGTGGTAGAACTTACTCGTGGGGTACGAATGTGTCTAGTTAATCTGAAGCGCGAGGAGCCCAATGCTGCGCATTCATGGAGGGTACATTATTTTGCCACGGAATGGTCAAACCATTGACGTTTTCAGGTTGAAGCATGACTACTTAGTATGGGCATTACGTCAAGACATTTCAAGCCAGGGTGATGTCACGTCAATATACTCCAAGTCTTTGATGTCAGTCTCGCGAGGCGCCTGCCTCTGTGGGGTCACTTACATGCATTATCCGTACTTATGATGTCACTACATCCCAGGCCTCGTCATCACACCTTCGCGAGTGTCTTAGGCAAGCGAGTGCTGTTACAAATATGAATTAGGAGTCTGTTGTCTAGTACCCATAGGCACGCGTGTGGTGTTACAAATATGAATATCAATTAGGAGTCTGTTGTCAAGTTGTATTGTATTGTATTGTATAGTGCTTTTGTATAGCGCAACTGTCACCCAACGGGTATCCTGGCGCTTAGAGACAAAGATGGTTAGAACATGTTAAACGTTCAATTCAGCTAGACAGGAAGTTACTGTCTGTTATTGGCGAATAGCCAAGTCTTGAGGCCTCTTCTAAACCCCATTAAGGATCCGGCCAGTCTCAGTTCTTGGGGGATCTTATTCCAGAGACAGGCGGCTGCCGTGCTGAAGGCCCTGCCTCCCATCCTTGCTAGTTTGATTTTAGCGACGGAGACTAGGCCTTCACTGGAAGATCGAAGAAGTCTTTTAGGTTCATACCATGAGAAGCGCTCTCGCAGAGGTAGCGTCCCTGTATTGTGTAAGGCTTTGTAGACCAAGACCAGGGATTTAAAAGTAATTCTGTCTTTTACAGGTAGCCAGTGTAAATCCCTCAGTGCCTGTTGCACAGAGGAATCACGTTGTCGATTCAGTGCCATTTTGGCTGCCGTAGACAGGATTTGTTGCAGCCCCTGCACAATGTATTGGGGAGCACCCAAATACAAGGAGTTACAGTAATCCAGTCTACTCAGAATTACACTCTGGACCACTAGAGGCCTCGCCTCACTTGGTAAGAGTGGAAGAATTTGGCGGAGAGCTCTCAGCAGGGAGAGGCAGGTGCTGATTGTTTTGTTGCCTGAGTTTGCATCTGGAGGTTCTCATCCACCATGACCCCCAGATTGCGGACCGTTTTAGCAGCTTCTATAGGGGCATCCTCTGGTCGGAGCCTAAACTCACCCAGAAGAAGGTTAGGTATTCTGGCAGCATGGCATAGCAGCAACTCAGTTTTATCTGCGTTCAGCTGCAGGGAATTAGTCTTCAGCTAGTCTGTGACCAGCCCCATACATTCCTGAAAGGAGCTTATGGGTACCGCATCTTCACCTTCAAGGGAGAACAGCAGTTGAATGTCGTCCGCATAGGTGACCACTTCGATCCCGAAGGATTTTATGATGGGGATCAGTGGGCCTAGGTATACATTAAAAAGGATCGGGCTAATTGCCGAGCCCTGAGGTACACCGTAGCGAACCGGGGACCAGGGGGAGGTGAAGGGTGTCATCATGACTGCCTGGTGGAGTAGTATTTATAGTTCTACCGGGATCTGGGGCTGCCAGTGCCCCTGTTATGGAGTTTAAGGATTAGGGTGTAGGGGGGGCCCGGGGGAAAGCATCCGTCCAATAAGCCTACTCCGGTAGAGTAGCATTTGTAGTTTACCAGGATCTGATCTGTGGCTGCCAGTCATTGACCTTGCCATAGGCTCTAGAGGGGACATGCAGAAAGTAAAGTATATACATTTGTAGATTACGTTAGGAGTGGAATTTGTATTAGAGCAGGTTAAGGTTAGTCAAGTGACATGTATCGACCAATGTATCTGGACTTTCTGCGTAAAGTGTACATAATAAAAATGAATAATCAATGTTTTAATATGTAATAAATACAGCCGGGGGGGTCACTCCCCCTAATCCAAAACAGTGTGGTTTGAAATGCTTGCCCTGGGGGGGCGGGGTACCCATCCATCCAAGGGCAAATTTGGGGGTTTCTTCTTTAAAAGGGGTCGTAGGCAAGTACCAGGCCATAGAATCTGGCACATCGAGGTTGGGGCCGACCGGTCTTGTGGTCACTGGTGGGGCTCAGGGCTGCCAGCTTGCTGTACACACCAAAGATAGTTCCAAAAGGAGCTTCTCCAAGTTGTTCTTCTAAACTTCTAGTTACTTTAGGCTTCAAAGTTACCCTTCAGGTAGCATACGCAGGTTCATTTCAGTAAAGTCGCCAAAATGTTGTAAATAAACAATGATCCAACTCCAAGATATCTTTAAGTGGTATTTATTACGTTGGTTAGTTCAGAAGTAGAATTATAGTGAGCCCCACCATGAGCAGCCTTCTTGCTGCTCAGCCCATACACCAACTGACATCCTCACTCATCCAACATTCCACAGCATCATCCACACGAACATTCCACACCACACTCTCACTGGCTGATCAGCAAGTATGACACAGCCAATCATAGCTCCAGACTTCTGCTCTCCTGGTAAGCCCCTCCAATGAGGATTTACCCTGCTTATATCAAAACAAAAACGTGATTTCATAAGACCATTTCAGCAGTTTGTTTTGGCTGCCCGCTTCAGTTATCGTCTCTGATGAAATTAACTCTTCACAGGTTAGATGAGAACTGAGAAGACACGCCTTGCATTACCATCTCTTACTGCACTGCATTTAACGAACCTTGGGGCATATCAACAAGGGCTTTATCTCTGCTTTTTTGGCTTTAAAAGCCAAAAAAGCAGAGATAAAACTAGCACCCTATCAACAACAGGGTGCTAACACGCAAATTTGCATGTTAGCACCCTTTTACTCTACGCGTTCCCTTGCATCTCTAATGAGATGCAAAGGGGGCGTTCCAGAGTAAAATAATATGAGAAATGTCGCTAAGTGACATTTCTCCTATTATCAAGAATGTCGCTAACCCTGTTAGAGACAAAAAAAGCAGCGCTAACCGCGGTTAACGCTGCTTTTTTACGTCTGCTAATTTTCAGACTTAGCCATGATATCCTATGGAAGGAGGATATCATGGCTAAGTTTGCCTGTCCCTATCAACAAGGTAACGTGTGATTATCGCTGGGTTTCCAGCGATAATCTCACGTTATCCTGTTAGCGTGTAGATTTTTATCGCTATTGAGATAAGCGTTGCTAATAGCACACTATCTCAGCGATAAAAATTCACGCTAGCCGGCGATAATTATCCTCACGCTAAGAGCGCTGAGCGATAATTATCGCCGGTTGTTGTTGATATGCCCCCTTGTTCTCATGTTATACCGCCCTAGTTACCATTTTTATCAGCTCATTAGAACAGTGTACTCAAAAATTGAAAACTCGACTGGCAAACGCCCTTCTAGTTTAGGAGCGGTGGGCTAATAGAACTTTCCAAAGGTGTTATAAAACGATTCTCACAGTCCCAAGAAAAAGACGGTTTTTAATACAAACACGGCATGTTATTTAAAGGATTAATTCACATCTGCTGCTCTATACTGCACACGAGATCCTTTGGCCTGTGCAGGTATTCTTTGCTATGAAATAGAAAGTACGATTCCTGAACACTCGCAGCAGTGCCAGAAAGGGGAGAGGAGTTGGCCTAGCGGCTTGGGCGGTCGACCTGGAATCTGTGGAACCGGATTCGAGTCTCGGCAAGGACGCGCAACATCCTGTGATTCTGGGCGAATCACTTAATCTCCCCGTGCCAAACAAAAATGAATGTTTCTTCATGTAATGTAACTGGTGTTTTTTGTAAAGCGCTCCGATACCTTCTGATCAAGTTCGCGCTATATAAAACTCCGTATTAATTATTATTAGAATAGGGAACGAGACACTTAGCTATTTTTTAATGTGTCCAATAATGTAGTAAGTGTATGAAAGTCCCTAATGCAAGAAAGGAAAATAGCTCCCCATGTGTGCCTAGTCTGCAGATATACATCCATCATAAAGGTGCAATGGGCACTTGACACTACTCTGTGCTGGTGCCACTGCACCTGCTGTGTTAGTAATAGGTACACCCTGTTGCTCATGAGCACAAAACGTGGTCAAATTAATGGGCTAGGATTAAATCCTGGGCCCCTAGATCCATAATTTATCCACAGGCCGACATCTTTTCTAGCGGTGGGCGTAACTTGCGTAATTCCGTGTAGCATAATCACGCAGTTTTAGGTAGAATTCAGCAAGGTCACGTTCGAATTACACAAGAAGAGTAATTATGTGTTTAGCGTTATATCTTAGCACAAAAGGCCCCCTTGTGTGCAAAATGGATGCAAGGATGCATTCTGCGCTAAGAAATAACACTAAATGCAACAGAAATTGAATAGCAAGGACAAGCGGTTGCTCGTTCTCGCTAAATGTGCTCTTGGGGTATGCTTTCTCCAATATACTACGGGTATTTAAAGCTGTTTTCTTACACAAAATGCAACTTCACATCCAAAATAGGGTGCAAGGATGCATTTTGCGCTAACGAATAGCACTAAATCCAGCCAAACACGAATTGAAAGCAGAGGCTCAGGCTTATTAAATGAGCTCTTGCAATTAGATTTTCCCCCTAATTACTCTTAATTATGCAAGCAGGAGTCATCGCGTAATTATCAGCAATTTGTCATCAAAGAGCAATGCAGAATGACCAAAATGTTATTGATTACTCTGGTGTAATCAAAATTCTGTCCAGGTCTAATCTCTCAATTTGCACTGTGTAAAATGATTGACTGACCACCTTCTTGCACATAGCCTAATGCAATCCTCTAGTTATTGCAGCCTATGTCTTCTTCCTTATAGTTTGACAGATTCAATTCTGTTTTCTAAATGTAAACATTTTTGCAGAATAAAGGGTGCGTCCCTTTTATTTAGAGTGCACCCTCAAAATGTATAAATGTGCATACACTGTAGTTGCTATCTTGGAGCGGTATTTAAAAAATACAGTAAAAAGATGTGCACTCCATACAGATATGCATGCACAGCGGCACACATGGTGGCACACAAGGCTTAACTCATGACAGTCATGTTTCAGTTATTTTTCTTTTGCTTTAAGAGGATTCCTTAGCAGCTGCTGACCACTCATGCCCTTGCCTGTGTATGGTCATCTAGTAAAACCACATTGGCAAAGCAAAAAAAGTTTCAGGGTGAGACCTATTGACTTTGCCTAAGCTTGTTTATTTCACTTTTAGCACTCCAAGTGGGTGCATTTGTTTTCTTGTTCTCTTCCCCTCTCCACTGTGTGATGCATTCCCTGTATATCTTCAACCTCTATGGTCTTTCTCTCACTCCACACTTATCCATTGCTTATCTTATCCCACTGTTTCCTGCTCAGCTTTTTAGGTCTCGCCTTGGAAGCGCATGCGCTGCTTGCGCTGTCTCAGCGAGACCTAAAGTAATCTCTATATGTTGGCAAGCAGCCGGTAGTTTCTCCGGCTGCTTGCCATTGGCTTAGTGTTTCTTACCTTGTTTTTCAGTGGCCCAACTGACTTCCGTGTAGTCCGGAAGCAGCAGCCACCAACTACAGTTTTAGTCGCACTGTTCGGACTTTTTCTTTGTCTTGCGCATCGCTGCCTGACCTAAACATGGCAGCAGCGCATGCGCTAGGAGCCGGAGTGCACGAGGGGTGGGCAGTGCATGCTGCTTGTTTCGTTTCCTGCTTCCTGCTCCTAGCAAGCTCTATGGTCACCAACGCTCGCTGTTTGTGACCAGAGCTTTGGGCACCAGCGCTTATGCTGAACGGCAGGTCAGTGTGTGTAAAGCGTTTTTGCTGTTTGTGATTTGTCACTCTTAAGTTTGTCAGTCCTGTGTGTCTCTCCTGAGGTTATCACTCCTAGATGTATCACTACTGGGTGTCATTACTGAGGGTGTCACTCCTGAGTGTGTCACTGGGGCGTGGGGGAGAGCAAACAACCCCGTACTGGTCACCATGTTCTATTTGTATGCCGATGCTTGTTTAAACCCGAGAGGCACACTTCACACGTACTGTAATGTACAAACTACGCACAATCCGTCATGCTCAGTCTTCTGAATGAAAGGCAGCTACCGTTGAATAAATAAATACTGATCGTGTCTCCCATCTGTTTCTCATGCAAACCCCACAGAGGGCAGTGCTTCGACGCGCACTCTCCGAGCTTTGTAACACTCACTTGCAGCCTCCAGAGCCACACACCTATTCCTATGTGTACCTCTCCTCTGTCCCTGGCCACGCGCTTTCTCAGTGTACCGAAACTCCCCTGGATGTCTAGCTCCTCTTTGCTCCTCTTGGCGCTATGTCGTATGCTACAGGAGCAGGCGCAGTGCTGTGAGGTGAACAAGGGAGGGCGCCTCATTTCCTCACAGCTGTGATCGGTAGCAATCTGAGTATGTCAGGCATGTGAGGAGGGTCACCGACCACCAAAAAATACAATAATTCTGTTTTAAATGCAAGCCTGCAGCTGTTCCACAACTACAACGTGTAAACAATATCGGTAGTCATAGGCGCACTGTTGACATATTCTGTAGTGTGCACACCACGCACACACTTGACACGTACTGTAGTGTACACACCACACACACACTTGACACGTACTGTAAACAATATCGGTAGTCATAGGCGCACTGTTGACACATTCTGTAGTGTGCACACCACGCACACACTTGACACGTACTGTAGTGTACACACCACACACACACTTGACACGTACTGTAATGTACAAACTATGCACAGTCCGTCACGATCAGTCTTTTGAATAAAAGGCAGCTACCGGTGAATAAATAAACACTGATCGTGTCTCCGAAGTCCGCGCTCGGCATTACTCACAGTGAGGACTCTAGAATCTTCCTTTCAGAAACTGTTGCTAAGCTCGAAACTGCATTAAAGGTTTGCAAGATTTGGCTCCCTCTAACCCACAGCTCTTACCTTCATTTGGTACGCCTTCTGTGTTGTGTACCGTTCCAATTGTACCCTTCACACTTTGTAGCACACAGTGTAGACAAGGGTATTCATAGACAAGTGTAGACACTTTCTAAACAAAAGGGGTCATATGTGGGTCGGCGAAGTGGCAAACCCTCTGCAAGGGTTAACTGGTCAGCTTTCAGTTGACGATTGCTGCATTCAGGTGTTAAACTGGTACTAATGAGGTGCGGCTTTGCTCATACACTATTAGTAGTTTTTAAACTGTAAAAAAAACTGAAATATTACTGCTACATATTGTGCCACATTATGTTACATATTCGACTTTCCTTGCTGCATAATTACGTCATCCCTATTCTTCACTGCCACTTAATTCTAGTGGCCGTGGTATAGTGCTTTATAGTGTTTAATTAGCTGATGTAAGACATGCCAATAGCTTAAACTCGCGTAAATGCGAGACCTATTGCATAGTAAATGCTTGTTTTTTTTAACTCCCCCAGGTACCTCCTTTGCTCCTCCCCATTCCTCCATGGTAACCATTGCTAAGAAGTGAGGTTGATTTGCTCCCCCACTCCTCTATTGCTTCCTGCCCCACAGCATCCCTTTTTAAAATTTCAATTTTTGGGGGTTTTAATTTTTAGGGGGGGGCTGGAAGCTGCAAATTGGTACCGTCCAGCTTCTTCCCCTAAATATGTTTTCCGTGCAGCAATGGCATTTTTTCAATTTTTGACCATGCTGAATAACTTTACCAAAACATTAGCAAAGCCATAAGGCGAGATTAGCTTTGCAATGTTTATTGTTACTTGATCACTTGAATAAATAATTATCATCAACCACTCATCGGTCTCTTAAAGTTTTCGTTCTTTGTGATACATGTGTACATAATCACGTTGGTTCTATATTATGTAATAATACTTACTTTGAATTTGAGTGTAATTACCCCAGACTTACACAACAATTTGCAATAAACAAGAAGAGGAAAGGAAACTGTTAAATAAGAGGCAAGCAAATGAGATAGACAAGAAAGACACACAATTATGAGTCATGGGCTGATCCAAAGCTCACTCTGACTGAGTATTGGTATTGTACACAGTAGGTGTTTCGACCACAGAAAGCTAAAGTTGTCTGTAGGAGAAACCTAACAAAAAGATCTGTTCTGGCTCGGGCACTGCCAGCGTCTCTCCACAGAGTAGGAGTTGCCCTGCCTAGGCAGAACTTGCTTGGGGGTGTTTTGAGAGGAGGTGGGTCATTGGTGAAACCTCATATGAGGGGTGATCGCCGGTCTGGAGGTAGCACCGGGCCTTTAACACCTGTCTTGGTGTGCTTCACTGTTTTAACCACAAAGCTAAAACTGGAAGTGAGTGGCCTGGTGCCAGATGCCACAAAAATGATGTGGCTATTTCAGTGAATCTGTGTCATATTTCTGCGGGTCAGAAACTTTGAAAGGTGGATAAAAGTCATTTGGCAGAATCCCTGTAAATCTTATTCTTCGGGTCCCAAAGATTATGCTCAGTTAACTAACTCAGTTGGTTCAGCCACCCATGTCACCTGCCCCATCATGTGCAACATAGACGAAGCGTCATATACTGGGAATCCCAGGCACCACCCCTGTCTCTATGTGCACTTGTCCTGTGTCCCACGCTGTTGATGGGGGAGGGGGACATTAAAGGGTCTGCATAGGAACATTTCCATTAGATTGATTATTTACACATTAGATCCATCATTTAAAAGAATGATATTAGAACAACAATAAAGAAGTGAAATATACAGAAAAGACACATTTGAAATAAAACAAGCATTTGCAGTGCAATAGGTCTCGCATTAATGAATGTTTGAGTTATCGGCGTTGCTAATAATAATGCAACCCCAATAGCTCAAACTTCCAGTAATGCGAGACCTATTGCATTGCAAATGCTTGTTTACTAACTGTACTCGATCCCCTCTCTGCAGCTGCCTCTCCTATTTATGCTATGTTGACTCTTTCTCGAGTTTTCGTTTTTCACTAATGCATTACATGTTTTCTGAAATGTGTATACCTCTACTGGATTTCCTTTAAATGTTTAACGATCTCTTTGTAAATGGTTTTCATGGTTATTGGGGTCCTTTTACTTCATCTTGAAAAAGTGTTCCGACGCCGTTGGGCATGTTTACCCTACACTGCCCAAATAAATAAATGATTTAATTATTGGATACCCACCCACGCGTGCTTGGCCGAAGAGTCTACATGTTGAACCAACCTCATCACAGACCATTGGAGTCCACTGAAAGGCATCTCTTTCTCATTCCCAATCATATCCCTGGTCTCCTCCAGCATATTTGCAACCAGGTCATGTGCTCGCGCATGTGCGATAAAAGTCAGCCTATTACAGAAGCCATTTCTCAACTTTTAATCCTGCATCTTATTTTTAGCGCTGCCTCCGACCTGTTATCGCGACGCTTGTCGGAGAGAGTGATCGGGCTGAGGACGGCAGGCGCCGCGGTATTATATTAACCCAGAGGCCTGTTTGCGGGGAGATAGGACAGCGCGTGCGAATCGCAACAGGGCGGCAAACGGTCCCCATGAAGTGTGGAAGCTGTGATGTCGCCTCATCTTGAGCTTTCCCGAGGCACGGATGTGCTTTACTATTCCAAGATGCCGCCTCATGTTTCACTTGACTGAGGCACTAACAGCGCTTCACAGAAACAATCGGAGGGGAGTGGAGCAGGGAATTTTCAACTGGCAAAAATGAGGAGGGGGGGCAGGGCTAATGGCAACACGGGAAACGAGTGAATTGAAAGCGTGGCGGCGTTTTGAGTTACGAGCAGGTAAAATAAACAGTAAATGTAAAAAAAAAAAAACCAGGCGGGCGGCCGTGTACATAAATGCTAGGAGCATGGCCGCCATGGAAATGCAAACGTAATAATGAAAGCGGCTGTGCATATTAAACATATGCGCATGGCGTCCGGTGAACCAGGCGCCATGGCAAACAAGCGTTGCCGCGTGCGAGCAGCCGGAGACGCAAAATGTGGTGGGGAAGAAGTGGGAGTTGTGTGTGCGCGTGCATCATCGCGATCGCTCTTAAAGCGAAAATGATCGCGATGACGCACACGAGTTTTCAAAGTGCTGCTGGCGGCCGGCTGCACGCGTGCACGATCGCGTGAACGCAAGCGTTAGGCCAGCCAGCAGCACTTTGAAAATCCCACATACAAAATGTCTGTTCGAGCCAGCGCAAGCGCTGGGGCTCAGCGAGACCTAAAAATAGCTTACACGCCCTTTACATTCTTTCAGTGGGTTTGCCGGGCAGAAAGAGCATTGCCCTCTGAGCTTTCGATGATGGAACGCTTTAGATAAAAGTCCATGATAAGAGGCATCTCAGTTAAAGTTATGTGTGATGTTTATGATATAAATATTCCCAGACAAAAGACGTCTGGCCTGCCCGACTTTTCTAAATAGTTCCTTCAACAAAGTACAGATTCACACGGGTCCCAATAAATCACCAAGACACTTCACAGCTGAGGGCCGAGCTCCCATCGCCGCCTGTGTGGGCTGGAATGTGCACTCCTGGGTGTGCATGGGAGCAGCGTCGTCTGAGGTTCACTGAAGCAACATTGTGGTCATTGGCATGCATTCCTGGACACAGCCCAATTGGTAACAATCTTAGTTACGCCTTGCTTAATCAGCCAATAAAGTTGTTTTGTTAGACACGTTGTAATACAGATCCAAAAGTAGCGCCCACACTGTTGCTGCCTCCACCCTCTCTGGTATGCTTCAACATGGTGTGCACACAAGCTGCCTACTGTATTTGTGGAGCCTCCTGTAATAGATTTAGATTCAGTCATGTCACTCTTTGCTAGCTGAGGGCTATATCAGATCCGTGTGCAAAACCAGCCCATTGCGCCGCCTGTGCATCACTTTTTTTGAGTATGCCGGCCTATAACTACAAGTCTGCTTAAAGTCACCCTGCGTGACTTATCAAGGCCTTGTAAATATGGGCCCCTTTCACGCATTGATCTGTAGTGTTGCTTTGGGTGTGCCCACGCAACATCCATGAAACCTGACACATTCCAAGATTTACAAAGTTTTGTAAAACTGGGAATGCGTCCGAATCCTTGGCCTCCCGTGGGAGGCATAGGAGTGGTGCAACAAGGAAAAATACATTTATTTCTCCTCGTTTTTTCCTCTTTCTATGCGTGCTGCAAAAATGCCAACAATTTTTGTTTTTGTGCAGGAGGGTGCTCCTTCCTGCACAAAAACAACCCTCCCCGCAATGCAGGCACCCTTGCAACTTGACACAAGGGTGCTTGCGCTGGTGCATGGCAGCCAGTTGTGCACCAGCTCAGGGGAAAGCACACGGATGCATTGTATTTTTGTTAATACGACGCATCCCTGTGCGTTCAAAATGACGCTGCTCAGTGCAGCAAAATGGCTTGTGGCACCGTGCTGATAATTCTTTTGTAACTGTATGCCATGTTCAAACAGTGGATTGTAATTACGCTTTTGTGCAGTAACTGTCACATGCTCTCTGTTTTCCCTTGATAAATCTCTGCAAGTAAAATTTGCCAAAATTAACAGAGAAAAAGGCATGGAAAAAAGGCAAAACTTGCGTAATTCGATGTGGTAAAATCCGATTCCACATGTTATTCCTTATTTTCTTGTTAAAAACTCGGAGTAGAAATTATTTACTACATGTGGGTAAATAACTCTCCCTGAGGTACTGGATTTACCACATGTGGTAAATACCCCACCCTATTTCAGCAAACTTGTAACGAGGGCCGAAGAGTATTTTATATGGGCATCAATAGCAGTGACAGCAGGTACAGATCGGGGGTAGGAAGGCGGGGGGCAGAAGGGATAAAGAAAAAAAAAACGTATCTCCTCGCCGCGTCTCTCCACCATCGTCTCTCCACATCTCTCCTGTCACAGGAACAGAGCACCCAGGAAGCACCCATGCTCCCCTAAGCCAATCACAATGCTGCAATGCAGCGTTGTGATTGGTCTGAGCGCTGTGATTTGGCACTCCGGCAGGGACTGGGAGCCTGTGCATGTTCTGCACCCAGGCTGTAATGCAGCTTGGGCGGAGAACATGCCATGTGCACATTACTGTTTGGCCGGCCCAAGACGCCCGATCAAACATTCATGCGCACTTACAATGTGCCCACCACTCCTCCCCCTGCTTTGAGAGCAGAGCAGCCCCACCCCAACCCGCATGGGAGTTTTAGTTTGATCCATTACATGATACAGTGGGGCTTTTTCAGAAAGGAAAACTCCACATGAGCATATCTTCATGCATATGTTTATCTTACTTTTGGCAATTCACAATTTACTGGGCCTATACTCTGGTCCTATTCACAAGTCACACATAATTTAACTCACATGTAACTTTATACTGAGTAAATCTACCCGTGTCAATTTACTCTTACCCCTTGTAGTAAATTTACTACTTTTGGCTAGGCACCATTTCCAAGTGTAAATTTCGTACTTACATGTCCCCACTGCCTTAAACAGGGGGTAGTGCTAAATTTTGGAGTGTAAGTTACTAAAGCCAAAAAATTACCTGAGGTAAGTCCAGACAGACAAATGGCCAACCATTGGTATTACAACACCATTCCACAGAAAATAATGGAGACAGAGTATAATGTAAAAATAAATTATTTCATTTTGGATTAAAAAAATATAAATACACTTAATTTAAAAAGAAATAGTATTTTATGCTAAAATATTTTTTTGAATTGCAGGAAGAGAATCCTTGTTTAATCCATTCTTTGCAAGATTTGTATTTATTTTTATTTTTTAGCTGGAGGTACAATTATATTCGAGACAATCGACAATAATACCAAGACCATTGAATCATTAATTTCGTTAATAATAAGTGGACCTCACACACAAATATAGCTTTTATTTGACATAAATAAATAAATAGGTATTGCATAATTTTCAGACCACCAAAGAAAGTAAACCTTTGCGCAGATCCCCTTTAAATGACCTAAGACCCCAATAAATGCATCGTCACTGCATAAACCCCTTAGATAACATCATGGTATCCCCCGCCTCTCCTGCTGCGGTGCTGATTTATTCAATATCATCCATAAAGTGGTCTTACAGCTTGCTAAAGTTAGACATATTGCCTGATCGGACAGCAACCAGATTTTCCTTTGTTCAACGCTTTTCATTTTCCTAGACCAGTGTTTTTGAAACTGTGAGTCACGACCCACTGCTGGGTCCCAAGCTTATTTTTCCGGGTTGTAATAAATAAAGATGCCTTTAAATTCTGGGCCTCCATTATGAGGCGCCTTGCTCTGCCGGAACGTCACTTTTTGTGACGTTCCATAGCGCAGGAGCCTGCTCAATATTTACTAGGCAGCACTGAGCCAGTTTTTTTGGCTTAATTCTGCCTCGTAAATATCGTCACCTTTAACAAAGTTTTCTGCATTAAAGAGGGGTGCAATGGGTGTTACTGGGGGTGTTCCCAGCAACATCCATGGCTTTTTGACACTGCCCAAGGATATACGAGAAATTGTAAATCTGAGGCAGCGCCAAAAAGATAAGCCTCCACAGGGGAGACAAAGGGAGGCATAACGAGGAGAAATATCTTAATTTCTCCTCTTTTTTAATTTTTTTATGTGTACTGCAAAATGCAGCACACATAGAAAGAGAATAAGCCTCTTGTGTTTGTGTTTGTGCATCAAGGTTTCCCTTTCTGCGCAAAAATAATCATCCCCGCAACGCAGGCACCATTGCACAATGGTGCAAAGGTGCCTGTGTTGGCGCACAGCAGCCCATTGTGCGCTGGTGCAGGGGAAAAGGCCAGAAATGCTCTGTATCTGATAGATTTGGCGCATTCCTGCCCTCTTCTCTTGCCACAGGGCAGCGCAGCAGGAATGCCTACGGCGCTGCCCTACGGCAAAACCTTATAAATGAGGCCCTCTGTGTTTAATTTGTCACACTTAAGGTGATTCAAAACTGAAGTCATATGTCAAGCTGCTTTATTCTTTTAACATGAGGATTGGTGTTTACTTTTCTTTCTCCAACTGCAAAGTGAGACGAGTCTTTAAAGTGAATTATGTGACAATGTAGAATGTTGTATTTTGCAATACACAAAAGTGTAAATACCTTTAAATAAGCTGTATGCATCCAGCAATTAGGAAAGCAAAAATTAAGCACTTATTTTGGGTATTCTGAAGTGTGCTGCAAACAAGAATTTTAATAATATAAACACTTTATTGGTGATGCACAAATGATAAATATTCACAGAAACCCGGTTTCCATGTATTATCATTTGTGTGCTATATAGTTTTATCAGTAAAACTGTAAGTATGGGCACATTTAATGGCCATTTCAATGGAAAATGTGATGTCTGTAGATGACAATGCACTACCACATGATGCTAAAAATCGCCCACCTCATGTCCATTGAAGGTAGGTGGGTCACGAACATTTATTATTCTAAAAAACAGGGAATGGTCCTAAAAAGTATGGGACCAATGTCCAAGACCATTCAGCATAAGAGGGGGTTGAAGTTGTCCTCCATCTCTACAATAAAAGTGATAGTGTCACCAGCATCGAAATAAAAATCAACTTTTGACATCTTAGTGACATTTCCTGCATTGGATAAGAACCCTGCAAGCAAGAATAGGATTACGGAGGGTTCAACCTTGAAGTTGATCTTCTAAGTATTGACAAATAGAAATCGAAAAGTCATCTGGTTTGATGCATTGCCACATAAAGGGGACCCAACATCCACTGTCTGCAGATTTGCATATAAATTAAAGATTGGGGCACCCTGATTTTGTCTAAGAACTGTGTCTGATTATAATCACTTGGAGTAAAATTGCATTATGCAAATCTTTGCACCACTTAATGCAGAGAAATGTATTTCATTAATTTTCCCCCACATTTATAAATTTAAAAGAATGTCTTCTTCTTTTACCCATTTACTAGAAATGTTCTGAAAGATATCAGTATTAGCAGATGACAGCAGATATTTATTCCAGCTCCCTAACTTCATAGAGACTGCCCATTAACCTCACCACCAAATCATAACTACTAATTAATGTTTTGCGATCAGTGTTCTTTAACACATGATGCGGCGCTGGACCAACCCTCTTACCATTTGTTATGCGGTAGACCTTTTCTCGCCGACTGAACGGTAAAGGGGGTTAGCATTAATTCAATTAATTTAATTAACAGTGCAACTTATTTGGCTACACCATAAGAACCAGAAATCAGAGACTATAGTGAAAGCAGATTTATTACAAGTTAGCAGTCAGGTTAAGATAAACAAATCTTAATATGATGCTGTAAAGATACAGACTAACAATCGGATACCTCAACCTCCTAAAAAAGTTTATGCAGACAAGAAGTTCAGTCACTGCAATACAAAAGACCAAAAACAGAATGTGATGCTCAGAGAAGGGTTTCTGATTCTCGCTTCTATACATGAGTGAAGTCATCTAAGTTAAAGTCAAACTAAAGGAGGAAGGTTTATTAACCTAAAGGATCTTAAAAACCAGGGAAATGCAGAAAAATAGAAACATGCGGGCAAGTGCAGGGAAATGTTTGAAGGTGTTAGCATTTAAGGAGCTCAGTCAAGAGTCTTCTTGGGATAGGGGTACAAGTGTTAGCCTAAGCCACACTCAGCAAAGAGGCAGAGGGGATAAGCATAGAGGTCTACACCCCTCACAGTCCAGCGGAAAGTGCTCTGACATCAAACAGTGTGAACGCCAGTTATTACCATAAAAGTCTCCAAAGTAACACCCCTCTGTTCACATCATCAGGGGCTCCTTTGTCCTTTCCATTCTCACGTTAGGAGTGGAAATATTAACAATTTCTCCCAGGCCAAACATGGGAAAGGTATTGTCCTTTGTTACCTGTGATTCCTTGCAACATTAATAAATGGACACTTTCAGTTGACACTCTGGCTCTCTGTGTTCCTTGTCAAGGTCCTTTTTTCAGGCTCTCACTCTATCACTAATACAGTATTGTATCTATTCAAACTATCAAACCATGTGAATTGAACCTGCAAAGAAAAGACATGCAAGCAGAAAATGGAAAACAGCGTATCATGCAGAAAGAAATACGGGCCTAGTCAAGACAAGTTAGCATATTAAATAAATGGTGTACATTTAATATGCATGTGCACATTCAACTTAAATGGAAAATGTCACTACATTATGTTGCATACGGGTGAAATCTTGAGCATGTGTGTAAATGTGACTAAGACCATAGATTTAAATGCAAATATGATAAGCATTTGCAATGCAATCGGTCTCGCATTTGTGAAAGTTAGAGCTATTGGCGCTGCAAATGACAATGGTTTTAAGTTATTTTTTTGTCTGCAGTGGAGTCATTATTTAGAAAACGACAGTTAGAGCTATTGGCGTTGTAAATGTAAATATTCTTTACTTATGTATTGTGGTGTGATGTATGTGGTGTGCAGTGGAATTATGTGGATGGTAATTATGTGGTATTTAGTGTATTGGAATTATGTGGAGTGGGATTGTGTGTTTTGGAGAGCAATTTTGTGGTGTGGTATTTTGTGTTGTAGAGTGTTATATAGTGGAGTTTAATTGTGTTACGTGCTATTGAATTTTGTGGAGTGATGTGGAATTATGAGGTGTGGATTGTATGTATGTGGAGTGTTCTGTAATTGTGTTGATTGTATTATGTGGTTTCTTGTTGAATTATGTGGTGTGGAATGGAAACGTGTTGAGTTGATATGTGTGTAACTGTGTGGTGTTGGGTGAAATTAGGCTGATTGGAATTAAGAGGAGTGTGTTTAAATTGAGTGTTGCTATGTGGTATAGATTGGTTTTATGTGGGTTGTATTTATGTGGTAGTGACTAAAGAGTTATTGTGTGGAGTTGAATTATGTTGTTCTGAGTTGTATTATGTCTAGTGTAATTATGCTGGGTGGTTTTGAATTGTGTGCTGGTGAATTGTGTGGTGTTGTGTGTGATAGTAAGCATCAAGTTATAATGAAGAAAGGGTGGGTTTAAAGGTACGATACAGGGAGGTAGGGTGGAAGAGATGTCAGAAGAGAGAGTAAAAGAAGGTAAGAGGTTTGGGTGGATTAGAGGGAAGGAGGTAAGGTGAAAGAGAGAGTGGAAGAGAAAAAAGGGAGGAAAGAAGGGAGGAAGGAAGAAAGGAGGTTTAAGGAAGATAGAAAAGAAAAGGGCTTTGTGAGAGAAAAGAAGGAATTAGTGAACGAGAAATAGAGGGAGCATTAGAGGAAAAGAATGGGTTAGAGGTGATGTCAGTAATGAAGAGAATGTACGGAGCTAATAAAAGGTGAAAGGAGTGAAGGAAGGGAATGAGGGATGAAGGAAGCGATTGTAAGGAAGTAGCACCTGATGGATGGAAGGACATAAGGCGGTAGAGAGTGGATACAGTGGAGAAGAATGAAAGTGAAAAGAGGACTAGAGGATTGAATCAAAGAAAGGCAGGAAGGGAGTGGAGTGGAGGCTGTTTCGGCATCCCTGAAAAAAAACAATAGTAAGTATGGATTGCTACAGCAGAATGTGCCATCCCAAGCAGCTAACATGCCTCAATACATTTGTGACTACAAAGTTGTAACCATTAGGAAGGGTCTACTCCGCCTTTCATCTTTCTAAGCTCCGTACGATAAATACCATTGAGTTCAGTAATAACACACATCCTTTGCAGTGCTGTGAAGCTACCGTTTGGTGATAAATGGGCTGTGTTTTGTTTGACCCTTGTTATCTTTTCAAGTATAATCTCAGAAAACTCAGGGCTATAAATAAATGATATTAGTTGCCACAACTATTGATGTGTGCTTGCCTAGTTATGAATGTTCATGCTATTTTGAATCAAAAAAATGATTATAATCTCAAAACATCAGGCAATGGGAATTTTGGGGCGCTGCTATGAGAGATTGTGGAAGCTACTTTCTCCCATGTTTTGCTTCACGCCGCCTGAATGTAGGAATTGACTGGTAGCTCTTGTAATTTTTATACTCAGCCAGATTAAGGTAAAGGGTCTGACTGTCAGCTGTTATCCCTGATGAAGGTGGATAAACAGAGTATTATTGAGGAAAATTTGCTGGATATCCTATGGACATATATGTAAAAAGTGCATTGTTATGGCTCTATCACATCACACGTCATTGGGATAGACAGAAAAAGGATAGAATAAAAAGGGAACTGCTTAAGTAAAGTGCTCCAATACTTCTGAGTTTAATTGGCAGCGCTTTACATGAGCATCAGGTACAATACACAAAGACGCCTTCATTTTTGTAGGCTCGAGGACATTAACTGATTTGCTCAGAATCACAGGATATGGATCCGATGCAGAGACTCAAACCTGGTTCCCCGGTTCCAAATTTGTCAGCTCTGGTCGTTATTCCACATTCTCTCCCCAATGTTTAGAAAGACATGGTACAATCTGAGGGTTGCTCACCTCTAGGTAAATGAAGTATTGTGTTAATAGCACACATAGAATACGTGCAGTATCAATAGCGTTGTAAAGATAAGCTGGTGATTTTGTTGTTTAAAGGGCTGCAGAAGTCCAAATGTTTACAGAAAAATCCATGTGGATAACAGCAGACCTTTGCGAACTCTGGTTAGTAATCTTTATAATTACATGTTTGTGAGAAATTCTTTCTAGAATTGCATGTCTCAAGATAGGGCCACCCAAAATGTAGATGGGAGACACGTAGAGCACTATTCCCTTCAACTACTAAAATCAAAACAAATGAAAATGTACCCTACTCACCTGGGCACATTAACTGTTGGCAGCCCGCACCTTTGTACGGCATCCACACCCAAAGCAGTCAGCTATAAAATGACCTTACAGCACAGTGTGATGCTACATTAAATAAATACGTGCTAAGAGAGACCGACAACAGTAGCTGCCACACCGCCTCCATCAGTGCAGTGCTGAAACACTGAAACAAGTATAACACAGTGAACAGCAAGTCGCCACATCTGAGTTTTTTGTGTGACAAAGATCTCTTCTGACTACCCTGTAAATAACCCAGCAGCACTACGGGCTAGGCAGAGGTGGTCAATAGAAACCAGGGCCTGTCTGCAGTTACTGTTCTACTGCAGTGTGGACTGCTCTTTGCTCAAGGGAGGGCAGAGTGCCAAACCAGCACACATGACGTCTCATTTGTTTACTAGGTGCACAGCAGTGCGCGTTCACTACAGCGGCTTGAGTGGCACTGGACAGGGAGTAGGCGCACCCCACTCTGCACCAATTAAGAGGGACTGGATTGCTAAACAACGCAATGTTATAACAATGCCCTGCCCACATTTGTATGTCTGGCTGGAAAGAGCATTACCACTCACTGCTAGGGTACCCGGAGAACAAGCACGGGGTCCCCAAATAAACACACGTGCAAATCAAATGACTGCAGCGAAGTAGAATGGTGGGCTCTGATTGGTGGTCACACAAAGTCTGCAGTAGTTATGCACAGAAAGTGGATGTGAAAATGAAAGCGGGCGCCGTGAGGCACACGTGTTGATGATATGAAAGTGGGCATTAATAATAGTGAAAGTGGGGGCCGTGTGGTGCCCGTGTTGCTATTAATGAAAGCGGAAGCCACACTGATGATATGAAAGCAGGTATTTATAATAGTGACATCGGGTGCTGTGTGGCACCTGTGTTGATATTAATGAAAGCTGGCATTTATAATTGTGAAAGCGGGCGACGTGTAGCGCCTGTGTTGTTATTAATAAAAGCTGGCATTTATAATAGTGACAGCAGGCGCTGTGTAGCGCCTGTGTTGATATTAGTGAAAGCGGGCATTTATAATAGTGACAGCAGGTGCTGTGTGGCGCCTGTGTTGATATTAATGAAAGCGGCCATTTGTAATAGTGACAGCAGGCACCGTGTGGCACGTGTTAATATTAATGAAAGCGGTCATTTATAATAGGGAAAGCAGGTGCCGTGTGGTGTCCATGTTGTTATTAATAAAAGCAGGCATTTATAATAGTCAAAGCAGGCGCCATGTGACGCCCGTGTTGATAAAAATGAAAGCAGGCGCCGTGTGGTGCCCCTGTTGATATTAATGAAAGCGGGTGCCATGTAGCGGCCCTGTTGATATTAATGAAAGAGGGCGATGTTGTCCCAAGCTGCTTGGAAAGTGAAAGCACAATGCGCGAAGCAGGTTGTGCCCGAAGTTGGAGTGTCTCCAGTTACAGACGCAGGGTGTGATCTCCAAAATAAATAAACAAACGCGGCGTGAGAAACAGATGGCACACTGCACGCAATTAAAAACAAGTACGAGCGGAGCTGCTTTGGGACTACGCAGAAGTTACCATAGTATCAACAGCCAACTGAAAGCAAGATAAGAACACCAATGCCACAGATAAACCAATCGCAAGCGGATATACAAATTATACGGAGCTTCAGCCAACAGACAGATTACTTTATGTCTCGCTGAGACAGCACATGCAGCATATGCGCTGCCAAGGTGAGACCTAAAAAATGAGTGCACAAATTACTAAATCCTTTTTGTTTCTAAAGTAAATTCATGTTAATTGTATAAGGATGTCTTATTGAATCACCTAAACAGTAAATGTAATCTAATGAGTTAAGGCACACAGGGGGATATTCTCAAGAATGTGTGATAATCATCGCAAAATTAGCTTGACACAACTTTGCACATCGCAGTCCATCGCGGGAAAATAACACTGTGGTAACGTCGGATTCCCAAGAAGGCGGCACCATGCGATAGGCTCACGATAACGCATCAAATGTCCGCGATAAAGTCAACGCAACGGCGCAGAAATGCCGGGAGTACAGACACTGCTCGATAGGACCTGTCACGACACCAACAGGGACTGGGAGGACAGGGGGGAGATGGGCACAATGGCACACATTCACAACGATGTGTAACACACTGCACACCCACAATGACCCAGGATCATGTCCCTGATCCCCGTGGCACACTGCAGTACACACACATAGCAATCACAGCACATCCCACAACAATGTGGTACAAAGTGCAACACCGTCACTGCAGAACAGAGGACACAACTGGGTCTGCCCATGCGCAGAAACAGGCCAATCACATCTAACATAGCAGGAAATTGTGAGATTGAAATGTACGTGTACAAGCTCACATCCGTCATGTAGTCCAAATGTCCACTGTCCCGCCTCAAATTTCAGCACCTCCCAGTCATAATGTACATTGTCATACAGTCTACATGTAAACAGGAACAATGCGCCAACCTATATGTCAACACAATTTCAACATGCATCTCCTTTTCACATTGCAGAGGGACAAACAACACCTCCAGGAGAGCAGACCAGACAGCTCATCAGTGATGCTGGAGAGGACCACCACACCTCCGACACCGATGCCTTACAACAGCTCATGGACATCTTAGGCAATCCACCACCAGGAGCAGGGCAGTCAAGCTACATAGAAGAGACCCCAGCCCCTGCACAGACCACACAGCAGGAAGCACCCGCCACCACAGCTGTCTCCCAACACTCCACCGAGGCACACATCGCATTCCAATGCCAGGTGTCAGAATGCCAAAAGGAGGTGGCTGAACAGGTGCGGGTGGGGTCAGAGCTCATGGAAGCCGAACTGGACCACATACGTGGGTGTCTAAGTCCCATCCGGGACCACCTACACCCCACAAAGGAGACCCACATTGTGACAGAGACACATGCATTTGCACATGTCCTGTAATGAACCACACCCAGAGCCCCGGAATTATCATTCACACACCCAGGCTCAACCTCTGTACGATGGCCCAGTCCACTCCTCTTACGTATTGAGTGGGTGACGACAAAGCTACATGTCCAAGGCTGCCAGCGGGGACATGGTTGCGTACGCTGTACACAGCACAATGTAATGTTGTAGGGCCCAGGGACACTCATGCATATATTATGACCACACGGACACACGCAGATAGGTTGTGGGACTGGCTACAGGCACGTGCGCCCGGCCCCTTTAATGGCAGGGTCACAAGTACAGTGACGCCTGTGATGGATGTGTGTGGGGTGAGTGTAAGCCAGCACGCTAGGAGTGGTTGGTGCTGGCAACAACTACAACAGTGAACACTATTAAAACGGAAACAGAAAACACCAGCATTACAGAGACAACTGCGGAACATCATGGTGGTAGCCGGAGCAAGTACAGAGGTCACCCAATGAGCAACCAGAAGTGACCATGAGCTGTGGTGCACTGAGTTAGTGGCACCTGTAGTGCTGAGCATGGTATCAGGCAGATGATGGCATCCACGACAGGTGTGAGCAACTCTGATATTCTGGCAGTAAGACACTTTCGACTCTGGCAGTTGGCGTTTGGACGTGGTACTGGCGGTGGTGGCGTGTGCCTCCTGCAGTGATGCGACGTCCGGGCCGGACAGGACTTAATTTGATGTGTGAGCCATGGTGGACCGCAGTCGAGGCCGGAGGCAGCGGACAGCTCAGGGCCACATACACATGGCGTTGATGACCCAAGGCAGCCGCTGGCAGAGGGTAGGTGCTGACTGAGCCGGCCCCCGACGCAACCCAAATAGGGCGCTGGCAGCCTCGGCGGAACCTAGGAAGCCCTTTTCAGAAACACGAGGGTTACACTAGTTTGGTACGCTCTTCTTGTCCTTGCTGACTAGGTCATTGTACCCCGCAGCCCCGTACCACTTTTTAACCTCTTTTAAGACGTGGGTTACCCTTCCAATCTCTGGCACCCCCGTCTTCACCGTGCACAACCTTTCACTTTTCTTTGGTCCTGATGAAACGCCACTGACCCGCTCGGGCATTTTTAGGCGTGAAACATGTCGACCTTTTACTAAAGTCACATTAGCACCTTGCGCTGATTAGTGACCCCATGACCTTTTGGTCTTTTTACTTTGCCAGAGGCTCCATAATATTAAAGTTCACTTTTTGGACACCCCTAGGCATTTTTATTTCACACACCTTGCACGCACGCAACCACCTACCTCTCGGATCCACCTCACTGCTTTTTAGCCCACATACCCGCATTCACCTTACGGCTTTTCTCTTTAAAAGACCTCCGATAAAGAGACCCTTCGGGGGACCGTCGGGCATTGCAGCGCCGGCCCGACGAGGAGCAACAACAAGCCCAATGATGAAGCAAGACATCCCTCGGGGTGTGTGAGGGCTAACGAGAGGCTACATAGAGTCCTCCCCTTCGGGATTGGATCCTTGAGACCGGGGAAATTTCTCTCTGCCTCTTTTCATCTTCCCTCTACCCCCCTCTCCTCCTCTCTCCCCCCCCCTTTACACTCTTTCCTCTATCTCTACCTATGTTGAGCAGGTGATCGTTATTTTTGTTTCACCGCCAACAGGGAACAATGTCCTCATTGATTTAACTGTTGATGACCCAAGGCCATTGTCTCAGAGGCCATCCAATATCTCAGCAGACAGGATCACTGACTTGAGCTGCACAGAGTTAGTGGACCCGGATGCACTGCGGCAGACACAGGCACACTGCCACGGGACGGTGACTTGCGGTGCAGTGAGATAGGGCCACGCGAGCTGAGCGGGTCCTCATCGATTTCCAAGGTGAATGTGGTGGAGGGTTGCGGGGACAGTGGAAGGTGTCCTCCAGGGCATGATGCAGAGGGTAGAAGACGTCCGGAAGTGGCAAATGGAGGAGTGGAATGCTACTGCCACGTTTTTGCCACCAAGTCAGTATCACTGACATGATGATGACAACAACCCCCACTCCATAGACTCAGGCTCCACCAAAGGTCAACCAGAAAGTGTCCATGGATGTCGGGGAACAGACTTAGTGGCACCGGAGCTGAAAGGGGATGCAGTCTGCGATGAGGCCTGTACAATGATGTCAAATCTGTCATTACTGAATCAAGACTGAGTTCTGAAAGTGTGACTTACTCGACCGCAGTGTATGCCCGAGGCAGCAGTCCGCGCGGGCCAACCGCTGTTCAGCGAGCTTCTCCTGGAACTCTAACACATGATGTTGAAATGGCATGTGGGGGTGACTTGTTGTTGACGGAGGTAGAAGCACCAGAGCTAAGCGGGTGTTCAGTCAGCGACGATGCCATGTCCTGCCTTCTACGGACTGGATTGGATTGGTGTGAGGCCTGCTGGACCGCAGTGTAGGCCGAAGGCGTAGTCATCAAGGGCCCACAGACACGTGTGGTTGGGATGCTCTGCACAGACTTGGTGGCACCACATCGAAGGGAGTAGTGATTTAAACGCTGCAATAATGTTTGTACTCGGACATTGTATAATCAGTCCTAAATGTGTGACCTACTCGACCGCAGTGTAGGCCGTAGGCATCAGTCAGCAGGGGTCCACAAGCACGTGTCGTCGGCTTGCGATGCACTGAGTTAGTGACACCAGGGCAGTTGTTGGTAGTGCTCGGTCACCTCCGTTGAGATGATCCTTTTTTCCTCCAGACTGAAACGCGTCTTCCTCTTACACCTCTCTTGGAGTTCAATGATATGAACTCTGCCATGATGAAATCAAGACTCAGTTCCAAATGTGTGACCTACTTGTCCGCTGTGTATGCCGGTGGAGTACGTCAACGAGAAAGGAGGACTGCAGGCCTTGCTCGAGGAGGCCGTGATGGTCTGAGCAGGCTCCCAAGGTCGCGGACCTTGGTCTTGGAGGTTGCATCGGCACGTGGTGGGCCCTTCTTGACACACACCGGTGTTGGCAGATGAGCAGTGAGGCCTGGCTGCGCAGGGGCGGGCAAGAGGGGATCAGGGACCAGAGGCCCGGGGTACAGCAGGTGCACAGGATCGCAGGCAACTCCCCTCACAACAATGGCATCGGCCTTGTGGCGGGGTGAGAGGTGCCGCCCTGGCAGAGACGTTGGGCATTCCAGAAGAGAACCACGCCCAGGGCTACTTGCTTTTTATTCACACCCCTACGCTAGCCTGGCATATGCCGGGCCATTCCACTCAGCTCAGGCTTACGGGGGGGAAGTAACAGGTTACATTTCCGCGATCTTCCCCGCTGGCTGGGGTGACATTGTTGTGTCCACTGTCCACTACACTCCATACACCAGCGGTGTATGTCGACATGGATATGGGTGTGGTCTGCATACAGCAGTCTGGCCATCATATCCACGCCACACTTGGCACTGTGTACATTCTCATTCATGGGTCACTTGCCTCCTTTGCCCTTGCCTGGTTCCCACCACTCCCCACAATCTGCTATTGTGTGGCTGATGTGTCATGCCGTTGGTGGCTCATGTACATGGCTAGCCCAGGTTGCCACAGTAAGTTGTGCTGTTGTGTCTGGTGGGTGGGCATGTTGTTGGGCATGTTGCATTTGAGTTTGTAACGTGTGCATTCCCAGAGTTCTGAGTTGCATGATTGTGTGTTGGGGGGTGTGGTGTGTTCATTTGGTACTTGCCAATGAGCAGTGCATTTCCATGGGTGCCATCCTGTTATCGCTGGTTGATGATGGACTTTCGGTAGAAGTAGGAATCATGCACACTACCTGGGTAGTTGGCGACGACGACGTGGTGATTCCCAGGTGGTCCTCTGTTGCCTGCACATTGATGGAATGCGTGTGCTTTCTGTTGAGGTAATTGTGTGCAGTGTCACCAGGGGGCACAATTAGGACATGTGTGCAGTCAATTGCCCCCTAACACGTGCGGGAAGCCAGCTATGGCATAGATGCCTTGCTTGGTCTCCAGCTGTTCATGCACAGTGAGAGGGGAGTTTAGGTACTGGGGTACAAAGCTGATGATGGCATCCAAGACAGTTGTGAGGAACTTGGATAGGGCTGGCTGGCTGTGAGACTCCTCCGACTCTAGCAGTTGTGGTTTGGAAGTTCCCAGAGGCCAACATGTGCAGAACAGCTTTGTCTGTGGAGGGATGTTGGTTGTCCGCGGTGTTGGTACCATCAGCCTGCGGGCAATGGTGGTCAGGATGCGTAGGATGGTTGTCTTGTCCTTTTGAGCCTGTAGTGGGCAATGACATTCTCTTGTGTTGAGTCTGTGAGGTTGGCGCGTTTTCTGAAGGTCCGCTGTTTTGGTCTGCGTTGCCTCTGTGGTGGTTCTGGGAGAGGGGTGGGGGGTGGGGTTATGCAGTGGTGGCAGTTTTGGGGGTTGTGGCGGTGGGTGTTGTGCCCTGTTGGGGCTTCGAGCTGCATGATCAGTGGGTCCCTGGCATCTGTTGGTCTTCAGGTGTGGCTGTGGTCTGGGCTCCCTTTTCTGGTGCCGGTTGACATCCGACTTTGCACCAGGTCAGAGCAAGCGGTAGTTTCCTGCTGCTAACGCGCTTTATCGCATGTTTAGTGATCTTATCGCCAATCTGGCTGGTCGTTGAAAATGTTTAGGTTTGGTGTTGCCACGGCTTATTGCTCGGGAACGCCTACTCTGCATCTTATTAGCGATAGTTGCCGGGGTCATCTGTGGCAATGTTTTTTGAGGATGCTATCGGCAGAAAACTGGGGATATCGACTGTTTGCACCAGCTTGTGAATGAGGATGTAAATTTATCGGGACTTTGGCTGCGATAAAGTGCCGATAACTCGGCGATAGGGCCTTGAGAATATGCCCCACAGTGTATATATGAGTCTCCAACTCTACAGTGAATGCACTTTAATAGTGATGTCCAGTGCAACACTTTACATTAATATTCTTAGGACACAGTAAGTATCTGTGCTAAGTACACACATATATTGCATAATTGTGACAGGTATGGGTGGAGCCAAAATTTCCCTGCTCCAATCACCCCTCTTATGGCAAATCAAGACTATTGTCAAGAAAAGTCGAGGTGGGTGGAATTTGCGTAGTTGCGCTACGCAAAGCTCCGCGAAATGGTAAGAAATCACCGTGAGCACACAGAGTTCCGTGAAAAACACGCGGAATTGCTTGTTCCGCCTGTTCACAATGCTTTTTTCCTGTTCGTGAACGCTGTTTGCATGCTCGGGGGGAAATATCTTGCGAACACGCATTTTGAAAGCGCGAACAAGCAAAAAAATCCGTGAAGCGGTGGAGTTTTTAGCAATTCCGCGTTCTCAGAGGAGCGCAAAATTACCCAAATTCCGCAAACGGAACGGAATTTACCGCCCAGACCTAAAGAAAATTATCTCTTTTGGACAAATCCAAGTTTAGTTTTCATCATCTATCTTCTTGATTCCTCCAAAAACTTTTTGTCATCATAGTATTTGCTTTGTCTATTTTCTAGTTCCTTGACTGCTCCCTTTCTCTTCAATCCCCTTTTCACTTGTGCATGTTTGTATCCCTTACAGCAGGGGTCTCCAACCTTTTCTGTAGTGAGAGCTACTTCTGCTCAAGGAAAGTCTTCCCGAGCTACTAGCAAATTTTATACCTGTAAAATAGTGATTACACTACGACCACCCAAAGCAAGATTTTCAGTAGTTACCACCCAAGTATACCAAGTGCGGTTACCAGCAGAAATGCTGGGGAAAAGTTCTTCAATATTAAGTGCCTCCCCTTGACTTATGACGTAACATTCACATCTTGACATTGCCAGTGGCACAAAGGACATAAGCACAGCCTTACGTCTCCCCAGCTCAGCTTGAATTATTATTCACCAGTTTCTGAAAATGCACATTTTTCTATCTAATACTACTTTCCACTGTGGGCAAACAAACTCAATTTTCCCGAAGAAACCCCATTTGGGAAAACTAATATTGCCTTTAAAATATCAGTTTTCAGTTTTTGAGAAATGCACAGTCTCAAAACATCAGCTTGTCATTATCATCATGTACTCCCATGTACAAATGCCTCATATGGACAGACTACTTTAAATTCCCCAGGTATTACAGTCATATGCCATGGATGCTCACCATTGGTATAGGAAACAATGGTCCTAGACTTCTTTAAATCTACAATTCAGTTATGTAAAACATTCATTAGTCTTACAGACTACAAATGAGAATAATCCACAAAGAGCAATAATCAGGAGGGGTTTCAAAATTCTTCCAACAATTCCACTCCCTAAGTTTCCAAACAATCTGCCTACAGCAGAAGGTCCATTCCCTATTGCTTCCCATGCTTGTTTTGCTTCCAACCCCATCAAATCTGTCATTGAGTTAGTTCTTAATATATCTCTTCAAATCCTTACTCTCGAATGTAAGTACAACATTGTTGACTTTTAACATCCGCCCGACTACGTCCTCTTTTGCAAAGAGAACATCTAATGCAAATCTATTCTGCAAAACCATGGATCTGATAGCAATCATCTCAGTATCAAATCCTAAAAATTCACAAGCCGTACTAGCACACAACTTATCAACTACAGTGGAAAGCTTTCCAATCTTATTGAATCCAGTATCAGTCCTACAGATTTTAGTAGGAGAAATATGTCTCTCACAATTTCACTAGCACTGTCACCTCTGTTTGTTCTCACATGTTCTTCCCCTGTTGGGGCATCAAGATGTCCCACATGATAGATTTTTGGAAAAACTATCCCCATATAACATGTTCCATATCATCTCCAAAGTAACCTGTAATAAGTATTCTTCCCACAAATATAATAGACTCCTGGACCAATAGGATCAGCTACATCTAAATATAATCCCCAATTTCCATGGGTTTAAAAAAAGTGTGGTCTCATTCCCTTTTACCTACAAAATAAGTATCTAAATGGGATTTTCTAGTATATATGCACAATTTTCCATGGAGATGCCAATCTAATTCTAGTGTGGCTATGTTTCCAGCTACCTTACGCTCAAGTTCTTCTTTAGCCCATGTTGGTATATTTGTGTGATTCGCTGCTCTGGCCATAATAATTCTTCTCCTATCTTCTACTGATTCTATAAATTTCATCCCATCATTTGTCAATATACAAGTCACATTGTGTCTATGTGCATAAGGTGTATCTAATGTTACGGTAGGTTTAAAGGAATGTCCAATATCGCCAGTGTTCTTGCAACAGGTTGGCGATTCAAATATTTCAGCAAAGGAATTTCTGAAAAGACTAAGGGTCTAATTTACGACTTTGGGGGTCTTCGGCTGGGACCACCACCGCCGTGGTGCTAGGAAGACCACCAAAGCCATGGCAAGCCCACCCGTCAGATTGTGACTTTAATCAAAGGTGGGAGGGCGGTGCTGTGGCAGTCTGATGACAGAGAGCCTGCAGCATGTGGCATGCAGCATTGGGTGCATGCCACACCGTACAGGAACAAGGGTGCCATTCCAGGGGGGCACAACATGTGACATCACATGCATCCCTAAGCCCAGAATCGGCTGGTGGCCCTGTCAGGGTCCCTGTACCTGCATGTACGCCATCCTTTTCATAGCGGGGTCCCCGCCATAAAAAGTGGATATGGAGGTTGAAATATACTCGGCTGTGCTGGCAAGGGCACTGACAGCATATTCAGGCCGTTGTCAGACCGCCACCGCAGTGGAATCCTTGATCCCGGTGGAGGTGGAGGTGGAGGTCTTGTAGTGGTCCCACGGACACACTCATACTAGGGCGGATGGGTGGTGGTGGTCAGACCACCATCACGAGTACGGGAGTCTCAGGACTGCCGAACTTGTATTAAGGCCCTATTTTTATTAATAAAATATTGGAGATGTCCCTTTCCATAGAAAAGACTCATCAACAAACTACAAGAATCACCATAAGTCAGTGGAATATGATGATAGGCAATGCCCTCTGCTTTAGAGGCAGGCAATTGCCTGCACACATAACAGTCACTAATATCCATAGTTTCAACATATTCATAAAGGAATTTTGAATAAACATTCAATGAATAGGCTCCTCTAGATGGATCTACATGTAAGTCTTTCTCACCTATTGAAGGTAAACTACTGTCAGTAGGAAATAGTATTCGACAGGCACTTGTAGACCTAAACACCTCTACTTGAGAAACAGTGGGTAAGCTCAACATTAGAATATATATATAATATCAATGTTACAATGACAAATACTCTCGAACATAAGCATCTACATCTACCAGTATTAGTTCTAGGCTCCATGATTTCTCTGAGACCAGGCCTTTTGGGTGGAAAATAGCAGCACAGTCTTCTTGGTATGGTTCCACCTGTGCAACAGCAGAACAAAGTTCAAGTGCCTTTTCAGCAAAATATGTCATGAGACTTCCTTAGCCCTACTCTGTGTTCTTCTAAATGATATCCTTATGCTCCTTCAGCAGACTCTGGCACTACACAGCTGTTGTAGTGACCAAGCTGACTTGGAAGAGGCCTCACCACCAAGGGTCCAAGCACGGCTTGCATATGTGCTTCTGCACCATAACCCAGTTGCCAGGATTGAGGTCATGGCACTGCTCCTGTTGAGGCAGGGCTGTAGCCTCACCAACCTGATAGGACACAGAATGCACAACATCAGCCAGTCCTTTGCATTAATCAAGAAACAGGTCATCTGTAATGTTCACAAGCGCATTTGCATGCACAGCGGGCAGTCTAATGGATCTGCCCATGATTACCTCATGTGGAGGCAATCCTGTTCTCCTATGAGGAGTAGAGTGTAGGCTCATCAACGCAAGAGGAAAAGCATCAAGGATGTCGAGGCACACACTTTAGCTAACCATGATTTCAAAGTCCCATTTACCTGTTCCACCATACCGGAAGCTTTCAGTCAATAACTGCAACATAGCCTCTGTTCAACTTGCAATGCTGCACACATCTTCAGGACCTCAATATTAAAAAGAGTTCCGCTGTCTGACTCCAGAGAAGTGGAGACCCGAAACATGGCATTAACTTCCTCAACAACAATTAGTCACTGTGACACTATATTTCTCCTGGTCAGGTATGCTTCAACCCAATGTGAGAAGATGTACACAATCACTAGGATATATCTCAGCCCATTGCACACAGGCATCTTGATAAATTCCAGAGGCATCCTGTTGAAGGGACCACCCGAACTCCCTTTGTGACTCAGGATTACTGCCATTCTCCTACCTACATTCTGCTGCTGACACACAACACATCTGTGACATAACCCTTTTGCCACCAGTCTGAACCTGGCGTCTACCTACATGTGCAGGTTCACGATAATGTCTTGCCATTGGAGGCAACAAGTTATCAGGCAGCATAGGTCTTCCATCTCGTGAAACCCATTTGCCGTCTACATCTCTTTTGACACAACCAACTCTAATCCAGCCTTGATGTTCTGCTTCTGACACTTCCTCCCATAGCGTCTTAACTTCCTACCATGCATCAACAGTGATTAACAACAGATTGCAATTTGTCTCATCTGTTTCTTCATTTAAGTATTCTCCGTTAAAAGTACAAGCATTTAAGGCACAGTATCTGGCAGCCTCATCCGCATACCTGCTGCCCACAGTTACATATACAGGTCAGTTGTGGTGTATAGCACACTTTAGGACCACAATCTGGGCAGGTTGCTGTAAAACCTTCAACAAGTTATGTACACTTTCCCCATTGTTGATTGGCGACCTCGAAGAAGTCACAAATCTGCGTTGTGTTTATAACTTTCCAAAGTCCTGAAGAACGCCAAAGCAATACTGAGTATCTGGGAAAATTGTCACTCTTAGCTGGTCTGAAACACAGCATGCTCTGTTAAGAGCAATCAACTTAGCCACTTGAGCAGAAAATACTCCTTGAAGCCAGGAGGCTTCAACCACACCTGAGACGGTATAGCCTGCGTAGGCAGCTCTCGGGTTTCCTTTATGGTCTCATAAGCAGGAGCCATCAACAAACATCACACAATCTAATTGAGGCAGTGGCACATCTTGTATGTCAGGTCTAGGCTCGGTGCAAAGGTCAGTAACATCAAGACAGTCATGCTCAACCTCCCCTTCCACAACATCATTCCCAGGTACAGGTAAAAGAGTAGCAGGATTGAGGGTAGTGCATACCTTCAATTTTATTTTCTCTGCCGCAAGTATGACTTGTTTATACTATGCCAGGCAGTGAGATACTGCGTTTTGGTGTGGGTTAATAGTACCTCCACAGAACTGGGAACAAAAACAGTCAGAGGATGACCCATAACAATGCTCTCACACTGCTTGATGCTGACACCTGTGGAAGCCATGGCTTTGAGACAGACAGGCAGAGCAGCAGCTACTGGGTCAAGTGTAGCTGAAAAGTATGCAACGGGTCTGCGAGTATTCCTGTGGTTCTGGGTTAGCACTGAGAGAGCGCAGCCCCATTGCAAAACAAAACAAAACATTTGTTGTAATCAGGCATTCCCAGTGCTCGGGCATGACAGAGACTTTATCTTAGCTCTGACAAGGCATGTATGCAGATGTCATCCCATGGTACCGGAACTGGCACATCTCTGTGTGTCAGCCTCTGTAAAGACTTGGCTACTAGGGAAAAATTGGGGATCCACTTCAACACCTTCCTTGCTCCCTTCTCGATGTGATATCATAGGTACAAGACCTCTCTCTTACAGTACTGTAGTTTGGTTTGGGACACTTATGTCCATTCTCAGCTAAGTGCTTCAACAGGGAAATTATGTCTCCTTTAACAGCCTCCCGTGTATTTGATGCCACCAATGTACTAGACCATGAGTGAGTGATAGGGCATCATCAGGGCATCATCAGAGACTCCAGATTCTTTTTAAGTATCTGATTGAAGATGGATTCTCCGTATACCCTTGTGAGACTCAACACCATGCCAAAACACAGCTGCCAAACTAAAAAGCAAAGAGGAACTGGCTGTTCGCATGAAATGATATGGAGAAGATGGCTTAGCACGAAACGATGACAGAGATCCATTCAGCCTCACATGGAATTTGAAACAAAATCACAGATTGATTTGGTACCACAGGACAACAAGCGACAACAACGGTGTTGATCTTTCTCACATCCTGCATTATGTGATACCTGCCATTGGGCTTCTGCAAACCCATAATGGGTGAGTTACAGAGACTCACCATAATCTCCTTCAGAAGACCTTGCTAAATCATCGAGTCAAACACAGTAGTTATCCCAGCAATGGTTTCAGAGGTCAAATGATATTGTGGGATTTTTGGATACTCAGCAGAAGATTTTACTGCGATGCAATGTGGTTCAACACCTTTAATGAGACCTATGTCTTTCCCTGAAGTCCCAGATTTCAGGTAACACTGTGTCTCTCAACTCTGGGTGCCAATCATCTTTTGCCAAAATAGGGTAAAATCTGAGCCCCGTTTTCTGACTGACAAGTTTATAGACAAACAGGCACATGCATCAAGCAAAATACCGGTCGCAAACGGGCAGATTCTCAGAATCTGACCCTTTGCTCCCGGTATTTTTGCATTTGGGATGCATCATCCCAAATGCAAAAATCGCTATTTAAGGAATCTCAAAATTGGGATTCCTTAAATAGCGATTGCATTTAAGGAATCCCTAATTGAGACTCCTTAAATGCAATGCATTACAGTTTAAAAAATAGCGATTTCGCTATTAGCGTGAGCAAATTACCATGAGGCTGGACCTCATGGTAATTTGCGACAACTTAGAAAAATGCACTTATTTGCATTTTTCTAAGTTTCATGTTGCCCACACACATGCCCTTAGAGCATGTGTGTATGCAACATTTGTGCAGAGTGAACATACATGGGTGCAATAGGGTGTCATTTTGACACCCTTGCACCATCGAAATTGCGGGAGCAATTTGCGAGTACCTACTGGTACTCGCAAATTGCTCCCGCAATCTCTAATTCATTCCTATGGGCCTGGAGGCCCATAGGAATGAATGGGAAGACATTCCTTAATTGCGACTCGCAATTTGCTAGTCGCAATTAAGGAATTTGTGGGAATCGCTATTTCTTTAGCGATTCCTACATGCATAGGGTTTTGCTATTCCTTAATTGCGATTCCTTAATAATCGCTATTAAGGAATCGCAAAACCCTATGATGATGCATGTGCCTGAAAGTCTTTATCATAAGTCAGCAATTCAAATGCCATTTGGGGTACAGTAAATGGAATAATTCAGCTTGTACAAAAAGTCTTGTCCAAGCACATTGACAGGACTCTTATCATACACCACAAATTGGTGCTTCTTTTCAAAGGACCGTATTCTGACAGGTGGTGCTTCTGAGATAGGGCTAGTCATTTGTTTATGTGCAACTCCTACAACTTGGATTCATTTTCCCCGGAGGAGTAGGTTGGGAACCTCTGCTGTTCTCACAGTAGAGGTGGTAGCACCAGTATCGATCAAGAATGATACAGGGCGGGCATTCACCTCACCTTGCACAAATTGACCACTCTGGTCTACCTCTAAATTTGTGCCAAGCATGTAATCTTCCTCTCCCCTCAGGCACCGTCATTGTGACATTTTACGGATTTTTAAGTCCAACACCTTCTCTTTATACGACTCCAAAGTCCTGCACCTCGTAAAGAAAGTTACTGTAACGACTTGCGTGGTAAAGTAATGTGGGGTAACGTCGCAGTTGGGGTAGTACCTGCTTTGTTAAGGTATGCAGGGTAAATGTATGCAGAGTTCCACATACAACCCAACTAAACAGGTGGAAGTAACCTTGATCACCTTCGGTGTTATGGAAAGATTCTCATCCAATAGAAAGCCCAATTTCTTAACCTCAGGGGACAGGGCAGGGGGGAACCAAGATCACTCCTGTTCCAAGGTATGTGAACATAACCTCCACCAGGCAATTTTCTCATTCAAAGCATGTGTATATCCTAATCCTCCTCATAAATTGCAGACTGAGGCAGCTCTAATATTACTTTCTTTACTTCTTTTTTCTTTGCCCACCTGCCTCCCCATCTATCCAGCTCACGCCATTTTTGAACATAGGCAATTAATTCCTCAATCTGTAATTTCATTCCTGATGGTCTCATGTTAGCGAGATCCCGATTATTAAACTCTAAATTGTAACGTCTCTGTAAGGCTTTAGATTTCAGTAAGTCAATTTCATACCTGTGAGCCAATTCAGGCAACCTATCATGAGCTTTTCCTGCACGTCTAGTGATATCCTTACAAATGAACAATAGCTCAATATCCCAGAAGTTTAATTGGGAAATGTCAAGATTTCAAAGTATCATTTTGTCTAATTCAAGTCTCAGCTTAGCCACATCTATTGTCTTTTCCCTCTCCGGGGTTTGAATATTCCTTCCACTTGGTCTGGGATTCCCACTACTAGTTGGGGTGTTTATATCCTTGAACCAGTCATCGAGTTCTCAGGCAGTAAGACCAAGGGGGATATTTACAAGGAAAGGTCGTGCGGCACTGCAGCAAATATCACAACGCCACGCTCCACCATTTCCAAAATGCAGGGACGCACCATATTTACAACAACACCGTGCTCCCCAGTGTTCTCCCTAGCACTGGTGCTAAAAACAGCTGCCTAGCGCCAACACAGACACCCTTGCGCTATAGTGCAAGGGTGCCTACATTGTAGGGAATGATTGTTTATGTGCAGGAAGGTGTCACTTCCGGCACATAAACAATCAATAATGGAAATTAATTACTTCCGAATGCAGCACACATAGAAACAACAAAAACAAAGAGAAATAAACGTATTTCTCCTCATTGCATCATTCTAATTTCTGCTATTGCATGATGTTAATTTTTGGTGCTGCTTCAGATATACAGAACCTTGTAAATCTGGGGCAGCGTCAAAAAGCAATGGATGCTGCGGTGGAAAACCCACAGACTACAAATGAGAATAATCCACAAAGAGTTATAATCAGGAGGGGTTTCAAAATTCTTCCAACAATTCCACTCCCTAAGTTTCCAAACCATCTGCCTACAGCAGAAAGTACATTCCCTATTGCTTCCCATGCTGTTCTGCTTGGGTTTTCGGATCAGATAGAACCCGCTCATCAGAGCCTTTCTAACCCAGCCAGAACGTTACCCTCTCCCTAGGGCCTATTCACAACAAGTAACCACAGATATATATATACCACCTAAGGACAGGGAATTCCTAATATATATATATATATATATATATATATATATATATATATATATATATATATATATATATATATATATATATATATATATATATATATATATATATATATCTAGACCTCTTATAATACAAGTGGCGGCCTCGCGATCCCAGACGGACCCAGGACTTCCTACCCAGACGGCAGCATTAGCCTCGCGGTCCCAGACGGACCCAGGACTTCCTACCCAGACGGCAGCCTTAGCCTCGCGGTCCCAGACGGACCCAAGACTTCCTACCCAGACGGCAGCCTTAGCCTCGCGGTCCCAGACGGACCCAGGACTTCCTACCCAGACGGCAGCCTTAGCCTCGCGGTCCCAGACGGACCCAGGACTTCCTACCCAGACGGCAGCCTTAGCCTCGCGGTCCCAGACGGACCCAGGACTTCCTACCCAGACGGCAGCCTTAGCCTCGCGGTCCCAGACGGACCCAGGACTTCCTACCCAGACGGCAGCCTTAGCCTCGCGGTCCCAGACGGACCCAGGACTTCCTACCCAGACGGCAGCCTTAGCCTCGCGGTCCCAGACGGACCCAGGACTTCCTACCCAGACGGCAGCCTCAATACAAGTTCATCCTATGATTACCATAACATACAGCAGGGGAATCAGTTTTACTATTTATCAGATCACACAAGAACTGCCAGTTTGAGCACAACCTGTTCTCTGGTTCGAGGGGTTCCTCTCTCCCTTATTCTGTTACCACTTACCTGATCAGGGTTAACATCAGTTCATGTCAAGTCACAGCTGACTAGAAGAATAGGCTACCCTCTTATACAAGAACACGCAGCACATGTTGATTCACTACAAACTGGATACTTTATTATTTATTATATACGCAATCACATAACATTACTGTGTAACACATAACCTGCAAAGAAAAGTGAAAGATTAGGTTGTACACTCTAATAAGAAAGGGGTCGACATCACCTTAGTCGTGTGTAGCCTGCACTCAATGGTCATCTAGGTTCCCTTCTCGTCTGTGCCTCAGCTCGCCTGGAGGTCACACCTCCGTAGCTCCCTTCTCCGAGTCACTGGGACCTCTTCCTCATCGGCTACTCTCTCCTCTCTGGCAATTCTGCTAGAAGAGTATCTGTCTCTCGGTTTTTCTCCGCCTTCAAGTTTGTCATCTGTCTTCCCTGGAAGTAGTAACTTTACTGCTAACGGCTAGATGCCGCCTACGGACTGAAGTAAGTGCCTCGTAACTGCCTCAGACTTTTACTAATATAGAGGTGCATTTCCTCATGGAAAATTCCGGCCCGTAACCTGCCGCCCACCAAATTCTTGTACCTCCCCGTGCCAAGGACACTTTCCCAGCCGGCCGGCCTGATGTAGCGTCTTCAGCATGAAGAAAAATACAATCCTTCGATAAGGGCCGGTCTGAACCGGTTCTCTCCAAGCGAATAACACCTCATAACTAAAACATCCCCTTTAACCTAGAAGCATCTCAAGCTGCCGGAGCAGAAAGAAAGATGGAGTCTCTCCCGTTTGAGGCCTACCAGGCCTAAATTCAGCACGGCTCCATGAAATACCCTCACTACAGGGCAGGTTATCCCTAATACTAACGAATCTATCCCCTAGGATATGTGTGCAAGCCCTAATCTATGGGGAAGAACACAGGATCATGTCGAAGTGCCTAGTAAATAGACTTCATTCACTACTCTAACCCTTAGGCTTGAATGGTAAAGAGACTAAAGTCACCCTAATCACCCATCAACACCATAGGGCCGGGAAAATCGAGCAATACACATGCTTCTTTTGCTTCCAACCCCATCAAAGCTGTCATTAAATTAGCTCTTAATATATCTCTTCAAATCCTTAATCTCGAATGTAAGTACAACATTGTTGACTTTTAACATCCGCCCGACTACGTCCTCTTTTGCAAAGGGAACATCTAATGTAAATCTATTCTGCAAAACCATGGATCTGATAGCAATCATCTCAGTATCTAATGCTAAAAATTCTCAAGCCGTACTAGCAGACAACTTATCAACTACAGTGGAAAGCTTTCCAATCTTATTGAATTCAGTATCAGTCCTACAGATGGTAGTAGGAGAAATATGTCTCTCACAATTTCACTAGCACTGTCACCTCTGTTTGTTCTCACATGTTCTTCCCCTGTTGGGGCATCAAGATGTCCCACATGATAGATTTTTGGAAAAACTATCCCCATATAACATGTTCCATATCATCTCCAAGATAACCTGTAATAAGTATTCTTCCCACAAATATAATAGACTCCTGGACCAATAGGATCGGCTACATCTAAATATAATCCCCAATTTCCATGGGTTTAAAAAAAGTGTGGTCTCATTCCCTTTTACCTACAAGATAAGTATTTAAATGGGATTTTCTAGTAAATATACACAATTTTCCATGGAGTTGCCAATCTAATTCTAGTGCGGCTATGTTTCCAGCTACCTTACGCTCAAGTTCTTTTTTAGCCCATGTTGGTACATTTGTGTGATTCGCTGCTCTGGCCATAATAATTCTTCTCCTATCTTCTACTGATTCTATAAATTTCATCCCATCATTTGTCAACATACAAGTCAAATTGTGTCTATGTGCATAAGGTGTATCTAATGTTACGGTAGGTTTAAAGGAATGTCCAATATCGCCAGTGTTCTTGCAACCGGTTGGCGATTCAAATATTTCAGCAAAGGAATTTCTGAAAAGTCTAAGGGTCTAATTTACGACTTTGGGGGTCTTCGGCTGGGACCACCACCGCCGTGGTGCTAGGAAGACCACCAAAGCCATGGCAAGCCCACCCATCAGATTGTGACTTTAATCAAAGGTGGGAGGGCGGTGCTGTGGCAGTCTGATGACAGAGAGCCTGCAGCATGTGGCATGCAGCATCGGGTGCATGCCACACCGTACAGGAAAAAGGGTGCCATTCCAGGGGGGCACAACATGTGACATCACATGCATCCCCAAGCCCAGAATCGGCTGGTGGCCCTGTCAGGGTCCCCGTACCTGCATGTACGCCATCCTTTTCATAGCGGGGTCCCGGCCATAAAAGGTGGATATGCAGGTTGAAATATACTCGGCTGTGCTGGCAAGGGCACTGACAGCATATTCAGGCCGTTGTCAGACTGCCACCGCAGTGGAATCCTTGATCCCGGTGGAGGTGGAGGTCTTGTAGTGGTCCCACGGACACACTCATACTAGGGCAGATGGGTGGTGGTGGTCAGACCACCATCACGAGTACGGGAGTCTCAGGACCGCCGAACTTGTAATAAGGCCCTAAGTCATAATTTTAATAAAAATATTGGAGATGTCCCTTTCCATAGAAAAGACTCATGAACAAACTACAAGAAACACCATAAGGCAGTGGAATATGATGATAGGAAATGCCCTTTGCTTTAGAGGCAGGCATTTGCCAGTACACATAACAGTCACTAATATCCATAGTGTCAACATATTCATAAAGGACTTTAGAATAAACATTCAATGAATAGGCTCCTCTAGATGGATCTACATGTAAGTCTTTCTCACCTATTGAAGGTAAACTACTGTCAGTAGGAAATAGTATTCGACGGGCACTTGTAGACCTAAACTCCTCTACTTGAGAAACAGTGGGTAAGCTCAACATTAGAATATATATATAATATCAATGTTACAATGACAAATACTCCCGAACATAAGCATCTACATCTACCAGTATTAGTTCTAGGCTCCATGATTTCTCTGAGACCAGGCCGTTTGGGTGGAAAATAGCAGAACAGTCTTCTTGGTATGGTTCCACCTGTGCAACAGCAGAACAAAGTTCAAGTGCCTTTTCAGCAAAATATGTCATGAGACTTCCTTAGCCCTACTCTGTGTTCTTCTAAATGATATCCTTATGCTCCTTCAGCAGACTCTGGCACTACACAGCTGTTGTAGTGACCAAGCTGACTTGGAAGAGGCCTCACCACCAAGGTTCCAAGCACGGCTTGCATATGTGCTTCTGCACCACAACCCAGTTGCCTGGATTAAACGTATTTCTCCTCATTGCATCATTCTAATGCCTGCTATTGCATGCTGTTAATTTTTGGTGCTGCTTCAGATTTACAGAACCTTGTAAATCTGGGGCAGCGTCAAAAAGCAATGGATGCTGCGGTGGAAAACCCACAGCAACACCCACTGCAAGCCCCTTTCACGCAGATACCAGTGTGAAACGATACCACATTTACAAAGCGGCGTTAAGTCACAAAAAGTGGCTCAATACCACTTAGTTAATATGATGCAGGGCATTGAGCCATCCGGAACGTTGGTAAAAGTGATGTGCTGGTGGTGCAATCCTCTTGTAAATATGCCTCCAAGTTGTTCTACTGGAGTATTAAGAATTATCTCTCGCTAAAGAAACCATGATTTGCATTGGGTGGTGTGTTCAAAAGAGACATGTCAGAACTTGGCTAACCCATAGGTATTTCTGTTTTGGGACACCATTATTAACACTTGGAAGAACATTCGTTTTAGGCATGAAAAAGGGGGCAATTTTGGGAAAACCTTCTGGATGGGCCTAACCCTGTCTGATTTAATGTAGGGCATGCACTTGCAGCACATGGGGTATTCCCTTGTGTCGGACCCAAAGGAGCTTGAGGGATTGGTCTTGCAGTCAAGCCCACAGGATTGCTACCTGAGGTACTCATCCCAGTAGGAATAGTCAAAGTATGTATAGTATTTCCTGCCAATCCAGTTTTATATACAGGAACAAATGACCAATTGTAACGGAAACAGTCAGTGTATCTGGGGTATTTAGAGCGGTTGAATTTTGAGGGACTGTCATCCCTGAAGTCTCTCCTATTGAATTAGAATTTACATCTGCTGATGCCGTATGCACATCAAAATTCTCACTGGCATGTGCATAACTCGCTAATCCAGCTTGGGTTAAATTGTTTTGAGTGTACAGTTTAATAATAATTTGTTTATAAATTCTTCACTTGAATCAGTATCACTATCCTCAGTTGTATTCTCTTTCTCATCTGTCTATTTTGTTTACCTTTGCCTTCTTCCTCTCTCATTAATGCAGGGTGTAATCTAGCTCCCATCTACCATCCGCACAAGAGGGTAAACAGCCATTAGTACGCGACTTGTAGTTCGCATACCATTACAACGCAAGCGTAACAACGCATAAGCTGTAACAACGCGTAGCTTTTACTACGCATGTTATTGCTTCTCATGCTCTGTTACAACGTATGCATTGTAATGTGTGTATGGCTGAGAGGCAGCGATGATGGAGTGGCGAGGAGGCAGCAATGACGGCAGTGGGGTGGAGGCGGCCTCAGCTGTGGAGCAAACAGACGCCATTGAGGGGTCTCAACCCAGGTGTGAGAGCAGGGTCTGAATCCGAGGCGGTCTCAGCTGTGGGGCAAACAGACACCATAGAGGGGTCTCAACTCAGGAGTGAGGGCAGGGTCTGAAGCCCTATGTCCCTACAGCTCTGAACACCGGAAGTGGTGCCAGACCCTTAAGACGGCATGGTGGAAGGCGACCTGGTGACCACAGCATCGAAGCAGGGGCACGAGGGGCTCTGGGCACCCCCGCACTGATCTCACAGGTGCCAAGAGGCAAAGCCGGCTGCAGACAGAAGGTGTGCCCGGGGCGGATCTGTAGGCTCCTGTTCGCTGGCTGGGGGCTTTTTGGGCACTACTACTGTCCTTTGATTGACAACGCTTGCAGCTGAGGACAAGGGACAGGGGACGTGCACCGAGGAGAGAGAGGTAAGAGGGACTGTGTATTTTTAAAGGGTTTATGTTTGAGGAGTAGTGTTTTTGGTTTTAGGGTAGTGTTGTGGGTCGTGCAGGGTAGTGCTTGTGTGTAGGGACAGGAGTGGGGGATGGGGAGGGTCGTGCTTGGAGTAGTGTTTTAGGGTAGTGCTGTAGTGTTTCTGTAGTGTAGGGTAGTGTTTTAGGGTTTAGGGTAGTGTTGGGGGGTCGTGCAGGGTAGTGTTTCAGTGTAGGGAGCGGACTGGGGGTAGGGGCAGGGTCGTGCTTGGGGTAGTGTTTCAGGGTAGTGTTGTAGTGTTTGTGTAGTGTTTTAGGGTTTAGAGTAGTGTCGGGGTCATGCAGGGTAGTGTTTGAGTGTAGGGACTGGAATGGGGAAAGGTGGAGGGTTGTGTAGGGGTAGTGTTTTAGGGTTTAGTGTAGTGTTGTGTAGTGTAGGGTAGTGTTGTGGAGTATGTGTTATGTAGGGTAGTGTATATGGATGTAGTAATTAGTGTAGTGTTGGGTGGTTATTTAAAAAAAAAAACGCGTTGTAAATCTATGCGGGAATTGGGATCCGTTGTAAAGACATTTCATACGCATTTTTAAGCAAATGCGAAGCAATGGTATGCGTTGTAGAAAAATGCGTTGTAATGGTACTTGCGAACTAAAAGCAACGTTGTAAAAGTATACGTTGTTTTAGTTTGCGAAGGATCGTCATATATTCGCACAAGAGTGTATGGCTTTCTTAACGTATGATTCTTTAACTCATTGGTATACTATGGATTACTTTGGTTGATAGTGGAAGATGTGGTTTACCTTGGAGCATTTTTTTCCTTCAAGCAGTGCAGCAGCAGGGTACGCAAGTCGCAGAACCCTTTGGCAATATCTTTGGGATACTGTGATGGGACGGTTCACAGTGCTGTTTTGCACGCATTCATTTGGCAGTTCAAGCAAAAACTTAAATTTCAGCTATGGGAAGGAGGGCAATCGCTATCTATGTTCTTCTTGCTTCGTAACCGAAGTATTGTCCGAAAGCGAGCTGCACCCCACTGGTTTCATGGATGATTGTGAAGTTAACTGAAACATTTAAAAGAATCACTTTGAGGACAGTGGGACATCAATGAAATACGGAACGGACTTTTTGTACGCAATAACATACTATCTGATTGGAAAGGAGGTGGAACTGAGCACTCGAGCAGGATTTAACACTTTATGAATTCGCACTGATACATTTTACGTTTTTTAATCAGCACATGGTATTGTAATGTCCCATTATTATGTTGGATGTTACACTTTCATGTTGTATATTTTCATGTTACACGCTGATGGTGTTTGTTGAATGTGTCGTATTATTTAGGATTTTGTTGGGTTTATTGTTTCTAGCGCTGGGATAGTGCATTATGGGATTTGTAGGAGAAACCAGTTTTTCCCGCAATGTGCAAGCACAGCATAGATGACGTTATGGGCCTCATTTGAATCTGTTAAGCACGTAATCACATTAGGCACAGGTGTTTGAGCTGGTTTCAAGGAAGGAGAGAGTGAGACGATGTTTTTTGAATATGAAGGGAAAGCATGATGAGTTTTTAATGTTGGTACCGGTTTTTATAATGTAAATGAGCATTGGGCACAGTTTGTTTTTATTGGATGTCACACATGAAAGAGAAAAAATAAGTGTTTTTAAGTTTGCTCTTTTACTTTTTGTTGATTGGAATGTGTTTTCAGGAGGGGTGATTCAGGGAGGTTAAATATGTGGTTTACCTTGGAGCAGCAGGGTACGCAAGTCGCAGCACCCTTTGGCAATATCTTTGGTATGCTGTTTTGCACGCATTCATTTGGCAGTTCAAGCAAAAACTTAAATATCCACTATGGGAAGGAGGGCAATCGCGATCTATGTTCTTACTTTTAGAAATTTAGCATTTTCATGTTCTAACCATTTGGTCCCTGCAGCCTGTATAGTGGGTAACATGACTATGTGTTTTTGGGAGTTGATCATTGTGTATTACTCCCTGACAGTGAGAGAAAGGGGGAATAGGTGTTGGGAGGATGGGCCAGCTCTAACTTGATGGAGGCGGAGCTGTCACCTACCAAACTTGCACATCACAAAGACTGTCTCAGCACACTCACAAAGGGGTTCACACTAGACTACCTGTGCAGATGGGCAATAGTAAAAGAATTCCCCTGCTTGGCTTTGTCTTTTAAAGATGGTTTCGGCTGGAAACCAGTAATGATGTTTCCTGTGCAGATAGATGATGAGTGTTGGACCCGGCCCTCGTAACATAGTCAGACCTGACCCCTGCACCTCACACCAGCCCCGAGCCCCTGGCGTAGCCGATCCTTCCCACCAGAACACACGCACCCGACCCGGACTTCCCCCGTCCATAGGCCTTCCTCCTTCGGCCACCCCGGGCCTGCGTGCCCACTGCATGCACCAAGATGGCCGCCCGGCCCCAGCGCGACCCTAGCCTACAGGCGCCACTCCGGTTGGAGGACATCGCGCCCCCCTTGGGATGAGAGGGGGAGGAGCAGTTTCCATCGCACCTCTGCGCTTCCCTGGGACGGTGGGTTTCGATCGACCTGCCGGCCTCCCTGAGGGCTGGCTCCACGCCTGCTGGGTGTCTGGGGCTCCTCCCGACCCGGCCCTGAAAGGATCAAAGGACAATGGCAGGAAACCCCCGACAAGCGACCCCCAGGTGACAAGACCCCTGCCTGCACAGACTCCGGACATCAAAGAGGAGTCGCCCTATAACAAGGGGTGCTCTGGGACTGTCCGGCAGATTCGCCTTGGAACTACCTGAGCCCTGCTGAGTGACTCGCGGCTCCCTGAAAGATCGTAAGACCTCCGAACTTGTGCTTGAGCCCTGCTGAGTGACTCGCGGCTCCCTGAAGATCGTAAGACCTCCGAACTCGTGCTTGAGCCCTGCTGAGTGACTCGCGGCTCCCTGAAGATCGTAAGACCTCCGAACTTGTACTCGAGCCTGCTGAGTATCTCGCAGTGCCCACAGACTCCCTTGGTCCCGCCGGACCCCACGACGACAAGCGTATCCCCCAGCTCGAGGATTGTGAGCTGTGCGCCGGATACGCTCCTGTATTTGATCCATTCCCCCCAAAGACTGTCCCGCTACCTCCAAACCCCCCTCCAAGACTTTGTGAGCCCGCGCTCCACTTGTATATATATTGCCTTGCGGATCATAAAGATCTTACCACTCCGATCTGATAAAGATTTGCTCTTAAGAACTCTCGGTGTTGTGTCTCTTTGTCGTGTGGTGCCGAGTGTACGATCCTAGATACGAGATTCCTCCCCAGTGCCCGGCTACGATACCTCGAGGGTTGGTCTCAGGCCAGTCAGGGCCCCCTCCGGGCCCCTCTGAGGTCGCCTTCTAACAATGAGAAATACAGTGATGGCACTTCCTGTGCAGATGAATGATGAGAATTTCAGCTCAGATATGCATTGGTACCGATTGATTGATTGTTACAGTGAAAACGGCTTTTGGGGCCTTGTATGGTAAGGACGTGCTCGACATTTACACGTCCTACTTTTAAATAACAACTTTCCAATATTTAAAAGAAAGGATTAGGCCCATCAAAAGGGGTGAGTGTGAAAGGTTGAATTTGCAGTTTTAAAAATGGATAGCCAGGCTACAAAGGTATGCCCGCAGTCATGTTTGCACTGTCACTATAGTGGCACAATGGGTACTGCAGGACATAAATTATATTTACATTTACCTTCCTAGCCATGGGTGCACTTTCTATCATATGCTATTAACTGATAGGTAAGTTAACAATGCCTATTACGAGTACGGCTAATTTCAACATGTTTTAGGGGTCAGAAAAACATGCACTGGGGCATGGATAGCAGACTCTCAGTTGACAGAGTGAAAAAATCAGCAGCATCAGTCCCAAAAAAATGGCCAACTGCGATGGAGCATGGGTTGGATAGAGAAACCAGGTTCAACCTGGTTGATAGTTTTAGCTTCTGGCACAGTCATAAACCCAGCAGCATCAGTCCAAACAATTGGTTCATCACGCAAAAGAGGCATTTTTCTACAATTTCGATGACTATAAGTACCTAAAACTCTGAAACACAACCTTGAAAGAGGCGTTCTCCAGAGGGGACTCGAAACTATGAATGTCTCAAACACTCTCCCCTCTGCTGGAAATGCATCCACTGTGAACATTTTCAAATGTGAGGTCAAACGTTTTCTGACAGAGTTAACTTCAGTTAGTTCAATTTCCTCTTGTAATCTTTCAGACTTCCTTGTATTGCATATAACACATATATGGTGACAGACAAATAATGCTTATTTTCATTTATGCTTTTTGCCATGAATCATATTATTTGTGACTAGCATTAGATTAGTCTCTACTGTTGGGTCTGATTACATGTGGGATGGATAATTCTGATGCCTTCTTAAACCCTGTTTGCTCAACAATCGTCATTATTAGTTCTGCAGTGTCATCTACAACTAGTAAATACCAGGAGGTATATTTGCTAACATTTTGCGCTGGGTTTGCATCAGGAAAATGCTTAAAAATGACGAGGAATGTTTATTTGAAGTTGGATCTGTGCTGGAAAGTCGCCAGTAAATATGAAATGCACCACTAGCACTGCTTTGCTTTACTTAGCATCAAGAGAGTTCTCAATACGTGGTTCATGGGCAGACTGGACTGTTCGCATGAGGCACAGGGAGAAGACTGATTTGAGTACGAGACAACGCTCGCCTGATGGTGATGCTGAGTTTGGATAACACTAGTGTCCTACTTGAGAAACAGGATCATTATTAAAAGTTCCTGGGTGACGTGGTGTCTAGCTGGTATGAGGGGCCTTGGCTGTCACTTGTCACCGTGTTCTTGAAATAAGGGTCCAGATAGGGTGGACAGTGTCCCCATGCCCTGAAGAAATTGCCACTACAAAGTACAGGCAATGAAACATGTCGGCTCAGCATTATATGGTCTGCACACATGCAGTTTGGTTTTAATTTGAATTAGCCCACAAGTAGTGAATAAAAAGTATCCTGATGGTGACAGTGGGACTTATTTCAATTTTACTCTCACGGGGTTGTTTTGTGTGATTTTTACACACATTTTCATTTGTTTCACTGGTCTTTTTGGACACCCACAGTATTTGTCTTTACAAGATAGCAACCTATGATGATAGACGTGAGCATTTCTGGTAATCAATAACCAGCAAGCTCCTCTGGTGGTTCGCACGTGATGTGCTATATTGTTTTTCAAATTTTTTCAAAAAAGTTTGCACTTAGACTCTTGAACCTTTTTGTGGTGTACACCTGTTACAGCACAGGGTACTTTATTTTTTGACACGGTGACTGGTTACGCAGAGTTTGGTTTGTTTTTAAGAATTAGTAAAGAGAGGGCTAGTATGAGAAGGGACAACATATGCACAATATACAGGAATGTTGTGAAAGGCGAAAGTAAACTCATATTCCCACTCCGCAAGAAAAGCAAATGGAATTAATAACCCAAATATATCAGGTCTTTGTTGTTGATGACCCTGAAATTGGTCCCAGGATGCTTGTTTCCAATCCAGGGAAGACCTGGCTTGGCAGTTTGGGGTGGACTGTTCCCATGAGGCACAGGCTCAAGACTGATTTGCATATAGCTGGGTCTGAACTGGGGTGGCCCAGATCTTTGTACTGGGGTGAATGTATGACATTGTTCTGCATTCTGTCCCTCAATTGTTGTTTTTGCATTTGTCACCCGAGTGGGACGGGTATGCCCAGACGTGGGTCCCATGCTCTCCATACCACTGAAGCCAAACTATCCTAGCTGAAGAGGGGTGAAACCCCGAAACTGGTCCTAGGAGGCTTGTTCAGGTCCTGGTAGTTCGGGCTGGACTGTTCCCATTGGGCACAGGGTCAAGACTGATTTGCATATGGCTGGGTTCAAACTAGAATGGCATCGTGAGCAAAAAAAGATGGATTTATGCCCAGATCTTAGTACTGGGGTGAATGTATGACATTGTTCTGCATTCTGTCCATCAATTGTTGTTTTTGCATTTGTCACCCCAAGTGGAACGGGTATGCCCAGACGTGGGTCCCGTGCTCTCCATGCCACTGGAGTCAAGCTATCCTGGCTGAAGAGGGGTGAAACCCCAAAACCCCCCCTAGGATGCTTGTTTTCCAGTCCAGGGAGGACCTGGCCTGCCAGTTCGGGCTGGACTGTTCCCATTGGGCAAAGGGTCAAGACTGATTTGCATATGGCTGGGTTCAAACTGGAATGGCGAGCAAAAAACGATGGATTTAGGCCCAGATCTTTGTACTGGGGTTAATGTATGACATTGTTCTGCATTCTGTCCATCCATCGTTGTTTTTGCATTGGACTGTTCCCATGAGGCACAGGGTCAAGACTGATTTGCAAATAGCTGGGTCTGAACTGGAGTGGAGAAGTGAGGTAAAGAACAATGATTGATTCAACCCAGATTAGTGACTCGGGTGAGTGTCTGAAAAGTTTCTGCGCTCCGTCCTTGATCTCCTTGCATTTGCTATGTTCACCCTAAGTTGGCAGGGTATGCCCAGACATGGGTCCTTTGCTCACTTTGCCCATGGATACAAGCTAGCCTGGGTGATGAGGGGTGTTAAACTGAAACTGGTCCCAGGGTGCTTGTTTCTGGTCCACGGAAGACCTGGCTTGACAGTTCTGGCTAGGCTGTCCTCATGAGGCACAGAGTCAAGACTGATTTGCCTATAGCTGGGTCTAAACTGAGGTGGCGAAGTCAGCTAAAGAACGATGATGGATTTAACCCAGATCTGTGACTGGGTTAAATCAGTTTGAATTTCATGTGTGCTGTGGAATCTGTTTTTTCTCATGTTTTTTGTTGCAGGTTAAGAAGCGCTCTTGTTAATAATGTCTTTGTTTTACTAGCTAGGCAAGGAGGGAAGAAGTTACAATCGTGTGGCTAGAATCGATAAAGGAGGTTTTACACAGGAGAAGGCCTGAGAATCAAGGACTAATTGTTGCGAGGAAGGTACACCATTGACATTGTGGAAAATTACCTTCAGATCTGAACCCTGCGCGGATGGCATGATTCAAAGTGCACCATGGGAGTGCTACTTGTGGATAACTTGCTGTTGGAATTAGGGAAAGGGCCCCACTTCTTTCTTGCTTTCTGAGAGAGAGCATCCTAGCACGAGCTCTGTCTTTACGAAGTAGCTTTATGCGACTTGACCCATTTTTGCCCTGCTTCTGAAATGCTTAATTAGTGACGTCACCTTAGTGTTAGAGTAGGGATATATTTAATGCTTTTCATTCACCATTCCTCGATGCAGGTACATTTGGACTCAGGCTTCCTGATTTTCTGTATTTTACTTCTTGAATTAATTGTGTTGTTTATGCTGCACCGTCTAAATTGGATGTGCAGATTTGGCTTCATACTAATACCTTTGTATTTCTATACCCTCGTCTTGAGGTGTTTTTATTTGTCCAATTATTTTTGGCTTTGTAATAAAATAACAAACGTGAAGTAGTAGTCCGTGGATTATTTTGTACCCAAGAGTTTTACTGGCTAATTGATTGGTGTCTAATGACTTTCCTCCCCTGTACACCTTCATGCTGCGAAAGAGAACCATCGGAGTGAGACTCTGGAACAGGTCTAGAACACATGGACCCGACCCTTTCAGTTCATAGCAGAGTAGGATGGTTCGCACATGAAGTAAGGGGAGAATATAGAGGTAGCCTAGAATAAGCAGAACCTAGAACCCCAAAGTCCTGAACTAGAGCCCAATGATCATGAATGGAAGGCAATGAAATCTGGCAGAGACCGATGGAGTTTGATGGTGAGATCAGCTGTGGAAGGAGGAGTCAGTATAATAGGGTGTATGCAGAGTGCTAGATTGCAGCAATGATTTGATTGTGCGATGTCTTGCGGAGTGGGAGTGAAAGGCGAGTGAATCTGGTTTTGGGCCTGACGTTCTACAAGGATTGAGATTTGAGTTGCAGGTCCTGAAGTTGCCTAAGATCCTGGGATATAACAAAAGGTGTAGAAGACACAGATTGTGACTGTCTGACCGAGGGACTGAGAAGTTGTTGTGAGACATCATCGGCAGTTCCCCGTAAGAAAGGAAACTTTGTGTGAATGAAACGTATGGGAATCGTCTAGTGGACCTATTGCACAGAGGTTAACTATACTGATTCGGATGATCCATGCTGGTCGAGAGTAATTGTGTGCGAATGTTCTTGAGTGATTGTATTCTATCGATCCTTTTAGATGGCAGACAATTACGGATTTAAGATGACCGTGTGAGTAAATGCGTACGGAGAAATTATGAAGGAGGGTGAGCCAATGTGAGGGGTGAGAGTGGTGTCCGAGTTTGTCACACTGTGATAGGTCGGTTGGTGTAACAACGCACTGGGATTGGTTGGTAGTCATCGGGATTTTGTGGTTGAAACAGATTGTTCCGTGGTAACTTGGTGACCAGTAAATCACAATTTAGAATAATGTGATGTTTAGGGTGTTGCAGGATCTTTCCAGGGGTGACAAAGTGGTTGTTACTCCCTTGGGCAAAGAGGTACCATCCAAGGATACTCCAGCATATTATATGGTGATAGAAGTTGGGTTCCATACTATAATTTTGCTTCAAAATTAGCATAAGATCACTAAAAAAGAGGGTGAATTGTCATTTCCACGCTTTGGATGTATTGAATCAGCTTAGAGGAGCAATGTTTGCGCTGCGTCCTTTGCCTAGACCATCACAGTTTGAAGCGTTAGATGCATAGATGCGTCCAGTCAATCAATCAATCAAAGCATTTATATAGCGCACTACTCACCCAGAGGGTCTCAAGGCGCTAGTGGAGGGAGGTCCGCTACTGCTCGAACAGCCAGGTCTTGAGTTGCTTCCTGAAGGCGAGGTGGTCCTGGGTCAGGCAGAGGTGGGTCGGGAGGGAGTTCCACGTCCTGGCGGCGAGGAAGGAGAAGGACCGTCCCCCTGTGGTGGCTCTTCGGATGCGGGGGACGGTGGCGAGGGCGTGGCCGGTCGATCGAAGCTGGCGTTTGGGAGCGTAGAAGTTGAGGCGGCTGTTGAGGTATCCTGGGCCTTGGTTGTGTAGGGCTTTGTGTGCGTGGGTGAGGAGACGGAAGGTGATTCTCTTGGTGACCGGGAGCCAGTGCAGGTCTCTCAGGTGTCCGGAGATGTGGCTGCGACGGGGGATGTCCAGGATGAGTCGTGCTGAGGCGTTCTGGATCCGCTGAAGTCTTTTCTGGAGTTTGGCGGTGGTTCCGGCGTAGAGGGAGTTGCCGTAGTCCAGACGGCTGGTGACGAAGGCCTGGGTGACCGTCTTCCTGGTCTCGGTGGGGATCCACCGGAAGATCTTTCGTAGCATGCGCAGGATGTTGAAGCACGACGAGGACACGGCGTTGACTTGTCTGGTCATGGAGAGGGTGGAGTCCAGGATGAAGCCCAGGTTGCGTGCGTGGTCTGTTGGTTTGGGTGCGCTGCCTAGGGCAGGGGGCCACCAGGAGTCGTCCCAGGCGGAGGGTGAGGATCCCAGGATGAGGACTTCCGTCTTGTCCGAGTTCAGTTTCAGGCGGCTGTTCTTCATCCATTCGGCTACCTCTTTCATCCATTCGTGGAGGTTGGCTCTGGCAGTGGCGAGGTCGTTGGTGAGGGAGAGAATCAGCTGGGTGTCGTCGGCGTAGGAGATGATGTTGAGGTTGTGCTGGCGTGCGATGTCTGCGAGGGGGCTCATGTACACGTTGAAGAGTGTTGGACTGAGCGAGGAGCCTTGAGGAACGCCGCAGATGACTTCGGTGGCTTCAGATCTGAACGGGGGGAGGCGGACTCTCTGTGTCCTTCCGGCGAGGAAGGAGATGATCCCCTCCAGTGCCTTTTCCTGGATTCCGACGTTGCTGAGACGCTGCACTAGTGTACGGTGGCAGACAGTGTCGAAGGCCGCGGAGGTCTAGGAGGATGAGGGCCGCTGTTTCTCCGTTGTCAAGCAGAGGTCGGATGTCATCGGTGGCTGCGATCAGGGCGGTCTCGGTGCTTTGGTTGGCCCGGAAGCCAGACTGCGAGAGGTCGAGGGATCCGTTCGTCTCGAGGAAGGCGGCCAGCTGCTTGTTGACGGTCTTCTCGATGACTTTTGCAGGAAACGGGAGCAGCGAGATGGGGCGGTAGTTCTTGAGGTCGGTGGGGTCGGCTGATGGCTTCTTTAGTAGAGAGCTGAGTTCGGCGTGCTTCCAGCTCTCCGGGAAGGTAGCGGTGTCGAAGGAGGTGTTGATGATGTCCCGCAGGTGGGGTGCGATGACAGCGTCGGCCTTGTTGAAGACGTGGTGAGGGCAGGGGTCGGTAGGAGATCCGGAGTGGATGGAGTTCATCGTGCGGACGGTGTCTTCGGTGCTGATCGGGGTCCAGGCATGGAGGGTGGTGGTGGGGGGCGGTGGTTAGGTCGTGGCGTGCGTCGGTTGAGCGCTGAAGCTGTTGTGTATGTCCGCGATCTTGTTGTGGAAGTAGGAGGCGAGGGAGTTGCAGAGGTCTTGTGAAGGGGTGATGTCGTTGTTACCGGCTTTGGTGTTGGAGACCACTTTGACGATGTTGAAGAGTTCCTTGCTGTTGTGTGCGTTGTTGTCCAGTCGTTCCTTGAATGCGGTTTTCTTGGTGGCGTGGATGAGTTGGTGGTGTTTTCGGGTGGCGAGCTTGAGGGCAGTCATGTTGTCCGGAGTTGGGTCTCTGCGCCAGGTTCTCTCGAGGGCTCGGCAGTTCTTCTTGGAGCTCTTGAGTTCGTCAGTGAACCATGGGGCTTTCTTGCTACCGGGTCTGCTAGTCGGGGTCTTCAGAGGGGCGAGGTCGTCTGCGCAGTCGCTGATCCACTTCGTGAGGTTGGTGGCCGCTTGGCTGGGGTTCATTGCGCTGGTGGGTGGGTTCTTGCTCAGGGCGGTCGCCGGCTGGTCGGCTGTGATCTTGTTCCAGCTTCTGCGTGCAACCTGTTGCTGGTGGTGGTGGATCGTGGTCCTTCTGAAGCTGAAGTGGACGCAGCTGTGGTCCGTCCAGTGGAGTCCGGTGGCGTGGCTGAAGGCGATGTCCTTGCTGCATGAGAAGACGGGGTCGAGTGTGTGTCCGGCGTAGTTCGTGGGGGTGGTGACCAGCTGCTTGAGTCCGAGGTTGGCGAGGTTGTCCAGCAGGGTGGTGGTGTTGCGGTCGTTGTTGTTCTCCAGGTGGAAGTTGAGGTCCCCGAGGAGGATGTAGTCAGCGGAGGGGAGGGCGTGCGGGCTGATGAAGTCGGCGATGTCTTCACTGAATTGTGTGCGTGGTCCCGGGGGTCTGTAGATGAGGGTGCCTCTGAGGGTGGTCTTGGGGTTGATGTGGACCTGGAAGTGCAGGTGCTCGGCGGGTTCGAGGGTGTCATCGGTGTTGGTCGTGATGCGTATGGTGTTCCTGTGGATGATGGCGATGCCTCCTCCGGTGTGGTTGATGCGGTCCCTTCGGATGATCTTGTAGCCGTCTGGGATGGCGATGGCAATGTCGGGCGTTGAGGAGGCGTTCATCCAGGTTTCCGTGAGGAAGGCGACGTCTGGGGCTGTGGTGTCGAGCAGGTTCCAGAGCTCGACGGCGTGTCTGTGGACGGAGCGGGTGTTGAGCAGGATGCATTTCAGGTGGCTGCTGCTGTTGCTCGTCTTGGTCTTGGTTGGTGCTGGAGTAGTGCAGGTCCGGATGCAGGTGAACTTGCAGGAGTTGCAGCAGAAGGGTCCGTGGGTGCGTCTCGGGGTGGCTCGGTAGCATCCTGGGCTTCGGCCGGCGTTGAGTGCGTTGAGGGTGGCGGCGTCGTACGTCCGGCGGGTGGGCTGGGGTCTGCGGGGGCCAGGGGTCCTGGCGCTGGGCGCAGTCCAGGCGCGGACGGGCGTAGACAGGCTTACCTTTGGCGCACCTTCGACGCTCAATCGGTGCTCCCGCTGCTCGCGTCCGCTGCGCGCGTCCGCTGCGCGGTCGCTCTGGGGACGTCATAAGAAGGGAGCCGGTCGGGAGGGTCTGCGGGGAGGCGGGAGCGCGAGCCAATCGGCTGGCGGGGGGGCGGGGCCACGGGCTGGGGCGGCGGGAAAGCTGGAGCGGGCTTGGCGGCTCTTGGGTGGCTGGGGCTGCGGGAGGCTGGTGTGGGCTCGGCGGCCCTCGGGTGGCTGGGGCTGCGGGAGCAGGCACAGGAGCGTGGGGGTGACCAGGCCGGAAGGCGCAGTGGTCACTCCCTGGTTCTGGTCAGGCTCCCCTTAAGAAGGGAGCCGGTCGGGAGGGTCTGCGGGGAGGCGGGAGCGCGAGCCAATCGGCTGGCGGGGGGGCGGGGCCACGGACTGGGGCCGCGGGAAAGCTGGAGCGGGCTTGGCGGCCCTCGGGTGGCTGGGGCTGCGGGAGGCTGGTGTGGGCTCGGCGGCCCTCGGGTGGCTGGGACTGCGGGAGCAGGCACAGGCACAGGAGTGTGGGGGTGACCAGGCCGGAAGGCGCAGTGGTCCAGCTCATGCTAAGCAGAGGGAGAAATACCAAGGTAGACTGAAGTAAACTGTGAGGGCATATCATGACGCACAGTGCGATGCAAAGCTTAAGAGATGGAGAGTCAACACCATGGAGGGAGAAAGGTTATAGCCAGTACTGGTAGGAGATGCAGAGTCACCAGACAGGAGTAAAAAGACAAATGGTAGTGACAGTAGTGACATCGAAGATACCTTGTTAGATGGGTTTTTAGTAGAGTGTCCTCCACCTTACAGTCCACAATCAGGTGAAGAGGGCCAAGTTCAAAATGGGTTGAGAATGTGGGAAGTGTAGCAGCTCAAGTGAGTCCTGATCCAGGAGTCACGGGAAGGATATTAACAGGAGTAGTGGGGACAGAAGCATCTGCTTTGGGAAGTATGGAACAGAATGGTGTTAATGCTGCTTCACGGTATCCAGAAGCTCTTACTGTACCGGTTACCATTGGTCCTGTTGTTCCTGCTTACAACCCGAGCTCAGAGGGAATCCTTACTCAGAGACTGCCCATGTATACTGAAGGAACTGAATTGGGAAGGACAGGAAGTACAAATGGGAATTGCCATTGCTTTTGCCTATGGAATCTAGAACCCAGATTCAACCCAGATCTGTGACTCCGGGAGTGTTTCTGCGCTCCGTCCTTGATCTCCTTGCATTTGCTTTGTTCACCCTAAGTTGGGAGAGTATGCCCAGACATGGGTCCTTTGCTCACTTTGCCACTGGATTCAAGCTAGCCTGGGTGATGAGGGGTGTTACCCTGAAACTGGTCCCCTGAGGGATAAAAAGTATATTTCCTGTGTATAAGGAGTATCGGACCTATATTATGTTAGCATGATGCATCTTTACGTATACCCCCTGTTTGATCTATATATATATATATATATATATATATATATATATGCTTTTGTTGGAGGAAACACGTTTATTTCCTCCCTGTATATCTATTGCTTAAAGAGTAGGCCGAGAACCATACAGACGCAATCTTCTGAACATATCCTTGAGCACGGGCCATGATCACGCGTTGATCATGTGCAATTGTCAGGCCCCAGTTCATTTGAGTTACTGGTAGCAGCTGAAGGTAGGCTGTTTTACTTTTACTGTTCTAAGACTCAAGGTCGCATCTGGCTTTGGAGGGCGATAAGCGCATTCCTGGAGGCGCTGTGTCTACACTCCCAGGCACCAAGACGAAAGAGAGTCACCCCTCATGACCTCACAATAATAGTAATAGATAGTCAAGCCTTTGTACTGATCTGATGTGTGCCATAATTGGTCCTTTCCTGGAGCTTGAGGGCCAACTGGTGTTTTTCCTTTCACAGTGATTGTATGTATTGAACCGAAAAGTATATAACCTCGTGTTTGAATACGAGCCAACAGTCTTCTCGGCGCACCTGATGGGTGAGATTCGGAGAGGCTCCTCTATAGAGTATTTTGCTTAATAAACGATTGAACCTTCTTCACTGCCAACTGACTGATTAGTGGGTAATGGTATTGGGACTATTGATAGGTGTAGTCCTTTAGTTTGTTTTTATGGTACATCAGTTGTCGACTCCGCTAGGACTCCGTGATTGGGTCGTCCTTCCCGTAAATGGGTGGTAAGGACAAAGGGGTATTTCTGGTCGAGCGCGTGGATGGAAAAAGGATCCTTCAAAATTTAGCCATTTTTGGTATGAACTTACTCCGCTCTCACGATCAGAGTATCCCCAGCTGCTAATGACCCTTCACCGGAGTCCTACGAGCGTAACCCAGGAGCTGACCGTGTTGGTCTTCAGGAGTTGGCAGTGGAGAACACGCTATTGTACCTGTGTGCACCAGGTGAGTGGAATTGTTTTGATGTTCTTGGCATGCACTGTTGAGCAGTGCTCTTGAAGCAGTTAACTGTGTAAGTATTTGGTGGTCAGTGTACCACAGAGAATCTTGGGGGTCTGACGGGTCTGCATTGTGGTGGCTGCATGTGTAGTTGCTCAACGGACCTTTTTGTGAATAACAGAGATGCCGATCGGACGCCCGGTGTGGCACGTGTGGTGCGCACCAGGCCGGACTGCTCATGGAAAAGCCTGTGCCTGTACCTGGGTAGCCTTGGGAGCACATCTGAAGCGGTGCTAATGAAGCAGGCTTAGTCAGAATAGTCCCAAGAGTGAACCAGGAAGGCTGCGGGATGGTCTGTAGGTCGGTCTGTGGTTATACCTGTCTGACGGTCTCTTCGTGGTCTTTGGACTGCTTGATTTTGGTATCTGTCGGTCTTGGAATCTGAATTTGATTGATTCTCCACGAACAGGAGTCGACGGGCTCTGTTCTTTGTTTGAAAAGACGTCATTTTTGAATATCGTTGTATGTATATATATATTATTGTCTTGTGTATGTTTGAATGAGTGTGAGGTGGTACGTTTTGTGAATGTTTGAACATGGCCATGTTTGGAAGTTTATTTGTATGATTGAGTGAGAAAAGCATGACGACAATAACCATGCCGTGTTTTAGCAAATTGAATTGTTTTAAATGTTGTTGCCGCCCTAATGATACGCGTTTGGCTGAAAGTCAACCTGCCCCGCCTGAGGGCAGTCCAAGTTATGACATGTATGTGAAGCATGGTATTACACCTCTGTTGTTTAATACACTATGGCATACATATACTAAGGATAATGTGGAATTACAATGGCCCTTAACCGGGTCTTTTGATGAAAAAAAGATAAATTTCCCTGCAGGATCGATTATTTTCTAAACGAAGTCGTCAGTCAATGTTTGACTCCCTAAACCTGTGGCAGAAGGAAGCAAAGCGTAGACGTATGCGGTAGGAGAAAGTATGTAGGATGAGGGGAAATCAGACGATTACGCAGAAAGCTATAGCTTATGATAAAGCACGAACTGAAAAAGGGATTGATTGTGCAGACAGACAATTCAGATTGACAGTGGATAAGATCTATGTGGCTAGGACTGAAGCGGAAGATGAGATAGAGGATTTATTGGATACTCGTCCACCTCCACCTTGTGCTCCGCAGCGTATATATACCGTTGTTCCCCCGACTCTAGTACAGGCCTTCTGCTTCCGTCCCTGTTGATTCCTCTTCCCTTGCCTCTCCGGGAACGTCCTCTGTTTTGTCTCCCTCAGTGTCTGAGACGGCTACCTTATGGCCTGTTACATTGCCGTCTTCTGTTATGTCCACAGCTGTTTTGTCTCCCCCCACCCCTGTGTGGACTTCCCTTTCTGAGAGCACGACCCCATCTCCAGCTGTTTTGACTCCGTTTCATGCTCCGGGGGATTTCGACACACGGAAGTTGTTTACCCTTTGGCTGCAGGACCGAATGAGAAACAGATGATTGAGGATCAGTCATCCCAGTGGATGCGACAGCCTATTTACACTATAACTGATATATGGCAAATGCTTCGAGACTATGAGCCTGTTATGCAGCAACATGCCTTGAAACACATGGCTGCACGTATCATTACTCTCTGGGAACAGTGTTTTCCAGGAGGGTTGGCCCCCCAAGTGATGTATGGCATCTGGGACAGGGCTCATAAGTCCGAACTTAGCCCAGAAGAAGTGTATAAGAATGTGGAGGTTTTATTAAATTATCGAGCACGGATGTATCAAAAGTGTCCCTCATGGGACACTCAACATCCTATGCGAGAAGTTCATCCTATCCTTCATCCTGAAATACCGGAACTAAAGGATGACCATGGCGTGGTGACTAGACCTCACGTAGAGGCCCGAGTACAAGAGCAATGGATTTATACCCCCTGGAAGAGGAGTGAAGTCCTCTCGCTAAAATCACAATTACCTGACCCCCGTAAGAATCCCATGGCTTATTATAAAGAACTCACAGAAGCGGCCTCTTCGGCCGTCATGACCTTAGCTGACATAGAGCTATTTTTGTGAGAACAAAAAGGACTAGCCTATTTGTGAATTTACATAGACTCAAGACTGTAAGGCAGGGTACAAACCATTTTGTTTGTTCATGAAGCCCTCACCCACCAACCTAGTTGGTGGCATGCTTCATCATCGGGCCCACCCAGTGATACCGAGTGTGTCCCGGGTGTGCTTCGACACCTGGATACAGCGGAGCAGGTATGTATATGAGTGTGCAGTGTAGTGACGTGAAGGTGACGATTTAAAAGCTATGCAGGGATCCCAGTACCCGAGGGTAAATTATATTTTAATAACTGGGTCACTGCTAGCATTAAAAAAGGCTGTTGGATGTTATAGGAATGTTAATTAGGGTTTCCTACATCCAGGTGTGGTCTACATGTTTCAGGCAGGCCTTTAGGATTAAAACTGGCTTTCCTCAGGCCCAAAGTGTGTAGGTGCAAATTACTTAGATTTAAGTGATTGTGTAATGTTGAGAAATGTGTAGCACTCGCTAAGGTGCTTTACATGTGAGAGGGGGATTCCCTCTTAGAGCATTACTGGACATACAACAAGTATGACAGGACACACATACAGGGGAAAGTCTCAGTATGGTTACATATTCACAAGACAGATTGATTGCCGATATCTATTGTGCTGTGTAGACGATAAATAAGCGGCAAATGGTGTAGCCATATTGGTGGTATGGCTAAGGTGAGAGTTATCATATGTATACGAAGTTTTGTGGTGGGCTAAGCATCGTAAGCACATCAACACACAAAAAAACGGTGGAAAGTGCATGAAATGAAGATTATCCTCATGTTGGCTTGTTGCCAAACATGCCCCATGGAAAACCACGATGTAGAGCTATTTTTTGCATTATTAGTTCCCGTTGACGTATGGCGTCAGGTGCATGATCAGGACCATGCTCAAGAATTGGGCGGAACATGGGACCAGATAAAAGATTGGGACAAGGATCGTAAGCCTGGAGATAAGCCGAAACCTGAAGTATTGGCATTACCTGGCCGTATTATCACTTACATGCATTCTTTAATTCTGCCTCGTAAGGTGGATTGGGACAAATTGATCGCTACGGATTGCCTCGTGTGATCTGGAGTGACAACGGAAGGCATTTTAATGCAGAACTCATCGCACATATATGTAATGGACCCCAGATTAAGCAGAAATTCCATGCGGCTCGACACCCACAGTCCGCTGGGTTGGTTGAGAAGTATAATGGGATATTAAAGCTCAAATTAGCTAAAATTCAAGAAAGTACTGGATTGAAGTGGCCAGATGCTCTGCCGCTGGAATTAATGTCAATATGAGTTACCCCACATTCTCGTTCTGGTTTTTCTCTGTATGAGGTCATTTTTGGGCACCCTGCTAATGTTTGGGGCGTCCCGAGACCCAGAATGTTTCGTGATATAGAGTATCCTCTGCTGACAGACTATTTGAATGCTTTGACTAAAGATCTTCGTTCCATTCATCAACAGGTCTCAGCAGTTTTGCAGCCCCTGCTGGAGGGTCCGGGACATCGCTTGGAACCAGGACAGTGGGTTCTGGTCCGTAACTATCAGCGAAAATCCAGCTTGGATCCTCGTTGGTCTGAACCATTCCAAGTCTTGTTGGCCACGCGGACGGCGGTGAAAGTGAACGGCAAGCGACACTGGATTCATGTGTCACATCTGAAAAAACTACCCCTCCCGCTTCCATATGATCAGCGAATCCAGGACGGGGTTCTGACTCAGGAAGGTGAGCGAGTTCCTCGATTCATCCCTTTTCTGATGCACAGGTAATTGGAGCAGGGCAAGGAGAAGGTGCATCAGGCTCGGAAGGGGCGCTGTCATAAGTGCAATTGATCGCTCCGGATTCTGTTGTTCCTACAACTAACCCAGAGGCTTGCAGTACCCCTGTTTCACCGGATTCGTCATCCTCTGTTTTGTTCCCTGATCAGGAAGTGCCTGGCCATACTCGATACAACCTGCGGCCCAGAAAACAACATGGTACACCAGGTGAACATGGTAGGAGATGGGGAGAGACTTGAGTGATAGGGTACAGACTTGTGCTATGGATGTCTGTTAGATACGCTTCTGGTGTACTGAGCGAGACACTGGACTGAACGCGTTGGGAGCCTTGAACATTTGTTTGCTCCGTTCAGAAAGAAAGACTGAATTTCATGTTCAAAGGGGCCCAGGTTGTGTTTTCTTCAAGGGCTGTGTGAGAACATAACTCCAATGTGAGAAGTTTGTTTTGGTATTTTCTGTGATGAACGATAGGAGCCTGCATGTGAGGCTCTAAACGGACACAGGAAAGAAGCACCCTCTGGCAGGTTGGACCTCACTGCCCTAGTTTATTGTTGGGCTTTTAGTTAGCATGTATACCTTTGCTCGTTTTGTTCCCGAAGAGCAACGTTCTTTTGTACCACGCTATTTCCCTACATATATGCCTGTTTTTTCTAGTTGGGCTAATCGTGTTAAGATTGCATTTGTAGCTACTGTAGCAATATTATTAATCATATTAATGGGAGTATTCATATATTTAGAATTTCGCCACCCTAAGCATACAGTTTTAGGAACAACTACCCCCACCTCCGGAACATGTGTTTCATACTTTGGCCTCTCATAAGGAAAGGCATCGGCAGACCTATGTGAAAAATGCTTTCATTAAAATGCTTCATCAAGTACACAGTGCCACCAATACTATGAATTGTTGGGTTTGTGGTCTTTTACCATCTGTTATGCACAAGCACAACTTATTTATATCCCTACCTTTGTCTTAGCTGGGAAGTTGCGAGGCTTGGTTCAAATTGCTTTCTATGATGTATATGCATTACACTGTGGATGCTCAAAGGTTTTCAGAGAGAGATTATGAAATGATTTTAGCATATATTGAGGTTCATCAAGGATTCAACCCCGATGGGAATAATGGAGAGGGAACTTTAGATCCGAATGCCTGTATGAATATGTATATAACTCACAAAAATACCACTTGGCTGAAAAATGAAATTTTGGACTTTGTTGAATTCAATTTCACTCAATATTTTCGACACTTTCAGGACCGTAATGTTACTGAAGATAGGGCTATTCCAGTGCCTGTATTAAACAGCACCTCTACGTTTTGTGTTCAAGGAGCAGTGTACATATCAGTAGGGAAAAGCTGATGTAATTACACTTATCGGTTACGCACCTTTAGCAGCCCTCCTTTGTTAACCCCTCCTAATGTATATTTTGTCTGTGGAGAAAGTGCCTATACTTGGCTTCCACGAGGTTGGAATGTACGTTGCTACCTGTCCTTTCTGTACCCTCCAGTCTATATTGCCCCTTCTGAGTATCACAAGGATCACGGACTGGATAAACGTAGCGTGCTTATTAGAAGAAATAAAAGAGTGATAGATACCACTAATATAGATCAGACCGATACTCCACTGCAGTATTTCACCGACATTATGAAGGGAGTGTTACCCTTTTGGGGGCCTATACTTACTAGCCAAGAAGTACGACGTTTATCTAGAGTAGTTGAAGGGGTAATTAACACTACTGCAGGAATACTGACCAATATAACAGTAGAGCTGCAGGCGACCAAACTCGTTGCACTTCAAAACCGTATGGTTTTAGATGTTATTTTGGCAGATCGAGGAGGAGCATGGCGTGTGATCAGCAGCTCTTGCTGTGTTTATTTTCCTGACTCTGGCTATACAGAAGCTACATCGTTTAGCTTCCGAGATACATGTAGAAACTGGTACGTGGTCTCTTTCTGGTTGGTTCTGGGGTTTGCGGTCTACTTGGGGATGGAAAATCTTGATGGTGCTGGCATGTATAGCTGGTATCATATTCATGTGTTGTGTTTGTGTACAATGTGGACCTGCATGTTGCTCTTATTGCGCGACAAAACTTACTTCCTCTGTGTCTGGTCCATCCCCAGCAGCGGTAAAAGCTCAGCTAGTTCAGCAGGAACTCAAAGACCTAATGCAGATTGATGAGGGAATATTTGAAGATTGAACTGCTTTAGTTAGCTACATCATGCTAAAAGGGCTGTTCTGAGGGATAAAAAGTATATTTCCTGTGTATAAGGAGTATCGGACCTATATTATGTTAGCATGATGCATCTATACGTATACTCCCCATTTGATCTATATATATATATGCTTTTGTTGGAGGAAACACGTTTATTTCCTCCCTGTATATCTATTGCTAAAAGAGTAGGCCGAGAACCATACAGACGCCATCTTCTGAACATATGCTTGAGCACGGGCCATGATCACGCTTTGATCACGTGCAATTGTCAGGCCCCAGTTCATTTGAGTTACTGGTAGCAGCTGAAGGTAGGCTGTTTTACTTTTACTGTTCTAAGACTCAAGGTCGCATCTGGCTTTGGGGGGCGATAAGCGCATTCCTGGAGGCACCGTGTCTACACTCCCAGGCACCTAGACGAAAGGGAGTCACCCCTCCTGACCTCATCAGTAATAGAAAGTCAAGCCTTTGTACTGATCTGATGTGTGCCATATATGGTCCTTTCCTGGAGCTCGAGGGCCAACTGGTGTTTTTCCTTTCACATTGATTGTATGTATTGAACCGAAAAGTATATAACCTCATGTTTGAATACGAGCCAACAGTCTTCTCGGCGCACCTGATGGGTGAGGTTCGGAGAGGCTCCTCTATAGAGTACTATGCTTAATAAACGATTGAACCTTCTTCACTGCCAACTGACTGATTATTTGGTAATGGTATTGGGAGTATTGGTAGGTATAGTTCTTTAGTTTGTTTTTATGGTACATCACCCCAGATGCTTGTTTCTGGTCCACAGAAGCTCTGGCTTGGCAGTTCTGGCTGGGCTGTCCTCATGAGGCACAGGGTCAAGACTGATTTGCATATTGCTGGGTCTAAACTGAGGTGGTGAAGTGAGCTAAAGAACAATGATGGATTTAACCCAGTTCTGTGACTAGGGGTGAATGTCCAAAATGTTTCAGGGCTCCGTTAATCATGTCCTTGTGTTTGCTTTGTTTGCCCTAAGTTGGCAGGGTATGCCCAGGCGTGGGTCCCTTGCTCACTTTGCTATCCGATTCAAACTAGCCTGGCTGATGAGGGGTGTTACCCTGAAACTGATCCCAGGATGCTTGTTTCCGGAGCAGGGAAGGCCTGGCTTGGCACTTTGGATTGGACTGTTCCCATGAGGCACAGGGTCAAAACTGATCTGCATATAGCTGGGTCTGAACTGGAGTCGCAAAGTGAGCTAAAGAACGATGATGGATTCAACCCAGATCTATCACTGGGGGTGAGTGTCTGAAAAGTTTCAGCGCTCGGTCCATGATTTCCTTGCGTTTGCTTTGTTCGCCCTAAGTTGGCAGCGTATGCCCATACATGGGTCCCTTGCTCACTTTGCCTCTGGATTCAAGCTAGCCTGGCTGATGAGGGGTGTTACCCCGAAACCGATCCCAGGATGCTTGTTTCCGGTCCAGGGAAGACCTGGCTTGGCAGTTCAGGCTTGTCTGTTCCCATGAGGCACAGGGTCAAGACTGATTTGCATATAGCTGGGTCTGAACTGGGGTGGCGAAGTGAGCTTAAGAATGATGATTGATTCAACCCAGATCTTTGACTGGGGGTGAGTGTCTGAAAAGTTTCAGCGCTCGGTCCATGATCTCCTTGCGTTTTGCTTTGTTCGCCCTAAGCTGGCAGCATATGCCCAGACATGGGTCCCTTGCTCACTTTGCCACTGGATTCCAACTAGCCTGGCTGATGAGGGGTGTTACCCTGAAACCAGTCCGAAGGGTACTTGTTTCCGGTGCAGGGAAGGCCTGGCTTGGCACTTTGGGATGGACTGTTCCCATGAGGCACAGGGTCAAGACTGATTTGCATATAGCTAGGTCTGAACTGAGGTGGCGAAGTGAGCTAAAGAATGATGATGGATTCAACCCAGATCTGTGACTGGGGGTGAGTGTCTGAAAAGTTTCAGTGCTCCGTCCATCACCTCTTTGTGTTTGCTTGGTTCATGGGCATTCCCATGCAACCACCCATGATTTTTTACCCAAAACCCTACCTACTAAAAAAAGTAGACCAGGTTTTGCATAAAAAATAATGCAATTTTTACACTGACGTTATCGAGGAGAAATTATTTTATGTGTCCAATCGTTTCCGACTTTTCATGTGTGCTGCAATGTACAGCACGCATACAAAGTAGGCACACACCCTTGAACTGAGGTGCAAGGGTGTGTGCATTGCATTGGCAGCCTGATGACACAGCACTAGAAGGAGAGCGCAACATCACTGTAACTCAGTAGATATGGCACTCTCTGACGCCCATGCAACATATCACAGCCACTTTGGTTGCTTTGTTGTGTTGAGAAAGATTTCAGTAATAATAGTCCTGGGTACGATAAAGTTTGCTCCCTGATTTACCCCAGGCACATATTGGCAGATCGAAAAACACAGAAATATCTAAAAATTCAGATTTTGGTGTGAAAAGCACTGAAAGGGTGGAAATTTCATTTCATTTGTAGCGGTGCGTCATAATCACGTGTAGAGTGCACCCGCACATAATCATTTACTGCATTAACGTGAAGTGTTCGAATTGTGAAACATATTAACATAAATACGTGACTTATCTTAGGTTATCGACAAGTAGCATGGAGAATTAATGTAGAAAATGATTGTAACAAGCAGAGACATTGACATGAATAACTCGATGTGCAACTGATATTATTTGTGTACTAAATGTGCTTATTAATTACGTGATTTCATATGTAGGTAAAAGTATTAGCTGAAATTGCATTATTGTTATGTGAATTGTAAGCTATATTGTGCTTTCTTATGTTAGCTAAAATTCGTAAGCCTGAAATGCAAGTCCCTGAAACTCTTGCTTTAGAATTAACAGTTCGGATTTCATGTGTGCTGTGGAATCTGTTTTTTCTCATGTTGTTTGTTGCAGGTTAAGAAGCGCTCTTGTTAATATTGTATTTGTTTTACTAGCTGCGCAAGGAGGGAAGAAGTTACAATTGTGTGGCTATAATCGATAAAGGAAGTTTTACACAGGAGAAGGCCTGAGAACCGAGGACAAATTGTTGTGAGGAAGGTACACCATGGACATTGTGGAAAATTACCTGTAGACCTGTACCCAGGTGACCTATGGTCTACTTTTTAAATAGCTACTGAGTGCCCTGCAGCTGAGCTCAGAGAGGGATCCAGTAACTCATGGTCCTTCGCCATTGGTTATGAAGAAGTACGATCAGGTGATCACATGGTTGCAGTCCAAAATAGCCTGTCAAGACATTGATTATGTTAAGATAGATCGATCGACCCATGAACCTAAAGAGTCAGTACATGCACACTATGAGAGGCTGTTGCAAGCCTTTAAGCAGTACAGTGGGTTAGATACGCTCAACCCTAAAGACTTGGGCTAATTTGTATCCAAATTTATGACCGGTTTGAGGCCGAAGATCAGCCTAATGATTAAACAGCATCTAATTTGTTGGCAAAACAAAGCTGTGGATGAAATCCTACAATACGCCAGGAATTGCAGTGATGAGGTGGACTCGAAGCATAGGAGGATAAATGAGAAATTGATGCTGGTCTAAATGCGAAATGCCCAGAAGGGAGATAAGGCACAGGCAATAGAAGGAGCTGTAGCTCATGGCCAAGGGAGTGTTCCAGGAGGTGTCCAAGTAACCTTAGTCACAGGGCTGATGGGAAAGGTAAGAGGAAGAGGTGTCCCAAGACTGGCATAGATGTTGCAACCCTGAAGAAGACCACTGCCTGTCATTTTTGTCACAAGATCGAGCATTGGAAGCGTGAGTGTCATCTCAATTCAGCAAATCAAGTGCAGGAAGCAGAACTTGTGCAGGTGGCAGATGGAGTAAATCAACTTCCAACAGTGACTAGGCCAAGATCGCTTAATGCAGGATGGAATCAGAATCAGCTAGTGCAAGTGCCTCAACCTATGAGAATCTTGCAGGGTAAATTAACTCATCACCAAATGCCCTTAATGGAAGCTTCGGACGAATTTGATCCAGACCTATCCTTATGACCGTGCCTAAGGGGGGAGGAAGACTGTACAATTGGTGCAGTCTTAGAGGTAGACCAGAGTGGACCATATGTAGAAGCCAACGTACATGGTCATCCCATTACATTCTTAATTGATCTGTAGTAGCCCCAAACCTGCAACTCTCGGGAAAATCGATCCAAGTTGTAGGAGTCTCTAACAAAAGAATGACAAACCCTTTGAAAGAAGAGGAATTGGTGAAAATCAGAACCTTTCCGAATCACCATCAGCTCGTGGTCCGCGATTCGAGTACAGACCGTTTGCTAGGGTGTGACGTTTTGTGCAAATTGATCTGTACCATCTACTGACCACTGAAGTTACAGACTACTGATACAGACATAATACAGACATAATACAGATATAATGTTGCATACTAATATGAGGATATTGCTTTCAAGTTGGCTAATCAGAATCATTATACAGCCATGCTTCCTTTACTGACAGTGGAAGACATGCCGCTGGATTTGAGAGACACCGTCTCTCCAGTGGTATGGGACTTTTCATGGGAGGAGATCCGTCTGATTCATGGAGTCGAGCCAGTCAGCATACAGGTCAAGCCCAATGCAGAATTTGCAAGAATGCCTCAGTACAATCTGACCCCAGAAACAGTGGCAGGGATTACACCTGTAATTGAGTCCATGACTGCGCAGGGCATACTAAAGAAGATTATGATAAATCCGTATAATTCTCCTATTATGGGATTGCAGAAGCTGAGTGGGAAATATTGCATTGTCCAATACCTTAGAAATGTAAGCAACATAGTGATTCCATGTTGCCCCGAGGTACTGAATCCATCTGTGATCGTATTTCAGGTACCTTGTGAGGCTGCATGGTTTACGGTGATTGATCTTTGCCAAGCATTTTTCTCCCTTTTGCATGAGGAGAATCAATTTTTATTTGCTTTCTGTCAGGAGAATCGTGTCTTAACGTGGTGTTGTATCCCACAAGGATACACTGAGAGTCCATCCATCAGGTATTGAAGAAAAACCTTGAGAACTTGATCCTGCCCTGAAACTCAGTGCTAGTCCAGTATATTGATGACCTCCTCATTGTGTCTGAAACACGGGAGGCTTGTAGGAACGATACTATCGCCTTACTGAACCATCTGGCTGACAATGGGCATAAGGTGTTTCCAAGTAAGCTTCAGTACTGTATAAACGAAGTACAGTATTTGAGTCATCAAATTGAAAATGGTAAGAGGAAGATGTCACCAGAATGGGTGGAGGCGATCATGAAAATGAATCCGCCTAGTACGCAGAAAGAGGTCAGAACGTTCTTGGGAATGGTTGGCTACTCCTAATTTCTCCTTGATGGTGAAGCCTCTGCAAATACTGACCCACTAGGATGTGTGTGATCGGGTACCTTGGGATAACGATTGTCTGCTTGCTTTCCTGGAGTTAAGAGAGTGCCTATGTCGCAGTCCAGGTTTAGGAATGCCTGATTACAACAAAGCATTCCCATTATTCTGCCATGAACAAGAAGGTTGGGCTCTATCTGTACTCACCCAGACACATGGAGGTGCCCGTAGACTAGTGATTAGGGGTGGGTGGAATGTTCGTAGTCGCACTATGCAAAGCTCCGCGAAACGGTAAAAAATCTCCGCAAACATGTGGAATTGCCTGTTCGCGATGCTTTTTTCCTGTTCGCGAACGCTGTTTGCGTGTTCAGGGGGAAATATCTTGCAAACACGCATTTTGAGAATGCGTACAAGCAAAAAATTACACAAAGACGCGGAATGCAGAATTTTGGGCAATTCCGCGTTCTCCGCGGAATGCGAAATTACCCAAATTCCGCAAATTTCGTGAGCGGATGGAATTTACCGCCCAGGCCTACTAGTGATGTATTTCTCAGCTACTTTAGATCCTGTAGGTTCAGCGTTGCCTGGATGTTTCAAATCCGTTGCTGCAACAGGTTAGTATTGAACGATTTGAAAGCATTATGATGGATTATCCTCTTATAGTATATGTACCACATTCAGTTGAGCTCCTGATGATGAGAACCAAACACAGCATTTGACAAATAACAGGCTGACAAGGTATAAGCAAGTGTTACTCACTGCCGAGAACATCACTGAAGCATTGTTCTGTGGTAAATCCTGCTACCTTGTTGCCTGTTCCAAATGCTGATGGGGAAGAATGTGAAGACCATGGGCCCGATTCACAGAACAAACTTAAGACTAAATCCTAAACTTAGTACCATTCTGGTATTCACAGAATGCACCTAGTACTTCTGGTATTCACAGAATGAACTTACTACTTTTGCTATTCACAGAATGAACTTAGTACTTTTGCTATTCACAGAATGGATTTACGACTACTAAACTTACGTCCGCACTCGGGCCGGAAATTCCGGCCCGGAGGCGGAGCTTCTGGGCCGGAGGCGGGGCTTCCGGGCCGGAGGCGGAGCTTCCGGCCCGGAGGTGGGGATTCCGGCCGATTTAGCTATGGCCGAAATCTCCACCTCTGGGCCAGAAGCTCCGCCTCCGGCCTGGAAGCCCCGCCTCCGGCACGGAAGCCCCGCCTCCGGGCCGGAAGCTCCGCCTCCGGGCCGGAATTTCCGGCCCGAGTGCGGACGTAAGTTTAGTAGTCGTAAATCCATTCTGTGAATAGCAAAAGTACTAAGTTCATTCTGTGAATAGCAAAAGTAGTAAGTTCATTCTGTGAATACCAGAAGTACTAGGTGCATTCTGTGAATACCAGAATGGTACTAAGTTTAGGATTTAGTCTTAAGTTTGTTCTGTGAATCGGGCCCTCTGACTGTCTGGATGTTACTGAACTTTGCACGAAACTGAGACCTGACATTGTCGAGGAGCCATTGTCTGACCCTTATCAAGTCCTCTTTGTTGATGGTCCATGCTTAAAAGACAATGAAGGGAATTTGAGAGCAGCACTTGCTGTCTGTACCATCTCCTGAGTGGTGGATGCTGCTTGTTTAAAGGGAGTACACTCCGCACAAGTGGCTGAAATCATTGCCTTGACCTGTGCATGTCGAGTTTCTAAACAGATCCAAGTCACCATCTATACCGATAGCCAGTACGGTTTTGGTGTGGTTCATGACTTTGGACAGCTATGGTCGTAGAGAGGGTTTCTAACATCATTAGGTTCTCCGACAAAGGAATCGTAGGTGAGACAACTGTTGGAAGCTTTGTAATTGCCAAGAGAAGTGGCTGTTGTTACGTGCAAAGCCCATAAAAGGGGAGATGATTTTGTAACCACCGGAAATAGGTACGCAGATGAAGTTGCACGTTTCTGTGCTATTAATGCATGTGTTTTCAATGGGGAATATACTGGCGAGAGTACAGAGAAGACCGAACACAGTTGTTGCTGACATGTGGAATGAAGTGAGGCGTTTGCAAATGGAAGCACCAGACAAATAACAAGCGGGTTATATTCGAGCAGGTTGTGAGAAAGGGGAAAATGACATTTAGGCATCAGTTAATGGCAGGGCAGTATTACCAGATTGTTTGTTGCATCCAATGGCAAGAAAAAGTCATGGAGCAGCTCACAAAGGAAGCAATGCAATGGCGAGATTGTTCAGACAGACTTGGTTTATTCCGGGGTTTCGAGTGATTGCAGAAGCTGTGTGCCATCAATGTGTCACATGTCAACAAATGAATGCTAGAAAGAAGACAGTTGTTGCTTTGAGTCACATTGACAGATCAGGGGGTCGCTTTATTTGGATACAAATGGATTTTGTTGAAGATGCCATTGTGTAATGGGTTGAGATACATTCTTGTTGTGTGCATCTTTTCTCGATGGGTTGAGGCTTATCCAACTAGAAGGGTGTGATAGTCTCACAGTAGCAGAATGTATGTTTAGTGAACTAATTCCTAGATTCAGATTTCCAACTACATTGGAATCGGAGAGAGGTACGCACTTCCACACTGAATTCATGAAGTTGTTGTGCACTGCCTTGAGTGTGGACCAAAGACTGCATTGTAGTTACAGGCCGGAGGCATCAGGAATGATGGAGCAGATCAACAGTACCTTGAAGGCAAGGTTGGCTAACGCATGAGCCTTGATGTCTCTGAAGTGGCCTGATGCATGCCTTTAGTGCTATTGAGTTTGCGCAGCATTCCTGACGGGAGAACTGGGTTGTCGCCTCATGAGATTCTTATGGGAAGAGCAATGCTTTTGCCTGCTTTGCCTACTACTGTATTAGTGAACATCACATATGATTTGGTCCTTGACTACTATAAAGGATTGGCTAATGTGGTTTGTTCTGTGTCTCATCAGGTTAAAGCAGTGACTTTATACTTCAATAGACCTTTGCCACGACCTGAGCCTAAGAGATTGGGTTCTTATCAGAAAATACGTGAGGAAAAACTGTCTTGACCCTCGTTGGCATAGTCCATATCAAGTGATACTGGTGGCAAACTCTGCTGTGAAGTGTAGTGGAGTGCCAAATTCAGTCCATGCTTCTCATACCCGAGTCACAGGTCCCTCTGATGAAACAGTTCCTCTCTCAGAAGAATTTCCAGCGGTGACCGAGGGGTCACCAGAGGGGACAAACCAAGCTGTAGAAGTACCTGAAGAAGCTGTATACACACCAGGTCACTTTGAGAGGGGTCAAGCTACACAAGACCCTGATAGTGACTCTGAGGGAGATGTTAGCGTTGTGAGTGGTATAGTCTGACTCAGCTGAAAAGACTGGTGTGAAAAGTGGTTGTGTACAGTAAAGGAAGAAAAATGCTGAAGGTGAAACATGGCCTGTGAGACAGAGGAAAAAAATCTGATACTTGCATCTGAAAGAGAACTCACACTGATAACTTAATCTTTGGAGTAAGAACTGAGTGAAACTGAGCAAACCACAGAAGGTGCAAGAAGGTCCAGGAGGGCTTGAGTGCAGTGTTGGAGATATTCCTCTTCCGAGTGGGCTTATCTGGTTACAAATGCCGGGGAGAGCGAGGTCTGAGATTTCAATACTAGTTGTCGAGATTTTGCAGCGAGTTCCTGGAATTGAAGCTAATGCGCTTTATTCATTGACTGTACCTTTTCCACCAAGGTTGAGTGGCATATGGACTCTGATTTTGGAAGACATTGAATTCCCAAGCTTCGGAGCACCGCAGTCTCCTCAAGAGATCGCAGCATTGAGAGCTGAACTGTTACAAAGAGTCATTGAGGAGGTTGGCTCTGATCTCATAATGGATGTAAATTGAACATTCAGCGAATAAGTTGCTTGAAAGATGATAATCTAGGTCTGTGTGGAAGAAGAATAACATTTGGGATTTTCATCTAGAAGAAGAAAGAGGGCTATGGAAGTCTTCTGAGCTGTGTAAATATTGTACAAGAGTCTATCGAAAAAAACTTTCTGAGACTTCAAAGAGAAAGTGCTCAAGAATTTGTTATACATGAATAAGAGGCAGAGAAAAGAGACTGTGTTAGTCCTCTTACAAGTTGGAATCCGAGCTACCCTCATTGTAAGAATAATAATAGTAATAGTGATAGCAGTAGTCATTACTGAGTCCATTTTAAGTGCACACAAAAGTGAGGAACATGGAGGGGGTACATGGGACATCCACACCAACCCTTCTGTCTTAAAGGAGGGTACATTAGGATCTGAGAAATGCTTAATAGAGCAAATTAGTCACTTTCTTCATGTAGATTTATCCAAGGGTGATCATACACTGAATGCTTATGTTAAGTTGTTGTAGGAGTATGTTGACACTATGGAAGTGAGAGATTGTTATATGTGCATACAATTACCTGCTTTCGTTGAGGAGGGAATACGCTACCACTACCTACCCTTGACGTACGGTATTAGTTGTAGTTTACCCCTTAGTAGATTGTATGGGAAAGGCCATTATAGGTACTACTTATCAAATTATGATGTGGTACTCCCAGAAATACTCGTCTATAAACATCTGAACAAATATGAATATTATAAAAAAATAGAGAGATTGGAGAATAAGTTTGCACCAACAGTAACATTAGACACTGCTTATGTGTATAGACATAACCAGCATATTAACAGATATAGAAAAGAAATCCATAGATCAAGAAGAGGATAGGGGTTTAACAGTTAAGTCTGACAACAAGAACAAGAATTCTGAGTGGACCAAGGAGGAGTTAGCTCACAAGGCTAGGGGAAGTTCTAGTTATATAGCTTTAGATTGAGAACAACAATGCAAGCTTTGTGTGCCTCAAGTTGCGAGTCGGTATGATACGATATTTGTGGGACAGAGTGTGTGTGATCATATATTCCAAATAAATGGTTCTAGGAGCGTATTTTGTGTGTGGAAAGAATGCCTATGTTCGGCTTCCGAGCAAATGGGATGGTACATGTTATTTGACAGTTGTGTTTTCAAAGATATATTATGTGGAGGATTTAGAGGGTTTGGAAAGCACATCGACCAGTAGCAAAAAATGTGGACTGAGTGCTGTTGAGGTTGTGGGAGATATATTCAGAGCGATGATACCTAGTTTAGGAGGGTATTGAATTACATCAAGATTAGAAGGCTGTCTACTATGGTGGATAAGTTATCAGTCAGCACAGCTCAAGCTTTGCGACTTCTAGATGGGGAGATGGTCTCAATAAGGGCAATGGTGATGCAGACCCGTCCTGCACTGGACGTATTACTGGCAAAAGAAGGCGGAGTCTGTCAGATGCTGAAGGTCTAACAGTGTTGTACTTATACCCCAGATAGAAGTGAAGATCTGATGGGATATATCAACAACATCACCGATATACATCATGAGATTCAAGATCTGGCAGCTGAAGGAGTATGGGATAAGATTAGGAAAGGTTTTAGTGCAGTTGGAAGTTGGTTTGCAAACCTAGAAAGTGGAATATTTGGATACATCTTGAAGACGATAATAATTATTGTAATCTATATCATTATTTTGGTAGGGATGATAAGTGCATGTACGTGGCATCTTTGCAGGGCTATTCATTTGTACACTCTTCTTCCAATCCCTATTTTGCAATGTTACTTGGTTAGTATTTATGTGCCTTGTTAAATGCAAGCAGGGTAGATTTAATTTTATGCATTTTGTGCCTGAATTTAAAGGGATTTCTCAGTGTATGAACTGTGATGGTCACGCCTTTGGTCTGTATGTTGGAGGGATATGTGTTTGTCCATTTTGTCCATTTTTTCTGTGAACAGCGTTCCAATGCCCTTTAGGCCTTGTTCAATGTATAGATAACTTTATAAACATACTTCTGACTCACACTATTTCCAAGAAGGGAATGCCATATGAGACTTTTGGGATTTACTAGTGGCCACAATGTAGCTGATCAACACCTGAATGACACTTGCAACAGCCAAAGGCCAAGGAGGACGACCTATTGCCTCCTCTCTCTCCCTCTATGTGTTAATGGCTTCTTGACATCAAAGAGGCAAGGTAAAATTAACCCCAACTGTACTTGGCTTATTTTACCAAGCGATTCTTATGCCATGTATCTGACTTCATAAGCTGGTCAATCTTTCATGCAAACGCATTAACTCACTCACTGTTATTTAAGTAAATCCAAATAAAGAAGCCCTTTATTTAGAGGGTCATTGGTGCGTGCAGTCATTCACCCATCCAGTCCATCGCCCATATATCTATCCATGTACCTAGCTACTCATCCAGCATTAAGACATGCACTCATCCATGCTCTTACTTATTTATTCATTTGTCTTGCATGCAGTCACTCACATATTTATCCATTCCTGTGCTCACTCATTCTCCCATTCATTCAACCACGCATTCACTCACTTAACCAATGACATAACCTCATACACAAAGGTGCCAAATAGAGATAAAGCAAGTTCACAAATATAACTGATTTAAATGTATATGGTCCTTATCTTGGCCCACATTAACCGGTCTTCGGTTGCTTTTGGTCACTTACGGAGGGGGCCTTGCCTGGCATTTCCAGATGGACTGTTCCCATGAGGAGAAGAGTCGGTACTGATTTGCATAAGGTGAGCTGTTGTATAGAGTGGCACGGTGGACGAAAAAACAATGGATTGGAATGTGGCCTGAGTGTTTCCCAGTGGCTGAGTTTAATCAACCATTCCATCCATCACCCTGTTGTTGTGTTTGAGGGTGACAGACGTAATAAGTGGTGGAAGCCGACTGATGAGGCCAAGAACAGGCGCTTGAACCCCTCACAGTGGGGAAAGATGAAGTGGGGTTGCTACAAGGTGTCCTGAAAGGGGAATTTTACTCAAACTTTTTTCACCAGGGTTATAACCAAGGTACCCAAAATGTGGTTAATTGTTTTAATCGGAGGTGTTTCAAAGGAGGGAGGGTCGGACACAATTGTTGTGACAATGATTGAGAGATATACTATTCATTCCTGTATATGACATACACAATCAGCTCTTGTTAAGGGCCAAGATGGCTTCCTCAGATTGATATTGTGTAGTCCAGTTGTTTATATTATGGGTAGACCTATAACACATTCCTCTTTCAATGTCAGGGGTCTTAACACTTGCCTAAGAAAACAAAGGTCCTACCAGCATTGAAGAATCAATAACTGGATGCCAGACTATATTTAGGAGACATATCTTGTGAATAAGGACACATGACAGATGAGATCAAAGGCTTTCCCCTCAGCAACATTACTTCTCCGCTACCACTAAGCCTAAAAGTGTGGGTAGCATAATAGTAGGGAGATGGTCACTCCTAAATGGTACTAAGGAGGCACAATGTCTATGACCCTAACCAGAGAAAAGAAGTGTTTCTCCACCAAACGATCCATGAATTATTTGAGGTAGCCTCAGGGACCTTGATACTGTGTGTTGAATGCAAAATGATTCTAGACAAGGAGAATGATCACTCAGGTCACAAAGAAGGATATACAGTAGTCGCCTTGGTAAAAGGACATACCTAGGTGGCCAAGATTGTTTTTTTAGATATCTGGTGAGGACTGCAATAATAGGGAGAGTTCTGCACACACATGTGAAAAATTACTGTCACTATTTGGCATCTCACAAATCGTTCACCAAAATAGACTCTACCGAAAATGGTGTAATAACTTTATCTGATCACACCCTGTTCACAGTAAAACTGTCATGCAGGGAATGCAGCCAGAGGGGATCCCATAGATACTGGTTTAACACATATTTGCTGAGAGACAGGGTAGCTACATAAGCATTGTGAGCCCCGTTAAAAGATTATATACAACATACCTGCAGTGACTGGTAAGTTAGAGATGACGGGACCCTTTTGGTTCCTAACGGACTCCGTAGAAGAGTGACATAAGTGCTTGGATGTGGGTGATAGAATTCCTGATGTAGATTGTTAACGGTTACATGCTAAGGAATAAAGACGTGTAATACCAAGATCCATGTGTGGCATGATAATTTACCTGTACCCGAACTGTGGAGACCGCTACTGCTGGCGATGATATAGAGGATTACATAAACCCTGCGACCCGAAGAACCGAGAGTGGTCCAGCAAACTGCTTGTGCATGGCACATGTGCCTCTGTCAAAGTGAAAATCAACGGTTGGCATATGTGCAGTCAAAGCGCCACTCCAGTCAGTGCAAAGTCTGTGAAGAACATGAAGGCCTTCCAGAAAGTTTATTTGTTGCCGGCTAGACGTTTGCTGGTACAGTCAAGACAAGTGATACTGTGCCACAGCATTACACAGAGCTGTCATTCATACAGCATGGCAACGCTAAGGCAGCGAGAACCAGATACAGAGATGCACCAAAGGCAATGATCGCCAAGTTCAAGGAAGCACTAAAAGTGTAAAAAAAATGTAACAAAAAGAAATGCTAAAGGCAGTAGAAACCAGGTACAATGCAAAGAGGTGAGAGTGGTGAAGAGCCCAAGCAAGAAACAAAACTGTTAATCACTGCCAAAGAAGACAGCACCTCACAAACAGAGAGCCGGTATGACGACACAATTGTTAGCAGACGGCTAATGCTTAATGATGGCGCCGGTCTTAGTGGGCAGTTGACGCTGCCAGAGAAGACTCAGTTCTCAACAGCAGAAAGTTCCACAGGTTATGATGCTGCCACATTCTTAAAACGACCGCCTCCATTTGACACTGTCAAAAAGTAGAATTTTGGCTACCTGCATAGAAGAAAGAGCTACTTTTGTCAAGATCTGCAACTCAGTGTTACAAGCCCTCCAAACAGATTTACATCAGCTAGAGGGAAGCTACAAAACAGTCTTCCAAAAGACTTGATGGCGCATAACTCAAGACTGAGGCCAATCCTGACAGATTGAAATTAACAAAGCAGAGTATTCTTTGACAAAAATACATGTAAAATAATATATAGGGACTATTAGCAGGGGAAATGTGAGAAAGTGATTTATAAGTTGAGGTGGCCGGGTGTTCCCCACAAGTGAATAAGTCACTATCTTGTTAAGTCCATTCAAATGTTTCAGTGATATAAACCTGATCTCAAACCTTGATAGCTGTGGCATGGTGCAGACGTGCAACTTAGAGAAAATGTGTAAAGCACTTGCAAGTACCAAAAGAGTTAACAAGTTGAAAACACAACACAATAAAAATGTCACTCCAATTTTAAATAAAGAGAGAAAAATGTAATAAGCAAAATGATTCAAAACAATAAATATTTAACAATGGGACTTGGAGATATGATTTTTTAAAAATGTAACTGAAAATAGTGCCAACAAGCAATGGACATGGTAGGCTGTAGCCTAGGTGTGATACACCAATGGCATTGGCTGTGCGTGACCCTGAATGAGTTTGTCATTTTTCCAGCAAAAACTCTTCTCCACATGGGACAAACCTGATATTCAATCCGAGGGTGTGGACGGACCGTCGGAAAAACGTCACTGTCGGTTTCTTTGAAGGTCTAGATAAAAGTTTGGAAAAAGTTCCTAAACTACTTTAATTGCCTAAACAACTACAGGATTACACTTCCAAGGCCCCTAGGACCTCAAGGGGAGCCCTTAGAAACTCTCAGGTGATCAGGTGTAGGGCAACAGCAAAGTACAGTTCCTATTCAGTTGCCACTCATCAGCTGGGATTCTTCACAATTTTTTTATGTTCCTGGAGCTACCCGAGGGATCAGCCTTATAATCTTTCTGTCCTTGGATTTCAAGTGGAAGGGAGAGTTCAATCTCCTTAGGTTCCTCTCACAGGTTACATTTGCCAAGTGCAGCAAGTTCAGTTTGCCTGGTGACTTTTGGCATGTCTTGCAGTGTTCTGTGGAAGGCTGGGTGATGGTACACCTTTGTAGGGTTCACAAGCCTCTGGGTAAAGGACACACAAAGATAGTCCTATTTCCTCTCTGACAAATAGAGTGAAGGTTCCTGTGAGTAACTGAGTAGTTGTTGGTGGAGAGGGGTGAAACCCTACTCAAGCAACAAACACAATTCTTGTCAGGGTGAACCAGAAAAGCTACTAAATTAACCTATGCTTTACCCTCTGGTAGTTTGGCACAAACCAGTCAGACTTACCTTAGAGGCAATGTATAAAGTATTTATGCAGCATTTAAATGCTACTAAAGTGCAAACACAACACAAGAAAAATTACTCAACAATTTAGAGTAAAATTCAATAATATTATTGACACCACAATGACAAAAATCCAATCAGATGAAATGAAGCTATGAATTTTTAAAGTTCAAAGTGAAAAATAGTGCTTAAAAAATTAAAGCACCAACCGCGAACATCTAGTCGCACAAGACCAGGGTAAAGTGGAAAGGTATGAGCGACTGCGAAGGAGCGTTGTTCAGATATATGTTGTGGATTGGGCCCGGTCTCTGCTTACCTTCAAACTTAGAAGAAATTTTGAGGGTATATGTTTTAGAAGGTAAAGTTCAGTGGGGCAAGGCAGCTGCTGGTGTCCGAGGAGGAAGCATCATTGTTGGGGAACCGCTAGACAAAGTTGTGATGAAGATTCTACATTCGGGCTTAGTCTCTTTTTTTGGAAGTCAAACATTTCCAGTGGGACAAAGCTGTAGGCTGTAGCAAATGAGGGTTTCACAATGCTGGATACCACTTCTGCGAGGCTGCTGAACAGAATTTGCTGGTGCAGAGAAAAACATAGTGGGAGCTACCATGAAGTCAGGCTGACTGGCTATGCACCTTTGGCTGCATGGCAGACAGGAAGTTCCCGGTCTCCTGTCAGTTCACAGGGCACTTTTTGGCTGAAACTTTTTTAGTGTCCCAAGTTTTGGATCTGGGCTATCTTGGCCCCTTTAGCACCACTTTCAAGGGTCCAGGACTGGAGGGGCACCACTTGATTTGATTTTGATGTGATTTTAAATTTAGGAAGCACAGCAGTTACCCGAGGGCGTCAAGGTGCTATAGATCACTGTCCAGGAAGAGAGTCCACTAGTATTCTAAAGTTGGAGGCTGGCTACAAGTCTTAAGGGCCTTCCCAAAGGGCAGGAGCTGAGATATGGCCTTTATTTTTATTGGAAGAGTGTTCCAGAGTTTATTGGCAGCAGTGGAGAATGCTTTGTCGCTCCATCTCTTTCTTATGGCTTTCGGTACCTTAAGCTGTAGTTTAGACTCAGAGCAGAGATATCTACCAGGAGAGTACAAGCCAAACAGGGGGCCTCATTTATGAAAAGTGACGCATTGCTGCGTGAAAACAGCGATACGTCACTTTTCATTGCGCCCTCCTTGCGACACCAATGATGCGTCATATTTACCGTATGATGCATCATTTCGCAAGGAGTTACAGTTACGTCAGTATTTCTGACGTATCTGTAGGCTCAAAAATGACGCATTACTGGAGTGTGGCACAAAAGTGACGCAACTCCAGCTGTGGCTCATTTCACATGGGCAAGTTCCATTTCAAATCTGCCTGCATCAGTCTTACGCCTGCTGTGAAGCAGGCGTAAGATATTGACGCATTTGCATACTAGAAGTGGCGCAGTGAAATTTTATAGATTTCACTCCGTCGGAACGCCCACCCTGCATACATTATACCTGGCATAGGTATAATGTGGCGCAGGGGTTTACAAAGTGACGCATCTACCTAGATGGGTCACTTTATAAATATGACGCAACATGGCGCATTTTTTACGTCACTGGTGAGTCACAAAAAGTGACGCACCGGCCCGCCAAAGTGACGCAAGGACTCATAAATAAGCCCCATGGTGTTTAGTCTTGAAGGATAGGGGAGGTACAGAGCCTTGTGTACCATACAAAGAGATTTGAAAAAGATTTGCGTGTTAATCTAGAGCCAATGAAGGGTTTCTAGTCCCTTGACAGCCGCCTGCCCTCTAGGAATGTCCAGAACCAGTCTTGCCAGTGCGTTCTGTACCACCTGGAGTTTGTGCTGCATACTTTTGTTCGAGTCCAGATACAGTGAGTTACAATAATCGAATCTGGACATTACCAGGGCCAGAGCAAGCTGCTTAAGTGCAGGCTGCTGAATGAGTGGAATTTTATTTTCAGCATCCTCATAATCCATGTGCAGGTTGTAATTGTACAATTATTTTGAGCATTAAAATTAAGTTCCCTGTCCATCAGTACTCCTAGGTTCTTGTCACTATTTCCAGAAGTAAGACAAATTCCTAAGGAGTGAGGCCAACGGCTGCTATTCCAGCTTGAAGTGCCTGGGCCAAAAATCATCACTTCTGTCTTATCCCGATTCAGTTTTAAGATGTTGCATGACATCCATTCTGACAGTTTAGTCATGCAACAGGAAATATTTTCAGCTACTGCGCATGAGTTCTTAGAGACTGACATCATGATCTGGATGTCGTCTGCATGAGACACTACCTCCATTCCAAAGGAGTGTATAACAGTCACTAGGGGTACCACATATAGGGCCTCATGTAGGTAGCCCAATACCGGTCGGTAACGGCCGATTTTCGGTAATTATACCGTTACCGACCGGTATTTAGGCTTTTGCAATGTAGGGGGCACATTACAGGATTCGGTAAATACCGAATCCTGTAATGATATGTAGGGGAGTGTGTGGGTGTCGTGTGGAGTCGGTATTTACCACCAACTAATAGTTGGTGGTAAATGAAGAATGGCTCTGTAAATGCATTTTCAAGCGCTTAGAAGTGTGCAATGTGGCAGACATACATGCCCTTAGGGCATGTATGTGTGCCACATGTGCACACATGCAGGAATCAGGGGTGCAACAGGGTGTCAATGTGACACCCTGCCACCCTTGATTGTGCTCCCCCCATTACCAAATCGGTATTTACCAATTCGGTAATGAGGCATACCTTCCCATTGATTCAATCAATGGGAAGGTATGCCTCATTACCGAATCGGTAAATACCGATTCGGTAATTACCGAATTTCTACGATTCGGTAATTTTTACCGAATGAATACCTACATAGCATTTACCACTTCATAAATACCGAATCGGTATGATTCGGTATTTATGAAGTGGTAAATGCCAGGCCACCTACATAAGGCCCATAGATTGAAAAGCGTAGGGTTTAGAGATGAGCCCTGTGGAACTCAGGCGTTTGAATAGGGAAAAGGCGTTTGAGTAAAAGTGCTGTAGTTCATCTTTTGCTATCGTTCCACCAGGAAGGAGGACAAGAGAGCTAACGCTTGATGCGAGATGCCAAGATCCTGGAGTCTGTGTAGCAGCAGAGCAGGTGAGATGGTGTCAAATGCTGCAGACAAATTCAGTAGTATTAGCACCACCCCCTGTCCCACCCCCACCAGACGTCTGATACAGTCCATTGCTGAGATCAGAGCAGTTTCTGTCCCATGATTTTTTCTAAAACCGAACTGGGAGTCATTGAGCCAATGTTGCTGTTCTGCAGTCTCCATCAGATGGGTATTCAGATGCACCTCCAATATCTTTGCAGGCACAGGAAGCAAAGAGATCAGACGACAGTTTTTACAGTCTGTGATGTGCAGTTTTTTTTAGGAGGGTCCTATTGATAGCCAGCTTCCAACTCTGTGGGTAGTATCCAGATAAGATCACGTTATTAATTAGCTGACAGAGTGGGTCGGCTATAGTGTTGGCCACCATGAGGAGGACTGCAGGAAGACAGGCTTCTGTGGGTGATCCTGCGTGAGTTTTCACGAGGTATTGTTCAGCCAGTTTGGGAGAGAGTTTAGGAAATACAGAAAGGCCTTTTGTCACCTGGCTGGGACAGAACAGCAACTCTTGGGATACTAGTGGAGACCCACCGGCATGATAGGAGCTGAGCCGAAGCCTGTGTGGATATCCATAATCTTGGAATGAAAAAAAGTTGCTAACATGTTACAGAACACCTGAGAGCTCTCTGGTTCTACTCTGGGCTGTGATGCTGATAGCAGTTGTACTAACTTGAAAAGTTATTTAGTGGAGGTAGCATTTTCAATTTTCTGAGTGCAGTATTTAGACCTTTCTTCGATTAGTGCACGTTTATATTCTTTGATGTTTATTTTATATAAGATCCTTTCTTGTTCCTCTTGGGTTTTCCTCCACGCCCGCTCCTGGCGACGGCATATTTGTTTAAACATCCTAAGCCTGTCATTATGCCAGCGAGCAGATGGAGAGCACCTTTTATGTGAGGTTGCCTTCAGAGGAGCCAGTATATTGGCTGCACTATCCAGCCAGGTAGTGAAAGCCTCTGCTCCACTATCCGGGTCATCTGGAATTACATAGGTATGCTGTTTAGAGTTCTGGATGGGGCCTCAGCCGAGACCCGTTTTCAATTTCTGGATTTGTCCACAGTGCGGGGAATACTATTATTTCTGACACCCAAAATGGGTGAGAAAGCGAAGGCAACTACACTTTGATCAGATCAGCTGATAGTAATAGTTTTTTGGTAGACCAGTCTGGGATCATTAGTGAAGATCCCATCCAGGATATGAACATGAAGGTCAGGACTCACTCAGGCTGGGTCCAGGTGCAGGAGCAAGTTGGCTGGAGCACTCATCACAACCACTGACGATATTCAAATCATTCTGGACCGAGGAGAAACTACACCCTCATCCTGCTCGACCTCTCTATGGCCTCCGACACTGCCTACCATAGAACCCTCTTCAGAAGACTCCACAAGATCGACATTCAAGTTTCTGCTCTCAAATGGATCTGCTCCTTTCTCACAGGAAAAACCCAAAGGGTCAGGCTACCACCCTTTTTTGAGGGGGGCAGGGGTTTTTTATATAGCGCAAACTCGACCCAAAGGTATCAGAGGGCTTTACATGAGCACCAGTTGCGTTACAGTTACAGACTGACACATTGATTTTGTTAGGCATGGGGAGATTGAGTGATTTGCCCAGAATCATAGGATGTTGAGCCTCCCTGCTGAGACTCAAACCCAGTTCCCCACTTTCAAGGTTGACCGCTCTAGCCATTAGGCCACATTCTCTTGATATCAGAGACCAAGAGATTGATAGGTGGAGCTCCACATGGCTCATACCTCAGCCCCACCCTTTTCAAAGTATACATGACACCGCTCGCCAACACCATCTGATCACAAAGCATCAGCATTATCTCCTACGCCAATGACACCTGGCTCATCCTCTCCCTGACAGCCAAGACAACCACCACCAGGGCCAAATGTACCAACTGCATGATCATGGTAGCAGACTGTATGCGAACCAAGTGCCTGCAGCTCAATTCCAACAAGACGGAAGTTCTGATCTTTGGCAACAAGACCGCCTCATGGGATTTCACCTGGTAGCCGTCAGAACTAGGACCAACACCCACATCCACAGACCACACAAGAAATCTAGGGATCATCCTAGATGACAAGCTCAATATGATAGCTCAAGTTAACGCAGTGTGCATCTCCTGCTTCCACATCCAAAGCATGCTACGAAAGATCATCAAATGGTTGTCTCAGAACACCAGAACGACCATCAGACAAGCGCCCATCACCAGCAGGCTGGACTATGCAACACTCACTATGCCGGAATCTCCAAATAACTCCTACACAGACTCCAGTCCATACAGAACACCGCTGCAAGACTCGTACTTGGCTTCTCATGCCACACCCACATAAAACTACATCTCAAGAAGCTTAACTGACTCCCCATTGAAAAGCACAGCCAATTCAAACTTCTCACACACACATTCAGAGATCTACACCACACAGAACCAGAACACCTGACCAGCCGCATACACATTTACCAACCCACCAGACACCTAAGCTCCACCCCATTTTCGGTCGCACACATTCCCCATATGCCCAAAATCAAAACTGGAGGTTTCTCATTCTCCTGCATAGCACCCAAGACATGGAACAACCTGTCTTAACACATCAGAGGCTCCTCCTCACTTCTTGAGTTCTGCAATAAGCTGAGGCCTGGTACTTCGTATAAACACCTTGGGGCCCACTCACCTACACTCCTGCACAAGTGCCTGGATACTTTCTCAGATGAATAGTGTGCTATACAAATCAATATAATATAACATTCTGTCCCTGAGGCTCTGATTAGGAGGCTAGCCAAATAGCCATTGGAGCCTCTCTGGAAATCCCGGGTTCAAGCAGAAAAGCTGGTCTCAAGCAGCAGGGCAGTCCTCTGAGGGCACAAGGCAGTCTTCAGGCAGCAGGGCAGCCCTCTTTGCGAAGCAGGGCAGTACTCTGGAGTACACATCAGGTCACAGGAAGCTGGTTTGTCCTCTGAGAGTCATCCGCATATCCAGAAGTGAACTAAAGAGTGGATCTGAGGGTCCTCATTGTTTGCCTGGTGCCAGCTTTGAAGTGGAAGAAACTCCCTCCCCCACAGAAGAGTGTAGTACTGGTCAACTAGGGACTTATACGTACATTAAATGTGCCAATTGAGTAGAAAAAAAGTTTACCCTAAGGTGTGAGTAAAACCACTTTCCCACTGGATAGGAGTGGTAAAGTACACAGAGTCCTAAAAGCCAACAAAAATGGGTTAAGAAAGCAGGAACGGTGAAGGCAAACTGTTTGGGGGTGACCCTGCAGTGAGATCAAAGTTCAACAGTTGCCAAGCCCTAACCTGCTACTTTTGCAGTAGTTATGTGAGCTTAGCTGCAAACCGGCACAAAAAAGCTATGTGTCAATTAATTCTCAAGCTGGCAAAAGTATTTGGTCACATTAAACTTGGCGTCTAAGGGCTGGGTGTGTATGTGGGGAGTATACTATTCCAAGTGTCCTCCCACAGGTAACATAAAAATCCATTTGAAGAAGGCTATATACTCACAACAAACCCAGAGTCAGAAGTCTGGTAGGTCAAAAGCAGGGTTCCTCAGCAGCCAGACATGTGATATCCTTTTTGCTCCCTTTGAAAGATGCAAAATGTTTACAGGTGCTTCTGATATACTTGTCATGTAGAACCGGACACTAAGGTGCCAACAGGAGGGGTATAGCCCCACCCTCCATATTGTATTGATTTCCTAAGAGGTCAGTCTATTGTGTGCACTTGGGAGGAATTTCACACCTCATTCAAGGCTGAGCACTGGCTCAGAGTAGCTGGAGAGGCAATGCGAATTAACCTCCTGAAATCTCAGGCAGGTAGGGATAACTTTCTAAAAGTAATTTTTCCATACTATTACCACTATTTGTAATAGTTATTTAAAATTCAATTCAATGTTGAAGTCAGATTTTTTATAATTGTTAAAAATGGCAGTTTAATTATTTTTCTAGTTGGTCACTTTCCAGAGTTAGCAGCATTAGTATTTTAAACTGCACTCTGGTTTTCTACATACGACAACCAGGGCTGCCACAGTGAAAATATCCGTTTGGGCCTTGTCGCTAGAGGGACACATTAACATCCATTTTCTACATGTCCCACTTTTAAATATTATGCACCCTGCCTTTTGGGCTACAGGGCGTGTATAGGGGTGACTTACTAATTTTTAAAAGGTGGTTTTTACCTGTCAAAAAGGGTTGCTTTAGCAGGTCTCACTGCAAGTTTAATCTGCAAAATCCAGGCTACAATGGTAGGCCTGTAGCCATCTTTTCCTTGTCCATATTAATGGATGGCACAGTACGTGCTGCAGCCGACAGGTGACATTTAATTTTCCATGCCATAGGTATAGTTTCTGCTCCAAATACTATGACCATATGGGAGCGTTAAACAGACAAATCAAGGATTAGACAATTTCTAATTGTTTTAGGTGTCATAGCACATACACCGGGTACTGGATTGAAGTGCCCCAGTGAGCAGTCTAAAAACAAGCATAACATTTTGCAAACAAATGGGGATGACTATGCAAAAAGGGGCCTTTTCTCACAGGAAGTTTCTAGCCACTAACTTGAGGGGAAATAAAACAAATCCAATCCTACATCGTAGCTGTAAGATCCCTAGACACACCATTAAAATGAGTGAATGAGATAAATAAGAAGAGGTTTATTTTATGAAGAGGTTGAGCCGCCAATGTGTCAAACATTTTGAAACATTGGTAGCGCAATTCATACTCCATATTTATGAAGTGATGCATCTTCGAAAATGCGTCACTTTCCCCATCCCTGCGTGAAGAAGACACTGCGTCGGAATGGACTGCGTCACGTAACTATTTAATTATGCAAGGTAGGGGTTCCTTCGTAAATACATGCGCAAAAGTGTTGCATTGATATTTATGACTTTTCATAAAAGTGACGCATTCACAGCTTAAGTGGCGCAGCGTTGCGCTTATGTCAAAATCGCTGCGCCTGTTAAACACACGGGTAGGAAATAGCGCATCCATACATATATATCGGAGAAGTTAGAGAGAATAGTGCTGCAACTGGAACTACCGCATGGAGGTAGTAATTTTGCGACTAGGAGCCAGACGGAGACGACCATCACCATCCACCCCACCACAACCACCGTCCCCACACTCTCCCTCACCCCCCAAAGACAACGAAGGAGAAATGAGTACATATTTTGCCAAAGGAGTGCTCTGAGACACCTCAGGGAGAAGGAGGTCATCACTCTTCATCACCTCAAGAAGCAGACTATGGTACGACTACTACAACTGATTGCTCCAAGGCTAGAGGTCACAACCAACAGGCCTTGCAACATACCTCCACAGGCAAAACTCTTGTCCGTGTTACATATGCTAGCGTCTGGCTCCTTCCAAACAATAGTTGCCAAAGTGACTGGAATATCTCAGCCATCCTTCTCATCATTCCTCCCAACTGTCCTTGACGCTATCAATCAGCTGACACCCCGCTACCTCCCCATTTCCCCAACACCCCGGAACAGCAGATGGCGATCAAGCAAGGATTCTATGACATTGCAGGGTTCCCACATGTGCTGGGTGCCATGGATTGCACACTATTGCGATTTGTACCTCCTGCAGCAAGCTCACATGTGTATAGGAACCGGAAACACACCCACTTCATCAATGCAGAGGACTTTGTGGATCATCGTGGACTTTTCATGAACATGCTGGCAAAATACCCTGGCAGCATACATGACGCCTTCATATTCCAGCACAGCATCATAAATGACCGCTTCAAGAATGGCCAGTATAGCAATGGCCTACTTGAAGGTAAGCTAAACGGTAACACCTAACGCATCATTCATGAGGCAATACTGGCCCTTTTGTACTGCTCGAATGTCCTGTTTGTGACGTTCCAGTGGCACAATGTGGCACTGGCATATATATAAGGCCACGTAAAGCCACTTAAGATTGCTTTCCTTGCCCTCACAAATATGTGTCCTGTTTCACGCAGAAATCTGGGTGAAAGGGGTGTTGCATGGGTGTTGCTGGGGGCGTTCCCAGCAACATCCATGCCTTTTGGACACTGCACTGTCTGAAAATGGAACAACGCACAAGCCATATGGCCTGTCTTGTACCCTTAACTATGATAAAGAAGTGACAGTATTTTTTTCGTATATTATTCGCTGATCAGGGATATGGGAGACAGCCGTGGGTCATGACACCTTATGGAAACCCACAGTTGCCCCAGGCAATCACCTACAACCAGGCTATGATCAGGACAAGAAACATTGTTGAAAGAACCGTTGGACTGCTGAAGGCCAGGTACAGATGCTCGGATATTTCTGGTGGTCGTTTGCTGTACTCACCACAAACTGTATGCAAAATGATTTTGGCATGTGAAATACTGCACAACATCTGTCCCCTGGAATGATGAGCTTAAAATCAATGAGTATATGGAGAAGGATGACAAGGAGAATGACCAGGTTCCAGCAAATCCAAACACAGTAGTAGACATACGCAGCCATGCCCACATTGTCCGTAGTTTCTTCACATAATAGTAATGTGTAATTAATCTTCATGCACCCTGATTTGCGTTTACAAAAACACAATAAACTTCTAAAACTACTACTTGCCTGCGTGCGTATCACATGTCAAATGAACATTGGAATTTGCTGGCAATCCTTAGACTTGGAGTATCCCTCAGAAATAGACTCTCATGTCTGATGCCAAGCATCAAACATCCATCAAACTAAAAATATGGCCCTGTGGCACATGAATGTCACAGTTCTGACATTCAGTTGGTGCAATGTTCACAGGCATATAAACCAGGCCACTTAAAGGCAAATCATGTGTTTCGAAATGTAATTGGCAATATGTGCTCCTGTCATGCAAAACACTATGTGAAAGGAGCACACCATGGGTGTTGCTGTGGGTGTCACCATGCATCACCCATGTATTTTGTGAGAATTCAAGATTTCAATGATATCGAAAAAGGTGAAATGTGTGAAAACTCATACGCAACATCAGGGGTTGTAGAAGGGAGATGCAAAAAGTGGAAGGCTTGAGAAATCTCAATGTACTTACCATTTACAATGTCTGTGCAAACAACACTACACTTAGAAAGAGTTGATGGCATTAATTGATTGATATAGTGCATGAAGGTGCAAAATCAATCAGCCCTGCAATGCAGGCACACTTGACACATGGGTCAAAGGTGCCTGTGTTGTTGCATGCCATACCATAGTGCGGAAGTGCAGGTGAAAAGCGCATGAATGCATTGTGTCACATAGATACTGTGCAGAACCAAGCTTATATCTTGATGTACGACAGTGCACAAAGATTCCTTGCAGTGGTTTCGTACATCCAAAACCCATTAAATGAATCCCTAGATACTGTCTATTCCCAAGGGTGATTTATCCAATGTGTCCATAAAATTTACTTTGTTTACAAAACCTTAAAAGTACTAATGTGAAGGTGACACCATAGAATGAAATGTCACACAACAGCTTGAACAATAGAAAAAAAAATAATATAGTCCAATTGGATGTTTCAATAGTTTATAACAAGTACAAACATTAAAAACATCCATGGTGTCAACACCTAACGTCAGATTGGAGCCCCTCAAATTATGACTCACCCCCAAAAATGACGTTAGCACATCTAACGTCAGAATCAGACCTATGCATTATCCACTCATTCCCCAAAATTGACGTTGCCAGATGAAATATCATTTTGAGACACCAAGTCACAAGCTTGTAGCATGGTCCACAGGGATGGTGGTGGACTGTAAAATGATGTCATGGAACGAATTTGGTGGTGTCAGCACATAACGTCAGATTTGGAGCCGCTCAAATTATAACTCACCCCCAAAAGCCAAAAGTGACGTTAGAGCATCTAACGTCAGAATCAGACCTATGCATTATCCACTCAACCCTCAAAATTGACGTTGCCATATGAAACATCATTTTTAGACACCAAGGGGCTCATTAGGATGGTGGGTGGAGGCACAACCACGGTGCTGGCGGTGGTGGAAAATGTATTTTTCCGCACTCCAGCAGTGGTCTTCGCGGCCGCCATATTACAATGGGCAAACATAGCCCATTTCCCGTCCGCTGCGATGCGACGTGAACCGCCATAAATATGCGCCCACCACCGCATTGGTGAGATCCAATAGAGATCCACCGACCACCGCCATGCGGAATGATGTTCCGTCCGCCGTACAAATCAGGATGCCCCAAAAAACCCGTCACACCGCAGCTGAGAAAACACCCAACCAGAGACAGCGGAAGCACGACAGCGGAGCGCGAAACCAGACTCCCGGTCTCAACCGCAATGGATCCAACTCTACAAGCCTTTCCGGTGCTGTACCTCCGCCACTACCAGCAAGTAATGCACTGTCGTGGAAAAACGCTGCAGGTACGCAAATACACAGCTCCGCACACAACCACAACACACAACTCCTGTGCTGACATACGGTACCTGTCCACATCAGACACTCTGGTGGGGACAGGAACATATCCCCAAGTGTACTCACACATGTCCTACCTTTAAGAATATCACCCCTCTGCATCCGGGTCACCCATTAACCGCAAAATCACTGTAATGTCCCGGTCATGTCACCGTAGCGGTGCCGACGCAGGAAAACCTGCGCACAATGTAGTAGGCAGGGCCGGTGCCCGGCATGGGCAGTTTGCAAAGATTTATAGGGCCCCACCTCCACCCTTCACAAAATACACTCCCCAAACCCATTTGGGGACATGCTATGTGCTCCTCCTGTGCCCCCCTGCACAATTCATCTTCCAGGTGTAGCCAGACCCTGCACCTCACACACCAAACAACCAGGGAGCCTGTCTTAGAAGGTGGGGGGTAAGAGGAATACCCTGCACAGAAGCTCAGGGGCAGGGCATCCCTACTCCTCACACCTACCTTCTACTCATGTCAAGCAAACTGAGTCTAATCACAAAATGAAGACACTCACTGCATATGAACATCCACTGAACTGTCCACACTGCCTGTCAAGTCACTCAGACACACCCCACACTGACACACAGACACATACACATACCAGATGTCAGCAGCAATGGAGGACAACAAATGGGCAAGCCAAAAGTGAAGGGGACAGTGCTGGAAAGCCATGGAGCAAGCCACAAAGCATGTGTACAGCACATGCAAGAGAAGGAACATATCACGCCACCCTTAGGCCTTCAAATTAGACTTTGGTGGCACACTGAGTGAAATTAAACCAAAATAACCTCCATGCAACAACTGAGGGAGACATCAAGGCAAGCCATGCATAGGCCCAGGAATGATAGGAAGTGTCTGAAGTCAAACAGTGATCAGTCACACATCTGTGTCAACTTACTTGACGTGTATGTCATCAGCACAACACACATGTCTCATTGTCACACTCCCTGACTGTCAAACCCAAGTTGGACCTTCACACATAACCCTCCTCTACCCACCTCACACCAGCAGCACTCAACAACAGTGTTAAAGACACAGAATGGTGCAAATGATGTTTGTGAGTTCACTGACAAACAATCACACTCCCTGGGGTGCATCCACAAACATCACACACAAACTCAGGGATGCCTGAACCAATGCTGACACAAAAACAATAGCCAAACACAAACCTCACAAACAACATGCACAGACGTCCAACAAGCCGACATACGGCCACTCAAACATTGCAAAGGCAATGGGACCCGAGACAGAACATGAATACACAACATTGTCACTCAGGACCAATGCACAGACACCATACCCCAACACAAACAAGAATTGCATCATCTCAAAACAATCATGAACACAAACTGGGATCAAAGGGACAATTAGCTAACACAGACAGAGATACCACACCACCCATCAAGTCAACATGGTGTCATAGTATACCACAAGCATGCACATGCACAATATAGACAAGTGACAGGTCAAATATAGGAGGACATAGCACTATTCTGCGCTCCAAACACACCCAGTAACAAGAATACACCTTGCTGCATGTGACAGACACACAAGTAATGCACACTACACTTGCAACACACATCATAATGTATCACAATACACAAACTACTCACACACAATGTCATGCAAATAGAGCATCACACACAGAGCATCTGTCAGCAGGAAGAGCCAACACAGGCCAAACACTGCATACATCCACAACAAAAACACAACAGATGCATATGCCAATCCATCACATAGCACACGGAGCTGGACATCAGGGGGATGCACACCAGGCAAGTACAAGGCAACATACATTGACAGCACTGCATGCAAAACAAGCAGTCTGTGCACGCCAACCAAATCAGTAGCACACACATCTTAGTGCCACAACAGGTACTCCCACAACACAAATCAGCACAGCACACAGACAAAATCACACTCAGGAAGGGTAGCAGTACCTCAGCAAACACACATACAGCTTACCCAAAACAAAAGCACAACTCAGGGACACCCAGGTGCAAACAACATGACCAGAGGACTGTGCAGCACAAACATTTGCACAGCACATGAACAACAATGACTGCAAACCAGTACAAGCAAATCACACATAACTAATTGGGAAACTGTCCTGAGTGGCACATTGGTCCTGTGCACAGATCAGCACCACATACCATGGTGTAACAAATGAAGTGGTGGGGAGGCTCACACACTGGCAACCCAAGGGGTAGGTGACATGAGATTGAAGTGGTGTGTACATCAGTAGTGGGCAGGTCAGGAGTGTACTGTACACAAACACATAGAGGAGTCACTCACAATGGGTAGGCATCAGAAGCACAGATAGGGGATGGTATGACTCCACATCCCACATACCATACTGGAGCCAAAAATGGGTCAAGTGACAGCAATGCATGAGAAAACTCACAAATAATGTCAGTGTAGCTGAGCAGGTCTGCACAGTGAGCACAGACTGTAACAAGACACATGGCTGATTAACAAAACACAACACAGACTTGGCAGTCATACACTCTGCATACTCACAACTGGCAGCAACAACAAGTAGGTGTCCCCCAGGAGTGCAAGAACACACCAACACACTGCACAGTAAACAACCTACAACTCCGACATGTGCCCACAATCTGAAGCACCTGGCTGACAATTCAAACAAACAGGCACTCATTTTCTGGGTCATACATGTGTGCAGTTGGCATTGCAGGGGCACACACACCCATCAACACTACTGACAAAGTCACCCCCTTCACACTTCATGACCACACAATTGCACACATTCAAATGTGCCCATGTGACTAGGAAGACAGGCCATCACAAGATGATCATTCATCAACACTGCTGTTCACACATCAAGAAAGATCACACAGATATGATGGACCCTGGCCACCCCACAAGTAATCCTGTGGATAGAATTCACCTCTGTTCTGGTATAGCATCATTACATGACATGTGTACAATTTAGCAAACATGACCATATGATGAGTTTGATAATAGTAGATCTTCAAAAACACCCATCATTGCACCCTCAAGCCTCATAATGAAGAACTAAAGTGCCTCTCACCACTGGCAAACCCTGAAAAAGTTAAAGAAGCAATTGGCAATGTTAAAGTGGCATACAGAGCATGTATCACATGAAACCATACCCATACATAAAACTTGTATTTAGCGAGGACACTGACAAAGCAGACAACAGGAGTAACTGTCTTTATTACTTATCACCAAGATAGGCATCAAAAGTAGACAAGAGCACGGCCAGTGGCCTGTCCATAGGTCAAAGGAGGTACATGGGTGCATTAGAACCTGCTTCATATAACAAGGCGAGGGAGTGAAGAGGTAGTGTCGTACGTGGACACTAGGGCGGATACTTCCTCCTCTAGTATTAAGTCATTAAATCAAAAGGATCCACCATATAGATCGGACAGTGTTCAAGGGAAATGTATCTAGGAAATGTGTCGCTGATCCAGATGAGGAGGCACACAGTCTTTGCTTAAATACCCTTCACACACCAAAAGGGCCCTTGGTGTCATGCTTCATCATAGGGGTCTTCCTGCCCCGCTGCGGGACAGGTCGTGCTACGAGCAACGACTATGCAGGAGCACTGTTGAACAACACTAAGTGTGGTGGTTGGGTAGTGAGAGGAGAGGTCGGGAGTGAGTATGGGTTAAAATGATTAAAAAGGACCTGGCCTCTTTGACTTAAAAAACTTTAATAGGTCGTCGAGGCTGGACCTGTTAAAAAAGTGATGCGAAGGTGTCCTGCCTATAATGTGCGGATATTCCTATAAATTCAACATGTTTTGAAGCAAAGGCTTCTTCATCAGGACTGAAAGATCCCCTCAGTACTCACTATGTTGAATATCCCCAATGGGTGTGCTATATAAAAAACTGAAAAAATAAAGAAAAATGAAATGAAATGCATGAAATTTATGCACTTAATACGATACCCACTAGTATCATGTATGTGTTAATCTGAAAGAGAAAGTACAATTAATAGCGCTTTCCCAGGCGCAAACACTCGAGATCTGTGGAAAGATACTGGTTAGAAACAGTGAAACAACCACAAAGTGACAGTAGCGTGTGCCTAGTATTATTGATACCGTGGTCTATCAGTGTGAAGATCCGTGAGAAAAACAAAGGACTCACATGACACACACAGATAGAACAAAAATCACACACTCTATTTATGTAGCTAGAGTAATAGCTATCTGCTTCATAAGTCATCAAAAGTGTTAACAGTCACATCGATGATACATACTATGTAGTGTGGGAGGTAATACCCCATGAGCGTCTTGTAACTGGAAGGGAAGGAAATCGCCAAAACTTAGTTCTGTTGAGAAGTAAAGAATAAATGCATATATGTGGTATAGGAGAGTAAAGGTATAGTGCTGGCGATGGTGAAACCTCTGCAGAGCCAACCGCTCATTACTTTCTCAAACAAGGACGATGATCCCATGCTTGTAAATACAAGGGCAGTCATCAGCGGCTGTGCCGTACTTCCGTTTCGGTCGATGTAGCCTCGCCTAAGAATAACGCCAACCCGCGGCTCCGTGATGGAGAAAGAACCGCGGGACGGGCGTATTTATGCTAGCGTCTATTAGCCTCAAATGACCGCACCTGTGTAGGAAGCAAACGCCCACATGTACCCGGAACCGGAAACGGTTAGCAGTTTCCAGCGTCCTTGTGGGTTGTCATGGCGACGTGCTCTTACTAGCGGAAGTGAGAGTAAACCGTACACTTCACACTCTGAATCTAGAGCGCAAGTTTGAAAGGCTCACTTAATGAGTTCCCGCTGTGTTAAAGCGTCAGATCTCGATGTCATTGTGACGCGTATGTTTGTAGGCGGGGAAAGAGAAGTGGGTTTGCTCATGTGCGCTCGATGAATTACAGGGAGGCTTACCTGCTAGAACAAACCAGCCTAGGGTATGTCAGAGTACCGTATATAGGTAATACATTCAAAAGAGGATTTCAGTGGGGCAAAGCCTCCTCCACTCACTTACTTAGAAGACTGGTTGTTTTTTTTCAGGCTGAGAGAAATATATATATATATATATATATATACATATAGCATATATATATAGCGGAGAACTCAAGTTAAATATGGGGAGAAACTTCCAGGTCGTGGTTCACATGGTGTCACACACCCTGAGTGGTATATGGTGCATAGACCAATCGGAAAAATATTGATATTGCTTATTATACAGAGAGACTCATATTACTTAGTAGGCTAGGTGGTATTACAGATTCGAGAGAGACACTAAATCTAGCGGAGACCTAACAATTGATTCTGTAACTTAGTCACTCATTTAGAAATTAAGTTGAGTTTTATTCAAAACAGAGCCTAGTTGTCCATAGCTCGTGGTTACTTGTTGACAGGCACCCGAGGTGGTATGTGGTGGGTTGCTCCATGGAAACCTCTTGTTACCGTTGGTAGAGGATGTTCAAAGATCATTGAGTGTAGAGTACATATTCAAGTTTATCAGCTGGCGGAACTCAGGGTCTGGGTTCATTTCCCTCTAGGACAGATGCGCCCACAGGATGTCATCATTGAGGCCTGTGACGTTGGTCCACAGACGGAACTCCCATCTTTGTTCCTTTTCTATTAAATCTTTCTCATTTCGGATTTGCTCAGTGATGGTCCATTTCAAATCATCCACTGTGTGGGCCAAGGACAGATAGTGATTTGCCATTCTCGTCGTACTTCTCTTGCAGCGTACATTACTTTTATGCTCGCCTATGCGTAGTTTCACTGGTCTCGATGTCATGCTGACATATTCCAAACTGCACGGACATGTGATGATATTCACCACATTCCTGCTATTGCAGTTAGTGAATTTTCTCTGCTCCCAGGTTTCTCCATCGGCAAAAGTGATACTCCTGCTCCTCTTGGTGAGGCACATGGCTACAATTTCTGCAAGGATGATCTCCTTGGACAGTTGCCAAGTTGGCGGAAGGTGAGGGAATGGGCATCCAAATTACAAACAGCAAGGCCAGTGGCCAGTCCATAGTGCAAATGAGGTACATGTGTGCATTAGAACCTGCACAGGGAATGTGCATCCAAATTACAAACAGCAAGGCCAGTGGCCAGTCCATAGTTCAAAGGAGGTACATGTGTGCATTAGAACCTGCACAGGGAATGGGCATCAAAATTACAAACAAGCAAGGCCAGTGGCCAGTCCATAGTGCAAAGGAGGGTCATGTGTGCATTAGAACCTGCACAGGGAATGGATTACACCGTACACTGCCATGGTCAGCAACACAGCTAGGGGGATAACAATGGGCAGTCCAGGCAGCACTGTGGGAGAGATAGGTGTGGGAGGGGGACTTTGCCTCAGATTTGGCTGTCAGTCAAACTGGGGGCATTGCAGTAATCAAGTTTGGATAACAAGAGAGCCACCACCACCGTCTTTTGTAGTTCCTGTGAGATGAAAGGAGATATCTTTCTCAAGGTTTTTATTAGAAAGAAGCAGTAAGAGGTGAGGCTGTTTACCTGCGCAGAAACATTAAACTGGTCATTGAAGATGACTCCGAGGTTTCTAACCTTAGGCATGGGGCGGGGGCATTCCCCCGCTCCCACCGGCCACCAGGAGTCATTCCACAGGGATCGGCCCTGACCAAACTCTATAACCTCCATCTTATCTGTGTTCATTTTCATGAAGCTGTGGTTCATCCAGGTCATAATCTCGGTAAGGCATGCATGAAACCTAACAGGTGTATCTTCAGGCGAATCCATGTTTCCTGATGAGTCTGGCCAGGGGAATGACATAGATGTTAAACATCATCGTGGATAAAGCTGATCCCTGTGGAACCCCACAGTGAAAATGGAAACTGTCTGATTGCAGACCCTCCCAGTACAGGCTCTGCTCCCTCCCCTCCAAAAACGATGAGAGGAGGGTCAGGGCAGTACCCTCGACCCCCACTTCCTTCAGCCTCTGCACTAACACAGTGTGATTCACGTGTCAAAAGCTGCTGACAGGTCTAAAAGTACAAGGACTGCTCTACCCCCTCCGTCGACTATTCTACGGACCTCCTCCGTTGCTACAATCAAAGCTGATTCGGTAGAGTGGTACGACCGAAAACCATGCTGAGTAGAACCCAGCAGGTTATTGATGTCTAGATAATCAGTCAGCACCTTGCTCACTGATTTCTCCAGGATTTTACCTGCTATCGGTAAGCCAGCAATTGGACGATAGTTCTTAGGTTCTGAGGGGTCTAGGGTGGACTTTTTCATAATCGGCCTGATCATTGCTTTTTTTCCAACATACTGGGTAGCTACCTGATTCCAAGACTTGATTGACTAGAGGGGTGAGTTTGTCACAAATTCTCCTAGCAGCCAAATGCATAATCGCGGGAGGGCAGTGGTCTTTGGGTGAACCAGATTTTATGGAAACGAGAGGTTTGTTTACCTCATCGTTTGTAATTGTCTGAAAACATGCTAATCTGCAATGTATTGATACAGCCTCATCGGATGATTGACATGACTTATCCAGAAACATTCGAGTGTTCAAAAGATCATTATAAATCACTTGAACCTTGTTCTGGAAATATAGGGCCAGTTTATTGAGAAGCATTAGCCTGCTGAGATTTAGACAGCAGTGTGACAGTTTTAAAAAGTTCCTTAGTGGAATTTCCGGCTTCCTCTATCTTAGTTGTGTAAAATAGTCTTTTTGCGGCAATGTTTGCATCCTTGTATTGTTGGAGAGCAAGATTATAGATAGTTTTCTTATCTTTACTATAGTCTTGTCTCCAAAGACGTTCCGCTTTCCTGCAGTTTACTTTTAAACTTTTCAGCTCAGGGCTGTACCAAGGTGATGAGGTCTTTAATCTCTTGACCGTCACTAATTTTTTGGGTGCCACACAGTCGGCCACTGTCAAGAGCCATTCATTAAACAGAGACGCTGCCTCATTATTGTCCTTCGCCAGCGAAAGAGGGAAGTGGCCAAGGGCCAACTCTAAATTGTTGGCTTGGACTTTGTACCAGCGTCTGGTTTTTACCTTGACTGCTTTGGTTTGAATATGATGGTTCGGCTGCATGACCCTTATGTTAAAGTGGATGGCCTTATGGTCTGTCCATGGGAGATCAATTACTCTAGTCAGATTGATGTCGGCATTATTAGAAAAATACCATCTAGGGTATGGCCCGCCAGATGGGTGGATTCAATGACTAGTTGGCTTAAGCCGAAGTCCGTTAGGTTATCTAGCAATCTGACTGTATCTGAGTTGTTTGTTAGTTCCAGGTGATAATTAAAATCGTCCAGAATTGTGAGGGGGTGGGAATCTGTGTAAGACTTCAAATGTATCATTAGTGACTGTGAGAAAGCAGCCCTGGATTCAGGTGGGCGATAAATCAGAAGTACCTGAAAGTTAAAAAGATTATTTGATTTTATACTATAGTGCAGCGCCTCCGCTGGTAGATCTGAAATGGCTTCCACCCGCACCTTTAAAAAATCTCGGTATATTATAGCTACAGCCTCCCCTCTACCTTCCTCCCTATCTTGTGAGGTGACTACATAACCCTCTGGTACCGCGATGTTCCAATCTGGACCGGAGGTATTATCTGTCCAGGTCTCTGTCAAAAAAACTCTGTCAGGTGTGGTGAGTTGAATCAGGTCCTCAATCTGATATTTATGTTTTGCTACGGACCGAACGTTAACCAGAAGCCATTGCATGTGCTGTTCCTGAATTGCCTTAGGGACCTTGTTCAACTCTTCAATAGTGGAGTTATTAGTAATGTCTCCCATCTCCCTCACTTTCGGGGCTTCAAAAATTCCAGTCCCCAGATCTACCCCCTCCTGCTTGTATGCTCAAGACTGTTAACAATGCTTAAATTAAGCCGATATGAGCATTTGGGGCAAATTAACTCACCTGTGATCTTATTTTGAACGAACATTTCATGCGGTCTGCATGAGCCTGTTTCCAAGTCAAGCAGCTGTTGTCTGCTGTATATTCGGGACTTGAAACGGCCAGGGGTTCTGGCGCTGGTCGCGCTCTGGGCGCCGACGGGCGCAGACGGGCTTGCCTTTGGTGCGCCTTCGGAGCGCGCCCGCTGCACGGTTGCCCCAGCGCGATTTAAATAGAGTCGGGTAGAGAAAGCTAGAGCGTCAACCCTGGTGCAATGCGGACCCGTCTTAACATCCAGGTACCGCCAGGATCGAGCAGGAAGTGAAGCAACTAAAACAAAACACGGGGTCAGAGCAGCTAACGGTAAATTTTAAAACCAATTCTGCCAGTATTTTAAAACCAATTCTAATGGTGTTTTAAAACCAATTCTCACAATATATTTAATATGTGCAAAACGCAATCAACTTAGCAGCAGGTAAATGCGGTATGAGGGATTCAGCACCACAACACTGTGAGGGAGAATGTGGAAGCCTGCCTTTCCACTTCTTGGGGATTCGATAGGGAATATTTGTCTTTGGAGGAGTGGGAAGTGGGGCGGGCACAACAGGCACACTCTCCACCAAAAGTGCATCAAGTGCAGGTGATGGTCCTCCCTCTGGGGATCTGCTGGATCTGGTGGAAAGCTTGGCCTGGCCTTGCCTTTTCCCCTCCATCCCCTGTTGACCAGGTGAACCCCCCACAGTGCCCTCTTGTCCCAGCTTCACAAGGATGTGGGTGGGAGTTGAGGTTGTGGGTGAATCTGCCTTAAAGGGCTGTTTCTGTGGACTCTTAGCAGGCACCAGTTTCACAGCAGGCACGGCAACTGTGTGCCTGTCTTTGGGAGCCACGTTTGGGGCGGGAGTATCCTTGGATGGGGCAGATTTTGAGGCATGTGAGCCTGAGGCCTGCTTCTTGGCTTGATGCCCCTGAGTGTCACCTAAAGGGCTTTTGCCTTTACGCTCCTGTGTGACTTTTGTTTGTTTGGGGGATGGTGTCTGCGCTCTGGCCTACTTGGGGTGCTGCTGTTGGGTGCTGCGTGTGGTGTACCTGGAGACTGTGGGCTCTGGTGTGTGGTCACTCTCATCAGATGTAACCTCTGGCCAGGGGGTTGCCGAAGGGACTGGAGCTGGACTCTGAGCCTGTGACAGCGGAATGGCTGCTGTCCCTGTTGAGGACAAAGACTGGACAGTCCTGTGTAGCCCACCCACGCCAGAATGAATGCCCTCCATGAAGGCAACTACCTGTGCCAACTTCTTGTCATGGTCTTGGAAGGCATTCAGGAGAGTTGTCTGACCCACACACAGCTGGTGCAAAAGGTCCACTACCTCAACACTGAGGGCAGCAGGGGAGACAGGGGCAGCGGTGCCTGGGTTAGGACACTATTCCATTCTTACTGTTGTGAGCATGTGCAGCACTAGTGGAAGGAGCTGGGAGGGTGGGCACTGGACGATGTGTGCTCCCTGTGCCCGCCAACATCGAGGTGTCAACGCTGGCGTCAGATGGTATTGAGGTTGGTGTTTCTGGGTGTGATTCCTCAAGGGCACTCCTGTCTCCCTCCGAGGCGCTGGTCACATCAGTGTCAGTGAGCTCATGTGTAGCACTCGTGCAAGATGCCTCACCACTGGTGTCCGTCCCCTGTCCTTCTGTGCCCTCGGTTAATGTTGCAAGCGACAGAGACGTAGGTTCAGTTTAGTGCCACACACACAAACATCATATGCAAGCAAAACACAAAACAAGATGATGCTACCCCCATATTGCACACCAGCCTGTGCAGTCTGCATGTGCAACCTTATTTCAAAACTCAAAACATGCATGGTTAACATGAACACTTGGCATTAATGACCCATGTGATATCCACACAGCAAAATTGCTTGCCCATGCCTCCGTGTAACATGACATACAGATCCCTGTGAGCATACCTAGGTCACTGTAGGTAAAAAAGATATAGATCTCAACATGTTGTCACAGTCACATATGAAGTCACCATAAGGGGACACCACAGATACAGACTCCCAAATGTACTTTTACAATGGCCATAAGCTCCTGCTATCCACCATGTTGTGCTTTGAAGCACAACTACAGTTGAATATTGGTGTCAAATGTGTAGTTCTCTCAATTTCGAGGTCAGGCAATGCACACATCAATGAAAGCACACTAAGATGAGGCACACTGCCATTCACTGCCAGGGGATGTCCATGACTCCCCTAATGCAGCCGATGCTATAAGGCCACAACTCTGCATGCAATGTCAAACGCCATTACATTAAAGACATGAGAAAGTACATGTAGCAAAAATGCCTGATAGCTGCACCCAACACAGAGGCCCCTTACAAGCCATTGCATCACACTAGAAACATCACAGAGCTCCGCACTGGCTCAGGGTTGGAATACATGCAATCACTCACACCCAGAGTCACCCTTCCCAGAATACTCATCCCCCAACTTGCTGCTTATTGGCCCTCAAATGTCCATCCAGCTCTGGCTGTCACTGCCAAGATGCTGGCCATTAGTGGTGCCATGTTCCTGTGCGCCAACCTGTCAGTCCTAGGGAGCAGCCCCAGCAGCATCTCTGCCACGTTTTTGCTCAGCCGGCAGATGTCATCCCACCTCTTGTGACAGTGTGTGTGCCATCGGTTGGAGACACCCATAAACGGCCTTACGCTGGTGGACTTTGAGCTGCAGGCATGGGAGACAAGAGGAGGAAATTTTAGTGACACTGGGTTATGTACCACTGTGTCTCAATACAGGAGCATGCACACACTCAGCACAGCTATTCAGATATGTTTAGCAGAGACAATACAGCATGACACGTAGTACATTAGCATGAGATAATCATACCTAAATGCATGCAAGTATGAGGATGGACACAGTCCCTGGCCATCTCATACACATGCAGAATACCAGCACAGAAAGCAAAGTGAAGAATGCCCACATCTGCAATGCAGTTTGTGAGGGAGCAAGACATACATTACATTGTAAATGATGATTTGGGGCAGACTCACTGTGTCCAACACTGCACACCCCTCAATGTCCTTGCCCTGTGAATGGCTCACTGTGTCATGGAGGTCACATTTAGGGAGATGATCTTACAATCTCACACACCCTTCTCACAAGGTCTGTTTTGAGCAATCCACGGGCCTAAGATAGCTCATTGATGAATAGGGTAGCAGACAACCCATATGTCTCACTGTCCATTCAGTGATGGGTCCCTGTCAAATTGGGCAGTAACTGTGCAGGCCAGGGGGGCTCCCAATGCGGGCTAACGTGGGCCATCAGAACTGTCCCATGCATGTACAATATGAGAGGGCAGACAGTGCCTACACATGTGAGTCAGTACACATAATGATGTGAATGGAAGGGGGATGTTTCAGAAGTACACCAATCTGCTGTGCCATAGGTGAATTTCCACCCTCAGGCATTTCACTCTTGTGCATAATGCTTACATATCCATGGTGGCAATATAAAGTAAAACCCACTTACATCAGTACCCTCTGGATGAAAGGTCTTTGTAATTTCACAAATGAGCCTGTGGAAACCTCATGGACTCAAACATCCATTAGCACAGGCAATTTCTGTCCTGACTCCCACTTTCCAAACTTGCAGTGTCACTGTATGGTTGTAGAAACACTGCATGTCCCTCCCATCCTGATCTGCAGCTCGGAAAATGTGTAAAATATCCTACAAACCCTATTTCCCTGAAGTCGGCATGCTAGGCAGTGTCTCACACAAACCCAAACTCTCAGGCACATACTGCAGCAGATCAACTTCATGTGTGCACTCCCTACACTCATCCTACTTTCGCTCTGAAACACTTACCATGACATCAGGAGCGCCATATAGCCTCCCATACTGTGTGAGCACCTCGTCCACCAAGATCTCCAGCTCCTCTGTGGTAAAGGTACGGGGCCTGATGTTCTCAGTCCTCGCCATCCTTGGGTCCATGAGCCAGGAACAGCAGCAGTTGGTGGTGAAGAGTGTCAGTCAGCGTCAGTCAGCAGTATCTGGAAGCAGTGGAAATGTGTGGCTCTCTTCCACACATATATAACCCCCTGGGGTAGTTTCAGTGGTACTAAGCTGCTCCAATTGGTATTCCAGGTCAGCTTTTTTCAAATTTGACGAGTGACCGTCCCCGCAGTAGCGGAGCACGCCTACCGCGATTTTCAAAATTGCATTTGTCTACCGCGATTGCGGTTCCCATTGGCTGCAAGGGCATGGGCATTGGCGGTGACACACCGCAGGGGTCAGGTGGTCGCTACCGCGATTTGGCCGCTTGACATTGGTGCCTATGGCTGGGATTGCGGTGGCGGTGCACGCTTATGGCACCTATGGACACATCATGCTGTGGCAGTGGCAATGGCCAGTTCTCAACATTGTACAGTAGACACATGAATCATGCCACCAGATAGTGCAAACCACTGCTAGTGTAACATTTAGCCCACTGATGTCTACACATGCCATGTCAGTGCACAGGTTTACATGCATTGGCATGTACTCCCTCACATGTCACTTATGATATTGATGTGCATGTACACAGATCTGTGGTGTGATGGACCCTCAAATATGTACACATTTGAATGTGTGAGATGGCTAAGCAACACACAGTAATGAAGGTCTACATGATGTGCCAATTTCACTGTGTACATTGCCAAGCTCCTGTATATACTAGATCATTATGCACACACTGTGCTCATTGTGTTGTTAATGTGTGCCCTGTCTAACTTACGCAAGAAGATGTGGCAGGTACAGCAGCTACATAGAAGCTAGCAGTGTTGCTGTTTTACACATGTGCTGTGTCAATTACTCTCAGGGCTGGTGACACAAGATGATGAAATGTACCTTTTGGCATTCACATGGTCTGAGTCTGTTTTAGGGGTACTCACTGTGTGAATACTGGACAAGTGTATGACTAGTTTAGATCAAGATGTCCCTACATGTAAGTTGCGCTGTAAGCTGAAGTTTGATGCCAGTCATTGTTGGTGCTGTGTCAGTCAAAAGGTAAGATGTTGGACACATCTCATAGGGGGATTGAATTGACATGTGTCCCCTTTCATCTTACCTAGGAGGCGACCAAATGTGCATCGTCCATTCACAGTGCTGGCGGACATTGAGGATGAGGACATCAGACGTAAATTCCGTCTTGATCAACCTACCCTTCAAGACCTATGTGCTCTGTTGCAGCCCCGTCTGAGGCCTTGTAGAACCTATCTGACTGCTTTTACGCCAATGTGTAAGGTGATGGGGGCCTTGCATTTTTTTGCTACTGGTTCTTTTCAGTACACGGTGTCCAGTGCAGGTGGGATGTCGCAACCAATGTTCAGCATGGTGCTGCATGATGTCCTGTCCGCTATGATGACCTACAAGGACAGATACATCCATTTCCCCAGGAGGCATGAATTGGCGGCTGTGAAGGTTAATTGTTATGACCTTGCTCACATCCCTAATGTTGTTGGTGCCATTGACTGCGCACATGTTGGCCTGGTTCCACCACTGGCACGTGAATAGGAAGCATTTCCATTCCATCAATGTGCAAGTGGTATGCAAGGCGGATACAATAATCTCACATGTCTGTGTCAAATTTCCAGGATCAGCCCATGACTCCTGCATCCTGCATAACAGCATCGCACCATAGCTGATGGCAAATCTGCATCCAGAGTGTGCGTGGATTGTGGGCGAGTACGCAGAGACAATGAGCGTGCTGCTATACGTGTGACATGCTGTCCTGTGCCACAGTTCTGTTACAAGTTTGTTCTGTGTGTCTCACACCTAGATGACTCTGAGCCCACTGAGGAATCACCGGACCCCGGGTGAAGACCGCTACAATGATGTCCATGGGAGGACACGTCGTGTGGCGGAGCGTACTTTTGGTCTACATAAGTCACTGTTTCGCTGCCTGGACAAGACTGGAGGTCTGTCAGAGTGTAGTTGCATGCTGCATGCTCCACAACCTGGCCTTGCGCAAAGAGATCCCCCTGCTCCTGGACGATGATGAGCAGCCGAGTCCCCCGCCTGCAAACTCACGCATGTCCAGTGACAAGGATAGTGGAGAGGAGGAAGGTGTCAACCTGCGTCAACAGCTCATCAACCGCTAATTCCCTTGAAGGTGAGTAAAAACGTACAACGGTGCCATTGTCTGCTGATTTGGTTGTTGGTGAAAAGGCCTAGGGGAGCTTTGTGACTGCTGCCTGTTGTTGGCTCTGTGCTGGCTGCTAATGTTTCTGGGACAGGGTAGTTATGCACAGCTACAGGATGTCTATGTCGGTACTGTTGCTCATTGTAATGTGTGCAGATTTGAGTACCTTGATGACAAGTGTTCTGTAATGGCTGTGATGCCATCACCTGACAGGTGAATATTGTTCTCTTGTGTTTTCCTAGGTCCCTTCAGCCTCTCAATGCCTCCAAACAATCAGTGCTCCTGGTACATTGTAATCAGAGTCTACATTGTACATCCTGTGATAAACATGGAGCTGACACGAAAACATAGGTGTGTAAGGAGTGTTTATTTACAATGGGTATATGTGACAGGGAAGTGAATATTAACAAAAAGGTGGAAAGGGAATCAATAAGTTGTCAGTGATGGTAGATGAGGTAATAGAGTAGTCACCACATTAATGTGGTGACACAGTCCAACAGACGCCTGCCAACTGTGTGGCAGTGTGGATAAGGACAGTCACCAAAGTCAATGGCAAGGTGAAGAGGTGTGCCATCATGGCTGGCTCCTTGACTGGCGTTTGGCTGATGCTTTGCCACGTGTTCCTCCCTTGGTTTTCCTTGGATGGCCACTTGAGCATTTGGCCGGGGAGGCCTCTGCCGCGGGCTCAGCGGTCTCTGAGGACTCACCCCTCTCTGTGGCCGCAGGGGAGGTGGAAGGACTGTCATCCTGCGGGCCTCTGGAGGTAGGTTGAGCTGTTGTTGGGGCCACAGCCCTGTCTCTCAGGACACCCACAAGTTGGCCCAAGAGGTCCACGATTTGGCCCATACGTGTGTCTATGGACCTCAGCAACAGGCGGAGCTCACGCAATTCTTCCAGAGCCTGGCCCGTGTGTCCCTGGGCTTGTTCATATGCCCCAAGGACTCTAGCAATGTTGGCCAGGGCTCCGGTCCCAGTGTCCAGTTGATTTTGGCGCCCAGTTGCCCTCCCACCTGCCCTGCTGTCCCAGACCTGTGGCATCACCACTCTACGCACCAGCATACTCTCCCTGCCCTCCTCAGATTGTGGGGTGGTGTGGGCATCCTCTGAGGCAGGGACAGTGTGGCAGGCAGCACTGGTGGTAATGGTGGTGGTGGAGGCCGCACAGTTCGTTACAGCAGGGGTCAATGCAGTTGTTGTTGCTGAGCGGGTGATGGTGGGGACAGTGGGGGCCTGGGACCTGTTGTGCCCTGGCAGGCCTGATGGGCCAGGTTTTGGTCCGCATCCAAGGAATCTAGGGAGTCTGCATCAGAGAGTCCTTGTTCCGTGGGGGGGAGACTGGCTCTGCAGGTTGATGTTGTCATCTGCAGCTGTCAGTTCTTGGTCACCTGTGGAACAGAGGGAAAATGGTCATTGAAGTGCTCCCCACAAGCTTGGTGTTAGAGGTTACATGTTATACACCACACAGTTTACATTGAGATCACTTTGTATGGCTGCACGGTACTGTACATCATGACATGATGTGGAGGTACATACATTACTTGTTAATGGATTGGCATATCAATCGAGAACATGTTCCACGTACAGATTGTGTGATTACAAGGACATGTCGTCTTCTAACGACTAGCAGCACAACAACTTTATGTGAAGCATCTTTGTTGTTTACTCTGCATGGAAGACATTAAGACATTACATCTGAACATGAACAAGCTATTGGAATCTCAGGCACACCTTTGTCATATCATGTGCTTTGCTTTCTTTTTACTACTGACCATGCTTGTTTTGTTTTCATATGGGCCTTGACACTCTGCCCCCATGACACTTACAGATAGCACTCCGTGCTGTGCATGATTGTGCTGTGAATTTCTTAAACATGTGATTTGATGAGTCACACTTTGGTTTCTGTGACAGTTACATACGCTTAGCTCTCTGCACCCTGGAAGTGGGTATTGGATCTATGCCAAGTTTGGTGGGATGTGAGGGCTGGTGTGGTCATATGGCTCCATGTTTTTGAGTAAAATGGTGGGGTGGATGTACCGTCTACTTACCTGTTCTGTGGCACATTTGTGGGGAATTTCTGACACATCTTTCTGGGTGTGTGGTGGAGTGCTCCATCTTCCTCAGCTGTGGGACAAGGGTGCCTGGTGGAAGTTGTAGTGAAGGCTTCCTCACCACAAACACCCCTCCCTGTTAAGATGGCTACCTACCTGTTAGATGAAGGTGAGCAATGGAATGTCTGCCACATGGTTGTGGGTGGTGGGAGTGCTCCATCTTGGTAAGATGACTACCTACCTGTAAGTGTGATGTGAGCAAACACCCCTCCCTGTTAAGATGGCTACCTACCTGTGAGTTTGATGAGAACAATGTAATGGCTGCCACATGGTTCTGGGTGGGAGTGAGTGTTCCATCCTGCTCAGCTGTGGGACAAGACGGCCTGGTGGGCGTAGCAGTGCAGTCTTCCAACTCCCAAACACCCCTCCCTTTGAAAATGGCTACCTACCTGTTAGGTGAAGGTGAGCAGTGGAATGTCTGCCACATGGTTCTGGGTGGTAGGAGTGCTCCATCTGCTTGGCTTTGGGACAAGGATGCCTGGTGGGAGTTGTAGTGCAGTCTTCCCACCCACAAACACCCCTCCCTGTTAGGATGGCTACCTACCTGTTAGGTGAAGGTGAGCAGTGCAATGTCTGCCACATGCTTCTGGGTGGAGGGAGTGTTCCATCCTGCTCTGCTGTGGGACAAGAGGGCCTGGTGGGAGTTGTAGTGCTGGCTTTCAAAGAACAACCCCCCTCCCTGTTAAGATGACTACCTACCTGTAAGTTTAGGAAGAGCAATGCCATGTCTGCCACATGCTTCTGGGTGGGGGAGTCCTCCATCCTGCTGGGCTTTGGGACAAGAGTTCCTTTTGGGAGTTGTAGTGCAGGTTTCCCACCCACAAACACCCCTCCCTGTGAAAATGGCTACCTACCTGTGAAGTTGAGCAGAGGGGGGGAATAGGTTACACATGGCTCTTGGGTGGGGGCAGTGTTCCATCCTGCTCAGGGGTAAGACAAGAGGACATGAGATGGCTACCTACCTGTGAGTTTGAAGGGAGCAATGCTATGGCTGCCACATGCTTCTGAGAGGGGGGTGCTCCATCTTGCTGAGCTGTGGGACAAGGGGTCCTGGTGGGAGTTGCAGTGCTGGCCTCCCACCCACAAACCCCCCTCCCTGTTAAGATGGCTACCTACCTGTAAGTTTGGTTGGTGTGATACAATGGCAGCCACATGCTTCTGGGAAGGGGGGAGTGCTCCATTTTGCTCAGCTGTGGGACAGAGGAGCCAGGTGGGGGTTGTAGTGCTGGCCTCCCACCCACAAACCCCCCTCCCTGTTAAGATGGCTATCTATCTGTAATTTTGGTTGTTGAAATACAATAGCTGCCACATGCTTCTGGGTGGGGTGGAAGTGCTCCATCCTGCTCAGCTGTGGGACAAGGGGGCCTGATGTGAGTTTTAGTGCTGGCCTCCCATGCACAAACCCCCCTACCTGTTAAGATGGCTACCTACCTGTAAGTTTGGTTGGTGAGATACAATGGCTGCCACATGCTTCTGGGAGGGGGGAGTGTTCCATCTTGCTCAGCTGCGGGACAAGGGGGCCTGGTGGGAGTTGTAGTGCTGGTTTTCTCACCACAAACCCCCCTCCCTGTTAAGATGGCTACCTACCTGTCAGTTTGATGTGAGAAAACACCCCTCCCTGTTAAGATGGCTACCTACCTTTCAGTTTGATGTGATTAATAGAATGGCTGCCACATGGTTCTGGGTGGTGAGTTTGCACCATCCTGCTCAGCTGTGGGACAAGGGTACCTGGTGGTAGTTGTAGTGCTGGCTGCCTATCCACACACTCCCCTCCCTGTTAAGATGGCTGACTCCCTATGGAGCAGAGGAAGGGAATGGTTACACATGGCTCTTGGGTGGGGGGAGTGTTCCATACTGCTGAGCTATGAGACAGGGGGCCTGGTAGGAGTTTTAATGCTGTCTGCCTGTACACATGCAACCCAGGGAATGTTGCTAGCTACCTTTGGGGTGAATCAGAGTAAGTGAATGTTGGATCTATGAGACATGTGTTGGGGAGTGTGTGGTGTACATGAATGCATTTGGGCCTAGGTGGTGTAGCTTTGTGGTTGTGCAAGACAGTACATAGCAGTGGGATGGTAGACATTTGTTTGTACTTACCAGCCTCCACTCCCCCAGCTTTTCCTGTGAGACTCTCTGGATGCAGTATGGCAAGCACCTTCTCCTCTCATGCAGTGAATGTTCTTGGTGGAACGGGAGGGCCACCGCCAGTCATCTGAGCTAGATGACGGTTCTTGTTTTCCTCTCTTTCACCTGTCTCTTGAGGTCATGCCACCGCTTCATGATTTCCTTCTTGGAGCACGGGGTGGTCCCTACTGAACTGACTTTGTTGACTATCCTTTCCCACATTTGTGTTATGGTGGCTAATGGTGTCTGTTGGACCAGGTTACCAAACATTTGTGTTTCTACTCTGATTACCTCATCTACCATGACTGTCAACTCCTTGTCAGTGATTTTGTGCATTTTTTCCTGTGCCATGGTGTGTGATGTGCAAATGTATTAAAGGTGCAGGTGTCAGTGGTGGTGATGTAAGTGGTGTGTGTGTGTTGTTGTCCTGGTGAGGTGTGTTGTAGGGTTAGTTCCTTCAGAGGTGGAGTATTGCAAAGTATTCTGGTCAGGGAAGGGGCTAGTGTTATACTCAGCTATGTGGGTGTGTCAAAATGGAGTATTGCTGTCAGGTGTGTTATGTGGGTTGTCCTGGGATTTGTATTTTTTAGTTGCCATGGGGATGTGTTATTGGGGTGTGTTTGGTGTTTTTGGGGGCTGAGCTAGTTTGATCTGTACACTTCGTGACCTTGTTGCGTGTTTTTTTTGTCGTCCTCCATAATTGTTAAGGAGGGTCCGCGGCGGTGGGTATGCAACCGCCCTTCCGCCGGCTCTCCCATTCATCACTGTTTGCGATCACAGCGGTCGGAAACGGCGGATCATTCTGCTGTCACCTCAATGGTATCCTAATTGCATGTGCGGTCAATCCGCTGGCCTAGCGGCAGTTTTGGCGTTTCCTGCCGCAAATCCGACTGCCGCAGATGGATTTTCAATTTCTCCGCCCGCTGCTAGCGGTCTTTTGTGGCATCGTTCCACCGCGGTCAGTTTTTTCTGGTGGTTAATCCAAATTGGACCGCCGGTTTTCCCATGGTACGTACGGACGGTTCATTTCCCCTACCACGGCGGTTGGAATGGTTTTCCAACCGCCATCCTAATAGATCCTGAAGTCACAAGAATGTAGCATGGTCCACAGGGACAGTGGTGAACTGTAAAATTATGTCATGGAATTCATTTGATGGTGTCAGCACCTAACATCAGATTTGGAGCCCCCTCAAATTATGACTCAACCGCAAAAATTAAGTTAGAGCATCTAACGTCAGAATCAGACCTATGCATTATCCGCTCAACCCAAAAAATTGACGTTGCCAGATGAAACATCAAATATTGTGCTCCAAGTTAAACAATTAAGAGGGACACTGATCAAATACAAAAAAATTATCTCATCCATGCAATTACCAAAATCACACTCACCTGCATTCATTTACAACATAAATTGACGTATTACTAATGAATGTTCCTGTTGAGACACATTTATGTCACCCGGAAAACATCTGTTGTCCTGCATGCAAAACTTATATAGTACAAATTAACATTAACGTCTGAGATAATCGATGCGTCACAAAAATGTGACACACATGACACAAAATGACACATCGGGGAAAAACGTGTTGCATCCAAACTGGATATGAAGTAATGAGCCTGCCATGCTGCAAACCAGGAAGTTCCAAATTCCTTTCTCTTTCACTGTTTTCTTGTCTGTGCTTGATGTAGGAGGATGTTTTGGTTGCTGCTGAGGTTGGTCAAGTGTGAAAGTTGTTTCCCTGTCTGTTCATTGTCTATTGTGTCCATATTGTGTCAGAATTATTGTGTAGTTTTGTTTTGTGTAGGTTTGTGTTGATTCTTAAGGGATGTTTGTCTATATAGGGGTATTTTTTTATAGTTATAGCAGGAAGGGTTGTTAAATCATAGATTTAGTATTTCAGTTGTTTGTGTGTTTTGTGCTGTATCGCAAAGATGTCGGGCAGCGCCTTTTTTTTTTTGTGGATCTGAACCTGCGCTAATATAAACACCGCTGGGCGCTGGGCTGACATTGGTAATCGTGATCAGGATCTCCTGGACAACCTGGGCCTGGAAGTCTCCGGAATAGTAGGTAGGTTGACTGACACAGTGATGTTTTGGATTTATTTCTGTTGTCAAACTTTGGGCCCCATTTACCAGAAACTAACGTAGCACGGTGGCGCAAGTCATTTTTCTGCACCGCGCAGCGTTACTTTTGAAGTACAGTGATGCAACATATTTTCAACAAAATGATGCATCTCTGTGCTTTTCCCGGCACTGACGCACAAACTGATGCCATGCTCTTTCATCCCTGCACCATGGTGCAACTATGCCTGCTTTGTGGGAATATTGTGTTTTGTGCAGGAAGGGGCACCTTCATGCACAAAAACAATCAATTGAGGTTATTACCTCTCCCAATGCGTGCTGTAGCATGCAGGACACATTGAACAAGTTTACAAATGGTGAGACACGAAATCAGTTCTCCTTGTTGCACTAGCTACGCCATCCCTGGGTTGGTGTAGCATTCTGATGCATTTCCAGGTTTACAATTGCTCCTAAATTTTGAAATGTATTAGTGGACATGGGTGTTGCGTAGAAACACCCACATCAACACCCATGTCATGCCCCTAACACACAAAGTATTGCATGGAAAGGGGAGATATGTACAAGCACACATAAAGCCACGCAGGGTGGCTTGACATGTGCTTGTAAATATCATGCAGCATGTTGTGCCACTGATGCGTCACACAAGGTGATGCAAGAGAGGCGAGAGGGCCTTTCAAGTAAGCCCCTTACATGTTAACATTAATCATTAGTCAGGGTCATGTTGTGTAACATTTGAATGCAGCATAAACAAATCCAAACACAATGAAGAGTATACTTCAAAATACGTGTCACATGGCCAGAAGGGAAACAAGATGTAAACTAACAATTTCATGAAGTGTAGCAGTGGCACATATATCATGGCCTCTTACATGAGGCCCTGTGCGCAGGTTGACTTTAGGGCCTCATTCATTAAAAGTGTTGCATGACATTTTCAGACAAACTTGTGGAAACTTTTCTTGTGGCGAAAAACTTTTTTATTCATAAAGAGAGCCTTATCCAGATCGGCATCAGGGTTCCCTAATTTTAGTGCTAGAGAATGTTCCGTTTTCTCCATATCATCTTGTATTTCACCCAATAAGGATATATAGATAGTTTTGATTTTCAGACCCCCTTTTACCAGCATATCTAACAACGGGAATTCTACCATGAGTGGCAACCTCGGTCTTAAAGCCTTTATTGTGCTTACTAATTGGACATAAGAGAGCCAATGACTTAAAGGGATACCAGCTCTACACTGGAGGACATCGAACCCCCTTATCCCATCTTCCCCCACTATATCCCCTAGCATCCTAATTCCCAAATCCTTCCAAACCCGGAGATTTCTATCTAAACCCATCCTCCAAAATAGACTAGAGTTGCAGAGATAGAGATACATGTTTATCTTAGGGGTTTTGCAAGTTGGATCTTATGTCTACCAGTAGGGTGAACGTAAGAGTAGTCAAATAGGCTCATTGCCAAGCTGCACTGTACTAGTGTTGGGAGAACAGTATCTGAAACCACGGTGGAAAAAGTAAAGTTCGACACATCTAGTAGACCACAGAAATACATCATTCCTGAGTTAACTAGACCTTTGACATTTATGGTCTGTTATTCTGCAATAGTCTGTGTGAGAGGCCTATTCAAATGTTGATATTGTGGGTGTGTGCAAGCTACATCCATGTCCTCTCATACTTTTCCAAATTTATGAAGTGCCTTAAACCTGGTAATGTGTCTGATTAACAAGAACTGGTCCCCAGAGATAACAGGGAAAGGAAGTCCCTGAGCCGGTTTGAGCTGGACTATGCACAGGGACACCAAATGTGCCCCAGTGCAGGACTTCAAGACACTCAGAGAGTGCTCCCACCCAGCCCCAATACACATAAGCCTGTGACAGGAAACCTATTGTCCAGGCCTCCCCTGCCGGAGTGTCGGTCAGCAGCAGGAGGCCAGACCCGTGTCTGTGGCTGCAGCATCCATTTTGTGATGCCAGGGCTCTGTTAAGTTTCTACCGGGTAACCCAGTACTACCATGTCTCTCCCTCTAGAAGGGTGGAATTCTACCCCCGCCACCAGAACTGGCGGGGGGTTAGGATTCCAAAGTGTTTGACACCAAACACGACATGTTTCTGTGCAGCCATCCCAAAGTTAGCATTTACCGCGAGGTTATAATGCACTTAAGAGTATATGGTCAGGCTGCATTACAAACAGCATCAGAGTAGGGTCTCCGAACGCTGCAAAGGGGCTCTGCTCATGCAGGGGCACCCCCTCACATAAGAACCAAGTACTCTGCCTTCAGGATTGATAAGGCCTGCCATATGAGTGACTTATAGGTTTATATGTGTGTACATATATAGTGATATAGGTAACCTATATCACAGTAAGGGGTGCAGGCACCACCTTACCCAGGCTGCAGTAGCAGACCTGTGGTGTCATTTTGGGTGGCTTTCCAGGGGTGGCATAATACATGTTTCAGCCCCTGGTAGACCTCTGGGGTACCTATGCCCTGGGTACATAGTATACCATATACTAGGGACTTATAAGGGCACCTCAGATCCAATCTGTAATGTACCTAAAGTACATGGAATCATGGTATAGGAGAAAGCAGATAGGCTGAGGACCTGAATAGCAGGTTCCCAGCCAAACTAAGTCAAACACCATCAAAACACCAGGAAAAAAGTGGGGGCAACCATGTAGTCAGATTCCACCTTCCTACACTAGTTAATTGTTTTTGTACTGACTTTACATGTTAACATTAATCATTAGTCAGGGTCATGTTGTGTAACATTTGAATGCAGCATAAACAAATCCAAACACAATGAAGAGTATACTTCAAAATACGTGTCACATGGCCAGAAGGGAAACAAGATGTAAACTAACAATTTCATGAAGTGTAGCAGTGGCACATATATCATGGCCTCTTACATGAGGCCCTGTGCGCAGGTTGACTTTAGGGCCTCATTCATTAAAAGTGTTGCATGACATTTTCAGACAAACTTGTGGAAACTTTTCTTGTGGCGAAAAACTTTTTTATTCATAAAGAGAGCCTTATCCAGATCGGCATCAGGGTTCCCTAATTTTAGTGCTAGAGAATGTTCCGTTTTCTCCATATCATCTTGTATTTCACCCAATAAGGATATATAGATAGTTTTGATTTTCAGACCCCCTTTTACCAGCATATCTAACAACGGGAATTCTACCATGAGTGGCAACCTCGGTCTTAAAGCCTTTATTGTGCTTACTAATTGGACATAAGAGAGCCAATGACTTAAAGGGATACCAGCTCTACACTGGAGGACATCGAACCCCCTTATCCCATCTTCCCCCACTATATCCCCTAGCATCCTAATTCCCAAATCCTTCCAAACCCGGAGATTTCTATCTAAACCCATCCTCCAAAATAGACTAGAGTTGCAGAGATAGAGATACATGTTTATCTTAGGGGTTTTGCAAGTTGGATCTTATGTCTACCAGTAGGGTGAACGTAAGAGTAGTCAAATAGGCTCATTGCCAAGCTGCACTGTACTAGTGTTGGGAGAACAGTATCTGAAACCACGGTGGAAATAGTAAAGTTCGACACATCTAGTAGACCACAGAAATACATCATTCCTGAGTTAACTAGACCTTTGACATTTATGGTCTGTTATTCTGCAATAGTCTGTGTGAGAGGCCTATTCAAATGTTGATATTGTGGGTGTGTGCAAGCTACATCCATGTCCTCTCATACTTTTCCAAATTTATGAAGTGCCTTAAACCTGGTAATGTGTCTGATTAACAAGAACTGGTCCCCAGAGATAACAGGGAAAGGAAGTCCCTGAGCCGGTTTGAGCTGGACTATGCACAGGGACACCAAATGTGCCCCAGTGCAGGACTTCAAGACACTCAGAGAGTGCTCCCACCCAGCCCCAATACACATAAGCCTGTGACAGGAAACCTATTGTCCAGGCCTCCCCTGCCGGAGTGTCGGTCAGCAGCAGGAGGCCAGACCCGTGTCTGTGGCTGCAGCATCCATTTTGTGATGCCAGGGCTCTGTTAAGTTTCTACCGGGTAACCCAGTACTACCATGTCTCTCCCTCTAGAAGGGTGGAATTCTACCCCCGCCACCAGAACTGGCGGGGGGTTAGGATTCCAAAGTGTTTGACACCAAACACGACATGTTTCTGTGCAGCCATCCCAAAGTTAGCATTTACCGCGAGGTTATAATGCACTTAAGAGTATATGGTCAGGCTGCATTACAAACAGCATCAGAGTAGGGTCTCCGAACGCTGCAAAGGGGCTCTGCTCATGCAGGGGCACCCCCTCACATAAGAACCAAGTACTCTGCCTTCAGGATTGATAAGGCCTGCCATATGAGTGACTTATAGGTTTATATGTGTGTACATATATAGTGATATAGGTAACCTATATCACAGTAAGGGGTGCAGGCACCACCTTACCCAGGCTGCAGTAGCAGACCTGTGGTGTCATTTTGGGTGGCTTTCCAGGGGTGGCATAATACATGTTTCAGCCCCTGGTAGACCTCTGGGGTACCTATGCCCTGGGTACATAGTATACCATATACTAGGGACTTATAAGGGCACCTCAGATCCAATCTGTAATGTACCTAAAGTACATGGAATCATGGTATGGGAGAAAGCAGATAGGCTGAGGACCTGAATAGCAGGTTCCCAGCCAAACTAAGTCAAACACCATCAAAACACCAGGAAAAAAGTGGGGGCAACCATGTAGTCAGATTCCACCTTCCTACACTAGTTAATTGTTTTTGTACTGACTTTATTGAAACTTCCTACATAGTGTTTCTATCTATTAACTATTGCTTTCTTCACAGTATACATTTTACACATGCACTTTATTTAGCCTATTGGATCTGGATTTGTGACAGTATTGAATTTCAGGGCTGAATGTCATTTTACCTTTTTATTCTCTTATTCTAATGAATTGTACATTGTTTATTTTGTATACTTTTCTGGTCGCAAAAGACCGAAATAAAGTTTTCTGACTGACTGACTGGCAAGATTGCAATCAGATTTGCTTGTACCATTTACACACTTTTACCAATTTTGAAACTGGTTGTCATACCAACATGGGACATCATGTGCTATCTTTGCCATTGAAATTTCTGCCTTTCACACTGTACTAGTCACTCAATTAATGGTGACAATAGCACCATGCATGCTGAACATGAGAAATAATTTTATTGAGGATGTCCAGACACAGTCCAGGCTAAATAAATGTCATGGGACATATAGGTGCGAGTAAGATTTAATTGTGGAGGAATTAACAATTTCCATCATACATTTACATCATAGAGACAGTGCACAGATATGTGAGAGATAAACCAGTGATATTGAGAATAAGGACAGTTACATTTTGGGGCACACTGGCAACACAATGAGCACAGGACATTGTTTACATTGGATCATGTGACAACAGGTAGTGCTAACGGGAAGTTTTCCTAACTACCGGAGTAACATTAACATATTCTTCCTCTGATGTATGTGTTGGCTCAGCTGATGGAGTTTTCAATGGTCTTGTCGACAAAGGAGGCATACACACATCAAGTGGCTGAAGATGTGGAAGGCAGGTTTCCAGCAGCATTTCCCTATGCCAACAGGTAAGGCAGCAATGCACTGAGCAGGACTTGCTGGTTTACCAGAACTGCAATGACATCACGTTGGTAGGCAGCCAAGGTGGTGAGGTATGTATCCTGTTTCCGCTCCATTGCTTCAAGAATGTTCTGGATGGCCCCCAGCCAGTTGGCAATCTCAATGGTGCCAATTGTGCTGGGCATTTGCTCGTGCCTCTGCCGCATGACAACGGATATGTCATCCAGGGCCTGGAACAAGCCACAGAGTGGAGAATCGGTGCCTCTTCCATGCTCTGCACTGCCACAATGTGAGCTTAGACAACGGAGGACTCCCTCTATGGTGGCTGCCATGCTCTCCATCCCTTTCCGTACCTCCTGTACCACCTGACTCTGCACTTCAACAACACATTGTTCAAAAACATTTTGCATGTATTGTGTGTGTGGATGTTCAGATGTTGTGGGAGGTGGAGTATAAGTTCCAGACAGGTCATGTGGAGACCCCGCAATGCAGCTTGACCTTCTTGTGATGGGACAGGGTGTTGGAATAGATTGGAACAGTTCCTGGAGTAGGTCTTGGTCCAGGCTTGGCACACTGTCACCCTCCACATGGTCTTCTTCCAAGACAGACTGCTGCTCAGGGGTAGGTGTTGAATGCTCTGAAATTTGACACAATGTAGGTTGATGCTCATGTTTGACATCAGTTCTCAAGAGTCAACTTTTTTACTTTCTGTCTTCACTTTGTAACTATGATATAGGTCAACAGAGCAAAGTTCATGCAACACATCATCAGATCTGAATTCCAACTAATTATAGCAACATATCCAAGTAGAATTAGACATTTGTTTCCTCCACCATGGCACATTCCCAGACAGGCCAGCCCTGAAGCAGCGCATACACCCTTGCACCATGGTGCAAGGGTACATGCCTTGATGGACACTATAACAAGCCCAAGTGGCAATCTACACTTTCTATGTGTGTGACAGAAATCAGCACACATTGTATGAGGAATTAACACATAAAAATGTTAACATTTCGCATCATTGCACCTCTCAAAGCCATCCCTTGTGTGGTGTTTGGCTGTGACCCATTTTCATGTTTACATGAACCTTTTGAAATGTAGTAATGATACAGATTCATGGCCATTTGTACAAGCTCCTTGAGCCACCAGTACAACCCGTTTACACATATTGGGATTGATGTACCAATGGCACAGCACAAGGGGCTTGTGAAGAAGGCCAACAAATAATTTGTTGTGGGGTCACACACAGCATCACCAAAGGTAAAAGCCAATCATACCATTTTGTAATTAAAAATGTCACGTTTCCAAGCCCATGCAAAGGTACACTAAATCTCTATACGTAGACTTGTTTATATGCCATTGAAAAACTTGCAACACTGGAATAAATCAGATTTGATATTACAGCAGGACAGAGGTGACACAAGGGGTTGAAAAGACTGAGAACCATTGTATGTAGGGCCCTTGTGCCAGTGATACATCACTGTTGGCATGGACATTAGTGCCAAATCAGCCGCACAAGGGCCTTGTGATTAGGCCACTTACTTTGACTATGTCTCCCTCCTTTTCACATGAACTTGTGTGAACTGTCAATTAACAAATGTGACCAGGTACAGGACGTCTCTACAGACACTGTTGACAATCATATCCGACATAGCTTGACATGTTCCATGGTGCAGCGAGATTATGAATGGACATAACCAGACACTTACATGGCAACCAATGCCAGTTGGATGTGGTTAAAGTAGCTCCCCTATTTGAGAGGGGTATGAGAATGTAAATATTATCCTATGCTGCTTATACACACAGCATGAGCATGTATATTAAAGCTACATTTCATCCCTTCCAGAATGGATGAGTAATGACACAATATGTTGTCCTGTACCTTGCTTGACCTTGTTTCCTGAGGTGCAACTATGACATATGTGTAATGTTGTAGAAGTGAGGCTACAGACTCCCTCCTAACACATGTTCCATTTTATGGCTGGAACACATCACATATGAAGTATTAGCTAATTTACTCAGATGTGTAATGGGTTACCATGTTCCTCACAGGGCTGACGCTCTCAGACACAACAGTGGATATTTTGAATAGTGTGAACCTAGCTGGAAAGTAATGCCTTATAATCCCTCCATAGGCAAAACTCTACACATACAAACACTGCCTGTACACAGTTGTTGGAGGGAAAATCCATGCTCAGCAATGTGGCCTCCCATACATGTATTGGACACAGGCATCCTCTACTGTTGATTCAGCTGTACAGCCCTATGGTTAAAAGTACCCTCATGATGATGCATATTGTAGGTGAGGGCTCATATTTTAGCACTTTTCACCTGTAGTGGCATCACAAATGGAATTCCATGGACATGAACAGGCATCTTTGAGCCTTTGATTGATGTTGTTTTAGTTGTTGGGGCAATTTTCATGCATTCCAAGAGGACATTATCTTTCTCAAACAATGAATCTGAGAATGATATGCACTTCAGTATCTGTCATATTTCCATTTTGCAACACATGTAACCCAGGGACTGTCTGAGAATGGGGCGATTTAGCTTTCCTACGAGTGTTTCCATAGTAAGCTTTGGAATAGTACACATAGTAATAGTAGCAACAACTAGAGGCACTTCGGAATTTATTTACAAGCCCCTTGCACCACCGGTACATCACCTCTTCCCATTTTGATGGTGACACACCTGCTGCCCAAAGGGCCTTGTACATAGCCCCCTTGTTTTTGGTCTGATTCAATGGCTCATGTTTGGGACACACGATGCAACAAACACAGACCACACCATTGAGACAATAAGAGACTTGTATTATGGACAATTGTAATTAGGCATGCCAAACGAAACAGAATTGCTACACATCCCGTTTTGATAGACATTGACAACACAAATTTGATGAGATGTACATTTCACAGAGCTTAGGTCTATGCTATGTGTTGTACTGGGCCCATCAGTACCCAGCAAGTAATGTCCAGCAGCACAGCAAAACATCACACTGCAATGCCTTTGTGTCATTGTACACTTAGAAGGATGTGAAATCTATTGTAGATATGGGACATTCGGACTATTGAGCCTGCAGCATGTAACAGGTAGCAGCCTTACACCAGTGGAGGTACCCATATACCATGTTGCAAGTTTGACACAGGTGCAGGAGTAATTGGTATTGAGCAAGGAGAGATACATTCCTCACAAACACTAAAGGCATAATGGCCTTTATGTCCTGTGATGTGTGTTGCAGATTGGGGCACACAGCGTGTCCCTCATTCATGAGGTGTTAGCCACATGAAGCACCACAAGAAATCTTCCAGCATTTGCCAGAACCACAACAAAAGCTGATGAATGTGCCATTAAGTTTGTTGAACATTGTTGAACAACGGTCCTTTTACACTACAACAGCACAGACTAGTTTGGCATGTAGTAAAGTATTCACCTGTACATTATGGTGCAAATGTGCCTGCCTTGCAGAGCAGGTTACTTTTGTGCTTGGAAGTGACCTACATGTGCATTCTGGATGACATTAAGGACTAGTTTGGGAACCTCTTGCATCACTTTTGATATGTTAAGAAGTGAGGTACAGGCAGCACTGAATTTCAGGTAATGCCCCCCTAGGAATTTTCAATGGTCTTTATATGCATCAAAGAACATTGTTGACGTTACCGCAAGGTGAAGTATCAACATTTTTACAAGGGGAACAGCACACCTGCATTGGCATTATGGAGGCACTATGAAGTGAGATTAGTTTCTTGCTGTATCTTCCAACACTGTTACATTTGTGCTGTATTCTGCAGTACACATCTGTCAGATAATTTGCAAGTTACAAATGATTAGGGGCAGGTAGGCTTCCATTCTGGCAGTGACTAAATCAGGCCCACTTCACAGGCACCCTTGCAACATAGTGCAAGGATGCATACATTGGCACATGGTAGACCCTTGTGAACCACACAGAGCCAAAGGTTAGGAATGCACTGTAGCTTGGGGCTTGAACAGATTTCACAGCTTTTATTTTGACACAGGGCAGTACAGCAAGACTCATTGGAGCACTGCCCAGTCCTAAATGAAGTTCAAATATTGCTCAAAGTGTGTGTAATACACCCTGGATGTTGTGTCGAAACACAAACATCAACACCCATGCTACAATACAGTCCCACAGTGTACTGGCTGGAAGGGAGCCATTATGACAAGGCCTCAGGAAGCCACACAGGGTGACTCTGCATGAGCTTGAACATGGGTGATGAACCATGAAGGAACCTGTAAAACTCATGCAGGGACGCACACATGGTGATGTGTTATTCTTCATATGAGCCTATGGAGCTTTTTCACCTGCACATTGCAGTTCTGGATTTTCGATTTTAAAATGTGTCAAAAGTGATACTCCAGTGTTGCAAGAGGATAATGTGTGAGACCATGGGACTAATTTATGGGAGTTTTGCCGTAGGGCAGCGCAACAGGCTTTGCTGTTTCCCTGCCTTTCAGCTAAAGGAAAGGGCAGGAATCCACCGTATCTATTAGATACGGCGCATTCATGCTTTTTTTCCCTGCACAGCACAGAATGAGCTGCTGTGCGCCAATACAGGATCTTTGCACCATGGTGCAAGGGGGCCTGTGTTGCGGGGGATGATTATTTTTGTTCATGAAGGGAAACCTTCCTGCACAAAAACCATCACAATATGCTTTTTCCTCTTTCTATGTGTGCTCCAGAATGCAGCGCACATAGAAAGTGTTAAAACAAGAAGAAATTAAGATATTTCTCCTCATAGTGCCTCCCTTACGCCTACCCTACGCCTCCCCTGGTGAGTCGTACGTTTTTTGCACGGCCTCAGAATTACAATTTGTTGTTAATCTGCTGCATTGTCAAAAAGACATGGATGTTGCTGGGAACACCCCCAGCAACACCCATGGAATGCCCCTTTCACGCAGTTTTCTGCGTGAAAGATGCACATATTTCTAAGGCTATGATAAGCCCATTGCGCCACCGGTACACCATAAAAGTGATGTCCCGGCAGAACAATAGGAACCTTTATTTCCCTCCAAAATTGAATTATGAATTTTGAGGTAGATGCATGTTTTTTTTGCCTATTTCCAAATTGTGACGCATCAAAAAAAGGGATGCAGTGCAAGTTTGTCTTGCGTCAAAATATGCGATTCTGACTTCCGACACTTTTTCAGCAGTTGCGTCAGTTTTTGTTACGTCAAGATGACCACGTCAACATCATTTTTTAAAAGCTTTCCTCGTCACGTGCAACATGGTGCGCCAAACCATAAATCTGATGCATCGATGCCGCAAAAAAGTGCCGCAGGGTATTGTAATAAATTGTGACGCATCTCTGCGCCAGCTCCGCTTTTCATAAATGAGGCCCGCAGTGTTTACTTCATTCTGTCAAGCGCTAAATAAAGTTGAGCCAACAGGAGACCTGTCTCTTAGACTTTTTCACTCAGGATGCTGAGTTTAGCAAATTAACTTTAGACCAGATGGATTCCCAAGTAGCTCTCATAACAACAAAAGAAATAATCTTGCTATTAAATGCCTCAAACTCTCCAAGACACCAGGCAGAGATGGGTCACCATGTCATTTTATAGGAAGCTGTGGCCTGTCATAATGAAACTTATGACCAATGTTTTTAATGTTAAAGCAATGAGAGGTGTGGCCACACCGATCATGAATGAGGCAAATGTTGCAGTCATTTATAAGAAGGTGAAAGCTCCTACCTGCGGGCTTTTATTAAAGGGAGATTTTAAAATATCCACAAAAATAATAGCCAAAAGATAACAAGATTTAATATAAGTGGATCAGGCGGCATTCTCCCGAACAGAAATACGGGTGACAATACCAAAGAAGGTGTCATTGGACACGCCAGGAAGGTATTCCACCATCATTGACGTATTTTCCTTCAGGCCAAACTCCCAAATGTTTTTGGTTAGATCTGCTAATATCTATCAACCTATAATGAAGGGGGTTTTAGGAATTCCAAGATGTAAGGTCTATTATCAGGCAACACAGTTAAGTCTGAATGAAACATTTCCTAGCTTCATTGACAAAAAGGTTCAATTCTATTAAGGACTAGGGGGTGAGGATTATGCTGCTGTAGTTTCTTTTAAAATTTTCTCCAGCAATCAAACAAAACAATTTAAACACAAACTACATTTTCCTTCAAACATAGGGAAAAGAACAAAATGTCTCCAGCCAATAGCAGTCCAGAATAGTCTACTAATTCCTGATTGACTGCTCATGTCCCATCTTTCTTGCTGTGACGCATGCTGCTCCCAACAGAGGGGCCGATTCACAGAACTAATCTGAGCTAAAATCCTAAACTTACTTCTTTTGGTATTCACAGAAGGAATTTAGTAGTAGTAAAGTTAGGACTCCTAACTTTACTACTATTAAACTGAGATAAAATCCTAAACTTACTACTTTTGGGTATTCACAGAAGGCATTTAGTAGTAGTAAAGTTAGAACTCCTAACTTTACTACTACTAAATGCCTTTTGTGAATACCGAAAGTCATAAAGTTAGGATTTTGTCTCAGTTTAGTAGTAGTAAAGTAAGGAGTCCTAACTTTACTACTACTAACTGCCTTCTGTGAATACCGAATGTCATAAAGTTAGGATTTTGTCTCAGTTTAGTAGTAGTAAAGTTAGGAGTCCTAACTTTACTACCACTAAATGCTTTCTGTGAATACCAAAAGTAGTACGTGTAGGATTTTATCTCAGATTAGTTCTATGAATCGGCCCCTGAGAAATTATTCTTGTTTAGCTGAGTTGTTCCCTATTAAAATGAAATAATGTTAATAGAAAGTGCGAGAAACATGAAATATCGGATGTCACTTCAACAAAAGTTAGCGCTAACAATATAAAATATGGCCTAGAAAAATTCAAAACTTCAACATAAGTAACCCCATTTTAAAAGATAATGAATCAATACTTATTATTAAAGAAAATATTCCCAAAAGAATACCCTACAGAGAGTGGGACGATCCACATTGATCATACTGGAAGGGATAAATATCGCCTCTGAGACCTTAATACAATTTAAACTTTCTGTCACAGTAGCAAGGACATTTTTAATTCTATGTCAGGACCGGAGGCAAGGATTATGCTAGCTTACTGACTACTAACAAGGCAACATCATTAACTGGTTTAAAATAAAACGTCTTAAATGTGGAGTTAAAAGAAGAATTTGCTGCACTCAAAATGTCTTCCTATTTACCACCTAGGTAAAAAGCTTTAGTAGCCATAGCTCCTCTGACAGAATGTGCTCCAAACATATTAACATGAAGCCCTGCTTCCTGCATATCCCAATGCACCCACATGGCTATTGTAGGGGAAGAAACAGCCTTATGTAGCTTACATAAATATATCAGTAGTTTTTTATCATCTGCAGTTCGGAGCTCTGCTGTCTTCCTTCACAAGCGTTAATACATTTGACCACACTCAGTTTAGGAGACTTTCTAAAAGCTGGATAAGACACCACTCTTGAATTCTACTTTGTTCAGCTACAAATATTAAATGTTACACAATCCGGAGTAAAAAACCTACCTATTACGTCCAATGCTCTGACATTCAATACTCTTTGGCATGAGACTAGAAAAAGAAGCATTGCCAACTTAGCAGACAACTCCTTCCTTGACAAATATTTATTACAATGCCAAGATGTGAAAAGATGAAGGAAATTATTACCATCCCAAAGAGATGAATACCTAGGCTCTGGAGGTAATGACAAACAAATCCCCCTGAACAATTTCCTGACCAGAGTCTGTTCCATCACTGTGTGTTCGTCAAAAGGGGCATGGCCAGCATAGATGGAGATCTGAAAGCAATTACTAACCGGTACACTGTCTTGTTGCAAAATACTCACCAAGAAATTCAGGGTTTTGGCAACAGCTGACTCCATGGGATCCACACCCCCCTGAACGCACCAACTTACCCATCTGGACCAGGCTGTTTTATATCTCCTTGACCATCCATCCACCCAAGACTTGGAGAGGAGGACAAAAGCCTGTTGTGAAAGGTCAGGGATTTTCCATTGTTTCCTGTGAACCTCCACACCATAATATATAGAGTGCCTTCCATCACCAGACGATACCGAGGGGATCCTGCAGGAGATAAGGTAGCTGGGGTAGAGGGATTGGAGAATCCCAAGAAAGTTCCATCATCACTGGAACCCACACTTGAGAGCTCCATATTGGAGAAACCACCACAAGGTCACCTTGTCTCCTGACCTTTGTCATCAGATGCATTATAATGGAAAAGGGGGATAAAACATAAGCATGTTCCTTGGACCAATCCCATAGAAAGCATCCTTTGCTACTGCCTTCGGATCTGGCTTCCAGCTGAAGTATTTTGTTAGCTGGTGATCTAATCTGGAGGCAAAAAGGTCTACTGAAAAGGAGCCCCAGTGCCTCGCTATCCTGTTGAAAATCCCCAGCTGGAGTTTCCATGTGCTGACATCCTGAAATTGTCTAGAATGCCGGACTTTGATCTCATTGGACACGCCAGGAAGGTATTCCACCATCATTGATGTTTTTTCCATCAGGCCAAACTCCCAAATGTTTTTGGCTAGATCTGCTAATATCCTGGATCTCGTTCCCCTGACATGGTTTGTAGAGCGTACTGTGGCCACATTGGGACTGCGAAATGTACCGTGCCCACATTGAGATTGGAAAAATAAATGGTGTGAATGAAAACCTTTCCTGAGCTTTGCAAAAGCTTCAAAATCAACCCCTTGGTCATGTTTACGCTAAGCATTAGCCTTGTGAGGGGTAGCATCCCCTGATTTAATTTGAATTGGGGAGTTTGGAGTAGATTGAGTAGCATTACTTCTTTTAAAAATAGGCTCCCGGCGGGTTGGTGTCTTAAATTGCCTGATTAATACAGCCCATGGCAAGGGCGTCTAAAAAAATAGGCTATAGACAATTTTACAGAGTCCAGTAAGGGTCGTGGTGCTCCAGGTGTGGGCATTAAACAGAAAATCTCCAATCGGTTTGAGTCCCCGCTGCCTGAGGAGATTGAAAAAGGCATGAGAACTTCAAAACCTACAGTAAGTGTTGCGCGCTGCCCACCAGCTGAATCCAAACTCACGGTTGGTCTCTAGTGGTCGAAAGGCCACATCACATGCTGCTAGACCTGTCATCTTTAAGGTGGTTTTCCTCCAAGCTTTTTGCCTGCTTTCCTCCACTTTTTGCTGTATCTGTTTGTTGGCACCCTACCACTGCTGACCAGTGCTAAAGTTTGTGCGCTTCCCCATTAAACATGGTGACATTGGTGTATACCTGATAGGCACATTTAGTTTACTTATTAGTCCCTTGTAAAGTGGAATACCATATATCCAGGACCGGTGATCTAAACGATATCTGTGGGCCTGCAGCACTGGTTGTGGCACTGGTTGTGCTACCCACATGAGTAGCCTTTCAAACCTGTCTCAGGACTGCCACTGCAAGGGCTGCGTGTGCAGTTTACTGCACTTTGACTTGACATTTAAAACCACTTGTCACGCTTTAAACTCCTGTTTTATTACACATAAGTCACCTCAAAGGTAGGCACTAGGTAGCCCTAAGGGCAGGGTGCTGTGTAACTAACAGGTAGGACATGGACTTTTAAGTTTTACATGTCCTGGTAGTAACAAACAGTTATGTTCGTTTTTCACTACTGTGAGGTCTACTCCTCTCATAGGCTAGCATTGGGAATTCCTTAAAAACACTTTTAAGATGTAATTCCTGATTAGTAAGGAGTAGCTGCATCATGTTTCATATCTTTGGAATGGAAATGATAAATCCTTTTTAGTGGTAAAGTTGGATTTAACACTACTGTTTAAGAAATGCCACTTTAAAGAAGTGGACATTTCTCTGCTCTTACTGCTCTGTGTGCCTTGCAACCTGTCTCCACTGCACATCTGGGGGAGGAGGGGTGACAGCTACAGTTTGTGCATTCCCCCTAGACAGCCACAAACACAGAAAGGGAGAGGGAGCTGATTAACCTCCATAGATAGCCTGGCAGACAGGGCTGGCATGAAAGGGGGCCTGTACACTTCAAGGGCTTGTTTTAAGTCATCCCCACTTCAAAGGTACATATTGGTATCTGACCCTACAAAGACAGTACACTGCTGAACACATGAAGAATTCTGCCAGGCGTAATGACTGCTGTGCTACAAGAATTGCCACTCTGCTTGGCTGACTGTTCTGAAGGAACTGCTTCTCTGCTTTGCTTAGCTGCCCTACTGCCTGCTGACATCTGCTCTGCTGAGGACAAGGATTGGACCCAACTCACTTAACCCCAGAGTAAATCAAAGGGCTTGCTCCCTGTTATGAAGTCTTAGGGTCATCAAAGACTTCCTGCTGCTGCTGGACTCTGCCATCTGTGAGTCCCCCCTAGCCTGAGGTGCCAATCCAGTCCTGGGCCTTAGAAGTGGGTTCTGCAGCTGTTTTACTTTAGTGTGTATCTAGCTTACCCTGACTAGGATTGTGGTCCCTACATGGACAAGGTGCATACCTCTGCTAACTAGAGGCCCAATTTCTAACAATCAGCGTGGGGATAGGATTTGTGTTTGTGCAATAATACATAGTATTTCACTACAACTCTATACTAAGACCAATTTGAACCTTTTTCAATTCCTACTGGTTGACATCTTTGGTTTTTCCAAAGTCTTTTTGCCCCATACTCATTTCTGCAATGTCTGTGCCCTTATCTGGTAATATGCAATTCTAGCTGGCCAATCTGGAGACCTACACAGTGGCCCAGCTCAAATGTTTCTGCAAGGAGAGAAGGGTGTTCCAAAAGGGACGTGCTAAGAAGGCAGAGCATCTAAGAGCCTTAAGATCATGGGCTGTAGCCCACCAGGTCAACACAGAGGAGGAGCAGGAGGGGTCAAAATCTAAGGAGGAGGAATTGGAACAGGTCCTGTCAGAAGGTCTTTTCATGCAGCTTACTGATACGGGTGATAACATCCTCCGAGGGCTGGAAGTCTGCAGCAGACCAGGCATCAGTGTATCTTCAAGGAACCTGTCCCCAAAGTAGCTAGAGGGCAGGAGTGAGGAGAGAAAGTTGAAGCCTGAACTTGCCAAATTGAAATTGGAAAAGGAGGAAGCCCTTGCCAAGTTAGAGAAGGAGCAGGCTCTTGTTAAAATGGAAAGAGAGAAAGCTCTGTAAATCATAGCACAGGCCCTTGAAGAGAGAAAAATGGCCCAGGAGCTCAGCAGGAGAGAGTTGGACATCCGAACCCTGAGAGAGGGGACCAGCAACAACAATGGTTGCAGCATACCTGCAGTGTCCATTGGTGAGTTCTGAGTCAGGATACCCAAGGATTTGGTGCCCAGTTATGTGGTGGAGAGTGACATAGACAAAAGGTCTGCACACCTATGAAGTGGCTCTGAGGGTGAACAAGGTCCCACAGGAGTTCTGGGTTGGTAGTCTATGGAGATATATGCCCACGGTGGGAAAGGACACACACCTTACACTAGAGGTAGAGGACCAGACATGCTACACTGCAATGAAGGCCATCCTAGTTAGTAAGTTTGGACTGACCCCTGAGAGGTATAAGCTCAGGTTCAGGGGCAGTCACAAGATCTCATTTCAAACATGGGTTGATTTCTTGAATTATGCCAGCAAGGCATTGAAGGACTGGGTGATAGGCAGCACGGCAGTTCGTTATTCAGGGCTGTACAACTTAATTTTAAAAGAGCACATGCTTGATATCTGTTTTCCAGAGCTACCTAGTTGATAGCAAGTTAACGGACCCCAGGAAACTTGCTGAGGAGGCAGACACCTGGGTCAGCACCAGAGTGTCCGAGGAGGCATAAGGGGGTACTCCCAATAGGGTGGTCATGATTCCCACCAGATGAAGGAGGTGGGGGATAAAAAGACATAGGGCCTCATTTATGAGGTTTGGCGCAGGGCAGCACCACAAAGAATCTTGCTGCACTGCCCTGTGTCAAAAAAAGGGCAGAAATGTGCCATATCTGTGAGATATGGCACATTCCTGTCCTTTTCCCCTATGCTGGTGCACAATGGGGTGCCATGTGCCAATGCAGGCACCCTTTCACCATGGTGCAAGGGTGTCTTCATTGCAGGGATGATTGTTTTTGTGCAGGAAAGAACACCTTCCTGCACAAATGCAATCACAAGAGGCGTTTCCCTCTTACTATGTGTGCTGCACAATGCAGCACAGATAGAAAAAGGAAAAATGAGGAGAAATAAAGGTATTTCTACTCGTTGCACCTCCCTTACACCTCCCCTGGTGAGGCATAGGCTTTTGACGTATTTCCAGATTTACAAAATCTCACTAATTTGGGAATGTGTCCAATGCAATAGGTGTTACATGGGAACAGCCACCGTACCACCCATGGCACACCTCCCTATCGTAGGGTGAGACAATGCAGCGACTTGCGCTGTATTGCCTCAGTCCATATCTACAAGGCCATGAAAAGCCCCACAGGGTTACTTTACATGGCTTCGTAGATATGGCCTTGCAGTGTACGCCACTGGACCGTCACTAAAAGTGAAATTCCTGCCACACTCAGGGGCTTGTAAATACCCACTTGTGGGACACCCCCGCGCCGCACGGCCACCAGCTGCTGCGTGTGCCCCTTGCCTGCCCTCTGCCTCGCTGCTGCTTCGTCCGCCGGCTGCCGCCACTGCAGTTGTTTGTGCCCCTGCCTTGACGTGAATCTGTGCCTGCTTGGTTTAATTATCTTTTTTTCCCCTTGTTTATCGTATTTTTGCCTGCTTTGTGGTTATTTCACTTTCCCCGTGTTGCTTTCCGCCCCGTTTTGCCTTCTGTAACCCTCCCCGCTCCCGCCTCCCAGCTGCTCCGCCCACCCTTGTCTTGACGTGAATCTGTGCCTGCTTGGTTTAATTATCTTTTTGTCCCCTTGTTTATCGTATTTTAGCCTGTTCTATGGTTATTTCTTTTCCCCGTGTTGCTCTCCGCCCCGTTTTGCCTTCTGTAACCCTCCCCGCTCCCGCCACCGCCGCCTGTCCCCGCCCCCTTTGCCTTCTGTAACCCTCCCCGCTCCCGCCTCCCAGCTGCTCCGCCCACCCGCGCACTCCGCCTTAAATGGCGACCGTGCGACGCAGGTGAGTGTGACCCACTTGTGGGACATCCCCGCGCCGCACGGCCACCAGCTGCTGCGTGTGCCCCTTGCCTGCCCTCTGCCTCGCTGCTGCTTCGTCCGCCGGCTGCCGCCACTGCAGTTGTTTGTGCCCCTGCCTTGACGTGAATCTGTGCCTGCTTGGTTTAATTATCTTTTTTTCCCCTTGTTTATCGTATTTTTGCCTGCTTTGTGGTTATTTCACTTTCCCCGTGTTGCTTTCCGCCCCGTTTTGCCTTCTGTAACCCTCCCCGCTCCCGCCTCCCAGCTGCTCCGCCCACCCTTGTCTTGACGTGAATCTGTGCCTGCTTGGTTTAATTATCTTTTTGTCCCCTTGTTTATCGTATTTTAGCCTGTTCTATGGTTATTTCTTTTCCCCGTGTTGCTCTCCGCCCCGTTTTGCCTTCTGTAACCCTCCCCGCTCCCGCCACCGCCGCCTGTCCCCGCCCCCTTTGCCTTCTGTAACCCTCCCCGCTCCCGCCTCCCAGCTGCTCCGCCCACCCGCGCACTCCGCCTTAAATGGCGACCGTGCGACGCAGGTGAGTGTGACCCACTTGTGGGACACCCCCGCGCCGCACGGCCACCAGCTGCTGCGTGTGCCCCTTGCCTGCCCTCTGCCTCGCTGCTGCTTCGTCCGCCGGCTGCCGCCACTGCAGTTGTTTGTGCCCCTGCCTTGACGTGAATCTGTGCCTGCTTGGTTTAATTATCTTTTTTTCCCCTTGTTTATCGTATTTTTGCCTGCTTTGTGGTTATTTCATTTTCCCCGTGTTGCTTTCCGCCCCGTTTTGCCTTCTGTAACCCTCCCCGCTCCCGCCTCCCAGCTGCTCCGCCCACCCTTGTCTTGACGTGAATCTGTGCCTGCTTGGTTTAATTATCTTTTTGTCCCCTTGTTTATCGTATTTTAGCCTGTTCTGTGGTTATTTCTTTTCCCCGTGTTGCTCTCCGCCCCGTTTTGCCTTCTGTAACCCTCCCCGCTCCCGCCACCGCCGCCTGTCCCCGCCCCCTTTGCCTTCTGTAACCCTCCCCGCTCCCGCCTCCCAGCTGCTCCGCCCACCCGCGCACTCCGCCTTAAATGGCGACCGTGCGAACGCGCAGCGGCCACGCGCAGCGGGTGCGCCGACTGAGCGCCGAAGGTGCGCCAAAGGTAAGCCCGTCTGCGCCCGTCCGCGACTGGATCGCGTCCAGCGCCAGGACCCCTGGCCCACGAGGACCCCGACCTACCCGCCTGACGTACTCCGCCGCCACCCTCATCGCTCTCAACACCGGCCGACTCCCTAATTGCCACCAAGCCACACCACGATGCACCCACGGACCTTTCAGCTGCCACGCCTGCAAGTTCTCCTGCACCCAGACCAGCCGCACACCAGCACCCGCAAAGTCGAACACCAGCAGCACCCACCTCAAGTGCATCCTGCTCAACACCCGCTCCGTCCACAGACACGCCATCGAACTCTGGAACCTCCTAGACGCCACAGCCCCGGACGTTGCCTTCCTCACGGAGACCTGGATGAACGCCTCTTCAGCTCCTGACATCGCCATCGCTATCCCAGAGGGCTACAAGATCGTCCGGAGGGACCGAAACGCCAACCAGATGGGAGGAGGCATCGCCATCATCCACAGAAACACCATCCGGATCACGACCAGCACCGACAACACCCTGACCAGCGCCGAACACCTGCACTTCCAGATCCACACCAACCCGAACACCACCCTCAGAGGCACCCTGATCTACCGACCCCCTGGACCACGCACGCAATTCAGCGAGGACATCGCCGACTTCGTCAGCCCGCATGCCCTCCCCTCCGCTGACTACATCCTCCTGGGAGACCTCAACTACCATCTGGAGAACAACAACGACCACAACACCAGCACCCTGCTCGACAACCTCGCCAACCTGGGACTCAAGCAACTGGTGTCCACCCCCACCCACCTCGCCGGACACACACTCGACGCCGTCTTCTCATCCAGCACAGACATCCTCTTCAGCCACGCCACAGAGCTTCAATGGACGGACCACAGCTGCGTCCACTTCACCTTCAAGAGAACGACGACCCACCAACACCAGCAACAAGCCGCCCACAGAAGCTGGAACAAGATCACAGCAGACCAGCTCGCCACCTCCCTGAGCCAGCACCCTCCTGCCAGCTCAGCGAACCCCAGCCAGGCCGCCGACAACCTCACGAAGTGGATCAGCGACTGCGCGGACGAGCTCGCCCCGCTGAGGACCCCGCCTAGCAGACCCGGCAGCAAGAAGGCCCCATGGTTCACCGACGAACTCAAGTGCTCCAAGAAGAACCTCCGAGCCCTCGAGAAAGTCTGGAAAAGGGAACCGACACCGGACAACAGGACCTCCTACAAACTTGCCACCCGGAAACACCACCAGCTGATCCGCGCCGCCAAGAAAACAGCATTCAAGGACCGGTTGGACAACAACGCACACAACAGCAAGGAACTCATCAACATCGTGAAAGAGCTCTCCAACCCCAGCGCAGGAAACAACGACATCACCCCATCGCAAGACCTCTGCAACTCCCTCGCTTCATACTTCCACAACAAGATCACGGACATACACAGTAGCTTCAACAACCAACCAACGCACACCATGACCGTCCAACCACCCCCACCCACCACCACCCTCCACGCCTGGACCCCGATCAGCACCGAAGACACCACCCGCACGATGAACTCCATCCACTCCGGATCACCGACCGACCCCTGCCCTCACCACGTCTTCAACAAGGCCGACGCTGTCCTCGCACCCCACCTGCGAGACATCATCAACACATCCTTCGACACCGCCATCTTCCCCGAGAGCTGGAAACACGCCGAACTCAGCGCTCTACTCAAGAAACCAACAGCGGACCCCACCGACCTCAAGAATTACCGCCCCATCTCGCTTCTCCCGTTTCCAGCCAAAGTCATCGAGAAGACCGTCAACAAGCAGATGGCCGCCTTCCTCGAGACGAACGGATCCCTCGACCCCTCACAGTCCGGCTTCCGAGCCAATCACAGCACCGAGACCGCCCTCATCGCCGCCACCGATGACATCCGAGCCCTGATGGACAATGGAGAAACAGCGGCCCTCATCCTCCTAGACCTCTCCGCGGCATTCGACACGGTCTGCCACCGCACCCTAGTACGGCGCCTCAGCAACATCGGAATCAAGGACAAGGCGCTGGAATGGATCATCTCCTTCCTCGACGGAAGAACACAGAGAGTCCGCCTACCACCGTACAAGTCAGAGGCCTCCGAAGCCATCTGCGGCGTCCCACAAGGATCATCTCTGAGCCCCACCCTCTTCAACGTCTACATGAGCCCCCTCGCGGCCATCGTACGCAAACACAACCTCAGCATAATCTCCTACGCCGACGACACCCAGCTGATCCTCTCCCTGACCAACGACCCCGCCGCCGCCAGAGCCAACCTGCACGAAGGGATGAAAGAGGTAGCCGAGTGGATGACGACCAGCCGCCTGAAACTGAACTCGGACAAGACGGAGGTTCTCATCCTGGGCTCTTCACCCTCCGCCTGGGACGACTCCTGGTGGCCTCCCGCCCTGGGCACCGCACCCAAACCGACAGACCATGCACGCAACCTGGGCTTCATCCTGGACCCCTCCCTCTCCATGACCAGGCAGGTCAACAACGTCTCCTCGGTGTGCTTCAACATCCTACGCATACTTCGGAAAATCTTCTGGTGGATCCCCACCGAGACCAGGAGGACCGTCACCCAGGCCCTCGTCACCAGCCGACTGGACTACGGTAACGCCCTCTACGCCGGTACCACCGCCAAGCTCCAGAAGAGACTCCAGCGGATCCAGAACGCCTCAGCCAGACTCATCCTCGACATCCCACGATCCAGCCACATCTCCGGACATCTGAGAGACCTTCACTGGCTCCCCGTCAACAAGAGAATCACCTTCCGCCTCCTCACCCACGCACACAAAGCCCTACACGACCAAGGCCCGAGCTACCTCAACAGCCGAGTCAACTTCTACGCTCCCACGCGCCACCTCCGATCAGCCAACCACGCCCTCGCCGCCGTCCCCCGCATCCGAAGAGCGACTACAGGAGGAAGGTCCTTCTCCTACCTGGCCGCCAAGAACTGGAACTCCCTCCCGACCGACCTGCGCCTGACCCAAGACCACCTCTCCTTCAGGAAGAAGCTGAAGACCTGGCTATTCGAGCAGTAGCGGCACCCCCCCCCCCCCCAGCGCCTTGAGACCCTACGGGTATGTAGCGCGCTTTATAAGTGTCATTGATTGATTGATTGATTGTAAATAAGCCCCCATGCTCTCTAAAGCCCCCCAAAACAACTCACAGGAGAAAGGGTATGATTCTCATTCCCAAGCAACATCACCTCGACGGACTGCCTTGGTCAACACCAAGAGACACCGTGGCTCAACATTGATGCATCACCTGCATCGTAAAGGAGTTCGACACCAAAGCCTTTATTCACTGTGTGGATTGGTGTCGAAGCTTCGTCTCCATCCACGGGATCAAGGCGGAGCCTCCCGAACTCCTCGCAACGAGCCTTCGACGTCGACGTTGCCTCTATCCAAGATACTTTGTCAGCGAACTTGTTTGAGTCTGTAGCCGGCCTGCCCTCCATCGCAGTTGACCTGAACTTTGGATTTCCCCCGGTCTAGCACAACCTCAAGCAACCCGTTAGCGCTATTGACTTCTAACTACTATTTTTGAGTTATTCTTTAAAAATTCATAACTTCGGTTCTACTTATTGGATTTATGTTATTTTGGTATTGTTTTTACTCAAAACAATATTCTCTATTTGTTTTAAACCAGTGAGGAGTACTTTTGTGGTGCGTGAAAATAGAGGAAAACTGCTACAAATGATAATGGCAAAAAACATCTCATTAGCAGCCAGCACTCGCTGATCGTCCAAATCCCAAAATGGGCAGCAGAAAATCTGAAAAATGTCCAGTCACTTACTTCCCTTCTCCAGTTAAAACATTCAGTAGAGCGGACCATGACCAGCTCTCTGAGGAAATCGTTTTTATGGCTCTGACCTCTGCTATACAGATCATTCACACCACACCCCGAAAAAAGGGTCTGTTGTAGTGCAGATTACATATCTCAGGTACACACAAAATAAAGCCATGTTTGATCATAGCGAGAAAAACACAATGAAGGAAAGATACGGAAAAGACCACGTTAGGGAGGTCAGTCAAGCTTGGAAAGATTGGGAACAATGGGCCACAAGGACTGTGTACACGACCTGTGTTTACTCATGTGTCAGTCACTCTATTGGTTCTTGTCTAAAACTGAGAGCATTGCTTCATTGCTGGGCTTAGGAAAAAGCTAATAGTATCAGGAAGAAACCTGATTACATAAGGCCCTTCTGAAGCGAGCATGTCAAGCATTGGTGTTGTAACTCAGAGTTCACAGGGTGAGACTGCAGATCACCTGCGTCAGTCAACCCAGCATGTCTAATGCATGTCACCTTCATGCCCTTGATTATGTCTCAAAAGTGCTGTTCAAGTATGTTGTCATAAATTCTGCTCATTCTGCAGAAATAAACAGCCCCACAGGCATATGTCGCAAACAGGGTGCAATAGACTCTTCGGTCTATGGAAGCTAAATCAAGCATGAAGATGAAAGAGGTCTGGCACACTACACAATTGTTTCTGCACTCGGACAATGTATAATGCCAGGCCAAAGGCAACTTACAATTAAGCTTTTGTAATATTTAGATTGACGATGGCTCTTGTTTTGAAATATTGTCGAACAAAGCAATGCAAATTTAACATTGAAATCCAAGGCAAATTAGATAACAGAGATACAATGAGGTATATTCATCCTCAGCAACACAGCTCACAAAGCTTCCCTTATGCAAATTCATTGTCATTATATTGTGAGTTAGTGTCACTCATGAAGGAGGTATAACATTCAGCGCACTGCTATCCAAAAAAAGAATGACTCCAGAATCGAAGGATGAACATGGGAGTAGAGAAGAAGAGCCTGGTACAGAGTTCCTGGACTTCAACATTGAAGCTCTTTTGCCTCAATGTGGACTACTGAATAGTCGATACCACTGGATGTTGGAGATACATGGAAACTACAAGAGTTGGCATCTGTCGTACTCCAGAGGAAAACCCCGGAAACACAAGCCAGCAGTCATGCAAGAACACACAAAGGCCCTCTGTTGAGGCAGTGACAAAACCATCTACCCGAGGCAGATGCACAACAAACCGGAGAAACAAAACACAGTTCTAACAACAGGAGATGATAATTTAGCACCTCTTAGACGCTTTCGATGTGCACCCCTGCTTAAATTCCAAGTTAACAGTGCGCATCTGTCAAGATGTGTAGTACATGCATGCATCAGTCTTTGTTGACATGGTTGTCAATACAACAACAGAGACATGTAGAGAGCAAACTCTCCTGATGTTTCAATCAATCCTTTTCTGTCATATTTTGGGTTCAATTCATGCAGGCATTTTTTCCATAATCTTATTTTGGCACAAATGTATTTATAGTCGATAGAATACAATCAGTAATTTTAAACTCTGGCGAAATGTTCAATAAAAACAGCTTAAAGATTAACATTTCTTGCTGTGTTAGAACAGGTTATTCACTCTGGTGATGGGTTTACATCAAAACCCTAAATCAGTTTGCACTGAAGCAGTATAGTTCCTGCAGCACCCCCTTTTATATTTCTGGCTGCATTGCTCTACCTCAAATCATATCAGACATTTATTAAAAGGTGTAGATTGACTTTTTTGTGGTAATAACCAAGTCCAAAAATGAACCATAAAATCTAAGATCAGCCAAGGGAAGCTGTCTCACACTTCTAAATACTGTGGGGCAGATTTATGTTTGACTTGCGCCTCATTTACACCGCCGTTGCGTCACTTTTGTGACGCAGCAGCGGCGCAAATCCTGCGCCATGGTGCGGGGTATTTACAACGTGACGCATCTGGGAGATTCGTCACGTTGTAAAGCCCTGCGCCACATGTAGGCGTTCCAGGGCAGGTGGGGGCGTTCCGGCGCAGGAACGCCTCCTAAAAGTGGCTGAGTGAAATCTACAATATTTCACTCAGTCACTTTTGAGCCCATGCTGCGTCAAAACCCTGCGCCTGCTTGAAGCAGGCGTAAGGATTGACGCAGCATTGTGCAGATATGGCCCCCCAGAGCATTGCTGGAGCTGCGTCGCGCTTGCGGCGGAACTCCAGCAATGCGCCACTTTTACGGCACAGATGCGTGACGCATCTGTGCCGTTTTTGCCCCATGGTGCGCCACATTATAAATGCGGCGCATCCATGGTGGCGGAGCTGGGGCGCAAAATAACTGGCGCATCCCTGCTGATATGCAGGGATGCGCCAGTTATTATAAATATGCCCCTGTCTTTTCATTAAAGTGAGGTGCGGCTTTGTCACTAGCAGGACCACAACCCTTTGAACTGGATTTACACTGGAAATTTTTTCATTACTTCTCAGGAGACAGCAAATCTAAACTCAATTCTATACCGTTTCTGAAAACTCCAAGAGTAGCTCACTTTTAATGCGGAGAAAAACGGAAGACAAAGGAAAATGATGGGAGCCCAGACATCAGTGAGTAAAGCTTGTCTTGGTAGCAGGCAATTTATACTATGCCTCCACCCAGAATTTTGGCAATTGTTGGGAGAAAAGAAATTGGTCTGACGTTTGCTAGATGTTTTAGTTTGGCATTGGCCTTTTTGAGAAAGGGTGTAATGATGTTCTATTTGAGTTTATTGGGTACAACTCCTGAAGGCAGGGAAGTGTTGACCAATCTTGTGATAACTGGCACTAGGGCAGATTGACCAAATTTCGGCCGCATTTTCAGATTAAATTTGTTAAGGAATTTCTTGATCTTGGGTATGAGTGAGCAACAGCCGTAAGCAACTAGGATGTGGAAAGAATTTTACTGAGGGTGAGTAGAAAGAATTCATATTAGACTGGAGTTTAAAAGCTTAGGATCCGATTTCGATCTCGCTAGGGAAGTCCTCCGTACGACTCGGATCCAGAGAGCTTATCGACCGAGACGTGCTCCAGGAGTCCGAACAAGCGAGTTCGATGCTGCCGTATGCTGACAGACTCGGTTCGCTCGGACTCCCATTGAACTCTATGGAAGCCCGTGTACAGACGTGTACACAGGCTCCCATAGCAGAAAAGGGGTGGGTGGGGAAAAGCGTACACCCTGTGGCGGGCACCCCATGGTGCCTGCCACACTTTGCATGTCTGGATCGGGGACACCCATGGGCACACCCTTGTGACAGATTTGGTTGGCCCCGGGTGAAGGGGGGGCCTGCTATGGCCCCCTGAAGTATGCTTCCGCCAGCCATTTCATCTCACTGAGACCAAAGCGTAGCGGCTGTCCGAATCGTGCATCGTACTTGCTCGGCTGGAATTCGACTAAATAGTGCGGCACATTTCGGCTACTTCTGGGAAAGCCAAATCCGATTCGGAGGCCTTCCGAACGAGATCGGAATCGGGCCCTTAGTGGTTGAAGAAAACGTTTATGCATTCACAGAACTGTTGAGAAAGGTGAATGTTAGGGTAATGTGAATGAATTGTGATAATTTCTTCATACACCTAAAATAATTCCTTTGTGCGGTTGTTGTCTGTAGAAATTGAAGACTAGAAGTAAGTGGTTTTGATCCGACTATGGCAGTTTTGTAGCCTCTGTTTTTAAATGAGAATATCACAAAAATGTTTTTCCCACATTCTCGGTTCGAAATGAAGAGCTATTAACTGGCCCTGTATCATGCTATTGAAACATCAGTACTCACTACGTGTGCTGTAAAGTGTAGTTTTTCACTACAAGTCAAGTCCCAGCACACTTAGGGGCTGATTACGAGTCTGGCAGTGTGGAGGCATCCATATGCTTGGCAGGGCCGCCGCGGTTCTGCCCAGCATATTCCGAGTTTCCTCTCCGCCAGAGTTTTCATGGCGGTTCTCCCTCCATGAAACTCTAGCGGAGAGGAAACAAAGGGGGCCGGCCTCAGTGCCCTGTGGGTGCATACAGGGGGGCACAGCATGTGCCCCACTGTGTGCTTGCACACCAGTTCCTGCATGACATGGACTTTTTAGTCCATGCCATGCATGGGCTTTTTAGTTCATGCCATGCATGGACTTTTTAGTCTAGGCCATGCAGGAACTGTAAAGCCCTCCGAAACCCAAGGGTCACGTCCGCACTATATAAAACTCTATAAATAAAATAAATAAATAAAATAAAAATTGCTGAAGATGCTGGTCTGCATAGCTAGAGATCTGAGTGTATGCCTGAGTTCTGAATCACACCTACCTGTTGTAGTCAAAGTAAGAAAACAATATAATGTAGGTGCCACACAGGACATGATTCCAAGTCACTCTGAAGAAGTAGCCATGGAATTGGACATGGGCAGCTTCCAACAAGAATCGTGTTTTCCGTACCGGAGTGTGAAGGAGATCGAGGTAAGTAAAATATATAACTCCCGCTGGGAGTTCTTCAACTGACATGTTATGTTCTGCATTGGGCGTAAAGTAGCTGTTGCATGTTTGGTTTTCAGTTTGTACACACTGTCAAGTGAATGAATAAGCACCGAAGCATGAGCAACGAGACCATTGCTGACAAAAGCAAAGAGTTGAGGGAATACTCTGCAGCTTTAAAGGTGTCAAATATTGCTAAAAAGAAGGGAGGAAGCTGAAGAAAGGAGTGGATTCTGCTAAATGTAGTAAAAGGCAGCGAGAGGGATGGGACGAAATAATAAAAATGCCATGGCATGCACTTCTTCCTGGTACTTGGCCCACTCAAGGCAATCAAGTCAAAGGCACACCTGCGGAGAAATAAATCAACTTTTTTATTGCAAAGCTACAAATATTCTTAAATGGTGCGAACAAATGAGCGATGCATAAGTCACACAAACAGAGGCAATACCTATTTTTGACAACCTGCCAGATTGAGGCATTTGTGTCTTGTACAAAAACAATGGACTAAACCTTAATTTAACAACGCACGTACATAATACTGAGATCAGAATGTGCACTGAGAACAATACTGGTTATGTAATCATTAACTACGTAATAGGATTAGTAAATATTATTGTCCCAGAAACCAGGGATTTCCCCTATTGCTCACTGAAAGGTTCCTTGTAAATTTAACGACAATTAAGATTTCCTTGTCACTTGAACAGAGTTATCAGATGAAATGACACAATAAAAGGCTTTCAAATACTGTGAACTATACAGACAGGATACAGTTTTCACAATACTGCAATATTGCTTTCATTATTTATCCAGCCTGTGCTTTACAAACACTATTCATTTAGAAATATACAATAAAAATTAATGCATGACTAACAACATCAAATATAGCCAATAATTCGGATTGACTGGTCGTATAATGAAGGTTTCCCTACACTCACACAAGTTCAGATGTAAAATGTATGCGTGAGCGTGTGTGTGCGTGTGTACGTGGGTGTTTGCGTTTGTGTACGTCTTCTTCCAATGGATAACACAGTAGTTTAATAGTTTCAAGAGTGTTCGCATATGGGCTGAACAGTGAAATCAATGGGAAGACGTTCTTGGTAGAAATCTAAATGTATGTTGACTCCATAAAATGACTTAAGCTACCGTTAAGGCACCTGCAGGGTCTTTGTGCATGCTCTGATCTTACATTGCTTCTCAAAGGGAAGGGTTGTCAAGACCATGCCTATTAATCGTCAGAGCTATATAAAAACACCGACTTGACTGAAGTAGAGAAAAGGCTTCTCCCCACTTCCACTCAGGTCTAAAGCCAACTGTCTAGTCATTACTGGTCTGCTGTTTTCGTTCATGCCTAGTCATCTGTTTCTGTATGCAGGATCTTCCACACTTTCAAAACATCAGGAAAGAAGAAGTTGACACACTTGGTGGAATTAGCAAAAGGCTAGCACTCAAAGCAGCTTCCGGGTCCAGAGGGACAGCTGAGAGTTAAAGTCTCCTCTCCATAATGTTTCAACAGGGTGGAGTTCTTCCAAGTCGGTAATCTTCTGTCTTCTCCCCTCAAAGTGGTGTACAACAGATTTTAATATATAAACCCAGCTGCGATTGTTAAAGTTTCCTAGATGAAGAAGTTTTCTGGCTAACTAATGCCACATTATGACCCGGCTCTTGAGTCAAATTGCTGCATTATTGTGTAAACAATCTGATAGTGCTTTGGGGTAGAACTCTTCTAGATAGCAGCATCAAGCCTTGCATAGAAACCTTTCTTCTCCCAACTCGACCAAAGTCAGCCCATATCAGACACCAGAGGATTAAAATAGAACCTACTCTTGTGCACAACTCCTATCATTCGTTATGGTCAAAGGGGGCTTTATATGTCTGCATTGGCCCTTCGCCTGAAGGAAAATTGTGTTCTAGAATTTGTTTAAAAAGTTTAAAAGATTATTTTAGATGGGGGAACACTGTAGTGATAGGAGGCCTTTGTCTGGGAAAGGATTAACATGGGTCTTTTCAAGCATCTCTCTTGGGAACTGATGAGGTATGAGAAACTTTACTTTGAATCAAACCAAAGAAAAAAACAGCTGAAAGGATGGAATTATGCTTCCAGTCCAGACAGATCAAACATTTAGACAGAAATCTGACTACCACATTTTTGTAACTGAAGAAAGTACTGTCGTGGTATATAGACCAGGAGCCAGGGATGTAGTTAAGTAGATTTATTGTTCAAGTAGGGTGGTACAGGGTGCCCCACCGGGAGCAGCATCCTGCTGCTCAGCCCCACTCAATCTAACTGATCCCTCATTCAAAGCATGCACACACACCCAACATTCTATGACATCATACTCATGCAGGCTGAGCAGCCAGGACTAGGAAGTATAGGATGTAACATATCCCCTTCCTTTAGAAACAATTAAAACAACAAGAAGCAAATTGAAGGAACAATATCACATTTCGTCACTAGGAAATAAAATCAATTAGATCACGAAAATCACTTTAGATAAGTAAATGCATGCCTAGATCTCAACATCAATCAATTAGCATTCTTGGATATTAAAATCGACAAGATCAAAAATGATAAAAGATAATGATTTCTCTATAGTTCACATAAGAACATATAGCATAAATAATAGTGTTCTTGATATAGAATGGTAATGAAACATGTAAGGTTACAAAAAATTGCACATGTTTCAGGCAGGGTGCAATCAAGACATATGGCAAAGGTTTCAGGGAAAATGCAATCACAACACTTGCCCAGTACACCCTGACGAACACCGCAGGGAAAATGCGATCACTACACTCACCCAGTACACTCAAAGAAACATCACAACACACCTATCTCCCCCTGCCAAAAAAAATGAAAGGAAAACAATTGCACATGTTCCAGCATGGATGTAATAACGCACACTAATGACGTGCGAGGGAGAACAAAAATGTTGTGCACGCCAAACATTACAATTTAAACTAGTGCACTACTAACACGTGCGAGACAAAAGTTAAAATATATGCACTCGACAACTACAGAACTAAATAATGAGTATTCTGCCAATGCAACCCTGACGTGCAAAGCAAAACACCTTCCCAACACAACCCTGACGTGTGAGGGACATCACCAACGCAACCATGACATACGAGGCAAAACACATTCCTAACACAACCATGACGTGTGAAGGACACTCCCAACGCAACCATGACGTGCGAGGGACACTGCCAACGCAACCATGACGTGCGAGACAAAACACAAAACACATTCCTAACACAACCATGACGTGTGAAGGACACTCCCAACGCAACCATGACGTGCGAGGGACACTGCCAACGCAACCATGACGTGCGAGACAAAACACATTCCTAACACAACCATGACGTGTGAAGGATGCTCCCAACGCAACCATGACGTGCGAGGGACACTGCCAACGCACCCTTGACAGGCGAGGCAAAACATTTTCCCAACACAACCATGACGTGTGAGGGACATTCCCAACGCAACCCTAACGTGCGAGGGAAAAAACAAAAGAATACAACACGGGGTACACGACCCACAAAACATGCATCGACAAAACACAGTACATACCCCAGGCCATGTATAGAAAATTTCAGCATGTAAATAACAATGGTAGCTAAAATATATACAAGTACATTCACATTAAACTCTGGTTGAAGAGACTTGCATTATAAAACCACAGTACAACATGCATTAACTGTGCAGGTAAAATATGTAAATTTCTTCTTGCATGTTTATCAGTTTTTTTTTACCAAAACAATAAACTAAAACAACACAAAAGTAGTCACCGTTGTCGTCAATTCAAGTGTAGATTGAACACCATCATGCCATGCTCCGATGAGAAATTCAGCATGTGGAAATTGAACGTCTTCAAAAACAGCCCTCAAAAACAAGTCTTAGTAAGTTATTTATCAGATGAAACAATATCGTGGGCAAATCGCGTAAAAAAAAAGTTGAAGCGCACACGAGGTTGGATTGTCACAACGATGCTTCCGAAACTTTAATGACCAAGACAACAAAAAACGTGGTTGGCAAAATACGTAGGGCATAAAGGAAAACAATGACTGCAGGCCACCACAAGATGGCGGCACGTTACCAACGCAGAGGCGGATGGCTCACGGCACAAACGTGCATTCTCTGTCCCTGCACAACGATGCAGACGTCACCAAGAGACACTAACGCAGGCGGGACACTGGAGCAAGATGAAGGTGAGTGGCGCGTGCACCGAATCCCACTCGGATTTAAAAGGAAATAGAATCCTTTAACTGTCACAAAGAAAATGTTAAAGCATAGGAAACTTCGTTTAAGGAAAAAAAATAAACCTACTCGTAATAAACAAGATTTAGGACACAAGCACTCCTTAACTGTTGCTTCCCCACGTTTTCCTCCATATTGCTTGCAGTATTTTGCACAAATCTACACGTGTCTCCCACGCAGTAGACTAACATCACAGCCAACTCCACTGCAGAACGCCCGGTTAAAAATGCTCGACGGACTCTTGATTGCGCTATTGATGCTGTGTAGGAAAACGCTTTCAAATGCTGCTTCTTCTCACTTATCTTACCCACATCACATATTTACTCTCCAATTACACGGACATGCCAGCTTACGTGAACTAACATATGGCCCACACTGCACTCCGCTCGCCATAGTTTCCTCTATTTCCGATTGCTTTACTTGAAATCTGCTTCCTCCACGGCAGATATGACATGCAGATTAGTTGCACCGGGTCAAACCGGCAAAGCTTCACGGGACCCGACTCATGCCCCCGCATTCGGAATGCTTTAAAGATGTTCTTTCCCAGCTAAAGTGATTGGTCCAACATCCTTGCATTGCTTCAAAACCATCATTGCCGGTTTGCTGTATTATACAACACAATTCATTACATGCCTCCCTTTGACATCTTCTGATGACTTCAGATTGACATACAGCTTAAACCCCACATTTAAATATCTTCTGGTCTTCAGTATGTCGTACGCGCATTGTGCCAACTGTCACTACATGTGGATAGTTGAATCAAAATCCCAGAGCAAAAAAACGTTCATTTCATTCAGTTTGTATTCAAACTACAATTCCAGGCAGGGTTCAAGCCACTCAGGCCAGATAATGTCTAACGCCAAACACATACCTCTGTGGACTGTCTGTTGGAAAAGACACCGGTGGGGCATCCAAGGCGTTGCGCAGGCTTAATTTTCAGGCTTCTTTTCCGACACTGGCCATCTTCTTATAGTTGCTTGTTTCTTGGTTCTTCACGCATGGTTCTTTTAAAAAATCGTCGCCATTTTTATAACTGAAGAAAGTACTGTTGTGGTATATAGACCAGGAGCCAGGGATATAGTTAAGTAGATTTATTGTTCAAGTAGGATGGTACAGGGTGCCCCACCGGGAGCAGCATCCTGCTGCTCAGCCCCACTCAATCTAACTGATCCCTCATTCAAAGCATGCACACACACCCAACATTCTATGACATCATACTCATGCAGGCTGAGCAGCCAGGACTAGGAAGTATAGGATGTAACACACATTAAGTACACTTTTGTAGTACAGGTAATACAAATCGAATGATGTGTTCATTTTTATTTTCATTAGTTAATAAAATGCTGCAAGAATGACCTTTCTAGGAATTTGCTAAAATGACTAATAGAAGTTAGCACTAATACTTTTTTTTTTTAAGGCTTGTCTTTATTAACGACATTGCATTGTATCACATACCAGAAATTGTCATATGCATGTTACAATATTTCAACAGTATTCACCCACGACGGTTTTCAACAATCTCCACTCACACAGTGGATTACTATACATAGCAAGGCACATCAATTTTTTATGAATTAGCAAAAAGTAAAGAGTTAAAAGAAACCGTGAATAAATTATGAACATGTGTATGATATGTAAGTGACATTTTCTTTTCTTCTTCTTTTTCCTTCATTTTTAGCTGTTCAGGTAGACTGGTGTTTGTGTGAGAGGGCCTTTTGCGCTTCCTGTGTTGGACACCGGTGGGGTGTGGTTGGGGGATTGTGTGGGTGCAGCTTCGTCATCATTCTGGTCTACTGTCAAAGACATTCCTGCCAACATTTGTCCCCACTTTGCTAGGTCTCTCTCCGCATTCTCATCCAATCTCACAGCTCTGAGGCGACACTCTTCGGCCACACCCCACTACCCCATATCCCCTCTCCACTTAGCCAGCATGGAAGGTGTAGATAGGATCCAGTGTATTGCAATCCGACGTTTTGCCAGAACCAGGCCCAACATTACAAACTTGTGCCGTATCTGCGTCCCTTTTTTGGTGTTGGAAGGACACCTAACAAGCACTGCTTTATGGAGACTTCCATTCGCACTGCTGTTGCGGTGTGGAGTGTCTGTGTCACCTGATTCCAATATGTTGCAGTCATATGCAACTTCAGGTCATATGTAGGAATGTGGCAGGGCCCATGCCGCATCGCGGACAGGGTGAGGTTAGACCTGGACTGAAACACACCCAACGCTGTGGGGTCAGATATGTACGGTGCAAATAATAGAATTGGGTAAGCTGGAAACTGGCATTACTACCCTTTTCATTCCTCGTCTGTCAGTGGGAGCAATAAGTCCACCTCTCATTTCCCTCTGGCCACCGACAAGTGGACCGCACAATCCTCCTTCAGTGCCTTATATATGCGTGAGATGAGCCCTCTGCTGAACGCTGGGTCCCCCAGCAGTTCCTTCTCAAATGTGCGCTCTTCCATGCACCACTGTGCTGCGTACTACAGTGATCCCGCTATATAGTCTAAAATACGGGAGACCCCCAGCATCCATGTCTAATTTAAGCGTCTCAAGTTTAACTCTACTCCGTCCCCCGACCCACACCAGTGAGACTAGGAGACCGTTCAGAGTATCAAACGTGGAATTCGGAATACTACAAAAGGAGTTCTGCAGTATATACAGGCAGCGGGGCAGCATCACCATTTTTGCTACGGCCACTCTCCCTGACAGAGAGAGGGAGCTTATTCCAAAATGTAATCTACTCTTTCAGTCCTGTGACGACTTTACCCATGTTCAATACATATTGGGCTTCTGGCTGGTGGGCTACCTGAATGCCTAGGTATCTGAAATAGTACCTTTCCCAGTCTAATCCCATCTCATGGAGGTCCTGTGTTTCTCCGCACGCAATTGCCGCTATCAGGAATAATATTGATTTCTGATTAGTAATATGAAAGCCGGATGCCGAACCAAAGGAGGTCAGTACCCCCAGAACCCCCGGGATTGCCTCTTCTGGCTGCTGAATGTATGAGTGTGTCATCCGCGTACAAGGATATCACATGTGTGGGGCCATCTTTTGTTATGCCCCCTGGTTCCATATCCCTCCTCGGCCTTATTGCCAGAGGTTCCATCGCAAGAGCGAAAAGTAGTGGGGATAGTGGGCACCCCTGCAGTGTGCCCTTTTCAACTTTTATCGCCTCTGATACCTGACCTCCATTCCGCACTCGGGCTCTCGGTTGAGGATAGAGCAATCTGACCCAGGTGATATATTCCCTACCAAATTCTATTGTCCTCAGTACCTCCCAGAGATATCCCCATCGTAAAGTATTGAAGGCTTTTTTGAAATCTAGGGCGACCACCGCAGCCCAGAGTTCACTATCGGCCACCGAATGTAGGACATGAGACAACCGTCGCATATTTATGTGTGTTTCTCTACCCGATATAAACCTGCACTGGTCCTCAAGCATCAAGGAGGTTACAAGTCTGCTCAATCTCATGGCCACGACTTTAGCAAGTAATTTAGCATCTACTCCTAGCATTGACAAGGGTCTGTATGCGCCTGGGTTGTCTGTATCGCAGCCAGGCTTAGGGAGCATGACTATCTGCTCCTCCTGCATAGACCACAGTAGACGTCCTGCCCTTTTTGCCTTCTGTAGAGTCTCCAGTAGGCACAGGAGCAGCACATCTGCAGAATTCTGATAGAATTCTATTGGAATTATATCCAGGCCCGGTGATTTAGACCGAGCCATGCTTTGTAGTGCCTCCTGTAATTCCTCTACTTGCACTGCTGCTTCCAGTTTTTCCCTCTGCTCCTCTGTAAGGCGAGGGAGAGAGACATCTGGAAGATACTCCCCCTGCAGGTGATGCCGCCCCCAGGACCTCACGGTATATTTCGGCTAAATGACTGAACAGTACTGTGTTGATACCTGCCTGTGTGGTGGCCATAGTTCCATCAGGGCATCGTAATGTGATTACAAGAGATGGAGGGCGCTCCCGCTTTAGTAACCACGCCAGTAACCTTCCAGACCTGACACCTTACTTATGGAGCAATTGACGATACTCGCGCTGGACCAGGCAATCCAATCTATCTCATACCTCCCCTACTCGGCTCTGCACCTGCAGGAGTAAATCGCTGCCTGGTTATGACACCTGCCATTCACGTTGGAGTTTGGTCAAACTCTCTTCTGCAACTGTCAATTCTTGTTCTAGCCGCCTTCTTGTGCCCCCACCATAGACAAACAGTCCCCATCGGTGACCTGCGTCCCATTCCACACCTCTGGTGTTTGGGGTCAACCAGTTTGTGGTAAAGTAGCCTGCAATGACCTCCCTGAGTTCTTCTCGTAATATCAAATCACGCAATGTAGCGGGTTGGAAGCGCAAACCCTCGGCCTGTCTCTCTCAGGTCCCCACCCCAGCAGTTTCGGGGCATGGTCCGACAGAAACCAGCCAAGCAATTCAGTTTGCGTTGCAGCTCCACATGACTCCTGAGAAAGCAGGAAATGGTTGAGCCTACTACACACCTCGTGGGCCAGTGTGTAAGAGGTATAACACCGTTCACCCACATGTGTTTCGCACCAAATATCTATACAGTGTAGTCGGCTCACCTCCCTCAGATCAGTCGGCATGTGAGGTTTAGTGTGCTGTTTCGGAGGGTGCCTATCTAGTGAGCCGTCCAACACGCAGTTAAAGTCTCCTGCCCATATTAATGGCATCCCAATGTAAGAGAGGAGTAACCTCTCTCTGGCACTAAAAAACTTACCATCATCTATGTTTGGAGCACAGAGGTTCTCCAGGCATACCTCCACGCCATCAAGTTCCCCATGTACTATCACATATCTGCCTTCCACATCTGCCTTGTATTTCCATAATTTGAATGGAACCTGAAGGGCCACCCAAATTGCCACACCCCTAGCATATGTAGAGTAGGTGGAAGCAAATAACTGTCCTCACCATTTCTTGTGGAGTTTCTGTGTCTCGGTGTCTAATAGGTTTGTCTCTTGTAACATTCGAACATGAGTGCCCTGTCGCCGTAAGTATGTTCGTACTCTATAGCATTTTACAAACAAGTTTAGCCCCCTCACATTCCATGTTATGATTTTATACTGTCCCATAACTCCCAGTATGTGCCTGCCCTGTCCATTATATCAAAAAAAAAAAAAAAGCTTTATTTCGACAGTTAGTCATAAAAGCACAACAATACAACACATATCGCACAATAAATAAGACATAATACAATACAGTTACAAGATAAAATGATTATTAAATTCCATATACTGTCGGATATCTAAAAGTTTAAAAAAAGGATATTACTGTAACAGCTGTTTCCTTGCAGATCTTATCCTCCAAGCCCAACCCAAAAATGTAGCTAAACAGCAGGCAAAGAAGGGACGAGCGTCAGAGTGCAATATGCGTAAAGCTTTCAAGTATGATCTTGTACCTAGGCTCCTACATAAAGGCTTCAGCCATCTCGACCTAGGCACAGAATAAGCATGACACTCGAACAACAGATGAGCTATGGACTCGACCCTTAAATTACAAAAGGGACAGTAAGGGACAGTTTGGTATGGAGGTTTCCAGGTAGACGTAAAAAGACCTAGAGGAAGAACACCCACCCTGAATTTAAAGTATAATGCTCTATCACCTGGGTTGGAGATTGCATCCAAATAAGGTTCTCTGAAAGGGATCTCCTTGACTAACAAAAACTGGGCGACAGATTTACAATGATTGGGGTTACACAACCTCTCATTATCCACCCAGAGCCAATAGATCTTTTTGAGCAATTGTTTTGAGGGTGCTGTTCTATTGACCCAAGCATCTCCTAAACCCAGGTCATAGAGAAGTCGCTTAACCTCCCTGAGCCAGATTACCTTATGCCAACCGGATGAGGATAAGATTTCGCTCAGGGCATCTGCGTAACTACTCAATTCAGGGACATTCCATATCCTGGCCCATAATAAAAGGGGACGTAGCCTGGCTTGCTCGCTGATTGAGCGTGTGCCTGCGTCAAACAGGAGGGGAATTGTGGGGGTACTGTGGGGTAATTTCATAAGGTCTTTATGAAAGTTGTTTTCAAGGTGTGTCAAAATGTCAACTCTTTGTATACCCCACAATTCCGCACCATACAGAGCTGCACTCACCACCCTTGCCCTGTATATATCAAGAAGTGCCCCAATAGGTTTTAAAGCTGCGGCACGTTGTTCCTTGAGCAGGGCCCCTGTGACCCTCTTGTGGGTCAAGAACACCTTTTGGTGATGCGCCTTCCAGCTCATATTGGCACATAGACGGATACCTAGATAGTCAAATTCGTTGACTCTATCAAGGGGAACAGAGTCCAGGGAAGGAGGAACAGCCGCTTTCCTGGGAGGGTTGAGAACAAGGAATTTGGTCTTGCTTATATTTATGGACAGGCCCTTGGTATCACAAAAGGCCTTAAAGCTAGAAAGCAACTTTTGGATACCTGCTGGTGACTTTGAAATTAGGAGGGTATCATCCGCAAAAAGGAGCGTAGGTACTTTTCTGCCAGCCAAGGATGGTGCGTCTGACGGCTGTTGGAGCAGATGTTCCACCACTCCGTTAACATAAAGAGAAAACAGAGTGGGGGCAAGCACACATCCCTGGCGGACGCCCCTATCTACGGAGATACGAGATGTTTTCTCCCCCTGGGTACCCCACCTAATCTGGGCAAAGTTGCTTTCGTGAAACTTTATAAGCAAGGCCAACAAATAGGGAGGTAAACCCAACCTACCCAAGACATTCCACAGTTGGACTCGTGGGACCAGGTCGAAGGCAGTTCGCAAGTCTATAAAGACTAAATACAAGCTGCCCCCACCCAGCACAACCACTTTCCAATATATCATTAGAAGGCGAAACGTCTGCTCGATGGTACCCATCCCTGCTCTAAAACCAGCCTGGAAGTCTGACAGAACCTGATTTTCTTCAATCCACTGCAGAATCCTACCTAGCACCACTTTGCCCGCAACCTTTTGTGTAGAATCAAGCAAGCTAATAGGACGATAATTAGCTGGGTCGTCCCGACAACCTTTTTTGAAAATAGGGACGACCTCAGCACCCCTCCATGAGTCAGGGAGAGAACCTCCCGACACAACCTCATTCAATAGTGATGCAATTAACCTACTCCAGGGTAATGGGTATTTCTTCAGCAAGTCACCCGGGATTCCGTCCGGTCCGGCAGCCTTGTTAGAAACAATACAACTAATTGCCCTTGCAACTTCCTCAGTGCTGAAGGGGCAGGGATTAATGGAGGTCTCAGCTGATAAGCTGGCGAGAAGGCCCATGTTAGGATGGAGTACCCCACTTTGGGCAGAGTAGAGTTTAGAGAAGTGGGCAAACCAAAGATCGCCAGGAATATTGCAGGTAAGCAGGGAATCAAAAGGTTTGTCCGTAGCTCTCAAAAGCTCCCAGAACCCCTTGGTGTCTTTCCTGGAGCTTGCCTCCACTAAATCCCACCAAAAACTATAATCATGGGCCTCCTTTGCCTCAGCCATAACTTTTTTATAGCGTTTCCTCGCCCATCTAATGCTGCCTGCATCCTTACTTTTCACTGCAGAAATAAGTTCCCCCTTTGCGGCCCGACATTTAGAGGAATACCACTTGTTTCTTGCCCTAGGAGCACTTTTCGCAGAAACATTCGCGCTGGGTTGGGGTATAATAAACAAATCACTTAACAGCGCAATGGTTTCTGTGAATAATGATGAAACAGATTGGCTGGTGGTACCCAGGGCTTCAAGGCGCGTGCCCGATGCTGCCATAGTGGTCCCTGCCTGTGCCATCCTTTCCTCATCCGCTGCTACTTTAGCCCACTTTAGGCGCCTGCCACAGCGCGAAGGAGCAAGCTCATGGGAGGTTTTCCACTTGTAGGGGAACTCAGCTATGTTCCCAGCCTGCCAGGGGGAAATCAATGTTAAGGAGAGAGGATTGTGGTCGCTATCGCAAGACGCAATAAACTCCATATCGTAATGGAGTGGCCACAAGTTATAATTCAACAGAACATAATCTATTCTAGAAGTGTGTCCCATCCTGTTATAGGTGTGCGCACCCAAAAGATCCGATTTGGATCGACCATTAGTTGATCTTAGGTCAAATTCCATACAGAGAGCATTGATGTCTACCGCGCTCTGGGACCATTTAGGGATCGGGTCTAGGGTCAGGGTGGGAATGCCTCTCCTTATATCCTCATCCCAGGTATCCAAAATATCCTCCCTGGCCAATGGCTCGAAACAGCAATTAAAGTCGCCTGCGAGAAGAATATAAGAGTCAATACAGCAGGCGGAAAGATCGTTACTTAATCCTGTGGAGGATAGAGTAGAAGACCCGCCCCTAGCCCCCCTTAAGTAGAGGTTAAAGACCTCCAACTTCCTGCCCCCTGGGCAAAGGATGGATATCCTCTGGAGATCAGGAGAATGCGTCGGCTTTTGGGTTACACTTAAACCTAAAGCAATATTAACCCATATAAGAAGGCCACCCGACGGGCGGCCTTTACGTCCATATTGAAGGGAGGCTGGAACAAAGTAGGTCGTAAAGCCCACTCTGTGCTTAGGTTCAAGGCACCACGTTTCCTGCAAAAGACAGATGTTATAAGGGTCCAAAAAGGCATTCCATTCAGGGATTTCAAAGTTACGGGCGAGCCCTGCTACATTCCAACTTATAATCTTTAGCAAAGGGACGTCAGGGGTAATCTCCCTTGGAGGATTATCTAGTGTGGCCAGAATGGACGCAGGTCCTACCCCCTCCGCAGTAGATCTGTTTAGCCTAGGTAGTGGCTCAAACTGGTGGTGATAGGGTGCTATTGCTACATCAGACAACCTCCTGATTGATGAAACATTTTGAATTGGCAAAACATCCTGAATTGGAGGCAAGGGGATCGTACAAGATGGATTCAGTTGATCCCCTACTACTTGGGAGTCGGAAATACATGGCGTATACAAACTCTCCTCTATAGGTAAAACAGTAAACGTTCCCTCTAGACTAAGGGAGCTAACAACCGAAGGAACAGACACTACAAGAGAAGAGTCGTTGTGCCCCAAGGCCTGTAATAAGGGGACCTGGGGAACCGGTTGGCATACGAGTCAATCTACCTCCTCAAGCCCAGCAAACCGATTCGAGGTGGAGAAACCATACCAATTTATACATGAATCTTGAACTTTTTTGGGATGGCTCCTCCAGTTATGGTGGTGTACAACAGACCAATTCTCTTCCCGTGTGTAACTAGGACACGGAGGGTAAAAAAAGGGCAATGGCCTTGGTGTAACAAGAGAACCTTCACCAGTAGGCCAGGAGCAGATGTAATGTGCCGTGTGAGGGTCCTCAAAGGTCACCACTATACAGTCCCCGGGACTAGATTTCTTTGAGGAGCGCACCCAGGGGGTTCTGCGTACCATCAAGATTCTACTCTCTGTCCAATAGGGATTGGTCTATTCACGGTAAGCCAATGAACTGTCTTGTTCTTCAGAGACTCATAGTTCTCATGATGGCCACTTCCTAACTCAGGGACACCCGTCAGCACAACCACATGATCATTGGCCTCTGGAGGGAGATCAATGTAACCCCCTCTAAAGTTGTTCTTAGCAGGAGGGCTCTTAGATGAATGTAACGCCACTTCGCTAGGAGGGGGCCTACGCGGTGCACCAACTTTGGATTTAGCTAATAGTTGGGGGGTAGGACGCTTTAGAGCCTTAGGTATGGAGGCGGTGTTAGTAGGATCCACACCCACAGTCCCTGATGTAGGAATCAAACGTGCAGTGGCGGGGACAGGAAGGGAGGTTTGCGCAACTTGAGGGGTTAAACCATGGGGGGGTGGCTCAACATCAGGAAAACCCTGGTTTTCTAGACTTCTCAGGCCGAGAGTGGCCAGAGCAATGATGCTCTTTTCCATCTCGAGCAGATTATTCTCAATACGTGAGAGTCTAAGATCGAGAGGAGTAAGAAGTTTTTTGAGGGTTTCCCAAACTAAACCTATGAATTCTCCTTCATTACTTTCCCCATTCTCTACATGTAGGCCCTCAACCTCAACCTCTGACTCCGTGACCGTAGAAGCAGTCAAGGGAGCAGAGACTGGACCCTCTTTAGCTCCCACATGATGTGGTTGATCCCTGGGCACACGCCCTTCTATGGAATTTAATGCCGGAGCACTAGTCAAATTCGGGTATTGTGCAACCACAATTTTAGCCTTCTTGCGACCGTAAGCAGACCGGGAGGTGCATCTTTTTTTGGGTTGATATTTTTTATTAATAGAGCGCCTGAGTGGAAACATAGCAGGGGTAGAATTATTAGAACTAACATCCTGCTTAAAAGGCGTATTAAGAGAATTCATTGCACTATCCTGGGTCAGTGGCTCTAAAGTGGGGGGTAATGTGGGGAGAACCGGGGTATGATGAACATCAACCTGTGCAACTACACAGTGGGGGATAGGTGGGCGCACCGGGGTAACCACAGTAGCTATATGGCCTATGGAAGATTTTTTTGACTGATCAATTACCTGGGACAATCTCCTAGCGGATGCCAGTTCCAGGGAAACTCGAGTCTGGAGTTTAGAAATCTCATAGTCTATGGCTGTGTTAGTACGAGTAATAAAATCGTCCATAGGACCAATGATTGAGGTGCCGCCATTTGCGGCCTTGCTCCGTGTTTGCCTTGTAGACATAGCTTGGTAAACAACAACGGCAACCCCCTGGCTAGACTGTGGGTAAGAAATAGTAACTAATCAACAAATAAGGAGCAACAGAACTGTTAAAATGATATACAAAAGAGGGTAGCCCCGACCTGACCTCGCTGACCTCGAACGGCCTCAAACGGCCCGCTCTTTGCCCGGTCTTCGCCCCGGGCTGCGTCCCGCGCCCGTCCCGCTAGCGCGAGTAGGCAGGGAGATGTTCAAATAATGGAGGGCAACAGTATTGGGGGAGGAGTCAGGAAGAGGACCAGGTGCGGCTGATCTGCTTCGTGCACAGCACCCTGGTCCTCGCAGTCCTGAATACGCCGGTTCTTGCAGGGTCAGTGTCAGCACACCAGCAACAATTCCCCAAGTGACTGCAGCAGAGTCCCGGTCCCTCGAGCGGCTCCCGCGAAGCGGGGGCCGCGAGGCGCGGTGTTGATTTCAAAAGAGCTGGGATGAAAGTCCAAGAAGTCCCTCCGATGGGCAGCAGCACCAGCCGAGATCACAGATGGAGCCCACGATCAGGGGGCTGCACCGCCTGTTTAAGGTGTTGGGGCAGGAGTCAGGAAGAGGACCAGGTGCGGCTGATCAGCTTCGTGCACAGCACCCTGGTCCTCGCAGTCCTGAATACACCGGTTCTTGCAGGGTCAGTGTCAGCACACCAGCAACAATTCCCCAAGTGACTGCAGCAGAGTCCCGGTCCCTCGAGCGGCACCCGCGAAGCGGGGGCCGCGAGGCGCGGTGTTGATTTCAAAAGAGCTGGGATGAAAGTCCAAGAAGTCCCTCCGATGGGCAGCAGCACCAGCCGAGATCACAGATGGAGCCCACGATCAGGGGGCTGCACCGCCTGTTTAAGGTGTTGGGGGAGGAGTCAGGAAGAGGACCAGGTGCGGCTGATCTGCTTCGTGCACAGCACCCTGGTCCTCGCAGTCCTGAATACGCCGGTTCTTGCAGGGTCAGTGTCAGCACACCAGCAACAATTCCCCAAGTGACTGCAGCAGAGTCCCGGTCCCTCGATCGGCTCCCGCGAAGCGGGGGCCGCGAGGCGCGGTGTTGATTTCAAAAGAGCTGGGATGAAAGTCCAAGAAGTCCCTCCGATGGGCAGCAGCACCAGCCGAGATCACAGATGGAGCCCACGATCAGGGGGCTGCACCGCCTGTTTAAGGTGTTGGGGGAGGAGTCAGGAAGAGGACCAGGTGCGGCTGATCTGCTTCGTGCACAGCACCCTGGTCCTCGCAGTCCTGAATACGCCGGTTCTTGCAGGGTCAGTGTCAGCACACCAGCAACAATTCCCCAAGTGACTGCAGCAGAGTCCCGGTCCCTCGAGCGGCTCCCGCGAAGCGGGGGCTGCGAGGCGCGGTGTTGATTTCAAAAGAGCTGGGATGAAAGTCCAAGAAGTCCCTCCGATGGGCAGCAGCACCAGCCGAGATCACAGATGGAGCCCACGATCAGGGGGCTGCACCGCCTGTTTAAGGTGTTGGGGGAGGAGTCAGGAAGAGGACCAGGTGCGGCTGATCTGCTTCGTGCACAGCACCCTGGTCCTCGCAGTCCTGAATACGCCGGTTCTTGCAGGGTCAGTGTCAGCACACCAGCAACAATTCCCCAAGTGACTGCAGCAGAGTCCCGGTCCCTCGAGCGGCTCCCGCGAAGCGGGGGCCGCGAGGCGCGGTGTTGATTTCAAAAGAGCTGGGATGAAAGTCCAAGAAGTCCCTCCGATGGGCAGCAGCACCAGCCGAGATCACAGATGGCGCCCACGATCAGGGGGCTGCACCGCCTGTTTAAGGTGTTGGGGGAGGAGTCAGGAAGAGGACCAGGTGGGGCTGATCTGCTTCGTGCACAGCACCCTGGTCCTCGCAGTCCTGAATACGCCGGTTCTTGCAGGGTCAGTGTCAGCACACCAGCAACAATTCCCCAAGTGACTGCAGCAGGCTCCCGGTCCCTCGAGCAGCTCCCGCGAAGCGGGGGCCGCGAGGCGCGGTTTTGATTTCAAAAGAGCTGGGATGAAAGTCCAAGAAGTCCCTCCGATGGGCAGCAGCACCAGCCGAGATCACAGATGGAGCCACCATCTGTGCCACCATTGCCGCCAGAAGGAATTGTAAACAAAAAATTTGAAACAACCCCCCCAACCGGGTAGACACTGCATCAACAAAATGTGTATCCCCATATATTCCCCAATCCTGCAACCCCCAACCCCTGAACTTCACCAAAGAATAATCATCATCTATCCTACCACATGAACCAAAAAAAGTAATCAACAATGGACACACACTCTTCACACAAATCATGCCTCTCATCATACCAACATACATTCCACATACAATCATCAACTATATGTATCCTGCCGGTCCAGGGATAGTGCTCTTCTCGGACTTACTATACATCTGTCATTAACACCCCCCCAACAGCGGTCGTCACTCACACCCACGCATACAACTATCAATTCAAAACACTTCCACTTTCACACCAATTGACATCCAATAAGGATGGACACTCAATTCTGCAAAAATAATAAAATAAGAATGAGCGCAAGAAGATAAAGTAGGAATCAACAATTCAGAAAAGAGTGGAAAAGAAATTTGGGGGAGGAGGTAGATGTTGTCCACCAGTCTGATACCGGTACCCATCCTAGTCCTTTCCTTCATCTTCAGGGTGGAGGAGGTAGACACCACTTTAGCGCAGTACCATATGGGACGGGAGTACCATTGATGGTGGCACATGTTCTCCAATTTCGTATCATTTTCATCCTCCCTTAAATGCTACCCCAGTCGGTGGTCAGTTCAAGGGCCTCCCAGCTGTGGAGTGTCTTATACGACGTCGCCCATGCTAGCATCAGAGCCTGTGGCTGTTACTACTTCCACTAAGACCTTCGCGGCCGATCATTCAGCTTGTTTTGTCGATTGGTCTATTCTGGGAGACCTTCTACCCTCACTGCCAGAGTCTGTCCTTTCCAATTCTTGCGATCCGTCCCCTCATACAACCACTCGTTGTGTTGATCGGGAGGCTTTTTTGGACCTTCTGTTACGACTATTGCTTTTTCCCCCCTTGGGGATATTGGAGGGTCTCCCCACTGCTCTCCCCCTATAGTATGTCCTCTCATCTACATGGAACTCTTGCCAAGCCCAGGCTGCCTCTGGGGTTGTAAAAAAGTGGGCCCGATCCACGTGGAGAACCTTCAGCTTCGCAGGGTAGAGGAGCATGTACTGGAGATTCATGGCCCGCAGTTTCCGTTTCACTCCAATGAATGACTCTCTCTGCTGCTGCACCAAACAGGAGTAATCTGGAAATATAAGGATTACATGGTTTCTGAATGCCTAGCCGCCTTAAGGATGCAATCCCTGTCCCTGTAATTTGAAATCTTTGCTATTAGAGCCCTGGGCTGGGCACCCAGTGGCAATAAATATTGAGGAAAGTTCCGCTGTGGGGAGTGCCTCCCTGATCCATTGTTCCAGGAAGAGTTGCAGTCCTTTTCCCTCCGCACCTTCCGGGAACCCTAAAAAACGCAGGTTCCACCTTCGGTAGCTCCCCTCTGCATCTTGAGCCCGGCTCTCCAGGGCTGCTGTCTTGAGCGATAGGTCTGTTAGTATTGCCTTTAGTGTAGAAACTTTGTTCTGCAGTTCACTAACACTAACACTGTTCTGTGGCTAGCGAGCGTTCCGCAACAGTGCGAAGGTCAGTCCACAGCAGTCTGACGTTCAGTGACACTGCTTCTATTTTTACCTGGATGGTTGCACTGGAAGCTTCAATAGCTGCAAGGATTTGGGCTCCAGTGGGTTCTGGCAGTACTGTGTCACAGCCGTGGTGACCCCCGCAGAGTGTCCTGTCTCAGAGGCACCCCCAGAGCTCTGTAGTGATCCATTTTCATTTGTTGCACCCCTCTCTGAGGTCTGTCCTCGCCCATGGTACGGCTCTTTGCCAGGCTATTGGGTGCTCCCGATGACCTTACGTTCCTGTTTGTGTGTGGTCCGGACAACTGTGATTCTCACTGCACCTGGGGGTTTACAGACTGTACATGAATCCCTAGAGATAATGTAAGATACAAGCTGCACTGGCCTCGACAGCACCCAAGCGATTATATCCAAGCTCTGCGTGTCACCCTATTTGTCAGCCTTCTGCAAGGCAGGGTGCCTTATTATATTTAGTGCAAATCTGCAGCTCCCGGCGTACTCTGAGTGCCCGTCATCTGGTCCCACACTTTCAGAGGGATGGAGGTCAGATGCCTATCCCCACTCCTGCGATCTTGGTCGAACCCCCGTGAGTTGTCATGAGACATCTCGGCCGGGCTATGTACTCATTTTCAGACTCATCCTGTCAAGCCTGGCCATCTCACTTTACTTTTCCCGGCCCAGCCTTGTGGAGTTATAGGCTTTAATGCTTCATCCTCTGTGTGTGGGTGCTCAGCTGCAAGCACGCCACTTCCCAGGGCCCACTCCGCTCACCTCTATGTGCTGGGGGATCTTAAGCTCACCTCTCGCCCCTCACATGGTCTCTTGTTCCCCGCACAGGTGATCTTGATGTGGGAGGGGCCCTGCGAACCCAGCGCTTAGCCCAGTAATATTGTAGGCCGCCACCTCTGTTTCAGCCTTTTTAAAATAAAGGAAGGTGCTCAATTACGTGGTCTGCTCTTTACATTACACTATGTAGGTGTGCGGCGTCTGGTGTTCTGCCGCCCTGGGCCCACCCTGCGCTCAGGTCTGTCTCACATAGGCCTCCTTGGCATTGTTCCTCGCACTGTCCAGTTGGACTCTGATGAGGCCCTACGAGGCCCATTCCTGCAAGGCCTCAAGTCAGCAGGCCAAGGTAGGACCAAGTGCCGCTCCCCAGTAGGCCCAGCATTCAGCCAGCCACCTCTGTCCCCGACTGCACCACTCCAGAAGGGGGGTCTCCACGGGGAGGACACCTTGGTTAGCCGCTCTGCTGGGAGTTGCGACTCGGCTCCATGCCCCCTCAGACCCTGGGCTCTGCTTCTGTTGACTCCCACGAGGGCCCCTAGGGTTCGTTCTTCCGTCTGCCAGGCCCAGCTGCCTCACCTCACTTGGCTCAGGGACAGACATGGGCCGCCTCCTCCACGTCTCGATCTCACCTGCTTGGATCTGGGCCCAGCCGCTCCGCCTCCCGGGGGGACTCACTCAGCCAAGGCCTTGCCATCGGGACCGCTGGCTCGCCTTCTCTGCACCTCTTGGCCTCAGCGTCCGCTTCTGCTGTCTCTCACAGGGGTCTTTAGAAATTACTCAACTGTCCACCAGGCCCAACGGCCTCACCCCACTCATCCTGGTTAGGGGATAAATTAGGGGCACCTCCTCCACATCTTGATCTTTCCTGCTCAACTCTGGACCCCAGCCACTCCACGTTCCGGGGAGGACTCACGTCTGCCAGACTCAGCTCCTCCGCACCACTTAGTCTCAAGGATGGGCCAGCATCAGTCTTGCTGCAGGAGAGGCAAGTCGCCTCTCGTCCAAGGACCCTCTATTTTGCAGGCCATGCCAGGCCCAGCGCCACCCCCCGACTCAGCCAGCCTGGAGCGCCACTTCTTGTCCCCAGCGGCCAGGAATTCGAAGGCGGGGCGCCAAGACAGAGCAGCTCGTGTCATCCCCAGATGAGGGGTGTCAGCTGCCACACTAGTCGGATCAAATCTCTCCCGGTCCACTCTATCGCCTCTGGCCCTGATTCTGAGTGGCGGGAATTCTCTCGTCCCTCCGTTTTTGGCTTCACCCCTCCGTATTAATGGTAGGTGTCGGCAGAAGATCTTGCATGCTAGGATGGGCAGGAATATTTTACCTGCGGGCTTCTGAGCTCTCTAAACTGCGCCCACTCCGGTCGTCATCTTGTCCCCGCCCCTCAGCACAAATACTTTAAATAAAAAATTTCACTTTGGAAATATTTCCAAAAATATGGATTTAAGCTCGTCAGTGTGCAAGGAGAGCAATCAATTACTTTACATTGTTTAAAAAACTAGCCAATTGTGCATTCCCCTTAAAAGCAATTTTGCACCTGACTTAATGTGCATCCATGCTGAGATCTGTGTCTAGAGCTGTGCTGACAGCTATAAAAAGAACTTTCCATCGACTTCATACGTTCAAAGAAAGAAGGTATACTCTACGCCCTGCTTAACAACATGTTGTTGGATGCTGCATGCATGGGCCTCCTTGCTGTCTGGATTGTTCACAGTCACCCAGAGGAAGCATTTACAGTCACCCAAAGAGGTGTTCCATTAGTCGATAGGAGCAAAGAGCATAAAGACCACTGCCATGAATTCCAGGAAAGGGAAATATACAAAACATATAAATGACCCTTTCTAAGGCAATCTCTCCATAGACTATTACCCTCAATCCACGATGCAGTAGATGATCAATTAACATAATTAATTATCAATTAAATAATTAATATTAATTAACAACTAATTATTGATAAATTTGAATTAATTTACTTACCACCCATTTGCCCCATATACCCCACAACCCGCACCTAAAATAAAATAAAAATTGTACACAATTAACATAATTAATTATCAAGCAAATAAATAATATTGACAAATAATTACTCATTAATAAACAATGTATTACTTCCCAGCCTGTACACCTATAAATCTCACAATCCACACCTAAAATTGAAATAAAAAATATGTATTGCACAATTAACATAATTAATTACGAATTAAATAAAAAATTATGAAAAAGTAACTAATTATTAATTTGTTATAATTAAATTACTTCCCACCAAGTACCCCTATAAACCCACAACCCGCTACGGTGCAAACAATTCCAAAAAAGAATTAAATTACATTTCATATCTACTAAAAATGTAACTATATTAAAAAACATAAACAATAATTATAAAAATAATTCACATCAAATATATTATAAATACATAACAATAACTACAAAAGTAAACTATAAACAGCTATATTTTTGTAAAGGATATTAATGACTTCGGTATTTTTAAAATCGATATTACTTACCTTAAAATCGTTATTCTTGACAACAATATTCTTGCAGACGATATTTCCATATCACAATATTTTGGAGACGATATTTTGGAATGGCGATATATTCAAATTTAGATATTTTGTCTGAATATCCCACCCGGCCCTTGCAGTGGCTCACCCTGCCCCTGCCCCGGATGTCACGCACCACACCTCGCAGGTGGAGTCTATAAATAAAAGTCTCCTGTGTATGTGTCCCCTCATTATCCAATGCAAAGGCCTATAACCACTGTGGATGTAGGGCGGCCCCTTTGCCCTCACACCCACCAGAGACACTGCCCTTTTCATAGATAAAATGTCTGCTACCACTGAATTACTATTGGTCTTACTGAATAGTAATACAGTTAGATCCATCATCTTGGAAACAAATCTGTATCAGGTTTATGCTTCCAGACGTCATACTCCCTGTTATTATTGCATGTGTAATTGATATATCTTTATTTGTCACTGAAAGGATAGATTAATGTGGTAAAACATTTCGGGTTATATTTACAAGCCCCTTGCAACACTGGTGCCTCACTTTTTGTCACACATAGTCGGCATAATTTGGTGTTTAATATTTGCAAGGTCCTTGTAAATAGTCCATGGGTGTTGCTGTGGGTGTTCCCACGCAACACCCATGGATTCTTCCGCATTCCCAGATTTCCAAGGTTTCATAAACCTGGGAATGCGTCATAACCCTACGCCTCCCCAGGGGAGGCGTAAGGAGGCGCAACAAGGAGAAATACTTTTCTTTCTCCTCATTTTTTCTTTTTCTATGCATGCTGCATTCTGCAGCACGCATTAAAAAAAAAGGAAAACGCCTCTTGTTTTGTTTTTGTGCAGAAAGGTGTCCCTTCCTGCACAAAAACAATCATCCCCGCAACACAGCCACCCTTACACCACGCAGGCAACCTTGCACCATGGAGCAAGACTGCCTGCGTTGGCACATGGAAACAATTGAGCGCCAGCGCAGGGGAGAGTACAGGAATCCGTCATATTGTTTTTAAATATGACGCATCTCTGTGCTCTGAAAGTAACGAAGCACTGCCCAGCCAAACTGCTTGCTGCACCGCGCTGCATTAATCTCTCGTAAATAAGGTTCTTCATTTTGCTCACAGTTTCCAGCTGTTGTAAACTTCTGTCTTAAGAAATTATTTCCATACATGGTCACCCCTTCAAAGTTTATTTCGAGTGGCATGGAAAGAAATGGGCTATGACATCACTAACAGAGCCCTGTGAGATCCTGGGCTTGAGCTCACCCAACAGAAGAAATAGGTGCCCCCCGAGCAGTGGGACTTACTCCGCCCGAAAAGCCTGGAACGACACAAGGTGCTGTTGTGGTAAGAGAACCGAACCACGTAAGAGAAGAAATAAAGCTGCACTGGAGCACCTCCACAAGGTGAACAACACCCAGTTGCATATTAACTTGGAAACAGAAGAGGCAGAAGAAATGAGAGAGGAACAATAGCTAAGCACAGGCAAAGAAACACAGGGATAGAATATGACCAGAGGTGGTCAGATTGTTTTATTCTGCCGGCAGAATTGGTGGACTTTGGTGGCTCCGCGTTAGTCTTGCAACACAGAGCTCTGGCTGAATTTTGGCAATTGCCGCATGGCAGAATTTTTTTCCCACGAGTCTCCAGAAATGCGAGCTGGTGAGTGACATTTGGTATACCGTATGGCTTTTTTATAACACAGGAGTTCACGTAGATTCGCCGATGCTCAATTAGATTTGCTACTCAAGCGGCAGCAATATCAACTCGAATGGGCGCGCACCCTTGCACACTGCATGGTGCCATTGGCTCTGATTTTTCAGCGCTGCTTGCGTGCAGCACAAGGAGCGTGATGTGCATTACTTACCGCTGTGGATTCTTGCAGAGCTTTTATTTAACTCCGCGAAGTTCCACAGATTGAAACTCCACGAGTTCCACCCACCCCTAACTAACTAACAGGACACCAGGAGGATCCATACTTTTGTGTAAGTTGGTGATTGGTTGCTATTCACAAAGGTATTTTACTAGTAGTATCTTTACTACTGCAGAGTCTCCACAGACTCTGCACTCATAAAGAGACTACTAATAAAAATGTAAGTTTGCCTTTGTGAATCAGACCCTTGATGTTCGCCGATAAGGCAGAGTCTGCTTGCAGTGGACCAGTGGAGTAAGCCGACTATGGACACAAATGGAGGCTGACCCGCACAATATCCCTTTCATCATTGCCAGCATCAGCTAACATTAGATTGAGCAACATATACAAACGGTACTAACAGATTTATAGTTGCACAGTGTTGCCATTATATTTGTTTATGGTTTGTTAGGATGGTTTCGAAGTTGGGTGTTTGTTTGCAGGGGGTTAGAGGTAGATGGAAGGGTGGCATGGCTACCCACGAACAAAATGTGTTAGACCACTTCAGATCCAACAAAGATCTCAGGAGACAGCACATACACACAGCGAAATGACAACAGTGTAGCACCACAGATAATGTTAGGGAGATGAACAATTCCACAATGTAGAAAAGTACAGTCTGCAAGCTGACCCTCCAAAAAGCAGATGTAAGGCTTATTCAGGAAAATCACTAATTGTAACAAGACCAACATACCATGGATCCAGAGTGTCTTCCATTCAGTATGTCTCCTCTTGGGGAATAAGACAGTAGGGGTTAGAATCTTAAATAACCGGACATGCCCCAGTGAGAAATTGGGTTCTTGGTTGACTGGAGTGTGAGCCCTGGTCAAACAGCAACCACAATCCTTGTCAAGGTGAGTTAAAGCCAACCCTAAATGTATCTGTGCTCAACCCCCTAGTAGCTTGGCATAAAACAGGAAGGCTTACCTTAGAGGCAATGTGCAAAGTATTTGTACAACACTCTATACAGCAATAATGTGAAAACATCATATACATAAGAATTCCACACCAATTTAGAAAATTGGAATTTTCCTTACTAAATAAAACAGGACCAAAAAGAAAAAAACAATCAATAGAACCAGATATATGCAATTTTAAAGATGTTAGTGGAAATAGAGCCAAAAAACACAATGCCCAAACTGTGGATATCTGGCTGCGCCGCACCGGGACAAGGTCCCAAGTTCAGGCTGACTGCGATGGAGCACAGGCCGGCTATAGGGGTCCAGTTAGACCCACTGAACAAAGTACCTTAAATCCTGGTTTGCTGAGCATTGCGAGGATAAGCGTCAAAGATGCACAGGCGAAGCGGCGGGTCAGTTCCGCGATGCAGCGAGGCTGTAATGCAAGGGTCTGCGTTGTCGTTGAGGATTCTATTGACAGGCTTAAGATGCGAAGTCCGGCATCGAGGATGTGACGTGCAGTCAGGATGATGCATCAGTTCCAAAGAGATGCAAGGTTGTGATGCAGACTGCAGCGGCATCATTAAGGCTGCCGTCGATAATGAATGTGACGTCCGGTGCTGAGCATGCATCGTGCAGCAGCGGTTCTAATAGGCTGTGAGGCGTTGTGGGTCTTTGCAACCAGTCCAATCCACGCGGCAGTGGAGATGCATCGGTTCTGCTCAGGTTTGCACCTTGTAGCAGAGGAGATGCAGCAGTTCCGCTGGATCCACAGAGGCTGGCAGAGCACCTTGAGCCGACTTTTAAGGGTGCAGGACTGGGATGTCACCACTTGACAGGGTAGACTCACAGATGGCAGAGTCCAGGTGCAGGTGCATGGTTGTTAGAAGCCTACTGTGCCCCCGAGGCTTCAGATCAAGAGGCCAGAAATGGAGGTCCAGTCCTTTTCACCTAGGCAAGAGGCAGCAGGGAGCAAGTCAGCCCAGCAGGGCAGCAGTCCTTCAGAGCAGCAGTCCAGCAGAGTGGCATTCATTTCAGCAGCAGAGCAGTCCTTCTTCCTGACAGCGTATCTACAGGTCCAGAAGTGAAGTGCACAGGTGCCCTGTCTTCCTGGCCCAGGCTCCAGACTAACTACATGGGGGATGCAGCCCTTTATGTGGAGGCAGGACACAGTCTATTCAAGTGTACGTGGGCTGGGCCCAGCTACTTCCTCCCATCCTGTGATGGCCCATCCAGTTGCACCTAAGTTCCCCATTATGTGTGGCTGTCTAGGATTAATATGGAAAGCCCAGCTGTCAACTACACTTCGTCATGTGACCCAGACACAGGCTGCGGGCACTAAATGGCGTAGGCAAGATAATGCCAACTTTCTAAAAGTGGCATTTTCAAAAATTGTAACTTAAAATCCGACTTGACAAGTTAAGATGTTTCATTACAATTCCAGAGCAACCAAACATGACTGGTCACCCCTTCCCATTTGGGAAGTACATTTATAAAATGTAATAAGGTAACTCCTAAGTTATCCTGTGGGAGATGTAGGCTTTGCCTTAGTGAAAAACGAATGTAGGAGTTTTTCACTACAAGGACATTTAAAATTTTAAATTACATGTACTACTTCTTAAATGCATTGCACCCTGCCCTCTGGGTTCTCCAGGACCTACCTTAAGGGTGGCTCATATGTGTTAAAAAAGAAGGTTTGTGCCTGACAAAAGATTTACTTTGCCAGGGTGAAATGTCAATTTAAAACTTCACACACAGGTAGCAATGTTAAGCTTGCAACATGTTTAATAAAGTGTTACTTAAGGTGGTGGTACAATCAGAGCTTCAGGCACCTAGGTAGCATTTAATTTATAGGCCCTGGGACAAGCAGTGTCACTTTACTAGGGACGTACAAGTAAATTAAATATGCCAAAAGTCACCTTAACATGTTTTAGGCAGAGAGCAACAAGCACTTTATCACTGGTTAGCAGTTGTAAGGTGCACAGAGTCTTAAGGCCAGCAACAACGAAGTCAGCAAAATCAGAGGGTCCGAAGGCAAAAGGTTAGGAAGAAACCACGGCAAAGATGCCACATCTAACTAATACTTTATCAAAGTGGAAGGGCATCTAAAAGAAAAGGAGAGCATGTGGGTGACAATAAGGGGCATCTATAATAGAGAGCCACTCATATTGGCATCTATATAAAGGCCCAATCAAGGTCAGAAGCAGTCCATAAGTTACACAATACAAACATTAACAGTATGGGCACCAGGGCATATAGTGCAATGAATTGGCTTGAACCTGGTGGTGAATGGGGTAGTGCAACAGACCCAGAATAAAATAGGGGTGGGGTTGCGCGGTTATCTAGCTGGTGGGCAAGGCCCAGCAGGATGAAATGAGGTTGATGGATGCCTGGAGGACCAGACACCGGTTGAGTACTGATTTTCCCACCTGTGAACAAAAGTTAGGCATTAGACAAAAGGCTACTCCCAGACCTCCACGAGGTGATATAGTGCCACATCACGAACATGGCCCAGTGTCCTGTGAGCTTAACCACCGCAAGCACAGCTAAGAAAGAGGGAGAGGTTTGTGGCATTTGCTGGATTCTCTGTTGAAATACCTAGTAGTCATAAATAACACAACAAAGTATAGATAAGCACAACTACATGGGAAAGGTCAAGCCAGTGGCACTATGGGAGTCATTGAAAGACGTTTAAAGGGGGAATTTCATAGAAGAGACGGCCTGGTTAAAAAAGCCTGGTTGATCCATTTGCGAGAAAAGCAGGGGTAACTGGAATCAGCACACAAATGCACACAACATCAGAAGCTTTTGAGGAAAATAACCATGAAGCAGGGCCATAGCAGAGCACTAGCAATAGAGAGTGTGACCTATTTGCTGGCCGAACTCGACAAAAAAAAATTATGAACTGAGTGATAACCTGCAGACCTCAGGCAACTCTGTTGAGAGCACTCCAAGTGAAAAGCCACATTGTCGAGGTAAAAGGAGAGGAGGGTCCACTTCACACGAACAAGACAGACAAAGGTGAATGCTTCCAAATGTTTTATGAGCACCTCTATAGAAAGGTGATGAGGACAAATTTAGCAGAGGCACAGTTTCCCAAATTATCACCAGCTGATAGGAAGAGTCTGGTGGAGCCACTAACAAGGGAAGAAATCTTAGGGGCAATCTTGCGCCAGCGCCCATCCAAGGAACAGGGGGCGGTGGTTTCTCTGTTGCCTAATATAAAGTTTTACGCACATCATTACTGCCACTTATTTACAAGATCTACCAGGGAATGATGCAGGAAAAGAAAGTGGAGCATTAAATCAGAGTCAACGTCGCCTCTGAATCCTAAATTTGGTATGTGCCCGGACGACAGTGCCTGATACAGATCAATATCATTACTAAACATTGATGTAAAGATATTTACTACATATTTACTAAGACAAAGGCACGTGCCTGTAGACAGTGATTGGAGATTTTGTCCAAGATAGTCAGGCCAGTGACAACACCCAAAACATCTGGAGATATAGGTGATACAGGAAGCAAGGTGATCGGAAAAGCATTCCTGGTCTTCCTAGATGCTGAAAACAGCAATTGACAGGACAGAATGGGTCTGTCTCGTGAACACTTTGCAAACAGTGGGCTTTGGGGAGTGATATTGTGGCTGAGTGCTACTGGGAACTCAAACCTCACAGCTAAATTAAGGTTAATAATGCATTCTCTCAATGGGAGTAGGCAGAAAGTGGCATGAGACAGGGGAGCCCCTTCAATTCTGCTTTTTGTGCTGACCCAGGAGCCTTTAGCCAAAAGAATCAGGAATAAAAAACTCATAAGAGAAATAAGACCTGAGTACAAGAATGTAAACACATGGGGGCATATTTACAAGCCCTTTGCGCCACTTTTGCGTCACTTTTAACATGGGAAAAGTGACGCAAAAGTGGAGCAAGGGGCTTGTAAATCTGCCCCAGGATGTTTACTGACCAGCATCCTGCTCTCATTTTACTGAGCCCCTTGATTCCACCCCACATCTAAAATGGAACTTCCGGAATATCACCAAATATCTGGATTTAGGATCAATCTACATTTATTTATTTGGAATACCTCAACATCCACGAACCAAATCCAAAGACTAAAAATGATGACCCCTTTGTAATGAGATGACACCGCAATTAGTTATCTGGGCATAGATGTACAAAATTCCCTGGCAGAAGCTAGGGGAAATACCCTCAAACAGTTTTAAAAAGTGGTGACGGTGACATAGGTAAGCTGGCAGAACTAAATTCTATTCCTTGTGGGCCGGATTGTGCTTGTCAAAGTGACGATCTACCTGAGAGTATTGTTCGTATTTATAACAATGACATTGCTCATACATAAACATTACATAACTGAGCTTCAATCCTATTGTGCTGATTTTATTTGGCAGGAGAACAAATAAAGGATTAGAAGATGTCGGTGCATGCCAAAAATGAACCAAGTTGGGCTGGGTGTGCCCTACCTTCTTAGTTATTACTACACATCACATTTGCGTTTCCAGGTGAATTAGAATAGAAAAGAAACAGAAAAGGTGAGTTGCATAATGGACCATACCTTATGTAGGGGAGCACAATGGGATGTTCCATGGAAACCAAAGACCAAGAAAGGTGGTAAGCTTTATATATAAGCCCCCAGTAACAAGAGCCATACTACAGATCTGGCATAGTACAGCCACAAAGAGGGAACTGTCGTCTTTCCCTTCCCCTTTCGCACCCATATGAAGGAATATCAAATCACGCAGGGTCTTCACAGATCAATCTTCCACAGTATATGAGACAGATGGGAGAAATGAAGGCTTTTGAACAGGTAAAAACGGAGTTAGGACTACAGGAAACTGAGAGTTCTGATTTTTACAGATAAGACATTGGCTTTAGCAACCTGGAATAAAACAGGGGGGTGATAAGAGAGCTTACCTCTCTCCAGAAATATCTTCCTTTGTATGATAAGGAGAAACATGTAGTCTCATGCATATATGATCTTCTTAGAAAAATCACAGAAAGAGAGAAGCTCCCCTTTCAGCAATAGTGGAAGAAAAAATTGCAAATAACACTAAAAGGGAAACAATGGAATGGTATCCTTAAAAGGTCTAACAATCTTGTGACAGATTTGGGTGGGAGGGTAACAAAGTTGAAAATATAGTACAGTTAGTATAACATAACACACCCTCAAAGCTATGAACCATAGACCATCTGAGGGGGACAAGGTGCTGGAAGAAGTGTGAATGGGTTTCCTGATGTACATTCTTTGATCCTGCCACCATGTTCAGTCTTTTGGGCAGAGAGTATTACAAAACTGTTGACGAGATTGCCAGGCCCATATCGGCGGGGTGCACAGAGATGATAATTCTTCGTAGACCTTGGTACCCTTTCCGGGAAAATGAATTTCAAACATGCTCTTATTCTGGGGAAGCTGACAAAGATACATTGTTGTAGTTACTATGGATTAAGAAGCAGACCAAAAGTGCTCAGGGCAAGAAAAAAAACTTTAAGAAAGAATGGGGACCACTATCAATACATAGAGAGGCACTATAAGGAGTTGCTATGCCCCAAGATATTCTGGTCATTACTAGGGGTGGGCCGAATTTGCGTAGTCGCGTTACGCAAAGTTCCGCGAAATGGTAAAAAATCTCCGCCAGCTACGCGGAATTCTGCGAGCACACGGAATTGCTTGTTCCGCCCGTTCGCGATGTGTGTTTCCTGTTCGAGAACGCGGATGTCTGATGGCTCATCCGAATGACGTGTTCGCGATCGCACACTCTCGTGGGATTGCGTGGCCGGCTAAAAAAATATCTGGTGCACGCGAACTGATAGGAAAACTCATTGGCGAATGCAGGGATCCCTGTAAGTCACTACCGCGTGCGCGGACACGCATTTTGAAAGCGCGAACAAGGAAAAAAATTCCGCTATGCCGCAGATCGTGGAATATTCGGCAATCCCGCGTTCGCCACGGAACGTGGAATTGCCAACATTCTGCAAATTCCGCGAGCGGAGCGAAATTTACCGCCCATGCCTAGTTATTACGCAGATTAGATTCATCGAAACTGGACGCATACTACAAGATGATTGATGAAAGAGACTGCAACAAAACTGAAAAGTGACATTTGTTTGATAGCACTTACGAACAGCAAAGTGAAAAAGTGGGGGAAACAGGTGGCCCAAGGAGGATGAAAAAGGGAGGGGAACTTTAGTGGAATAAAGGGAGCTCGGGGAAGTGGGGGGGTTGGAGGTTGTTTAAACAAAATATGGCTAAAAACGAATATAAATCTAAAAAAAATACTTTATTTGCACTTTGAGAAACCTGTTAAGTTTTAGAACACATTTGTCAAATCACTGATCGTTAGACCTGACATTATTGTTGTGGTTTTCCCCTAAACCTTTAGCATTCACCCCTCCTGCTTTGCTGGATTACTTTTTGTTGACTTTAGGACTCTGTGCACTTTACCACTGCTTTCTAGTGCTAAAGTGCTTGTGCTCGCTCCTTGAAACATGGTGAAATTTGCTTACACCTAATTGGCACATTTAGCTTACTTGTAAGTCCCTTGTAAAGTGGTACTCCCTCTACCCAAGGTCTGTAAATATATGCCACTAGGGGGCCTTTAGCACTCATTGTTCCACCCACTAATGTAGCCATTTAAAACGTGTCAGGTCTGCCACTGCAGCTGCTAGTGCAGTTTTAAACTGCCATTTTGACCTCGCAAAATAAACATTCAGCGAGTTCTAAACCTTCCTTTAAATAAATATAAGTCACCCCTTAGGTAGGCTCATTTGAGATGTCATCAGTGATGTCACTGACCATGTCATGAGTGATGTAATATGTGACATCATCAGCAGTGCATTGCGGGGGCGCGAGTTATAGTTAGCTGAACTAACTATAACAGGGGATTTTCTAGGGTTTTGTACGAGGGAAATGTCCAGCTAACTATAACGCCCCTGAAACCTATGCTTTTTTCAGTGAATTTCTAAGGTTTTTTAAATGCCAATTCCTAACTATAACATGCAAGAAACCTATGTTTTTTTCAGTGAATTTCAAAGGTTTTTTAAATGCCAATTCCTAACTATAACGCCCCTGAAACCTTTGGTTTTTTCAGTGAATTTCAAAGGTTTTTTAAATGCCAATTCCTAACTATAACGTGCATGAAACCTATGGTTTTTTCAGTGAATTTCAAAGGTTTTTTAAATGCTAATTCCTTTCTATAACTTATCTCTAAAGATATCATGTTTAATGATTTTGATTGGATTTCTATATTTTTCAAATTCAGTGTGTCAATTTCATTAATTATTATTTTTTTTTTTAAAATACTTTTTTATCACCATTTTTTAAAAATATTGCTTCAATTAATTCTTTTAAAAATTAAAAAATATTATTTGAACTTAATGGGTTTTTCAAACATATTTTTTTATATTTTTCAAAATATTTTTTTAACTATAAGTGCAAAACTTTATTTTAGATATATTTTTTTTCAATGCTTTTGGATCCGCGCACTCTAAGCGCACCGTTCACGATCCGTACACGATAGCATCCACGCATGGTATGCGTTGGGTACGTTTTTAGTGCTCGATCGCTATGCGACCGGTATGCGACTCCCAGCCTATACGCGATACGTTCGATGTACGTAACGCGACGTCTACGTGCTTCCGCGATGCGTCATATGCGTCCGTGACGCGGTAGGTCCGCGGATCCCGCAAAGTATTTAACATTTAAAAAAACATATTTATGTATTGCATGTGAATATTAATTGAATACAAACTCTAAACTAGTCTTAAAACTGATATATTTTGACATCTAATCCTATATTTCTTTTTAATTCAATTTCGCGGATGCGCGCTGGGTGCGTGCTGCGTAAGCGCACGGTGTGCGGATCCCATGTGACCTGCAAAAAAAAGAGATTTGATTGGTTTATTACACTTCCTGTTCTAACTACTGAAAGACCCCACCCATTTCAATCATTCTTTGAGCTTCTTTGGAAAACCATCTCTTTGGAGAGAAGAAGATTTTTTTAGACTAAGTATACACTTAGTTCTAACTTTTTGCAACCAAAAATGGCTTCAGGGCAGCAGGCATCACCTGCATCACCTCAAACCTCTGAGGATGAATTTTTGCCGGAGGAACCACACAAAAAACGCTTTGCTTCAGTGTTGTGGAAATTTTTTACTTTTCCCGAAGGACAGAATAAGATCAATGCCACCTTGGTCACAAGTAAGATTTTCAAAAGAGTCTTATCGAGAGGGGATCCTACCAAGAAATACTCTTGCGGCACGGCAAGTATGATGAAGCACATGAGGAGCCTTCATCCAAACAATCTTGCACGTGAAGAGTGCTGACGGATGAGAGACACTCCTGCTCCTGCGCCATCCACCTCATCGCAGCCGAGCACGTCAAGAGTGCATCCCTCAGACCAAACCTTGGACATCCGTCCTCAATTTCAATTTTCAAAAGTGCTCTGCACTAAGTGCAATAAGACTTTGTGCTATGGCGAGCAGTCAATCGACCTCATCTGCCGCCGGCAGGAAAGTCATATTTGCTAGTTTTTTTTGTTGTTTTTTTTACTGTTCCCTGAAGTTCATTGTTTGGTTTCTCCTGTTTTTTTTTTCAGAAAAACCCCAAAAAATCACAAAATTGTTCAGAAACCCCCCCAAAAAACATAAAAGAAGAAAGAAGAAAAAAAAAGTTCTTGTAAGAACTAACTTTCCTGGTTTAAAAAAAGAGATAAATTTCTTTGTTAGTGTGTGAAAGTTTAGATGAATGTATGTGTAGTACATAATTGACTGAATGAATGCATTAGTAGCGTATGGTGAATGTCTAAGTGCAGAACTATAAGGAAGTGCTGCAGCATCACACAGTAACCTCTTTAATTGTAGTGTGCTGTAGTACTTCCGAAGCACAGGGATGCAACATATGTACATAAATATGTTGCAAATCTATGCTTCTCTCTGCACGGCTGCTTAAACTGCAGCCATGTGGTGACACAGGCACCCTTCCACAATAGTGCAAGGATATCTGTGTCATGTGCTGTTTGTTTTTCTACAGGAAGACACACCTTCCTGTACAAAAACAATGAGAAAATGCATTTTTCTCCTTCAGTGTATGCTGAACATTTCAGCATGCATTGAAGATATAAAAATGTGGAGAAATTAAAACAATTCTCTTTGTTGTGCTTTCCTACACCAATTGTAGAATGGTGCACCATTCACACACATATCGAGATTTACGATTTCTAATAAATCTAGACATTTGTCTTGTTCTATGAGTATTAAGTGCAATCATGCACAACAACACTTATAGAACACCCTTTCAACCGAAAATGGTCTGCATGATGAGGTTATATTTTCATGGAGTATAAAAAGTGCACAGAGTGCCTTTTCCTCTCTTTGAAAATATGAAAGAGTATCTTACACAATAACTATGTTACAAAAAGTGACATATTTCCGTTTTAAAATTTCCTTGCGAATGATAGAAGGTAAGCACAGAATTTTGACTGCAAAGATGTTCAAAGAAGAATGATTGAAATGATTGCGGTCCTTCAACAGCTAAAAAGAAGAAATATTATGAACCCCTCAAATCTCTTTTTTTGCAGGTCACTTGATATCTGATTATGGTTAGATTTCAAAACAACATAAACAAAGTGTTTTAAGAAACGTGTTTCAGCTTTGTAGATTCTTGCAGGCCTCTTCATTCTGCATATTGAGACTTAGTTAAACTTACCTTCACAGTAATAGGAATAAAAAATGTTATTCATTTTTGCCTATTTTTCATTAAAATATAAATTCTTAAAAATTGCTCATTTTAAAATTTGGATCTGTGAAAGAAAATAAAATAAAAATTATAACATATAATAATACATTTTTTACAACACAACATAATTTCCACAAAGTAATTTTTTTGCCTTTTTTGCTGTTCTCAGAATATATTGAATTTCCCTCGAAATAGTGATTTCAATTGTACTCATCGCTTAACAGTGGGCAAAAAAAAACCAATCAGAACGATTGTTAAAAAAAAAAAACATACTATTCTCAGTAAAATACCAGAAAATACAAATCATACATATATGAAATGCTTACAGATTACAAAATGTTATAACTTTAACTTATAAAAACTGTAAACGTTGCCACATTAAAATAATCACCGAATAAATGACCACCAAAAAGTCCATAATTTAAAAATATAGCTTTTCTTGAGGCCAAATGGTATTTTTGCACTTCTTCTTTATGTAAACTGTCGAATGGTAGTTCTATTAAATTATAATAATAAATTCCTCGGAGAGTGAATTAGCTTCCTAAAACTTTGGCTTCAAAAATATTAGGTAGGAATTTTGTAATTCCCTAGGCAAACGTTGTTTGAAAACCAACTGGGCATCATTACAAAGTGTCCAGCCTTTGTCACATTTTAGATAGGCAGTGTATTGTCCAGATGTGGTGGAAGGACCATCATGGAAAATTATTGCAATTGCTACAATTTCAATAATTCTTCGTTGAATATTGAACACTCACACAGTGTTGGCATTAAGCAAAGCACTGACTTATTTTTAGCAATTTCCATGTACACTTTTGAAGCAACTGCATTTTCATTTGGAAAGACATTGCAAAGTAGTCGACTCTCCAAAGCTTCTTTCCCTTTTTTTGAAAGAATTCCAATTCTTATATCTTGAAGAATACTTCCATATTCAGCATCATTTGCCTGTCGCATATTTATTGTCAGTTCTTTGTATTCAAAATTACTCCAAATGTTCACATTACCAACACTGCCAAGAGACTTTCTAGTATCTTCATGAGCAAGTGTTTTAAATACCGGTTGCCCTTTTACCGGTGTCAGTTGCAGTAGATCTCCAAAAACTATGACGTGTTTTCCTCCAAATAACACGTAATACTCTGTTTTAAGAATTTTCTGCATTCTTAAATGCACAAAGGCAAGCATCAAGTTTGAAACCATGCTCACCTCATCAATAATGAGAAGTTTCATTTTCTTCAGCACTCTTGAAACTTCACAACAAGCTTCTCCAGATTGCTTGTGGTATTCCAATTTGTTCTCATGCTCTACTGGCAGCATTAGTAAACGATGTAAAGTAATTCCTTTAATGTTATGTGCTGCCAACCCAGTTGGAGCAGAGACAACACAAGACAAATGCGACTCAGTTGTTTTTTGCAGATAACTTGTAATTAGTTTAATTAAGAAACTCTTTCCTGTTCCAGCTTGACCACTCACATACATTCGGATAGGTTGAAATGATGTACATGAGCAGTCTTTCTTTTCATGAAGTAATATATGGTCAATCTGCTCTTTCACTTGCTGATATATTTGTTTCTGTTCAACATTTAGTTGCTCTTCCAAGTTTCCTAACTGTATTGCATCTTCTTGTGATTGATACATTGCTTGGCGGCCCTCTCTTCCACCCCTAACTATTTTCTCTACTGAGGAGGGAAGTTATCCCGAAACCCGAGCCATGTCTCGGGCGATATTTTATAACCCGGGACATGTATCGGGTCTAGAGATTATCTGTTTAACAAGTACTTACTTGCACCCACTGGGGTGAACCACTCAAGAACTTCATGTACCAGCTTCCCATGGGGCAACCCGGAGGAGGAGCTAGCGGTGTGCGCTCCATTGCGGATGTTTATATAAATGGCTCCCTTGAGCTTTGAGCTGACGAGCTCCTGGACGACGCACCTGCGTGCCTGTGCGGGCACTGAGGCCCTTGACGGTTGCTTGGCGGCCCTCTCTTCCACCCCTAACTATTTTCTCTACTGAGGAGGGAAGTTATCCCGAAACCCGAGCCATGTCTCGGGCGATATTTTATAACCCGGGACATGTCTCGGGTCTAGAGATTATCTGTTTAACAAGTACTTACTTGCACCCACTGGGGTGAACCACTCAAGAACTTCATGTACCAGCTTCCCATGGGGCAACCCGGAGGAGGAGCTAGCGGTGTGCTCTCCATTGCGGATGTTTATATAAATGGCTCCCTTGAGCTTTGAGCTGACGAGCTCCTGGACGACGCACCTGTGTGCCTGTGCGGGCACTGAGGCCCTTGACGACGGTTGCTTGGCGGCCCTCTCTTCCACCCCTAACTATTTTCTCTACTGAGGAGGGAAGTTATCCCGAAACCCGAGCCATGTCTCGGGCGATATTTTATAACCCAGGACATGTATCGGGTCTAGAGATTATCTGTTTAACAAGTACTTACTTGCACCCACTGGGGTGAACCACTCAAGAACTTCATGTACCAGCTTCCCATGGGGCAACCCGGAGGAGGAGCTAGCGGTGTGCGCTCCATTGCGGATGTTTATATAAATGGCTCCCTTGAGCTTTGAGCTGACGAGCTCCTGGACGACGCACCTGCGTGCCTGTGCGGCCACTGAGGCCCTTGACGGTTGCTTGGCGGCCCTCTCTTCCACCCCTAACTATTTTCTCTACTGAGGAGGAAGTTATCCCGAAACCCGAGCCATGTCTCGGGCGATATTTTATAACCCGGGACATGTATCGGGTCTAGAGATTATCTGTTGAACAAGTACTTATTTGCACCCACTGGGGTGAACCACTCAAGAACTTCATGTACCAGCTTCCCATGGGGCAACCCGGAGGAGGAGCTAGCGGTGTGCGCTCCATTGCGGATGTTTATATTGATACATTGCTGTTTCCACCTCATTCATGGCAATCCTTCAGAACCAATCACTCCATATTTTCCTTCGTTGATGTTCTCTGTAATATTCCGTATAAAAGTGTAGTTTTGCAACACTTCATAGAGACACATGTTCTCAAGATGATGACTTCTCTTTGGATAGTATGTGTCCAACATATTGGTTTTCAAAATATCTGTACTTTCAGGGTCATTTTCTGCTAAATATTCAATTTCTTGAACAGATTTCAGTACCCGATTTCGCATTCCTGCAAGACCTAGACTCACCCAAATGATTCTTCTACTTTTGGAATATAGACTTGCAGATGATAACCGATCTGAACATTCATATGCTCCAATTTCACGATGCGATAACATTTTCAAACTGAAACTGTATAATTTCTTACTTACACTCTTCTCGTGAGAAATCTCTTCCCACATTTCTTACAATTCAGTCTTTTCTGATTTAGTAATGTAAGACGTTACATATCGAGCAACAGCAATAGAATTGTCCGCAACATACTGAATATCCATGTTAGCGTTCCACATGGATAAAATAACTGGGTTGTAGTCATTTATGTATTTTGATTCTTCGCTTCTTCTTAAGTTGTAGGTGTTTTTCGGAGACTTTCTTGTGATGGTATGTTGTACAGCTGACTCTTCCTTTGGCTAATACAGGACGTGGAAATCCAAAACGACATTTGGTATAGAACTTATCCTTTGACTTGTACTTTCGTTGACAGTATTTTCCACACCTTTGGTTTTGAAATCGTGAGACTTGTTCTTTTAAGTTTTTGTCTTTTCTGCTATTTGGTACAGCATATGTAGCATAATCTTCAATGAAAGACAAAACACTTTCATCTGAATCTGTTCCAAATTTGGGGGCATCCTTGACCCATAACAACATATGTATGTGAGGAGCACCTCTTGCTTGATACTCCTTTCTCCAAAAGAAATCCACAACTTCTCCAAGAGGAGGATTCTTTTTATTGCAGATGAAAGACATCATAGCTTCAAATCTATGATTGAAATATCTGCATACATTGACAGGATCTAAAGAGCACAATTCTCCAGGTGTCTTGTATTCAATATTATTTATATTGGAATTTGCCTCTCGAAGAAATTCAAGTAAATCATCCCAAGCATACTCAGCACAGCTTAGTGTAACAAACCATGTTGGAGTACCCAAGTTCCGTAGCATGCATTTCAGTTCTCCATGTCGACGGTACCAATATTCATTAGTCCCATGCTGACATGCCATCAGATTAATCAACTGAGATTCTAAATGATCATCTCTCTGATGCACTTTATCCATAAAATCCTTTGCAGTTACATTTTGCAGATGCATTCCAGTTTTTAAAATGTGATTTACTGCATATGAAAGTCCAGGCAAGTCACTTTCAAACAGAAGATGAAACATATTAGGGATACATTGTCGAAATCTTGGATCTTCTGTATATAATCTTGTTGTCCGATATTCAGATGCAGGAATCTGCACAGGACGTTCATCATATCGTCCACCTTTTCCTGTTGGAAACAACTGCGGGAAACAACGAGCTTCCAAACTCTCTTCCCATACTCTCATGGGACTTCCTGTTGCTTTTTTCATTTGAAACAACTCAATTGTATTCCTCATCACCTCCCTCTTTGGAATGAAGTGGATGTACACTGTAATGTTCATAGATCTCTTCACATCTGGACATGTCCACTTTTTCAATTTGTCCACTTAATATTTCACTATCTTCTGATAAATCTATTTCTTCTTCTCCAACAAACACATTTCTATAGTACTCATTATTTTTTATCAGATACAATGATGCCTTTTGCACTTTTCTAACATCCACTAACTCTTGCCAGATTTTCTTATTCTTAGTAGGAACACCATTAACTAGAATGACTAGTGGCTCATTTTCTGCATGATCTACACCAATAGTTTCAACATTTTTCCTTAAATCTAATGGTAAATACACAACTCTTCCTTTCAATCCTCTTTGCAACTCTGATGGAGGTAATTTACTTGTTTTGGGCTCCATACGAACAATAGCCTGAAATGGGTGAACACATTGTATCAGAATAGACTCATACGTATTTAAATCTATCAGCTCTGGAGGAATAGCAACCAACTCTAGATTATTATGAACAGCTCTAGCAGGCATTTTCTTCTCATCTAATTTATTATAACAATATTTGCAAATACGCTGCTCACATCCCAAATCAAAACAATCCTCTACCAACAAATAAGTTGCATATTCCATCCACTTATCATTATCTTCTATTTCACTTTTTAAATACAGATTGACACCCCTAGTCTGATTTTTATAGTGACTTCGCCGACAACAAATACAAGAAACATTTGGTCTTTCACCTGAAATTACCTTAAACTTTGTAATTTCATCCTCAAATTTTTCTGTAATTACAGGTTCTACATTGTCTTCAACATTTTGTTCTACTAATCTGTCAGTTTCTTCACTCTCTTGCTGAGGCCCAAAGTAACAAAACTCAATATCCTCACAGACCTGCTTCACATCTGAAACTGACCCACGCAAAAGAGCACTGTTCAACTCACTTAACTTTAGTGCTGGACTTTTTGCATAATACAACCTTCTCACTAACTTCCGCATTTGAGTATGATGTACTGCCAGCATTCTGAAATGGTGAAAAACACTTTCACAAACTTTCCTAGAAAGACAAGCCAGAGAATGACCTTGCAAACCAGTATGTTTTCTCACTCTGCAAGGGTCTAGTCCTTGCAACAGCTTAATCTTTTGTTTTACACTTTTTTTAGTATAGACTCGTAAAAAACAACATAATTTTTCAATAGATTCCTGTCGTACACTACAAACACTACTGCAATCCCAAGTGTACACAGGGTTTTTAGCATGTCTCCCTAAAACTTCATCAGCAATCACTTCTTCTGCATTTCTTTCAACCATTTTCTCTTTCTCCATTGGACAACCATAACTAACCTCATAACCTCTACCACTAGTGTCAACTGCACACAATAATTTTTCACTTAGTGAATAACTCTCTTCATTAAAAAAAGGCTCTGAACTAGAACTGTGTTTCCATTCTCCCAAAAAAAATCACAATTTGTTTTTAATTAATAACTCTTTTCCTCCTACTTTTGGCCTTCATTACATATATTGATTTATCTAGTGATCAAATTCTGTTTAACACTAAAATAAACAGTTTCCTTTTTACTTCAAATGCCTTTTCCACAATACTTTCAATATGCTTCTTCTTTTTATAAAATAAAGCTCTCTTTTTATATTTCTTTACATCTTTCAGCAAATTATGCACTACTCTCTTGTAAAATATTTTTTTGCGTAATTCCTTATACTGATTTTGTCTTCTTTTACCATACTTTATCTCCTTTGACTGAAAATTTGCTTTTTTACTTTTCCTCTTATTTTGATTTTTTTTCTTACTTAAAAAATTATTTGAAGTTGCAGCATTCTCTACATTCTGTTTGCTCCTAGAAACATTTTTAATAAATTGCTTCGTGATCTTACCAGAAGATTTTTTCCTTTTAGCCACATTATCTTTTTCATTCAATACTTGTGGTTGATGTTTCTTCAAATAATCCTCCTGTCTCTGTTCTTTTCTTTTTCTTTTTTTTTCTGGCATACTTTCTCGATTTTAACGTTGAAAAACAGTATCTGCAAAAAAGAGTCACAAATAAATGTATATTAATAACTTTCAAATTTACAATATTCCATTACTGTACAAACACATTTTATATAAAAACAGACTAAAAAACTATAGCCCTGAAACACAAGTGTGACGATGATTAAAACACTACATACATAATGCATACTACTTTGAAGCAGTTCATGCCCTAAAGCCTACCTCACTAAAAGACTTCATGCTAACTAAAAAAGAGACACACTGGGTGAGTAACAGGGTGTTTGCTAGAAGTGTATGAATACTAACTGGGGAATTGAAGCTGCGAAAGACAACTGTGTAGCTCATTAGAGAACTGAATGCATACTGGATAGGCATTTAAAGCAGTCCATGTGCTAAGGCCCGGCTCACTGCATGAGTACTTGGGTACTGACTGAATGATTAGACTACAGCAAGGAGACTGCCTGGATACATTTATAACTGGTAGACTTTTCGCACAGGGAATGAATTAGTACTTGGTACTAAAAAGGTCACTAAAAGACTGCAAAGGGAGTGACAAGATGTTTGCTGGACTATATGGATATTGACTAGGGAATTGAAAGTATAAAAGACAAATCTCTAGGTGGTTAAAAGACTGCATGCATAGTGCATAGGGGTTTGAAGCAGTCCATGTGCTAAGTCCTGGCTCAGTGCATGAATACTTAGACAGTAACTGAATCATTAGAGTACTGGAAAGAGAGTGTCTTGGTGAATTTATAAATGTTTGGGTTTTGGCACAGTGAATGAATTACTACATGGTGCTGAATGGGTCGCTAGAAGACTACAAAGAGAGTGATAGGGTGTTTCCTGGAAGTGTATGGAAACTGTCTAAAAAATTGAAGGTGAGAAAAACCACTGTGTAGGTGGTTAGAGAACTACATGCATACTGCATGGAAATTTGAAACAGTCTATTTGGTAATGAATGGTTCACAACATAAGTACTTAGAAACTGACTAAATCATCAGACTACTTCTAGGACAGTGCCTGGGTAAAAATATTACATTTTCAGTTCTGGGGCAGTAAAGACAATACTACATGGTACTGTACTTTAGTGTCATAGCATGACTCATTTTATCAACGCATAAGCAAAGACTGGCTTCTAATGCTACTAAAACTTGACAACATGACAGGTTTCAAAACAGTTTTCTGTCAGCAAATGCATGATGTTACCAAACGTTTCTCTGACAGTGGTTCCCAAATGCACACAGACTCACAGTGTGATTCTAGACAAGCACCACTATCCCTAGGAGTTTACCAAAACTCATTCACTACAGTGGAAGAGGTAAGGGAACTGCACACAATCTACATATTTCACGACTACACTTTAGTGTCAATGCCTGACTCATTTAATCAACACATAAGCAAAGACTGGATTGTAATACTACTAAAACTTGACAACATGACAGGTTTCAAAACAGTTATCTGTCAGCAAATGCACGATGTTACCAAACGCTTCTCTGACAGTGGTTCCCAAATGCACACAGACTCACAGTGTGATTCTAGACAAGCACCACTATCCCTAGGAGTTTACCAAAACTCATTCACTACAGTGGAAGAGGTAAGGGAACTGCACACAATCTACATATTTCACGACTACACTTTAGTGTCAATGCCTGACTCATTTAAACAACACATAAGCAAAGACTGGCTTGTAACACTACTAAAACTTGACAACATGACAGGTTTCAAAACAGTTATCTGTCAGCAAATGCACGATGTTACCAAACGCTTCTCTGACAGTGGTTCCCAAATGCACACAGACTCACAGTGTGATTCTAGACAAGCACCACTATCCCTAGGAGTTTACCAAAACTCATTCATTACAGTGGAAGTGATAAGGGAACTGCACACAATCTACATATTTCACGACTACACTTTAGTGTCAATGCCTGACTCATTTATTCAACACATAAGCAAAGACTGGCTTCTAATGCTACTAAAACTTGACAACATGACAGGTTTCAAAACAGTTTTCTATCAGCAAATGCACGATGTTACCAAAAGCTTCTCTGACAGTGGTTCCCAAATTCACACAGACTCACAGTGTGATTCTAGACAAGCACCACTATCCCTAGGAGTTTACCAAAACTCATTCACTACAGTGGGAGAGGTAAGGGAACTGCACACAATCTACATATTTCACGACTACCCTTTAGTGTCAATGCCTGACTCATTTAATCAACACATAAGCAAAGACTGGCTTCTAATGCTACTAAAACTTGACAACGTGACAGGTTTCAAAACAGTTTTCTGTCAGCAAATGCACAATGTTACCAAACGCTTCTCCTACAGTGGTTCCCAAATGCACACAGACTCACAGTGTGATTCTAGACAAGCACCACTATCCCTAGGAGTTTACCAAAACTCATTCACTACAGTGGAAGAGGTAAGAGAACTGCACACAATCTACATATTTCATGACTACACTTTAGTGTCAATGCCTGAGTCATTTAGTCAACACATAAGCAAAGACTGGCTTCTAATGCTACTAAAACTTGACAACATGACAGGTTTCAAAACAGTTTTCTATCAGCAAATGCACGATGTTACCAAACGCTTTTCTAACAGTGGTTCCCAAATGCACACAGACTCACAGTGTGATTCTAGACAAGCACCACTATCCCTAGGAGTTTACCAAAACTCATTCACTACAGTGGAAGAGGTAAGTGAACTGCACACAATCTACATATTTCACGACTGCACTGTAGTGTCAATGCCTGACTCATTTAATCAACACATAAGCAAAGACTAGCTTCTAATGCTACTAAAACTTGACAACATGACAGGTTTCAAAACAGTTTTCTATCAGCAAATGCACGATGTTACCAAAAGCTTCTCTGACAGTGGTTCCCAAATTCACACAGACTCACAGTGTGATTCTAGACAAGCACCACTATCCCTAGGAGTTTACCAAAACTCATTCACTACAGTGGGAGAGGTAAGGGAACTGCACACAATCTACATATTTCACGACTACCCTTTAGTGTCAATGCCTGACTCATTTAATCAACACATAAGCAAAGACTGGCTTCTAATGCTACTAAAACTTGACAACGTGACAGGTTTCAAAACAGTTTTCTGTCAGCAAATGCACAATGTTACCAAACGCTTCTCCTACAGTGGTTCCCAAATGCACACAGACTCACAGTGTGATTCTAGACAAGCACCACTATCCCTAGGAGTTTACCAAAACTCATTCACTACAGTGGAAGAGGTAAGAGAACTGCACACAATCTACATATTTCATGACTACACTTTAGTGTCAATGCCTGAGTCATTTAGTCAACACATAAGCAAAGACTGGCTTCTAATGCTACTAAAACTTGACAACATGACAGGTTTCAAAACAGTTTTCTATCAGCAAATGCACGATGTTACCAAACGCTTTTCTAACAGTGGTTCCCAAATGCACACAGACTCACAGTGTGATTCTAGACAAGCACCACTATCCCTAGGAGTTTACCAAAACTCATTCACTACAGTGGAAGAGGTAAGTGAACTGCACACAATCTACATATTTCACGACTGCACTGTAGTGTCAATGCCTGACTCATTTAATCAACACATAAGCAAAGACTAGCTTCTAATGCTACTAAAACTTGACAACATGACAAGTTTTAAAACAGTTTTCTGTCAGTAAATAAACAATGTTACCAAATGCTTCTCTCACAATCCTTACCCAAATGCAAACAGACTCACAGTGTGATTTTAGACAATCAACACTATCCTAGGACTTTACCAAAACTCATTCACTACTGTGGAAGGGGACTGCACACAATCTACATATTTAAGTACAGAACATCAGTGTCAAGACATGACTCATTTAATCAACATATAAGCAAAGACTGGCTTCTAATGCTACTAAAACTTCACAACATGACAGATTTCAAAACAGTTTTCTGTCAGCAAAAGCACGATGTTACCAAACGCTTCTCTGACAGTGGTTCCCAAATGTACACAGACTCCCAGTGTGATTCTAGACAAGCACCAGCATTCCTAGGAGTTTACCAAAACTCATTCACCACACTGGAAGTGGTAAGGGAACTGCACACAATCTACATATTTCACGACTACACTTTACTGTCAATACCTAACTCATTTAATGAAAGCATAAGCCATAACTGTGTTCTAATGCTACTAAAACTTGACAACATGACAGGTTTCAAAACAGTTATCTGTCAGCAAATGCACAATGTTACCAAACGCTTCTCCACAGTGGTTCCCAAATGCACACAGGCTCTCTGTGTGATTCTAGACAAACAACACTATCCCTTACACTATACCAAAACACATTTCATCATCTACAAGGAGTACTACATTTTACTGCAGAAACATAACTCATTTCACAAATTCAAAGTGGTTTCTAAATCTACCAAAATATAAGAACTGCATAGTTATCTGTCTACAAACACATTAAAAAACACAAATCCTTATCACAAAATGGTTTCTACATGCACACACACTGTCAATAAGATTGTAGAGAAAAAAAATACTCCCTACACTTGAGCAGAAAAAATACATTAGTCTGATCAAAATAAAAATAGTCTACATACATCCCCTCACAATTAAATAACTCACCTTGCAAGATGTTTTGTAGATTAAGAAGTATATCGGTCACACACCAGATATCAGTCACACACCAGATTTTCTTATACAGAATCTCTGCACTGTGCACCTGTCAGCAAAACCAAAGAATGGAAAAGTTTCCCTCTCATTTTCCACACAAATACATGTAAACATCAAATCACATTCCTTCCCACATAAATTCAAAAGCAAACACACATTTCTATTGGTTAAACATTTCAACCCTTTCCAAATGACATAAACTTCAACCCTTCCCCCAATCTGCCTTCTGCCCGTTACCATAGAAACAGGTCATGGAACACTGTACTGAGCACACAGGTCACAAGTTCAGCACACACAATGTTGCTTATCAAAACAGCAAGTGTGCTTGACTTCTCAACATATCAGCTTATCATATATAATGTTCCTTCCAATCTGTTTTTGTTAACCAATAAGAATAAAGCATTTAAAAAACAGAAATATGTACCCTACCTTTTTGTGTAGAAGGTTGTCAAACAACCAATGATTTCTTGTCTTTTTTCAAAATTGCATCTTAGCCACCATTTTAGAAACATCTTAGTTTCCAAACTGCCATTTCATTTACAGAGACCATCTGAGTGCATCCAGACCTCCTTACAAGATGCTTACAGTGTGGATTGTGGGACACAGCTACATTTTCTGGAGCCGAAGGTATGCAGAAAACAAAGGCATTCACAAAGACCTAGGTTTGTCAAATGTAGACATTAAATGGATTGGACAGAGAGGGTTAAAGTGGCACCAATTGATGCCATTGGTGAAATCCTTCATGCAAATCCAACACCCTGACCTCATAATAGTGCACTGTGGTGGCAATGACCTAGGCACTTTGACTAGGGTAGGTCTGGAAATGCTCATGAAGGACACCTTTGCACAACTGATTTCACTTTTCCCTAAAACTGCCTTTGTGTATTCTAACATATGCCAAAGGCAGAAATGGAACTGGTCCGATCATTTTTGTTCACAGATTGAGAAAGCTAGGAAACATGTGAATAAATCTGATTCTGCTTTTCTCCGAGACTACAAAATGAGGTCCATTTACAATAACAATCTGCGCTTTCATATGCAAGAGATGTATAGGAGAGATGGAGTACACTTTACTGATGAAGGAAACAGAGTCTTCCTCAACAACTTTAGACTCTGTATAGGTACTTACTTATAAGTACCAAAAACTCTCAATTAACACAACGGCTCTTTTTAGAGGCACTCAAGAACAAAACACTTAAGCTTAATCTGTATCTGCCAACAATTTCATTTTTGTTCCCTTGGATCCGCGAACCCACCGCGAGAGGATCCGTGCATCCAACGCGATAGGTTGCGCGCACCGTGCGCGCATTTTGCCGCTTTTTTTTTTTAAAAGGGGGGCCCCAGGGGGTCCTTCTGGGACCCCCTAGCACCTCTAGAGGGTCAGAGTATTTCCACTCTGCCCCCTTCATATGTTTTACGCACTAATTCCCCTTGCTTCTTCAGCCTCGCTTCTACCGAGGCAGAAAATGGCCGCCAACAGTTCCTGGTTTCGAATGTAGAGGGACGCTCGACAGCCAATTAGCATTCAGCGCATGATCGGGAGGGTGCGCGCTCCGTTCGGGGAGGGTGCGCTTACGGTGCGGGTACGGTCCGCGGATCCTCCGCGGCCATAGATATCACTAACTTTTTTACCCTAATTTTCTCAGGAACTACTGAACAGATTCACACCAAATATACAAAAGGCACGAGTCTGAACTGAGGACTACCTCTTTGCCAAATTTGGTGTCATTCCGTTCAGCGGTTCGGGCAATAGCTGCAACAACAGATCCTATGGGAAATTGCATGGGGAAAACGTGTTTTGGGACCCTCCTTTTTTCTCGGCCCCCGCTTCACGGATCACCGCAAAACTTTCAGGGTAGGAGCGAGGCGGAGCTGGCCAAAAGTTTGCAGAATTTCGCAAAGATTCATCAATCGGCGCCAAAGATATTCCCAATAGAATGTTACGGATTTCCTATGGAAAATAGGTCCTAACTATAACTATCTACTGGCGACCGCCAGTAGATAATATGTATGTATATATATATATACATACATGTATATTTATTTGTATATATATATATATATAGTTTAAAATAGCAAATCTTGAATATTTTAATATATAATATTTATATAATTTAAATGAACTAAAAGTAAATAACATTTAAAACTCTATGTATAAATATATACATATATAAACACACACATATATGTGTGTGTGTGTATATATATATATACATATACATAATGTAACGCTATTATAAAAAATATATATTGTACATTATATTACATTTTTTGAGTTATTACTACAAAAAGCGTTTAGTGTATGTGAGGAATTCTGGGGATTTCCTCAGTAAGATTGTTGACGGGTTCCTCCTAATGAGTTTGGATGTCAACAGCCTCTAAACGCGCATTCCACATGAGCAAGGTTTAAAAGCCTGCTGACATTTCCTGCAAGCCCGGTTCCACAATAAGATGTTACTGGATATGATCCAATATTGTTTAACCCATACATGTATTTATTTTTTATGGCAAGTTGCATCATCAGACCCAAGGCATTGCGATGGGGACCTGTTTCAGCACCAGTTAAGCCTGTTAGTATTTTGGCTGGTGGGAGGAATAGGTAGTGCATGACGTCTACTTATTTAATGACCACGCAGTACTTTGGGTACGTTACATCAATGGTATATTTGTCATATGGAGTGACATTTCAGAACAGACAGAGGAGTTTGTAAAGATTCTCAATAACAACTCGCTGAATCTTACATTCATGCATGAAAATGAGAAAAAATCATTAATCTTTTTAGATCTGCGAATCAGTGTGGCCAACGGTAGACTGGTTACAGAATTGTTTCGGGAAGACACATCGGGCAACAGTCTGCTTCATACACATAGTCATCATCCACACAATCTAATCTGTAGCATCCCTTATATGCTGAGTTGTTAATTGCCACCTGAAGCACAAAGGCACCTCTAGTGAGGAAAATGCTTAAAAAGAACAAGCATGTCCTTCAGATCAATGAGGTCCTAGCCACACATATGGACCATCCTCCCAGCATTACATTTAAGAGATGCAAATCATTAAATATGCTGTGCTAGAACAAGGTGACTTCAGTTCAACCCAGATGCAGCACTCCCACTAAAGATTTCTACAAATGCACTAAGTGCAAAGCATGTAGATTTAGTAAAAACATGAAAGAAGTAGTATTCCCCGAACCCGTCATGCCCTTTACTATACAAAAACATCTGACATGTAATAAGTATTACTGTATATGCTGCCTAAGATGTATGTGTAACAATTACTGCATTGGCAGTACAGTACACAAAGCAAAGAAACATGTACTGGAACATATAAAAGCCATCACCAATGTTGACAGGCAATACCACGTGAGACGTAATTACCAGCAACACCATGCTGGAGACATCACTTAAACTGCAGATGGTGGTTCGGGAAACTGCGACGGCCAATATCAGAAGTGGAGACAGGGTGCAGAAATTGTGATTTATCATCCAGTTCAATACCATGACACCTATGGGGCTTAATTCCGATACAGAATTGGCTGTGCACCTGGGGTAGATAATCTTGTTATTGCATTCTGTTGTTTCTTAAACCACCCAGATTGGTTTAAGCTAAAGATCCATCGCATATGTATGAAATGTAGCCCAGCAATATGCAATGTCAATCAGGTACACTTTGTATCATGAAGGAAGTGGCAGCACTTCGGTTTTAATTGTTTCTTTTTTTTTATTATTTCAATAGAATTTTTATTAATATTTTGTCACATACCAAAGACATTTAACATAAAAACACAAAACATAGCATCTACATAAAACATAAAAACGTGCACTTGCATCGCTTGTTGTTACAGGACAGCCCACGCTGGCTGTGTTAGTTATGGTACAGTTTGACTGTTTTTGGCTGCCCCCCACCCACTGCCCTCGTATGGGTCATAGAAAACACAGAGAGGGACAAGGAAAAGGGAAGGAAACCGGAGCAGAGAGAGAGAGGAGGTATCTCATGAAGGGAGAGATGGGCTGCTATTTCTGACCAAAGAGGGTTGCTATCCCGGTCGTTAAGCTAGGCCTTTTCAGGGCGGGTCATAGGGGTCTAGGTATTTGTCCAGAGATGCCCACATTTTTCTCCTGGGCTGTCTCCACGGTGAGTCTCGTAGGGCCACTGTATCTGCTCTTCTGAGGTGCGTCACCCAATTGAGCCATCCCTTGAACGTTGCCTTGGAGGTGTCTTTCCATTTATTGAGAACCATTTTAACACCTGCTGTTATTAGGAGATCGAGTATGTCTCTGTCCTGCTGTGAGTTTATATCTGTCCTAACAAAGGCTGGCAAACTCTGTTTTGAGAGAGCAGCCTAGCATGTTGTTTAGAAAGGCGAAGATCTTCTCCCAGTTAGATTTGACTTTGGGACAGTAATATATGAGATGGGCCAGATCCCCCCTTCCTTTATTACAATTCCAGCACTGGTCATTGGTGTTCAGTCCCAGGGTCGCCGGGCGCACTGGTGTCCAGTATATTCTGTGTAGTGTCCAGAACTTTGTCTGTGCTAGTACTGGAGATATCTTACATTGCGTGGGGGAGGACCATAGCAACTGTGTCTCGTTTTCGCTAAGTGAGTCCCCAAGTTGGGCTTCCTAGTATTTGCGTGTCTTTTCATTAAGTTTGGTTGAGCTGGGCTGTGGGAGTCTATAGAAGTGTGATACCTGGTGGCCTAATTTATTGAGGTTGGTCATATATTGGATGATTGTTGGCTTGGTATTGGAGAGTTTCGCTTTGGTCAGTGCTGTTTTGATTTGTAGGAATTTATATAATTCTATGTCTGGTAATTTATGTTTGATTTTTAGCAAATTGAAAGTGGTGGGATTCCCATTCCCTACAAGTTGTATCGGGTGTGAAATTCCTGTCCTTCCCCATGTATCCATAGAGAGCGGTTTTCCCCTGTATTTTATCTTATTATTTGCCCACAGAGATTCCCATCTTGAGTTTTTTATGCTGTGTTCCATCTTCTGGTCTACCTTCAGTAGGGCGTTTCTGGTGTTTTTGAGTATTGAGTTTACTGCTAGCATGAGTTTATTGGCTGTCAATAGGGCTAAGGGTTCAATGTTGTTAAGTATGGCTCTCTCCAGTTCCAGCCAAGCAGGTGTGTACTCCTGGTTGGGCAGGATCCAATAACTCCCTTGTTTTGTCAAAAAGGCCGTTTGGAAGGTTTTAAAATCCGCCATGTTTAACCCCCTCAGTTTTTTCTCCAATCTTAATTTTTTAAGGCTATTCCTTGCTTTCTTGTCCCGCCAGATGAAGTTATTCAGCATCTTATCTAGTTTGCAATGGAAGTCGTCAGTGAGTATTAGAGGCAGCATATTTGACAGGTAGTTGACCATTGGGGTGACCATCATTTTTACTGTCTCAATTCTTCCCCATCAAGTAATGAATTTAGGTGACCAGCCCTCCAACAATGTCTTAATCTTGTCCAGCATTAGTTTTTCATTGTGTTCCAGTGTGTTTTTAAGGTCATTTCCAAAATATATATACCCAGGTATTTTACAAAACTTGTTTGCCAGGCAAGGCCCGACTCCCCCAGTATGTCTTTTGTGGTGTGTATATTGAGTGGTTTGCATTCTGATTTGTCTTTGTTGAGTTTATAGCCGGAAAGGGTTGAGTACTTATCTATGGATTCCATGAGGGCCGTGATAGAGGATTTAGGGCTTTCTGTGACAACGAGAATGTCGTCTGCGTATGCGGCCAGTATGATTGTGACCTTATTGATGGTGACCCCTTTCATCTCTTCATTTGCCTCGATGTCGTTAATCAGAGGCTCTAGAGCTAATAGGAACAGCGAGGGAGACAGGGGGTACCCCTGTCTTGTCCCTCGCTGCAGAGTGAAGGGCTCCGAGACCGCCCCATTGACTACGATACGGGCTGTGGGCTTTTCGTATAGTGCCATTACTTTATGCGTGAAAGAGTTTCCCAGGTTGAAGGTCCGCATGCACTGTTCTAGGAAGTGCCATGATACCCTATCGAAAGCCTTTTCCGCGTCTAGTGTAACGGTCACCACTGGTTTGTCAGACTTGGCAGCTCTATCCAGGATATGGAATAGGAGTCTGGTGTTATCATCTGACATGCGTGTCTTGAGGAAGCCAACTTGTGTGTTACTTATAAGTTGTGGTAGTACCTTATTAAGCCTTGCTGCCAGAATCTTTGCGTATATCTTGCAATCAACGTTAATCAGCGAGATAGGCCTATAATTTTGGGGTAGCTGGGTGTTTTTACCTTCCTTGGGATAACTATAATATTGGCTTTGGTCCATCTGGCCGGGGTGCCTTGTTAACTTTAAGGGACTTTACTGCCATCTCAATTTCAGCTGAGCTTATCTCCTTTCCTAGGGAGTGTGCTTCATCAGATGATATCTTTGGGAGGTTTAGTCTGTTTAGGTACTCGGAGTAGCCATCCTCGTCCAGTGTTTGGCCTTTTTTATAGACTTCTTGATTAAATTCACTAAATGTTCGCAGTATTTCTTTATGTCTTGTGTGTGTGATAGTTTGTGAGTCCATGATTGATGAAATGGTACGCTGTCTTTGCTTATGTTTTAAGTAAGAGGCCAGGAGCTTCCCCTCTTAGTTAGCCTTGCATAGGTTTATTGCCTTGAATTTGTTTATCCACATACCCGCTCTTTCACTCAGAATCCTGTTGAATTCGTATTTCTTCTTTGTGAGTTCTGTAAGTGCGCCTGTGTTCTTTGAGTCTGAGATATGAGTTGCCTCTAATCTTTGGATATCCAGCTATAGTTGTCCCAAACGTGCCTTCGCGTTCCTGTTCATCTTGCCTTTAATATCCATAATTGTCCCCCTAATTGTGGCTTTTAATGCGTCCCACATGGTTTTAGGGTCTGTGTCTGCAGTGTCATTAAAGGTAATGTACTCCTTAATGGCCTCCTCTATTTTGATTCTGTTGCTCTGGTCTGACAAGACATCACTGTTGAATCTCCATCTTCTTGGATGATCCACATTGTGACGCCCGCATAGCAGTAGACTAATGCAGGAGTGGTCTGAGACAGTTCTCGTGGCTATGTCTGTGTATGAATTGTGTGGGTTTGAATAAAAAGTGTAATCTCTTGTGTCCGGGTGTTGTAGCCACCAAGGGCCCGATTCACAGAACTAACTTAAGACAAAATCCTAAACTTACTACTTTTGGTATTCACAGAAGTTAGGATTTTGTCTTAAGTTTGTCTTAAGACAAACTTAAGTCAGACTTAAGACAGACTTAAGACAGACTTAAGACAAACTTAAGACTGACTTAAGACTGACTTAAGACAAACTTAAGACTGACTTAAGACAGACTTAAGACAGACTTAAGTTAGGATTTTGTCTTAAGTTTGTCTTAAGTTTGTCTTAAGCCTGTCTTAAGTCTGTCTTAAGTTTGTCTTAAGTCTGTCTTAAGTCTGTCTTAAGTCTGTCTTAAGTCTGTCCTAAGTTTGTCTTAAGACAAACTTAAGACAAAATCCTAACTTCTGTGAATACCAAAAGTAGTAAGTTTAGGATTTTGTCTTAAGTTAGTTCTGTGAATCGGCCCCCAAGTGTCTTTAAGATTAAATCTGGTGCATACATTTTTTAGTACGTTGTGTGCACCTGGGGGTAGTGAGTGGCACTGTGATTGTCTGTCTATAGTGTAATCTAACGCCATATTGAAGTCACCTGCCATCACTGTTAAGTCATTTTGTGGGAGTGCCTCTAGCCTTTTAGAGATGCCCTCCCAGAAACCGGAGTCATCAGTGTTTGGCCCGTATATGTTGAGTACATGGATGATTTCTCCCCCTCTTTTCAAGTGCGTCAGCAGTGTTCTCCTCTCCTCATTGTTTTGCTGATCTTCTATATTTATTTTGGAGTTCTTTTTTATCAGCAGTGCTCACACCTTGTTTCTTTCCTACAGCCGGAGAGCAGGCCATCTGTCCAACCCATCTCGCCCTAATCCGCTCTGCATCGTCAAGGAATAGTCTGGTCTCTTGTAGGAGGACAATATCTGCTTTAGTTTTAGCTAGGTAATCAAGTATTTTTTTTCTTTTAACTGGGTGGTTTAGACCTTTAACGTTTAAGGAGACTATCTTTAGATTGGACGTTAGTGTTTTCGTATTGTCTGCCGCCATCATGATATGCTGGGTATTGGTTGTTTGACCCAAGTCATTTCCCCTTTCTGCTCAGTATTGCCCCACCTCTCTTCAGATTGGGTGTGTGCTAACTGTGTCGCATCCCAATGGTCCTTCATCCCTGCTCCCTCCCAAGACCTGCTGTCGATCCCTCCCATGGTTGCAAAAGTGTGGATGAAAAGGTTAAAGGAAGATAGGATACAGTGGGTAGAAACAGAACATGTGTGCCTGACAAACATTACTAACATGACGCAAAAAGCCCTAAAACCCACCCCAATCCCCTACCCCCCACCCCCCAGTTCCTTCATATGGAATTCTGGACGTGCAACAGCAAAGATCCAGCTCCGCTTCCCCTGGTACATTCTGGTTCTGTACGCCCGGACATCTATATAATTACCCTTCCCCGCCTAACATTTTCTGTATATCATGTCTAGCATTCTATATTCCCCTTATGAACCATACGGATGTACACTCATAGTTAAAACGTTCGTATTTATACATTTCTTGTAAAAATGTTCTTAAAAAGGATATTTTTGATTATAGTGTTCTAGTATCTGTCTTCTTAGTCTCGTCAGCTGCTTTGTTTTGTTAGTGTGCTTTGTTAAAGTCGCAAACCCGAAGACTTCAGATCCTCCGGATGGGGTGATTAAAGCACCAAGTTTCACGTTCATTTCTCGAGGTAGTATGGCCCTTCGAGGTAGATAATGTGAGGGTAGGGATCTGTCTGAGGTAGATCGTGTGTGTTAAAGTAGTCGCAGGGTCAGGTTTCAGAGAATGACCGCTTAGGCAGTTTTGAGAGTTCGTGTAGTAACTCATTCCACTCTTAGGTCTGGTGAGGCTCTCCTCTTGCACGTGCTTGCTTGAGAGAATTCCATTTCTTGCTCTGTGGGACCTTGTAAGTATCTTGTCAGTTCTTTTGGGTCTTCGAAAACCAGTGTGTTGTCAGTGATTCTGAATTTTGTAGGGCCTATGAATGAGAAGATGATGTTTTCCTTTCTTAAATTGTTTCGCTGTGCCAGCAAGCCTTTCCTTATGTCCACTGTGGGTTTGGAGTAGTCTTGAGTAAGGATTATTTTTTGGCCATTCCACTGTATATTCTGTTTTTTCCTGGCCACTGCGAAGATGGCTTCCGTGTGTTGTAGGCGGAGAGGCTTGCAAATAATGGGACGAGGGAATGACTTATTAGAGTTTTTGAAGGCTGGTACTCTGTAGGCCTTGTCTGGCTCGAAAGGAAGGTCAAACTTAATGTTAGTAATTTTAGGGATCATGTCTTGTAAAAAAGCGATGCATGACACACATTTCTCCTCCTCTCCTTCGGCGACCCCTAGTATTCTGATGTTCCCCCTTCTGTTGCGGTAGTCTAGTTCCGCTGTTTGTCTTCGGAGTATTGCAGTGGTTTTGGATAGTTCTAACAGAGTCTTGTTTGCCTTTTGTTCACCATCCTCTATACCCTCTGCTCTACTTCCGTTAGCCTGTTGTTCGCCGCATGGATGCCAGCTCTGACTGTGGCTAGTTCCAGATGTATAGCATCAGTCGTTTGTTTGGTCGATTTTGCTAGGTCGTGGACGTCCGCCATTTTTTTCAGTATCATGTCCAGCGTGGTGTTGATCTCATTCCTTTGTTTGATAGGGGAGTCAAGAGTGTCGCTCTTGTTCTTTTTTGGCTGTTGCGTAATTCTCCCTTCGGTGCCAGCCATGTCTGATATCCCTCTTCTCTCCTGATGTAGGCTGAGCCTTCCTCTCACCTTCCGTTCAATGGTTACTATCTCCAGCCCACCCCTTGATGGGAAATTTGGCGTCTCTTGTTGGTCTCCTCGCTTCTTATGGGGTTGTTGTGCTTTTTGGCGTTGTGCTGCTTAAGGTTTCTGACCTTGTAGATTGTGTGTGTTTACATCCGCCTCAAGACCTCCCTTGTTACCTGATTAGAGCCGCCTGGATAGCGTGTACTGGTCGTCATATTAGTTGTTCAATTAAACAGTAGTTGGTTATTAATCTACCTTACTCTGTGGTGGGCACAGAGGTGGCCGTGTCCGCTGCAGCTTGTATCTAATTCGGTTGTTTACTCCCTCGTTATGAACCCCCCTGAGTTATGTGCATCCTATCATGCTGTGGACCATCTTCTCCTTCTGGTTTCTCTTATTTGCTGGACTCTTGGGACCATGTGGCTTAGCCCCCCCTGCTTTGTTGGATCCACTCCTGTCCAATTCTTTTGTTGTACTTTTGCGCCTTTGTGCCAGGTACGAGTATCAGCGAGTAGGGATTTTGGAGTCTAAAACTCTCTGTATTTTGCGCAACCAAAAAAGGTGTATTTCGATTGTTGTAGCGCTATGCTAGGGTCGGCTGTGACGGCGCTTTTTTTTTTTCCAAAGACTCTCACTCTTTATGGCTGAAAAAAAGAGAGGTGGTATTCGCTTGCCATTTATTATTTTTTTCACCGTGCGGACCTCGTGTACTCGCCGTATATAAAACCGCTCTGTTCCTTTCCTAGCTGTAGTGGCGGCTTGCACTTAGCGCTTTCTTTCATTTTTGTGTTTTGCGGTTGTTTTCGAAGCTTTGGCTGCCTATAGCCTATCTTAGGTCTCCCCCTGCGCCTATAAAAGAGATCGCTTTTCAAGCTGAAACAGCACACTCCCTCCGCTGAATCATCCTCGTGGATTACTTTAATCCCCACAAGATTGGCTCTTTCTCGAACAAGTTTATCAGGTATTCCGATCAAAGATGGCGGCCCCCCTTCTGTGGGTTCAGTTTCGTTTTTGCAAGTGGCCGAATGTTCTTTCGTGGCCCAAGATGGCGGCCCCCTTCTGCGGTTTCAGTTTCGCTCCGCAAATATAATCTCCCCGCCTGAGTCTGTCGCTAACTGCTACCGATGTTGTGGTGTTTTCCATGGGAAGCCCCCAGCACTGACCTTGCGTTAGCTAGCTGCTGATCCTCCGGTGTATGTTTTAGGCACGATCAGCATCAGACCCGGCAGCGGTGGAGGGTCTCACTTGCAGGCACCATCTTGGGTTCTTCCTCTTTGCCCCGGGCGATCCTCTTCTTCGTATTTTCGAGTGGGATCGAGTGCCGGGCCACTTTCTTCCTTGCTATCTCGGACGGCTTTCGGTGTGCTTCCTTCCCTCAATGTTTGGCTTTAGCATGTTCTTTTGGTTGCTCGTGACCAGGTTTGGCGGAGCGTAGGATTCAGGCATCAAGTCCCATTGCCGTCCAAGCCACGCCCCCCGGATTTAATTGTTTCTAATGTGTTTATTTCAGATGGTTCAGACAGGAGAATTGCAACATAGCAACATGGAAACCAAGGTCTATGTAATTTGGTCGTGCATTCGCAAGAGCGTAATTATGCAGTATTCCAGCCCTCTTAGGCTTTATTCTTTTTCCTTTTTCTTTTCTTTTATTGAAATGTTTTTAATCCCTTCAGTTTTGTGATATATCTCTTAACATACTTGCTAACATATCTGCTACAGCTTGTGGCTTTTTTTAAGGCTTGTTGTATGAATAACATTATTATTTAAGTAAGGTTCTATATTGTTATAAATGTTCTGTTGGGGAGTGTGCTCTATTCTTAGCCATGGTTAGTAAGCCCTATTGGGCCCAATCATGGTAATCTATTTTTCCGTGACCCTATGGTCCCACATCATGCGAACATTGGAATTATACTTTTGACCAGCATGGTGCTATGGTACTCTTTAAACTTGCCTGGCATATGGGCCCATTATCATCCCTTTATTTGCCTAGGTACTGTTAAAAGTGACCAAGGCCCACCTATAGGTCCCGCGTGTTTCCTCAACACAGTCATTTACACAGCATTATCTTTATTTCTTAATATGCTGCAGTGCATTTGCTTAGTGTAACAAGCTCTTACTCTATTTGCATGTCGCATCGCTACATGCAGCATGCCGATTCCACATGTAAAATGTAAAATATTTGAGTGGCAGAACATATCATTGATATATTTTGCAGGAGAAAGCATACGCAATCGACTTTATTCACAATCGATATGAATGAGTGCTGCTCCATAACCGAAGAGTGCGTTACATTATTACATTTTGGTTTCGATTACATTTATTATATGGAAGACGCATTCCAATATGACGTACTTTGTAAACCTGAGTTGTATTGTCTTTTGTTTATTTTCACATGTATGCACCTTTAAGTTTTAAGTCCATCAATGCTGCTGGTAAAACTTGAAATCCTGTGAGCAAGGGAAAGTGTCCCGGAAACACACTGGGATGGTGACTTTCACCTTGATGACCGCATGGGCTTGTGGCTCCTGTTTGCAACAGTAGTGAAAGAGTAGGCTTCCGGTGGGGATACATTTAATATTCCCAGTCCAACCAGGCCAACAGTTGGAAAAATATTGGACTTAGGAGGGGTAAGTTTTACCATTTCACCTCCACTCTGTACAACAGTAGGAAAAGCGTTAGACTTCGGAGGGTAAAATTTACAATTCCCACTCCAGTCTGTGCAACAGTGGGGAAAGAGTTGGATTTCGAAGGGGTTAAATATACTATTCCTGGCCAGTCTGTGAAACAGTAGCGAAAGTGTTGGATTTCCGAGGGGTTACATTTACTATTCCCATGCTGGTCCGTTCAACAGTAGTGAAAACGCTGGATTTCAGATGGGAAAACTTTAGACTTTGGAAGGGTAAGATTTACTATGCCCACTCAAATCGGAGGGGTTACATTAACTATTCGTACTCCAATCTGTGCAACAGTAGGAAAGTACTTCACTTCAAACACAATACATATTTGAATAACCCTACTAATTTAGAACAAATATAAAGCTCTTTGTATGAACATTATTAATTAACCCCAAAAAATGATATATATAAAAAAGTAAAAAAGTAAAAAATATGCATGATTATTAAACAATATAATAATTAATTAGCAATTTTAAAAAATGGTTAAATATTTATTACTTAATTAACTTCCCACACTATATTGTAACAAACCTCACACCCCACACGTAAATTATAGCTACAGTAAATAAGTTTAACACAATTTACATAATTGATAATCAATTAACTAATTAATTTGCAATTAATAATTATTTGGTCATTAATTGTTACTCAATTAGTGTCCTACCCTATACCCCACAATCCTAACAACCCACAACTAAAATATAACTAAAATAAATCAATATTCCATATTGTGCATAATTACCAATTAAATAATTAATTATAAATAAATAATTGATAATTAATTATTACTTACATAACTTCCCACCAAATATCCCTACAAACCCAACAGCCCACCTCTAAAGTATAACTAATTTATAGGTTTTACACTATTGCGTAAAAAATAATAAATTAAATCATTAATAATAAATAATCAATGAATTCATTGTTAATTTATTATTACTCCATTAACTTCCCACCCTACTCCCTAACAAACCTAGCAACCCTCTACGACACTATAAATTACTATCAGCAATTAAATCAAACATTATAAATCACTTAAAATTTCACACTATATCTAAAAATATTATTAATAATTATGCAAACAATAATATCACATAAACTTGATATATGAACTAAAACACATAAAGATAACTAAAAGAAATATTTTTTACAACTATGGGCACGATTTCCGGCGGTTGGAGGCAAACCCGCGGGGGTATTCCGCTGCTCTTCCGAGGGGTTCAAGGAGCAGGGATGTTTAAAAACATCAATTTTACAATTGTAGCTTGTGCTGCGGGAATTTTGTGCCCACCACACAAGTTACAATTGTAAAATGGATGTATCAGACGGCCCATAGGGAGGTCGCATCCAAATTCTGCGGGCGAAACCTCTGACCTATGGTCCAGTGATTCATTCCCCAACAATGTCGTCCGACCAACATTGTAACAAGGCCCTATATTATTTAAAATTATATTAATAACAACAATATTCTTAACATTACTTACCAGAATTTTTTTTCTATTCTTGACAACAATATATCTGCATAACTATATTTTTGTTTTGCTCTAGTTTTTTCTTATATTTCTGTATCTTGATATTTGCAACTCACTATTTTGTCCAGATTCCCTCTATTCATCCCAGGCTACCTGAGGAATCCAAGGATCAGTTGGCTGACCTCTTATCTGAAGTAAAAATATACAACAAGCTCCAGGGGCTTCCCTGCAACTGCCCAGCTGACCTTCTGCAACTAGAGCCGCAACTGGACTTGCCTGAGCCCTGCTGTCCTCAACTAGAGTGACTACCTGTTCCCCATGAGGTGCCTTCCAAGGTCATGGACCCTTGGCTAGCACCACAGTGCGCTTCTCTTCAAGAAAAAAGAGACATCCTGAAGTTTTGGGTTCTTAACCTCGAACAGGAACATTTGTGCCAAGACGCAGCCCCCCGTGAAGAATGCCAACCCGAAGCTCCGGCGAACTCGACTGTACACAGTACAGCCACTGCCAGCGTCGACCAGCAATGCGAGAACTGCACTTCATGCAACAGCAACAGCCCTCAGTTAGCACCACTGCGAAACTCTCAACTGGCTCTTAGTGCTACAGCAACAACAGCCCGGCCTGCCCATCCTGCTCTTTACACTACAGCAATGACCATCCACTCTCCCTGCTCTTTGCGGCCTCCACACCGCGAGCAGAACTCTTTACACCAGACTATGAGGAGGTACATTTTTCAGCGAGACTGAGCTGGTCCCTGTATCATGGCCATGCTCCATCACATTTGGCCTGAACTTATGACTTTCCTGTGGTCTAGCACAGCAGATGATCACTAGTAGCGGTTTGTACTTTTGGGCACTGATTGGATTTTTGTTGTACTGGTTTTATTTTATTTATTAAAATGTAACCCATTTTTGTAAAATGTGTTTGGGATATTTCTTGTGTTGTGTTTTTGCTTTATTACTGTTTGTGGGCTGCATAAATATTTTACACAGTACATCAAGTTAATCCTGACTGCTATGTGCCAAGCTACCCTGACAAGGATTGTGGTTGTTGGCCGAGTGGGGCTTCCACCCTCCCACCCCTTACCAATAACCCAATTTCTTACACCAGTCTAGAATTCTTAATAAAGACCTTTAGTTAATAGAGAAATTAAAAGGAATACCTTCAGTAGCATGCTGGAGTTGGCTCGAAAAAATACCCTGGGCATGATTCTTAAAACCGTAGTACGTCTCTTGGTGCAGAGGTGTATGCCTATCTATATATCAAGATGTACTTTATCATTTTTGTCATCAAATTAAAGTTTTATGATGATGATCTTGCCGATATCGGGGCTTGTTTATCTGTACACAAACCTCTGAGATATATCACTAAGTTCAATTTGACGTTGAACATTTTTATTCATAAAAAGCACAGGCATTTTGTGCATATATTTATATTTTTTACCGTGATTTTTGTGAGACGCCTGTGCACTGTAACAAGTCTGTGTGCATTTGATTACAGACCTGTGAAATCTCATAAACATTTTTTCTTATGAATTACACTAGTACAACAAAAAACTCAGCATGCAGACAGATGTCATGTACACACAGATAATACAAGCAATGTTATTTACTTAATCTCTTGCCCATGCCATAAGATCTACATCGGTCAGACAACACAGAAGGTGAAATTGCGCATTGGCCAACACAGAAGCAGAGTGCGTTGTAAAACCCCAAATGCCCCCCTTGCACAAAGAAGATGACATTAAATGGACAGTGCTCAAATGCATCAAACAGCCGCCAAGAGGTGGTGACATTGCCAAAATCTTGAACAAAGAGGAACTCAGAATGATCATCCGCACTAACAGCATCAGGCAAGGCCTGAATCGCAGCGAGGATTGGACTAACCTCATCTGATACCAAAAACTCTCAAGCAAATGCCATTTCTCTTTCGCTTGACTTTTTAACATGCGTTTTTATTTTTACATCTCCTTGTATCACTATGCTCTTTTTTGTGTACCTCTATTTATAACCCTTATTACGTAATGTATACTTTTCCTTCACTGAACAATTGTGTGCTTAATTACATAAACGGCACGTTCCGGTACGTGCTGTGGGAGCTGTTCATTTTTCTCTCACTATCCTATTGCAGTCTTGTTGGCTACTTTTTCCTACTCTTGTTTCTCAAATTGTCCTGTTTAAAAACCGCCTTGCTCGTTGTTATTCCAACTCTGTAATTGTAATTGAACTGGTCATCATACGTAATTATGCGTTTCTGTGAATTGTACAAAATTATTGAGCCTTGCTCCCTACGACACTACTAGTCTAATTATAGCATAAGTAGGTTGCAGAAACATCCTTCCCTTCTTTGTGACCCACACTCTCGAATTGTCCTTTTTAGAATTGCTTGGTCAGTTCCTTTATATGATCTTCTCTATCCTTTCTGTATACTTCCAAAGTCTATCTTCTCTTTCCACTTTTCTTCTCCCAAGATGGCGCTGCTCCTACTCGCTCTAGTCCCCAATTCCTCAGTATTTATCCACGCCCAACGCGCCTTCACTCCGTCACTCGGTTCACCGTAACCTAGGACCTGGCTGGATCCCGGTAAGCGCTACTCACTACCTTTTCTTTTCGTGTCCCTCGTTCACATACCACCACCGTACTTATACCGTGCCCTTCCTCCGTAGTGCATTGCCACGCCGCCTCAACTTTTTGAAGCATCGCTTGGACCATTAACTGTTGGATATCTCCTCCACCAATCTAGGTAAACTGGCTCCCCTTTAGCCTGTTTTCATCACCACACTCACTGTCCACTCACTTAACGCGACAATTTTTTCCGTTATAGTGAACCTTCACTCAACCTGGCTAACCTTGTTGCCCTTGGCTCCGGCCGGATCGTGCATTCGCCTTCAGCTTAAACTAGGTAAATTGGTTTACCCCTCCGCCGATGGTCACCATTACACTCACCATCCACTCACCTAATGCGGTACTTTTCTCCTCTCCAGTGTACTTTCACTGTACCTGACTACCGCTGTTGCCCTGGGCATTGTACGGCTCGTGTATTCTCACGACTCCAGGTGAGAACACTTCCCCACTCCTCATTGAAGTCACGCGCTCTTCACATCCACCCCATAAACTCCGCACGTCATTCGTCCACTCCGTGACAGTTTGCTCTACAGCGTCATCACTACCACCCTGAAAAGTTTTTCTTCCATCACCGAGTGATGCCGCCCATCCATCTAGCATGGTTGCCTCCTCTCACGGCTCATCACGCACCTCGCTCCCTTCTGGTACACGTCAACTGCAAACGCATGCCTCCTTATCACGCGGTCTTTCTCCGCTCCAACTCTTCATCAGTCAGCCATCCACCTTGTATGTTTTTCTTCCCGGTTGCTCACCACGTATACGGCTTGGTTGCGCCCGCCACTTATCCATCAGTACTTGGCTCATGTACCCAACGCATGCCTACACACCAGCATGCCTCCATGGTACCACACCTGCATCAATTGCGCGATTAAATCTTGTTTAACTTGCCATGAGTGGACCGTCCTAATCGTCTCTTTCATTTTCTCCTCATTTTTTCCTCTGATCACCGCTTATTCTTCCCCCTCTCTACATCACCCCTGTTTGTTTTCCCACAGGCAATTTAGTTCACAATTAGGCATGTACACATTAATGTCCTGATGATGATCCTAGTACCCTCTTAACAGGATCGAAACGTCGTCGACCCCCTCTAAAAATAGCATGCACGTTAATCCATTGTGTTAAAAAAGTGCAGTTGCTGTTTTGAAAAAGCTTACAACATTGGATAATGTAAAAAGCTCCTATTGTCTTGCCTGAAATGCCTTTGTTTGTTTTGTAAATGTTATTGTTCTAATCGGATACAGGACTGTGTCCCACAAGTACTTTGTTTCAATATATGTGCATTTTATATTGGTAAATTAAATCGGTTGTCCAGCTGGACTTCCAGAATATAGTATCGATTCTGAACTATATTTATTTAATCCTTATCCTAACCATTTGAGGATCACTGTTGTTTGTACTGAACTATTACCCAAGGTCCTCAGTTACCTTTTTGGGTTCCCTTGTACCTTATAAATATGTACACACAGATAAGGCATTAACAATTGCTTCTGTAAAGTCTAAACAAATCCAGTTCTGTAAGCTTCATAAGAGGGTAGAGTGAAGTTTATAGTAGGTAAAAGGTAGTTTGAATATGGCTCCTACTTTGGCACAGAGGGAGCTTGAAGACAGCCATCTGGCATTAAAGGTGCGATGTAAGGGAGCTCCATTTATGATTATGTGATTTTTGTGACGTATCAGAAGATCCTCAGCGTAACATGCACTGTTCTGGAACTAAACAGCATTCACTGGACTTTGGTAAATTATTCATGTTGTTTGTTGCCTAAGTGAGTGAATTATATAGCACTTAGGGGTCGATTAGGATGGTGGTTGGGAAACCATTCCGACCGCCGTGGTAGCGGAAATTAACCGCGCCCATGCACCACGGTAAAAGCGGCGGTCATATTAGGATGAACCGTCAGAAAACTCTGACTGCGGCAGACGGATTCCACGAAAGACCGCCAGGAGCATGTGGAGCATGTGAAAATCTGTCCGCAGTGGTCGGATTTGCTGCGGAAAGACCCAAACCCTCCGCACGGCCAGCGGAATGACCGCGCATCATACTAGGATACCATTGCAGTGACAGCGGAATGATCCGCTGTTTCCGACCACCACAATTGCAACAATAGATGATGGGAGAGCCGGCGGAAGGGCTGTTGTATTCCCACCGGTCGCTCCGGACCAGTAATGGCGGTAGACAAAAAAACACCACAAGGCTACCAAGTGTGGCCATCAACCTGGCTCTGCCTCAAAAAACACCAAACAAACCCCAATGACACATCCCAATGGCAAATACAAAATACAAATCCCAGGTCAACCCACACAACACACCTGACAGGAATACTCCATTTTGACCCACCCACATAGCTGAGTAAAAAACAGCCCCTTCCCTGACCAGAATCCTTTGCACAACTCCACAACTGAAGGAACCAACCCCACAGCAGAAAGGAGAGCCAAAGCACCACACATCTCACAAGCACAACAACACACACACACCCCACACATCACCACCACCACCTTCACAACTGCACTTTCACACATTTGCACACCATGTCACAGAAGAAAATGCCCAAATTCACTAACAATGAGTTGTCAGTGATGGTAGATGAGGTAATCAGAGTAGAACCACATTTGTTTGGAAGCCTGGTCCAACAGACACCACAAGCCAAAAAAAAATGAAATGTGGGAAAGGATAGTCAACAAAGTCAATACAGTAGGGATCGTCCCCCGCTCCAAGAAGGAGATCAGGAAGCTGTGGAATGACCTCAAGAGCAAGGTGAAACAACAAGAACATTAAGCTGGCTCAGGTGACTGGCGGTGGCCCTCCCATTCCACAACCAACATTCACCGAATGGGAGGAGAAGGTGCTTGCCACACTGCATCCAGAGAGTCTCACAGGAATACCCAGGGGAGTGGAGGCTGGTAAGTACCAACAAATGTCTACCATTACACTGCTATATACTGTCTTGCACAACTACAAATTGGCACCTTCTAAGCACAAATTTATGCATGTGCACCACACTCTCCCCAAAATATGTCTCACAGATCCAGAATCCACTTCCTCTGATAAACCCCAAAGGTAGCTAGCAACATTACCATGGAGGCATGTGCACAGGCAGCCAGCACTACAACTCCCACCAGGCACCCCGGTCACAAAGCTGAGCAAGGTGTAACACACCAACCCACACCCACAACCATGTGGCAGCTATTGCATTGCTCTCTTAAAACTCACAGGTAGGTAGCCATCTAAACAGGGAAGGGTGTTTGTGGGTGGGAAGCCAGCACTACAACTCCCACCAGGCCACCTTGTCCCACAGCTGAGCAGGATGGAGCACTCCCGCCACCCACAGCCATGTGGCAGCTATTGCATTGCTCTCTTAGAACTCACAGGTCGGTAGCCATCTTAACAGGGATGGTTATTTGTGGGTAGGAAGCCAGCACTACAACTCCCACCAGGCCCCCTTGTCCCACAGCTCAGCAGGATGAAGCACTCCCCACACCTCTAACCATGTTGCAGCTATTGCATTGCTCTCGTCAAACTCACAGGTAGGTAGCCATCTTTTGCTCTCTCGCCCCACCCCTGAGCAGGATGGAACACTCCCCCATCCAAGAGCCATGTGTAACCTATTCCCTTCCTCTGCTCCACTTCACAGGGAGGTAGCCATCCTAACAGGGAGGGGGGTTGTGGGTGGGAAGCCTGCACTCCAACTCCCACCAGGCACCCTCTACCACAGCTGAGCAGGATGGAGCACTCCCCCATCCACAACCAAGTGTCAGCTATTGCATTGCTCACCTTCACCTAACAGGTAGGTAGCCATCTTAACCGGGAGGAGTCTGTGTGGGTGGGAAGCCTGCATTCCAACTCCCACCAGGCACCCTGTCCCAAAGCCCAGCAGGATGGAGCACTCCCCTAACCATGTGGCAACTATTGCATTGCTCTCTGCATACTCACAGGTAGGTAGCCATCTTTTGCTCTCTTGTTCCACCCCTGAGTAGGATGGAACACTCCCCCATCCAAAAGCCATGTGTAACCTATTCCCTTCCTCTGCTCCACTTCACAGGGAGGTAGCCATCCTAACAGTGGGTGGGAAGCCAGCACTACAACTCCCTCCAGGCCCCCTTGTACCACAGCTGAGCAGTATGGAACACTCCCCACACCCACAACCACGTGGCAGCAATTCACCTGAACTGTGTCCCAGAACAGGTAGGTAGACAGTGTATGCACCCTGCCATTCCTCTAAAAAAGCATTGTTCCATATGACCACACCAGCCCTCACATGTCATCCAACTTGGCATAGATCCAATAGGCACTTCCAGTGTGCAGACAGCTAAGCATATGTAACTGTCACAGAGATTGAAGTTTGAACCACAAAGTCACATGTTGAAGAAATTCAGGGCACAATCCTGCACAGCACTGAATGCCATGTGTAAGTGCCATGGGGGCAGAGCATCAAGGCCCATAGGAACACAAAACACACATGGTCAGTTGGTAAAAGAAAGTAAAGTGATATGACAAAGGTATGCATAAGATTACAATGACAAGTCCTTGCTCAGATGTAACGTCTTCCATGCAGAGTAAACAAAAAAAACACCTCACACAAAGTTGTTGTGCTGCTAGTCATTAGATGACGACATGTCCTTGTAATCCCACAATATGTGCGTGGAGCATGGTATCTATTGACATGTCACACCATGGACAAGTAATGTATGTACCTCAACATCATGTCATGATGCTCATTACCGTGAAGCCAAACAAAGTAATATCAATGTTAACTGTGTGGTGTATCACATGTAACATCAAAACATCTAACACCAAGCTTGTGGAGTGCACTTCAATGACCATTTCACCTCTGTCCAACAGGAGATCATCAATTGACTGCAGCAGAAGAGAACACCGACCTGCAGAGCCAGTCCCATCCCCTCCCGGAACATGGACCCTCGAATGCAGACTCCCTCAGTTTCTCGGATGCAGAGAATGAACCTGGCCCATCAGGACTGCCAGGGCGCACCATGTCTTCGGTCCCCACTGTCCCCACCACCTCCACCTCAGCAACAACAACCGCGCTCACCCCTGCTGCAAAGACCTGTGTGGCCTCAACCACCAGTGCTGTCTGCAACACTCTCCCACCTCAGAGGATACCAACACCATCCAACAATCCGAGGAGGGCAGGGAGAGTCTGCGGGTGCATAGAGTGGCAACACCACAGGTCTGGGACAGCAGGGTAGGTGGGAGGGCAACTGGGGGACAAAATCGACAGGAAACTGGTGCCGAAGCCCAGGCCAACATCGCCTGAGTCCTTGGAGCATATGAACAAACCCAGGGACACATGGGCCAGGTTCTGGAAGAAGTGAGTGAGCTCCGCCTGCTGCTGAGGTCCATGGACACGCGTATGGGCCAAATCGTGGACCTCACGGGCCAGCTTCTGGGTGTTCTGAGGTACAGGGTGCACAGACATAATGTTGACTTTTTTATTTCGACCTACATGAATATCGAGTTTTAAATATCATAGGGACAGGATATCAACATCAAGAATATTGGTAACCAGAATATCGACCTGAAGGTAAGAAATATTGTTTTTGTTATTATCGAAGTTATTAATATCGATAGCAAAAATAATTATATGTTTTATTTTATTGTTATTTATAATTCATTTCTTGTTGATTTATTATTAATTCATTATTTAATTTAAAAAATATTTAATTGATAAGTATGTTATTTTAAACCCCTACTCTATCCAACACTTTCCCTACTGTTGCACTCTCTGGAGTTGGAATAGCAATTTTTACCCCTACACTCTCCAACACCTTCCCTACTGTTGCACTCACTGGAGTGGGAATAGTAATTTTTACCCCTACGGTCTCCAAAACTTGCCCTACTGTTGCACTCACTGGACTGGGAATAGTAATTTTTACCCCTACGCTATCCAACACCTTCCCTACGCTGTTTTTGTACTTACCATGATGTAGATAGGATGTCGATATTCTTGACTTCGATATTTTTGGCACAATATTTTTGTACCTCAATATTGTGGTAGTCAATATTTTGTCAGTGATTCGAGGGACAGACATGCTGCACAAAGGACAGCTCAACCTCCCTCCAGTGGCTGGCAGGATGTTACTCCCACCACCTCAGCTGCAGCCACAGATAGGGGTGAGCTGGAACAGGATGACTCCTCAGACACCGCTGAGCCCGCAGCAGAGGCCCCCCTGAAAAATGCCAAAGGGGCTGTCCGAGAAACCCTAGGGGAGGATCACGTGGCAAAGCACCAGCTACACGCAAGTAAAAGACCAGCCATGTTGGCACCTCTCTTCACCTTGACATTGACTTTTTTGACTTCCTTACCCACACTGTCATGTTGAAGGCAGGTGTCTGTTGGACTGTGTCACCACATCAATGTGGTGACTACTCTATTTTCTCGTCTACCATCACTGAAAACTCATTGATTCACTTTGCACCATTTTCTTAAAACCCACCTGTCTGTCACAAACAATCTTTGTAAATAAACACTCTTTACACACCTATGGGGCATATTCACAAGGAGCTATCACCAAATTAACAGCACTTTATCGCAGCCAAAGTTGTGATAAATTTACCTCCCCATTCACAAGCTGGTGCTATCAGCCCACAGCACCAGTTTACTCGTGACAGCAGCCACAAAAAACATCGCCACAGAAGCCTCCCGCAACTATCGCTAATGAGATGCAAAGTGGACGTTCCCGTGCCAAAAGCTGCGACAACATCACACCTCAACATTCTCAAGGACCAGACAGATCTGCAATAAAAACACAAAACAGGCAATAAGGCGCGTTAGCACCAGGAAATCTACACCTGCTCTGACCTGGTGTAAAGTCGGATGGCAGCAAGCACCACAAAAGGGAGCACAGCCCGGGGCCACATCGGAAGGGCAACAGTTGCCATGGAGCCACCAGTCATGCGGCCTGGACACCCAAGAGGGACACAACACCCGACACCACCCCAGAACCACAACCCACACCCAGAACCCCCCCCCCGGACCACCACAGACGCAGCGCAGACAAAGACAGGGGACACCCAGGAAGCGTATCAGCCGCACAGACCCAACCTCTGACAATGTCACCATCCACCACAGGCTGAAAGGGACAACCATCTCACGCATCCCAACCCTAATCGCCCAACACAGCGGACAACCAACATCCCACCCCACACCAAGCTGCTGGCTTGGCTGCACCTGTTGGCCCCTTGCACCCCCAACCAACACCCGCCAGAGTCACAGGAGTCTCACTGTCAGCCACATCCAAGTCCCTCACACCTGTCCTGGACATCACCATCACCCTGGTGCCCCAGTCCCCATACGTCCAACACAATACGCAGGTCACACTGGAGACCAAGCAAGGACCATACACCGTAGCAGGATGCACACACGCGTTGAGGGCAACCCACAGCACACATGTCCTACCTGTGCCACCTGGTGACACAGCACACAATCACCCCAACAGAAAGCACACGTTCCACCCCAATGTGCAGGCAACCAGAGAACACCGTGGAACCTCCAACAATGTCACCTTCAAATACACAGCCAGTGTGCATGATTCTTTCATCCTCCAACCGTCCATCATCAACCAGCGTACCCAGGATGGCAACAAGGGAAATGCACAGCCCCTTGGCAAGTTCCAAATAAACACCTCAACTCCATAACCATGCAAATCACAACTCTGGCAATGCACATGTCACAAAATCACAACCAACATACACAACAACATGCCCACCCACCAGACACGACAGAACAACTCATAATGGTTACCTGGCCAAGCCGTGAACATGAGCCATCAACAGCATGGCAACTCAGCCACACAACAGCTGCATGTAGGGAGAGGTGGCAAACAGGCATGTGTGAAGGATGCAGAAGTACCATGATTGGGAAAGTACACAATGCCAAGCGTGGCGGAGATGTGCTGGACAGATCGCAGTATACAGCACACACCCATATCCATGGCGACATACACCTCTGGTGTATGGAGTGTTGTGGACAGTGGACGCAACCATGTCACCACAGGGAGTGGGGGACCTCGCGGAAATCTTGTCTGTTACGCCCCCTGTAAGTGTGACCAGCGTAGGGGTGTGAATAAGAAGCATGTAGCCCTGGGTGTGGTCCTCTTCTGGAATGCCCAACGTCTCTGCCAGGGCGGCACCTCTCACCCCGCCACGAGGCCGACGCCGTCCTCTTGAGCAGAGTTGCCTGCGATGCTGTCTGCCTGCCAGACCCCGGCACGCTGGACCACAAACCCGTCAGGCCTGCCCCTTCGTAGCCAGGCCTCACTGATCACCTGCCGACAGCGGTATGTGTCAAGGAGGGCCCACCACGTTCCGGCGCAAACCCCAGGCCCGAGTCCCGCGACCTTGGCAGCCTCCTCAGACCATCACGGCCTCCACGACACAGGCTGGCTTTAGTCCTTTTTCGTTGACGTACTCTACTGCTGCCTCAGGCCTACTCTTCGGCCCAGTACATCCCATATGTGGAACTGTGTCCTGAGTCATGAATGCCAGTGACCCCAAATCTGGGCCAGCAGCAACAGCACCAGGCCCCACCTGATCAGTGAGGCATAGTTCCATATGGGCTTCTTGCGACACATGGTGCCACTAATCCTGTTCAACGCCAGCCGGCAACACGTGGTGCCACTAACCCTGTTCAATGCTAGCCGGCGATATGTGGCGATATGGGGTGCCACTAACCCTGTTCAATGCCAGCCGGCGATACGTGGTGCCCCTAACCCTGTTCAACGCCAGCCGGCGATACGTGGATGAGGGACTAGGACTACCCTGTAGGTCCCACATCCCGCACCTGGGAGCAAATCACGAATGGCAGATGCAGCTCAGTCCGGACGAAACCCGGGTCACATACACGGTGGTGTCCGAACACGTGGTGCCACTGAACCTGAACTACGCAGGCTGGTGGGGCCATCCAACCTATGCCGGCGACACTTGGTGAATGGGCCGGGCTGACCGCTGCCTCAGGCCTAAACCACGGTCAGGTAGGTCACACATTTGGAACTGAGTCTTGATTACGGCAGTGAACATCATTTAAGGCATAGGACAAGTCCCTATACCCCCATCGATGTGGTGGCAACAAGTCTGTACAAGGCATCACAACCACACATGTCTGTGGGCCTATGTGGACTACTGCCCTCGGCCTACGCTGCGCACGAGTGGGTCACAGATTTGGAACTGAACATCGGTTATTCAAAAGGCAGAATATATGTCAATGCACGCACAGAGAGGCGTAATGACGCGTTGCAGTCCGGAGGAAATAGGATCATCGTCACGGAGGTGATCGAACACTACTCACAACCGCCCTTGTGTCACTAACTCTGTGCCTCGAAAGCAAATGACACATGACTGTGGGCCACTGCTGACCACTGCCTCTGGCTTACACTGTGGTCCAGTAGGTCACAGTCTTGATTTGGCAATGGCGGAGTTCATGTCAGTGTACCGGCATCATTGCAGATTGCACCCCCACTCAGCACCTGTGCCACTAACTCTGTTCCCCGACATTCATGGACACTCCTTGGTCGTACATTGGTGGTGTCTGAGACTATGGACTATGGGCTATTTTCATCCTCATGTAGCTGATACCGAATTGTGGGTGAAAATGAGGGTTGCGCTTGCAACTCCCCTATTTGCTACTTCTGGATAACATCAAACCTCTGCATCATGCCCTGGAGGACTCCTTCCACTGTCCCCTGCAACCCTCCGCAATACACACCTCGGACATTGATGAGGACCTGCCCAGGTCGCATGGCCCATCTGACTGCACCGCAAATCACCGTCCTGTGGCTGGGTGCCTGTGCCGGCGGCAGTGCATCCGGGGCCACTAACTCTGTGCTGGTCAGGTCTGGAACCCCTGCTTCTGATATATTGGATGACCTCTGTGACGGTGGTCTTGGGGTCATCAACGCCATGTGTCTGTTGCCCTGCGCTGTCCGCAGCCTCTGGCCTCAACTGCGGGCCACCAGGGCCCACACATAGATTTGGGTCCTGACCGGCCCGGACGTCGCATCACCGCAGGAGGCACATGCCACCACCGCAAGGACGACCTCCAACCGCCATCTGCCACAGTTGATAAGGTGGTCCTGACAGACCTACGGACTTGCTCAGACCTGTTGTGGATGCCATCATCGTCATGATAGCCTGCTCAGCACTCCAGGTGCCAGTGTCTCAGTGAACCACAAGCCATTGTCTGTTAGTGATTGGGTTTTGTGCTGTGGAGATGTTGCACAGCTATGTCACCTCATGCAGTCGGGAAGACCTGGGACTATGATGAGGAGATGTGTCAAGTGTGCGTACAGGAGATGGCACAGACAATGGGAGGGCAGGAGGCAACATCCCCAAGGCAGGAAAGCAGACTGGAGGTGGTAGTCAAGCTACACACCCGGAACCATTACTGGGTATTGTGCTGTGGACTGCGGATGCAACTGTCACCTCAGGCAGTGTGGGAGACCTGGGACATTGATGAGGAAGTTGATGTAGGTGTAACACACCCCACTGCATCTGCATCAGGACTAACCTGAAGGGACACAATCCTAGCAATTCCTTCACACGTTTATCTCTAGTGCCCCTACTCAGTGCACTGCAACTCACAGAACCTCCTGACTGAATATTGGGTGACCTCTGTCCTTGCTCCGGCTCCATCCATGTTGCTGTGCAGTTGACTTTGTTATGCATGTGTTTTCTGTTTCTGTTGCACTGGTGTCCAATGTTCAAGTTGGTGCCAGCACCAAGTATTCTGTGCAGACTGGCTTACACTTACCCCACACACATCCAGCACAGGCGTCCTGTACATGTGGCCCTGCCAATTAAGGGGCTGGGCGCATGTGCCTGTAGCCAGTTCGACATGATATCTAGGTGTGTCCCTGTGGTCTTGTTGTATGCATGAGGGCCCTGGGCCCTAGGACATTACAGTGTGCTGTGTACATCGGATACTGACATGTCACCGAAGGCAGCAAGTTGGAGCTTGGACATGTAGCTTTGTCGTCACCCACTCAATTCGTAAGGGGAGTGGCCAGGGCCGTCGTACGCCGTGCCAACGTGGGTATGTGACTGCTATTTGCGCGCCCCCGGGCGTGGTTCTGTAGTGTAAATGTGCATGTGTCTCTATGGCAGTGTGGGTCTCCTTTGTGGGGTGTGGGTGGTCCCTGAGGGTGATAGACACCAACGTTTGTGTCCTAGCTCGCCTTCCATGGGTTCAGCACCCACCCCCACCTGTTGGGCCACCTCCTTTTGGCGTGATGACACATGGCATTGGGGTGCCATGTGGTGGGGGGTGAAGTGTCATGTACCAGCTGTGCTTGTGTGTGCTTCCTGCTGTGTGGTCTGTTGCAGGGGCTGTGTTCTCCTCTGAGTAGCTTGTCTGCCCTGGTCCTGGTTTGCATAGGATATCCATGGGCTATTGTAGGGCGTCGGTGTCGACGATGTGGTGGTCCTCTCCGGCATCACAGATGTGTTGTCTTCTGTGCTCTGCTGGAGGAGTTGTGTGCCCCTCTGCAATGTGAAGGGGAGATGCATGTTGACATTGTGTTGACATGTATGTTGGCGCATTGTTCTGGTTTACATGCAGACTGTTTGGCAATGTACATTGTTACTGTTTGTGAGGTGCTGGATTCTTCTGCAGGATAGTGTAGATTTGGACTACATGACGGATGTGAGGTGGTATGCGTACATTTTCATTTCACAGTTTCCTACTCTGTCAGATGTGGTAGGCATGTTTCTGTGCATGTGCGGAGCCAGTTGTGTCCTTTGTTCTGCAGTGTCGGCTATGTGCATTGTACCACGTTGTCATCAATGTGGGTGTGCTGTTCTTGCTATGTGTGTGTGCTGCAGTGTGCCAAGGGGACATGGGACATGATCCTGGGTAACTGTCGGTGTGCAGTGTGCTACTCCTCGTTGCGCATGTGTGTCATTGTGCCCATCTCCCACCGGCCACCCAGTCCCTGTCCGTTACTTTCCCCGTTGATGTTGTCAGGTTCTCTCGAGCTGTGTCCATACTCCCTACACCTTGCACCGTCTCCACACCGATGGCTGTGGCCTGGGTTTCCTCCAGCTCCTCCTGTGATGCTGGACTGCCACCTCCTGTCGCCGTTGCTGCCTTCCTGTTGGCAGGGGGTTTGTACCTGGTTTAGGTTGTCACGTCCTGCCGGAGCCTCATGGCCTCCTCTGTTGGCCTCCTTGACACTCTAGCTGTATTCACGGTAGTCTGCTTGTGGGTCAGTTGCTGGTAGTGTTCTGTCACCTCCGTGACTCTAGTTTTGTTTTCCTGCGGTCTGCACCTTGTCTTCCTCTCTCTTTTCTCCTTGGCCTTCCTTGTGCCTGTTGTTCCTTGATAGTGGTCTGTGGGGGTTCGCGTTGTCCTCTGTGCTGGGTCAGGGTGCCTCCTTGTTGCTCCATGCTTAGGGCTGTTTCTGGTGTGTTGTTTCTGTGGTTTTTATGGTGCATTTTCCCGCAAGACGCGTGGGATTTGCAGGCCTGTGTCTGGTTTTCGCTTCTTTTTGTGCCGCGATTGGCCTCATCGCATGAATTTTCGCGTTCGCATTTTTACGGCGTGGTGTTGAATTTGACGCTGACATTTGATGCGTTATCTGGTCTTCTATCGCATGGTACCACCTCGTTGTGAATTCCACAATGACACAGGGTTATTTTCCTGCAATGGGCTGCGATATTGAAAGTTGCGTTATGCTACTCTTGCGGTAGTTATCACACGTTCTTGTGAATATACCCCCGGGTCTTTGTGTCAGCTCCATGTTTATTACTGGATGTACAATATTGACTCTGATTCCAATGTACCAATGTAGCGTGCTCCGCAATTGCGGGGCTGGTCATTGGATACAATTGAAAGATGCACGATTGTAGTAGTGACCACCTGCCCCCTGCGGTGTGACATCCCCACTGCCCATGCCCTATCAGCAAATGGCAACCGCAATCGCGGTAGTAAAATACACATTTGAAAATCGCTATAGGCGTGCTCTACACCGTGGGGCCAGTCATTGGATACAATTGAAAGATGCACGATTGCGGTAGCAACCGTTTGGTCCCTGTGGTTTGACACTGCCAATGCCCATGCCCTATCAGCCAATGGCAACAGCGATCGCGGTAGAGAAATACACATTTGAAACCCGCTGTAGGCGTTCTCTGCTACCGCGGGGCCGGTCGTTGATCACATTTGAAAAACGCTGACCTGGAACACCAATTGCAGCAGCTGAGTACCACTGAAACAACCCCAGGGGGCTATATATGTCCGGGAGAGAGACACACATTTTCATTGCATCCAGAAACTGCTGCCTGCCATTCTTCGCCACCAACTGCTGCTGTTCCTGTCTCCTGGACCCAGTGATGGTGAGAACTGAGAACATCAGGGCCCATCCCTGCCCCACAGATGAGCTGGAGGTCCTGGTGGATGAGGTGCTTTCACAGTATGAGAGGCTATATGGTGCTCCTGATGTAGTAGTAAGTGTTTCAGAGCGAAAGTTGGAGAGTGCAAAGAGTGCACACATGAAGTTGATCTGATGTAGTATGTGCCTAGCATGCTGACTTCAGGTAAATGGGGTTTGTAGCCTAATTTCCACAGATCCCTGGCTGCATTTCAGGATGGGGGGACATGCAGTGTTTTTGCAGCCATACAGTAACACTGCTGGTTTGGAAAGTGGAAATCAGAACAAACATTGCCTGTGCTAATGGATGTCAGAGTCCATGAGGTTTTCAAATGCTCATTTGTGACATTACAAATGTGTTTCGTCCAGAGGGTACTGAAGGATGTGTGTACACTATTAATATTGCCACCATGGATATGAAAGCATTATGCCCAAGATTGAAATGCCTGAGGGTGACACTCTTGGTGGAAATTCACCTATGACACATCAGATTGATGTACTTCTGAAACATCCGCCTTCCTTTTTTTTCATTATTTGTGCTGACTCGCATGTGCAGGCACTGTATGCCCGCTCATATTGTACAAGCATGTGAATGTTCTGATGGCCCATGTTTTACCTCAGTGTGAGTCCCTCTGACCTGCACAGATACTGCCCAATTCGACAGGGACCCATCAGTAAATGGACAGAGTGAGACATATGTGTTGCCAGCCACCCTATTCATCAATGAGGTATCTTAGGCATGAGGATTGCACAAGACAGACCTTGTGAGAAGGGTATGAGAATGTAAGATCATGGCCCTAAATGTGACCTCCATGACACAGTGAGCCATTCACAGGCCAAGGACATTGAGGGGTGTGTAGTGTTGGTCACAGTGAGTCTGCCCCGACACATCATTCACAATGTAATGCATGTCTTGCTCCCTCACATACTGAATCACGGAGGGCCTTCTTCACATTGCATTCTGTGCTGACATTATGCATGTGTCTGAGATGGCCAGGTACTGTGTCCATCCTCATACCTGCACGCATGTCTATGTGATTATTTGTTGCAAATGTACATACTGATGTATAGCCTCTGCTCAACATTTCTGTATAGCTGTGCTAAGTTTGTGCATGCTCCTGTACTGAGACACAGTGGTACATAACACAGTGTCACTGAAACTTCCTTTTCTTGTCTCCCATGCCTGCAGCTTAAAGTCTACCAGCGTAAGGCCTTATGGAGGGCCATTGCTGGGTGTCACAAGAGGTGGGATGACATCTGCCAGCTGAGCAAAAACGTGGCAAAGATGGGGCTGGGGCTGCTCCCTCGGAGTGGCAGGTTGGCACGCAGGAGCATGACACCACTAATGGCCCTCGTCTTGGCAGTGACACAGCCAGAGCAGGATGGACGTTTGAGGGCCCATCAGCAGCAAGTTGGAGGTGAGTATTCTGTGAAGGGTGACTTTGGTGTGAAGTGACTACATGTATCCCAACCCTGAGCCAGTGCGGAGCTCTGTGATGTTTCTAGTGTGATGCAATGGCTTGTAAGTGGCCTCTGTGTTGAGTGCAGTTGTCATGCATTTTTGCTACATGTACTTCCTCATGTGTTTAATACAATGGCAATTGACATTGCAAGATGAGATGTGGCCCTCTGACATATGCTGCATTATGGGTGTCATAGTCATCATCTGGCAGTGAACATCAGTGTGCATTATCTTAGTGTGTTTTTGGAGATGTGTGCAGTGCTTAACTTGGAAATTGTGAGTACTACACATCTGACAGCAATGTGCAACGGTTGTTTTGATTCAAAGCACAACATGGTGGACATCAGTAGCTCATGGCCATTGTAAAAGGACATTTTTGAGTCAGTATCTGTGTTGTCCCCTTAAAGTGACTCCATATGTGACTGAGACAACATGTTGAGGTGTATATCTCTCTCACCGACAAGCACGTAGGTATGCTTACAGAGATCAGTATGTTAGGTTACAATGAGGCACGGGCCAGCTATTTGGCTGTGTGAACATCACATGGGTCATTGATGTCAACAATGCATGTTTCCATGCATCATCCGAGTTTTGCATTAACGTTGCACATGCAGACTGCACAGGGTGGTGTGCAACATGGGGGTATCATATTCTTGTTTTGTACTTTGCTTGCATATGATGTCTGTGAGTATGGCACTATACTGAACCTACACCTCTGTCTATTGCAGCATCTACCGAGGGCACCGAAGGACAGGGAATGGACACCAGTGGCGAAGCTGCTGGCACGACTGCTACACACAAGCTTACTGAGACTGATGTGACCAGCGCCTCGGAGGGGGACAGGAGGGCCCTTGAAGACTCACCCAGAAACAGCAACCTCAACATCATCTGACTCCAGCAAGGACTCCTCAAGGTTGGCAGGCACAGGGAGTGAGAATGCTGCCTCTTCTTCCACCACACATCGTCCAGTGCCCACCCTCCCGGCTACTACCACTAGTGCTGTGCGTGCCTGCGGCCCTAGGAAGGGTAGAGTGTCCTTCCCCCTAGGCACCGCTGCCCCTGCCCCCATCTCCCCTGCTGCCCTCAGTGTGGAAGCGGTGGACCTTTTGCGGCAGCTGTGTGGGTCAGAGTACTCTCCTGAATGCCTTCCAGGTTCATGACAAGAAGCTGGCACAGGAAGTTGCCTTCATGGAGGGCATTCATTCTGACGTGGGTGGGCTGCACCGAACTGTCCAGTCTTTGTCCTCCACAGTGACGGCAGCCATTCAGCTGTCACAGGCTCAAAGTCCAGCTCCAGTTCCTTCACCAACCACCCTGCCAGTGGCACCACCCAACGAGAGTGCACACACACCACAGCCCTTAGGCTCTAAGTACTCCACACACAGCACACAACAGCAGCACTCCAAGCAGCCAAAAGCACAGACACATCCCCAAAACAAAAAACAAGCACACAGGAGCGCAAAGGCAAAAGCCCTTCACGTGAGACTCAGGGGCGTCAGGCCAAGAAGCAGGCCTCAAGCTCACATTCATACAAATCACCACATCCAAGGACACTCCCATCCCCACAACTGCTCCCAAAGACAAACAAACAGTTGCCCTACCTGCTGTGAAGCTGGTGCCTGCAAAGAGTCAGCACAAAAAGCACTCTATGGCAGATTCACCCACAGCCTCAACTCCCACCCACACACCAGTGAAGCTGGGACAGGACAGCAATGTGGGGGTTCACCTGGCCAACGGGGGATGGAGGGGAAAAGGCAAGGCCAGCCCAAGCGTACCACCAGATCCAGCAAATCCCCACAGGGAGAACCACATGCACCTGAGACACCATTGGTGGTTAGTGAGGCTATTGAGCCCGCCTCACTTCCCACTCCTACCAAGACAATTCTTGGCTAGCGAATCCGCAATCCCGCTTACGGACCCGGTGAGCGGCGGCCATTACTGGGTCTGCGCTCTAGTCGCTGCATGGTACTTAAACACGCCCTGACGCGACCGCGCAGCAGTGTTTGCCTGGAGGGTTGTGTTCAATACCCTCCAGGTGCGTGTGTGAGCAGATCGCTGTGGTGTGAGTGGCTGGTGGTGAAGTTCACGGTAATTTCATACTGTTAGAACTTTTATCTTGCTATTTTGCACATTGCTATTTTGCCTCATTTTAATTATTTTAATCAGCCTCATTTGAAAATTGTACTTTAAAGATCTTACCCTTGAGCTTGCTGCAGAAACCGGGTTCACCTGTTTTCACCGCTTACGGACCCGGTGAGCGGCGGCCATTACTGGGTCAGCGCTCTAGTCTTTGCATGGTACTTAAACACGCCCTAACGCGTCCGCGCAGTGGGCGTGCGCAGCGGACGCGCCGCCGTCGCGCCAAAGGCACGCCCAAGGCAAGCCCGTCTGCACCCGTCCGCGCTCTTGCCGGACTCAGGGCGATGAACCCTGCCTCTCCGTTAGGAAACCACAGATCTTACGCTAGGGAGACTCTCCTGCTACTCAATCCTGCTACCGGCTTTCCACCCTGCCCCAGATTCTCCCCCTCTATACCACCTAATACTCTGCCCGCACATTGTGGAGGTTGCTCTGGCGCACTTCCTATTATACTGGCCGCTCCTATCAAAACCCTTTCACCTGGCTGCTCAAGAGCCGAGTTACCTAAGATGGCGTCTCCATTCAAATGCCTTTTGGCGAACGCTCGGTCGTTAGTGAAGCACAGCCAAGAATGCTCCCTCCTGATTGAAGATCAGGACGTTAAGATGGCTTTTATTACCGAATCTTGGACAAACAATGCGTCTGGACCGGATTTGGTGAAGGCCGCCCCTCCCGACTTTCTTAGTTATAGCCTGGACCGCCCACTAAGGAGAGGTGGGAGCTTAGCAGTGATTTATCACAATAGCCTCAGCCCCACTTTTGAGGACGCTTCTAACAGCTCATGTGAAGCATTATCTATTAATGTGCGGTTCGGCCCTCATGACACACTTAAGGTGATGCTTATCTATCGTCCCCCAGGCACTAAAGGGGGCTTTCTCGACTCAATTGGCCTACTGCTGGAAGATGGTCTTTGTGCTAAATCTTTCACAGCCTTAGGCAATTTCAACTTTCATTTAAATGACCCCTCGGACCCCGAAACTGCTCGATTGGTTGACATTATGAGTGCCGTTGACCTTCGGCAACAGGTATCTGGACCTACTCATAGGGCCGGCCACACCCTGGATGGGATTTTTACTAACTCTCCCGGCCTGTCAATCGTGGGCAATATGCCTTTACCCTGGACCGACCACTCGGCAATCCTCTTTGAGATTGCCCAGTCAGCCTCTCCACAAGTCCACTTAAATCACAGGGACGGGTTAGCTACCAGGCCTTGGAAAAATATCAATTCACTCAACCTTAGTAAAGCAATGACTATCTCAGTCCCTGATTTACCTCCCAATATAGAGGAAGCCTCCCCTTAGCTGACTCCTTCCCCTAGCTCCCCTTAGCTGACTCCTTCCCCTAACCCCGGGCACAGGGTTCCCCCAGTCCTCGCTCTGTTTCCCTCCCCCTCCTTGGACTCCTCTGATAGTTGGGGTTCCCCATTGGGGAGCACGTGCTGCTATTTTCGACTGTGGGTAGCCTTGTGGGTGTTGTTTTCTTGTTGTTTGTATAAAATGAAACCGTACTGTGGGGTTTTATGGCTGTGGCCCATGATGTTGATAACTCCTGCTTATGCTCCTTGTAACGCCAAGTGTTCTATGAACGTATGCCATATGTTTTTGCTATTCCTAGCGGCCGGCCGGAAGGTTGTGGGCCCATATTTGTATATTCTTGAGATTTGTAATAAACGGTTTAAAAAAAAAAAAAAATATAGAGGAAGCCGCTGCAGCCTATGATGACTGGATTGGAATTGGATTGGATTTGGAAACTCCTCTGAGGCGGAAAGCCGGAGGACGGTACTTTTTCGCTATTTTAAAAAATTCACTCGTATTTTGTGTGTGTAACTTTTTAAAACTCACCTGTACTAAAGCGCTGCCCTCACGCGCCAGCAGACCCTCTAGGCACTCCTGAGACAGCGGCAATCAGCGCTGAGACAGGAATCACAAATTACCCGCCATCGCGGTTCGAAGGCGAGCCACGCCCCCTGCGAGGCCACGCCCACTAAGGAGCTCATATAAACGCTGCCTGCAGCGCGACTAAACTTCATTTGGAAACTCCTCTGAGGCGGAAAGCCGGAGGACGGTACTTTTTCGCTATTTTAAAAAATTCACTCGTATTTTGTGTGTGTAACTTTTTAAAACTCACCTGCACTAAAGCGCTGCCCTCACGCGCCAGCAGACCCTCTAGGCACTCCTGAGACAGCGGCAATCAGCGCTGAGACAGGAATCACAAATTACCCGCCATCGCGGTTCGAAGGCGAGCCACGCCCCCTGCGAGGCCACGCCCACTAAGGAGCTCATATAAACGCTGCCTGCAGCGCGACTAAACTTCATTTGGAAACTCCTCTGAGGCGGAAAGCCGGAGGACGGTACTTTTTCGCTATTTTAAAAAATTCACTCGTATTTTGTGTGTGTAACTTTTTAAAACTCACCTGTACTAAAGCGCTGCCCTCACGCGCCAGCAGACCCTCTAGGCACTCCTGAGACAGCGGCAATCAGCGCTGAGACAGGAATCACAAATTACCCGCCATCGCGGTTCGAAGGCGAGCCACGCCCCCTGCGAGGCCACGCCCACTAAGGAGCTCATATAAACGCTGCCTGCAGCGCGACTAAACTTCATTTGGAAACTCCTCTGAGGCGGAAAGCCGGAGGACGGTACTTTTTCGCTATTTTAAAAAATTCACTCGTATTTTGTGTGTGTAACTTTTTAAAACTCACCTGCACTAAAGCGCTGCCCTCACGCGCCAGCAGACCCTCTAGGCACTCCTGAGACAGCGGCAATCAGCGCTGAGACAGGAATCACAAATTACCCGCCATCGCGGTTCGAAGGCGAGCCACGCCCCCTGCGAGGCCACGCCCACAACATCGCCATAAATGTGTCGGCCACACAAGCGCAGCGGTCGAGCGCAGCGGGAGCGCCGTTTGCGCGCCGAAGGCGCGCTTAAGGCAAGCTCGTCTGCGCTCGTCCGCGTCTCGGCAGCGCCTGGTGAGCCACTTGCGGCCCTGATATCCCCGTCCACCAGCAACACACCTCACTTGACGCGCGAGGCTCTACTCCTCCGTAGAGACTTCGCCCATGAGGGGCATTTGACCTTCCAAGACACCGCCTATCCTCTGCACGACTTTGCGCGCAAAGGCTTAATCACAGCTGGCTTGCTGAACGTAAGGTCCCTGCCCAAACACTCCCACGAAATCGCCCTGCTCATAGATAATCATCATCTTGATGTTCTATTCCTCACGGAAACATGGACCCACTCCGACTGCAACATAGATCTGGACTGGGCCTGTCCACAAGACTTCAAGATCCTGCATCTCCCTCGACCTAAGGGGCGGGGCGGTGGTGTTGGTGCAATCTACAGAGCATCTTGGTCAGTCAAAACTATTGCCATGGACCCAGTGGTCGGGACCGAAATACTCGGCCTTTCAATGGATTGTCATCTCGGTACTACCTTCACAGCGGTGATTTGTTACCGTCCGCCGGGAACGTTTAACGCTACTCAGCAGCAGTCGCTGCTCACCACCCTCACCAATATGGCTACCTCCCACAACAACTTGATTGTCCTGGGCGACTTTAACCTTTGGCCCAACGGCAGCCTAGATTCCGCCCTTAACAATCTCCTAGTGTCTTGCGAAGGAATGAAACTCTCCCAGCTAGTGGACAAACCCACTCACATAGCAGGGCACCAGCTAGATTTAATTTTTTCCTCCCCACAGCTGGCTACTCTGAGCGACATTCTACCAATGTGCTGGACTGATCATGCCCTGATCAAATTTCACATAGTAGGCAGCAGGTATGGCAAACCGGCTTTCCACGGTCATATACCTCCATACAGAGACTGGAAGGTCCTAGACAAACTCAGACTGAATGGCCCAGTGTTTGAGGTAGAGGACAGTTTCTCTACTACACAATCGGTGGAGGCTAACTATCTATCCCTTTGTTCAAGGATTTCCAGCACTGCGGAACACCTCGTCCCTCTGAAAAAGGGTAAACCCCAGAGACGAGCACCGGCCCCCTGGTTTGATGACTCCTTAAGAGCTCTCAAACTAGCTTGTAGGCATGCTGAGAGAAAATGGAGGCAGGATTACTCTGACACTCATAAAACCATCTGGAAAACACACCTCCGGAAGTATAAAACTGCCATTGCCCTAAACAAGACGAAACATTACTGCTCTATTATTTCCAATGCCACAAACAGCTCAAAGAGTATTTTTCAAATACTCAAAAATCTGACCAACCCGGATTGTGTTACTTCCACACAACCTCCCACCCAAGCCCTCTGCGATAATCTTGCAGTGTTCTTTATCAATAAAATAAACACCATTATCCATAACCTGGAATCACCCCCCTCATCTGAAACCGATGAATTGCCGAGACCAGACACCAGCCCTCGGAACCTGTCGCTCCCCGGCTCTGGCCCTCTGGCTAGAATGGAGGTATTCCCTCCGATCCCGGCTGTCGAGTTTGAAAGACTTGTGCTTGGTATTACGTCGGGCTCCCCACTTGACCCCCCACCTCCAAAAATATGGAAAAACTTTGGTATGGAACTTTTCGACACCTTGCGCCTAATCTGCAATCAGTCCCTGCAGAGTGGCTTTGTTCCCACCCCTTGGAAACAGGCACTAGTCACTCCCCTTTTAAAGAAACCCTCCCTGAGCCCAGACTGTCTTTCCAATTACCGACCCATTTCCCTGCTGCCTTTTCCAGCGAAGGTCGTCGAGCGTTGGGTCAGTTCATGTCTGTCCACCCACCTGGAACAAAATAACCTCCTTGACGACTACCAGTTTGGTTTCCGTCCCGCCCACGGCACAGAAACAGCAGTTTTGACTGCCATGGAAGACCTTCGAATGCGTGCAGACAGGAACCAGCCAGTGGCTCTGATACTGCTGGACCTGTCTGCCGCATTCGACACGGTCAACCATGCTAGGCTGCTGCAGAGACTTATGGAAGTGGGAGTGGAAGGCACTGCATTGCTTTGGCTTCACTCCTATCTTCGGGACAGAAGACAGGCTGTCTCTCTCCCCCCTTTTCGGTCCGCCTTTGCAGCAGTTCCCCAGGGAGTCCCCCAGGGCTCCTCCATCAGCCCTATCCTCTTCAATGTGTATCTTATACCGCTAATCAAATTGATCCAATCATTTGGGGTCAAAACAATTAATTACGCGGATGACACACAGCTCATCCTCTCGTGGGAAGGTGAAGATGCCATTCCGTTCTCAACCTTCCACGACTGCTTAAGAGAGACGGCCGGATGGCTACATAGTAACTCCCTCCAGTTCAACGCCGCGAAAACGGAGGTCCTGTTCTGCTCCGGCACTAAGATACCCCGTCAGTTCCCACATGAATTCTGGCCCCCGGAGTTCAGTGTCAAACCTCTACCAGTGCCTTCCGTGCGCAACCTGGGAGCCATGTTGAACAACAACCTAAGTATGGAAACCCAGGTGACAAAAACTGTGGGGATCTGCACTGCCCTGCTCCGATCACTGCGGAAAATCTTGCCTCTTCTCCCGGCACAAGCCAGGGCGTCGATAGTCAGGTGTACGATACTCAGTCGCCTTGATTATTGCAACGCCCTGCTCCTGGAGTCTCCAGTCACGATGCTGGACCGACTTCAGCGAATTCAATCTGCCGCCGCCAAGCTGGCTCTTGGCTGGACGAGAAGGGCCTCAGCCACAGCTGCTCTGGCTGAGCTCCACTGGCTGCCCCTGAAACAAAGAGTGGCATTCAAGTCCCTCTGCATTGTCTTTAAGGCTCTGCACGGACTTGGACCCAAACCTCTGCAAGCCCTGTTCCAATGGTACACACCTGCGAGAAACCTACGTTCTTCTTCTGCTTGTCTGGTAAAGGTACCCAGATTTAACAGAACTAGAACAGGGGGCCGATCGTTCAGCGTAGCCGCGGCCAAGCTTTGGAACACCCTACCCACTGACATACGTCAGACTCCACAGCTTCTCCCTTTTAGGAGACGCATTAAGACTTGGCTCTTCCCCAAATAAACTGTCAGCCCGACTGTTCTCCCGGTCTACCGTCAACAGAGTATTTTCCAGCGCCAGGAAGCCTGCAAGGTGTCAGTTCGCGCTTTACAAATTCTCTAAATAAATAAAAATAATTAATTCGGCCTGTTGTGCTCTTGCCCCTGTTAAATGGTGCTTCCCCAAACGTAGAACTCCCTTTGCCCCCTGGTTCTCGCAGACTCTCCAAAAGTTGAAATCAGAATGTAAGCGTCTAGAGCGGTCATGGAGGAACGGTTATAAATCTATCAACAAAGATAGGTACAGATCCTGCTTCCTAGATTACAAGAACTTGCTACTAACCGAGAAAAAGGCCTACTTTTCTAAAAAAATCTTTGAAGCTAAATCTTCCGCAAAAGAACTTTTTAAAACGGTTACTGCCCTTCTCACCCCCCCCCCCAAACCCACCCCGCACAGCAGTTCTGAGTTCTGCAACACTCTGGCACACTTCTTCTTGTCTAAAGTAGATGCCATTTTTTCATCCTTTAATAAGTCCTCAGGCCCCACCTTTGATACAAGCTCTGACTCGATGCCCTCCAACATTTTCCCTACTTTTGATAATTTCACGCCTTTGTCCACTCAGGTTGTGGCCAATCTTTTGCTGGGCTGCAAATCTGGCTCTCCGAAAGACCCCTGTCCTGCCTCAATAATCAAACTGTCCCCTGAAATTATCACTAGTACCCTTACTCCACTTCTTAATCACATTATGGTATCAGGGCACTACCCCATGTCATGGAAAACTGCTTCGATCTTACCTCTCTTAAAAAAAAACAATCTCGATCCAAAAGATCCTAACAGCTACAGGCCCATTTCCCGTTTCCCTCACCGCCCAAAATCCTGGAGAAGGCGATGAATTCGCAACTCAGCCTTTTTCTGGACACAAACATTCTGTTGGACCATTCTCAATACGGGTTCCGGGCCGGGCTCAGCACTGAATCGGCACTGTTGAAAGCTGTAGAAGAGATCAGGGAAGCCGTCGACCAGGGAGGCTCAGCTATCTTGATTTTGCTGGACCTGTCGGCGGCCTTTGATACGGTACACCATGATGTTTTAACAGATCGACTATCTAAGGCCGGGATACAGGGCTCTGCCCTGGCCCTCCTGAAGTCCTCCTTGACCAACAGAACTCAAAACGTGGACATGGGAACTTCTTCTTCCAAGTCTTTTGCTCTTCCCTGTGGAGTTCCGCAGGGGTCTTCCTTGAGCCCGACGCTTTTTAATGTCTATGTTAAACCTCTTGCACCTCTCATACGATCTTATGGCCTTAGGTTAACCTCTTATGCCGATGATACCCAGATCGTGATCTTCCTAAACAATGGGGTTGAAGCAACTAGAGCCCCTTCCTGCCATGACTGTATAGCCGCCATCACCAGCTGGATGGCTGCCAATTGTTTGAAACTAAACGCTGGCAAAACAGAGGTTATCTTGTTCGGGAATAATCCCTGCCTCTGGTTAACCATTAGGACGCTGAGGAAAATAAAGCCTTACTTAACCACTGATAGCTTCAGGTCTGTTGTGTCATCCTTAGCTCTGTCCCATCTGGACTACTGCAATAGCCTTTACCTTACGGTTCACAATAAACATCTAAGCAGACTCCAGATGGCACAGAATGCGGCAGCTAGGCTCCTAACAAATACTCCCACATTTGTGTCCGTCAGCAAAGGACTACGGGATTTGCATTGGCTACCCATGAAACTTCGGGTTCGTTTTACGGCCCTTTGTATAGCTCACAAATCTCTACACGGAGCCGCACCTCAGGACCTTAGAGATCGCTTCCAGTGGTATCTTCCGGGGAGAGCTCTTCGCTCCAGTGATGCCAAACTGGCTGTTATCACCAGGGCCAAAAAGTCTAACTGGGGTGGTAAGAGTTTTGTGCGTAAGGCCTCCTATGCCTGGAACGAACTTCCTTTTTTTCTCAGGTCCACCTCTGATCTCCTCTCCTTTAGAAGAGGTCTGAAGACCTGGCTGTTCTCAGTCTAGGCACTCACATCGTTTCTGGTTACGAGTTCTGTTCATTGCCTCTCCAGACACTCTGCTATAGCGCCAGGACACCTTCGGGTATTAGAGCGCTCTATAAGCTGATATAACATAACATAACAAGAAGTGGAGAGGCAGCCCTCCACATTCACCCTCATGTCTCATGGCAGCATGTCTCCTCCTCCCTGTGCCACCACGCCACCCGGTCCAAGCAGCCCTCTGGCTCACACAGCCACTGATGCCTCTACCTCAGCTGGTACTCTCTCTCCCAGGTCCAGTCTGACAACTGACCCTGACGGTCAGCCACCTCCCAGTTCAACTGACAGCCAAGTCTGAAGCACAGCCCCCCTCCCAAACCCATCTCTCCCACAGCGGTGCCTGTACTGCCCATTAGTATCCCCGGAGCTGTAGTAATTCCCAGACAAGTGTAACGTGTTACCCATTCCCTGTGCAGTTTCTCATGCACAGGTGTACATACTTTGAACTATGGACTGGCCAATGGCCTTGCTGTTTGTCACTTTGGATGCTCATTCCCTGTGCAGTTTCTCATGCACACACTTTGAACTATGAACTAGCCAATGGCCTTGCTGTTTGTCACTTTGGACGTCCATTTCCTGTGCAGTTTCTCATGCAAACATGTACTTTTTTCTACTTTGTACTGGCCACTGGCCTTGCTGTTTGTCACTTTGGATGCCTATCTGGGTGATATGTAATAAAGACAGTTACTCCTGTTGTCAGCTTTGTCTATGTCCTTGCTAAATAAATTGGTTTATGTATGGGTATGGTTTCATGTCACACATGCTCTGTATGCCACTTTAGCATTGCCAATTGCTTGTTTTACTTTTTCAGAGTTTGCCAGGGGTGACAGGCACTTTAGTTCTTCTTGACTCTGAGGCTTGAGGGTGCAATGATGGTTTTTAGTGATGATCTACTCTTATCCTAATCATTCTATGGTCAGGTTTGCTAAATTGTACACATGTCATGTTAGGATGCAAAACCAGAAAAGAGGTGAATTCTATCCACAGGATTACTTGCGGGGTGGCCAGGGTCCATCATATCTATGTGATCTTTCTTGATTTCTGAACAGCAGTGTTGATGTGTGATCATCTGGTGTAGCTCTGTCTTCCTAGTCACATGGGTACATTTGAATATGTGAACTTGAGTGGTCATACAATGTGAATGAGCTGTCATTGTCAGTTGTGTTGATGTGTGTGTGCCCCTGCAATGCTAACTGCACACATGTATGATCCAGGTAATGAGTGCCTGTCTGTTTCAATTGTCATGCATGTGCTCGAGATTGTGTGCACATGTAGGAGTTGTATGTTGGGCACTGTGCAGTGTGTTGGTGTTTCCTTGCACTCTTGGGGGACACCTACTTGTTGTTGCCGCCTGTTGTGAGTATGCATAGTATGTGACTGCCAAGTTTGTGTAGTGTTTTGTTGATCAGCCATGTGTCTGATTACTGTTTGTGCTCAGTGTGCTGACCCGCTCAGCCACACTGACATTATTTGTGAGTTTGCTCATGCATTGCTGTCACTTGACACATTTTTGGCTCCAGTATGGTATGTGGTATGTGGAGTCCTGCCATCCCCTATGTGTGCTTCTGATGCCTACACATTGTGAGTGACTCCTCTATGTGTTTGTGTACTGTACACTCCACACCTGTCCACTACTGAAGTACACACCACTTCAATCTCATGTCTTCCACCCCATGGCTTGACAGTGTGTTAGCCTCCCCACCATTTAATAGTGTGACACCATGCTGTGTGATGCTGAACTGTGTACAGGTCCAATGTGACACTCAGGACAGTTTCCCAATTAGTTATGTGTTATCTTTTCTACTGGTTTGCTGTCATGGTTGCTCATGTGCAGTGCATATGTTTAATCAGCACAGTCCTCTAGTAATGTTGTTTGCAACTGGGTGTCCCTGAGTTGTGCATTTGTGGGTGATGGGTAAGCTGCATGTGTGTTTGCTGAGGTACTGCTACCCTTACTGAATGTGATCTTCTCTGTGTGCTGTGATGATTTGTGTTGAGGGAGTTCATGGTGTGGCACTCAGATGTGTGTGCTACTGGTTTCGTTGGTGTGCACACACTGCTTGGTGTGCATCGGGTGCTCTGAGTGTATGTTACCTTATACTTGCCTGGTGTGCATCCCCCTTATGTGCAGCTGAATTTGCAATGTGATGGATTTGTATGTGCATCTGTTGCTTTTTTGTTGTGGATGTATGCAGGGTTTGGCCTGTGTTGGCTCTTTCTACTGACAGATGCCATGTGTGTGTGATGTTCTATTTGCATGGCATTATGTGTGAGTAGTTGTTGCTGTGTGATACATTCAGATGTGTGTTGCAAGTGTAGTGTGCATTACTTGTGTGTATGTAACATGCAGCAAGGTGGATTATTGTTCCTGGGCTTGTTTTTGGTGCACATTGGTGGTTTGTCCTCCTATTTTTGACCTGTCACTTGTCAGGAGTGTGCATGTGCATGCTTGTGGTACACTATGACACCATGTTCACTTGATGAGTGGTGTGGTGTCTCTGTCTGTGTTAGCTGATTCTCCCATTGATCCCAGTTAGTGTTCATGATTGTTTTGAGATGATGCAATTCTTGTTTGTGTTGGGGTATGGTGTCTGTGCATTGGCACTGAGTGACAATGATGTGTACTCCTGTTCTGTCTAGGGTCACATTGCCTTTCCACTGTTTGGCTGCACATGGCTGGTCTGGTTGGACTTCTGTGGATGTTGTTTGTGAGATTTGTGTTTGGCTATTGTTTTTGTGTCAGCATTGGTTCAGGCATCCCTGAGTGTGAGTGTGATATTTGTGGATACACCACAGGGAGTGAGATTGTTTGTCATTGAACTCACAGGATATCATTTTGACCATTCTGTGTGTTTTCACAGGTGTTGAGTGTTGCAGGTGTAAGGTGGGCAGAGGAGGGGTATGTGTGAAGGTCCTACATGTGTTTGACAGTCAGGGAGTGTGACAATGAGCCATGTGTGTTGTGCTGCTGACATACACATGTCAAGGCAGTTGAGACAGATGTGTGGCTGGTCACTGTATGACTTCTGACACTTCCTATCATTCCTGTGCCTATGCATGGCTCGCTGTGATGTCTCCCTGAGTTGTTGCACAGAGGTCACTTTGGTTTAATTTTACTCACTGTGCCACCCATGTCTGATTAGATGACCTAAGGGTGGTGTGATATGTTCCTTCTCTTGCATGTGATGTACGGATGCTATGTGGCTTGCTCCATGGTTTTCCAGCACTGTCAACTTCCCTTTTGGCTGGGCCATTTATTGTCCTCCATTGCTGCTGAGCTATGGTATGAGTATGTGGCTGGGTGTAAGTGTTGTGTGTTTGTGAGTGACTTGACAGGCAGTGTGAACAGTTCAGTGTATGTTCATATGCAGTGTGAGCCTTCATTTTGTGATCATACTCGGTTTACTTCACATGAGTGGAAGGTTGGTGTGAGGAGGAGGGTTGTCCAGCCCCTGAGCTACTGTGCAGGGTGTTCCTCTTCACCCCCACCTTCCCAGTCAATCTCCCTTGTCCTTTGATGAGTGAGGTGCGAGGTCTGGCCACACCTGGCAGATTCATTGTGCAGGGGGGCACAGGAAGTGCACACAGCATGTTCCCAAATGGGTGAGGGAAGGCTAGTGTGTGGAGGGTGAAGGTGGAACCCTGTGAATCTGGCCAGACTGCCCATGCCTGGCGCGGGCCCTGCCTACTATATTGTGCGCAGGTTTTCCAGCGTCTTCACCGCTGCGGTGACGTGACCGGGAGATTGCAGTGGTTTCGCGGTTGATGGGTAACCCAGATACGGAGGTGTGAGTTTCTGACAGATAGGAAATGTGTGGGTACACAGGGGGATATGTTCCTGTCCCCACCAGAGTGTCTGATGTGGACAGGAACCGTATGTCAGCACAGGGGTTGTGTGTTGTGGTTGTGTGCGTAGTTGTGTATTTGCAATACCTGTGGAGTTGTCCGCGATGGGGCATTATTTGCTGGTAGTGGACGAGGTACAGCAGCGGTAAGGCTTGCAGAGCTGGATCCATTGTGGTCAGGACTGGGTGCAGGGGACCGGGAGTCTGGTTTAGTTCTCCTCAGTAGTGCTTCCTCCGTCCCGGGGAGGGTGGATTCTCCGCTACGGTGTGATGGGCAGGTTGCTTCATCGTGATTTGTACGGCGGACGGGACGTCATTCCGCACAGCGGTGGGTCCCTATTGGCTCCCTCCGGAGTGGTGGTGGGTGCAAATTTCTGGCAGTTCACGTCACTCCGCAGCGGACGGAAAATGGGCTATGTTTGCCCATTGTAAAATGGCGGACGCGAAGCCCACTGCTGGAGGAATGACATTTTCTGCCAGCACCGCAGTTGTGCCTCCACGCGTCATCCTAATGAGCCCCTTAATGCCCACTATAGGGCCTCTATGCACTGTACTTCTAACTGTGATATTAGTCTTTAAACAGCAACGTTTTCACCTACTGTTCGAAGTCAGACTATGCCTATCCAATATTTATCTCTGTTGCGAAAGTGTCCCATCCCTTGATGGTTCCTTGTTGTTTATTTATGAGTATTAGAAGCGGATATTCCTCAGCTAAACACAAGGATCTATTTGGTTTGTATGAGTAAAATCGTTTCTTAAAAACACTACCATACATTCCAGTGACATAAAACGAAATGTTCTGGCCCCAGGCAGATTGAGGCCCAGACAGATATCTCACAGATATTTATAGGCCTTGGTCTGAATAGGGTCGACCCTGAAGGGTGGACTCTTTCATGCTGCCCATCTCTGGAGCTGAGATCCAACCAATTAAAACATTACGCCTCTGAGCAATCTATTTGGGGGGGTGGGGTTGATTATAAAGTTTCAATGACACCCTCATTCACCACTTGGGATCTACTCGGTGAAAACGCCTGTAACCATGGAAACAGACTGATATGTAATCGTTTGCTGCCTTGCATCTATAAATATTAGCTATGGTGAAATCAAACCTTTTCCTTGGCAAACACCAACCAGATTTCAGCTCAGACCAGTGAAATAGCGGGCCTGGGCAAAATTGTACATGAATAGTTCGTTTCGTAAACAGTGTTTGAATTTACAATAGGTAGTAGTGTACAGCCGTGCAGCGTTTTTAAGCAACACAGTAAGGCAGTAAGGAGAAGGCCCCGCAAAACCGATTTTCTATGGACATAACAAAAATACTGCTTTCGGTTTCTATGGAACACAGAAGCGAGTCTCGTTCATATTAGTTTGGTCAAGTGAACCAGAACAAATACTGCACACATCCTTCTAAATTATTTAATCTGGCTTTGCGACTCATTTAGAAATTGTATGCATGGCTTGTCCTAAACCATATGCTTGCTCTTCCTTCAGCACATTAAAGGTTATCCCAGCGTACTGTCAACTCCATTGAGTCTGAAGACCCACACAATTTAATATAAGCCTTTTGACATTTTTGTTTCCTGCCTGGACCATCCTTGCAAGACATCTATTCCCAGGCAGGAACAAATAAAAGAAACAGCTCCATACGGTGGGAGAAAACTCCCGCTTCTGGAGGTTTCTGAGAAACAAAAAAATGGCTGGCCTCCTGGCACTACACAGTCTGACTGAAAATTCTCCTTCTATGTCAGCAGAAGCTCTTTCAGCAATTATTCTCCTTAGGCAGACACTACAATTGGGTTGGCTGACGTCACTGAGCCAGCGGAGGCGGAGCCTCGCACCTCATGTGCTTAGCAGGCAGCACACCAGCATCCAAAGGAGGACCGTAGACTTTCTCATATGCCTTTAGTAGTGAAGATGTGTTTGTATGGGCCCTGGGCCTTTACAAGGGTAAGCACAAACCAAAATACTGCACTCCCTCGCAAGAACCAGCACTTGACTGCAGGCCTAATAAATGGAGGAGTGCTCCATTGCCCCTTAAAGGCATCTCCAGGGAAAATATTCACTACGACTCTCACAGTGAACCGCAGTTAGAAACCTCTGAAAAGTGCAACAATTTGGGTAAACACCGAATTACCTGAAAATGTAGGTAATGTGGAGCTCATTCTTTGGGCTCAGTCGCTCCTTCTGCGTTTCTGTGCTCTCATTTCATGGTCAGTGATGTGCATCCAGGGAGGGCCCTGCACATTCTTCAGTAACACCGACATGACTGAATCTGCACCAACATCTCTCTTCAAGTATCACCGATCAATTGGTGCTCTCTTGAGTAACACAGCTAAACTAGGTTAGGATGGTTTATGTTATTTTAATTTGTAACCACGTAGTAGTCTAATGACACCTTTTTGTTGAGTGAAAATGCTCCCTTAAAAGAATTCAACTAAGATGCTAGAGGAGGTCAGAACTTTCGTTTCCACTTCAAGTGTAGGTTATTGTCTGTGTATCCGGTGCTCGCAAGTTCCATTCGAGCTGAAATTAGTGGAAACACTTTTCCTCACCTGCGCTCACTCGAAGACAGCCGTCTGGCATCTAAGGTACGATCTAAGGGGTCAGGCAAGAGCACACTTAGCAAGTTTAATTTGCGAAAATTCAACGGCATTTACACAGAAGACGTTTTGGAGCCTACTCACAAAGGCGTTGTGATGTATGTGACGTAGTACTCTTTTGCATACTCTTTTGTGCCTTCATAAAGAGGCCGCACAACATCTAGAATGGAACTACAGTGGGAATACTCACACACACTTAGAACAAATAGAAAGGACTGTGCACTCTTTGCACCTTTACTAACAGGGAGTTGGACTTTTTGGGGCCAGCACACACAGGCGCATGAAGAGTATGTACATGGGTCCCCCTGTAGTACTATTTCCCATACTCATAATGCTTTTTCGAATCAGCCCTAATGTATAATGCAATTCTACTAATTATGCCAGTGCTGCTGTTTCTCTAACCCCTAAGGGGCAGATTTATGTTAACATGCGCATCCCTGCATATCAGCAGGGAAGCGCCAATTATTATGCGTCACAGCTGCGCCACCATGCACCATGGGGCAAAAACGGCACAGATGCGTGACGCATCTGTGCCGTAAAAGTGGCGCATTGCTGGAGTTGCGTCGCAAGCGCGACGCAGCTCCAGCAATGTTCTGGGGGGCCCTATCTGTACAATGCTGCGTCAATCCTTACGCCTGCTTCAAGCAGGCGCAGGGTTTTGACGCAGCATGGGCCTAAAAGTGACTGAGTGAAATGTTGTAGATTTCACTCAGCCACTTTTAGGAGGCGTTCCTGCGCCGGAACGCCCCCACCTGCCCTGGAACACCTACATGTGGCGCAGGCCTTTACAACGTGACGCATCTCCCAGATGCGTCACGTTGTAAATACCCCGCACCATGGCGCAGGATTTGCACCGCTGCTGCGTCACAAAAGTGACGCAACCGCGGCGCAAAAGGGGCGCAAGTGCAACATAAATCTGCCCCTTAGAAGTATACTGCATCCGTCACCACCAGCTGATCTTTAAATCCTGTTCCCTTAGTGCTGACAACCGGGGTCTTTCCTTCATTCATTCTATACCCAGAAAACTCCCCGAATCACTGAGCTTCGTTATCAGTCGCAGCAAGGGCCCCTAGAGGGTCTGCTGGAACCACTGCTATGTCGTCCGCATAGGCCAGGACTTCCTATTCTACTTGGCTTACTTCAACCGGCCTGATGCGTATATTGCTCTCCAGTTGCGCTATTAAGGGGTCGATGTACAAAGCGAAGAACGGGGGCGAACAGTCACGGCCCTACCACGTTCGTCTTGAAATTGATATCCTATCTGACTCCATCCCCATCATTCACAACGTGGCCCCAGGTGCTTCATGCAAATCTTTAATTGCTTTAATAAATCCTGGGCCAAAGCATTTCCATCTTAAAGCTGCCCACAAACCCCCCCATGACCCTCAATGTAAAAGAATTCTCGACATCTGATAAAACTAGGCCTATTGATCTCCCTGTGGCTTCGGCTAGGTCAAACAGAGTAGTCACCCTTCTAACATGATCCACTGTTCCACGCCCCGGGATAAAACTACGTTGTCGAGGAGATACTAAAGTTGAGATAACTTTACCCAACCGATTTGCTATTACTTAGGCATATATTTTAGTATCACAGTTGGCCTAAATGAGCCCGTGTGTACAGGTGATTTGTCTTTTTTCTTGAATATGACTACATTACTGGCTGGCCAAGCTACACTAGAGAGGTACCCTAGGGCCCTCTCAGACCATAGCCCACTGGTATTGGAAATTCCAATGACTGGTGTTACCAAACCATGGGGGAATTGGACCTTTGACAAGAAACTCTTCCTTGATGTAACATATTTAGATCATATGTGTAAATGGATAACTGAGTTTTTGGAGCTCATTAGGGGGTCGCCTCAGATGGTATGGGGTGGGATGCATTAAAGCCTGGGATTCGGGGTGAAACGCTTAGCTTTAGTTTATACTAACAAAAACGATGGCATACTGTGATTTAGGGGTTATATAAGGATCTTTAGCAGAAGAGAGCTTGACTAGACTACATACTAGGAATCTAGATACCCTGAGGTTCAGCATACAATGGCTATATTAAAGTCAAAGATCACTCATTATTTTAGTAAAGAGATGGCCGCTAATTTCCATAACTATAGATTGGGCTGCTACGAGTATGACAAGAATACTGGAACATTACTAGTAGTACGGATTAGACAAAAAGAGGTGGAAAAAGGTATAGAGGCTATAATAGATATGTAAGGGAGGAAATGTGACTCTCCAGTGGATATTATCAGTCTTTAAAGATTTTTATGAAAATCTGTATATGGAAGATATAGACTCCCCTCTAGAAGGGTTTGAGGATCTACTGGGGACGTTAGATAGAGCTAGATTAAAGAAGTAAGAACAGGCCAGTCTGGAAGCATCAATATCTTTAGAGGAGGGATTGGAGGCCTCTGGGAAAACCATGTGTCCAGATAATCTGCCTGTGGAGTTTTTAAGGCCTCGTTTGTGAACTTCGACAATCTATTATCCTGGTTTTTTAAAGGCACAGGCTGTTGAAATCCCACCCTCATGGGAAACAACTAACATAGCAGTGTTTTCTTTAGATACCAAATATAGCCATGAGTTGCTACAGTGGAGCAGTACATGCTGCAATACCCTCTCAGGAATCATCGAAAAAAGTAAACATTTTCAAAGTCTTACATCTAAATCGGATGTCCCGTTTTGAGACTGATTGGTGGAGGTTGCAGCTTTCTGTCTCTGAACGACTATTCAGGAGCTGAGCTAAATAGAATGTTCATTGCAGGTGGCAGCAGTCAAATTAGCCATCATCAATCTGGGTCTATCAACTTTACTATGGAACTGAAGTGCCTGGTATACTTTGTTTGGGGAATTGACTAGCAAAGATAATAGTTCTCCCAACACTCAGGCAAGGCAGGCTCCTGGGATTACATATTCAGGGGGACATTGACAGTAGGAGGATAAATCCAGACCACCAATCTCCCATATTTGATATGGGTGTCCTGTAAACTAGAAGAAGGATCTCTTTAATCCACCTTTTAACTTGCCATTTACTTCTCTTCTGCAGCCCCTCATCCATGCCCCCCAATCTCATGACTGTGGTGCCTCTTAAATCATGCCTTCTCCATTTCAGTGCCATAATGCGTTGTGAATGCATAAGTTATCATGCATTACAGCAGGTCATGTAGCAATTCATTTTAAGATGATTATAAGAAAAGAAACTCCCAAGAGATTACAAATCAGGTTTCAGACAAGGTTAGTGCTCCAAACCAGCCACCCTGCAGGATAAAGACAAGGCTATTCGCTTAACAGACAAGTGATACCCTACCTACTCATCCTCCTCCACCACCTAATGACGTTTATGATAATAGACAAGAAAATATTCTTAAAAGTCATGAAGTCATGATCCCCTAGCTAAAGAAAGATTTTCAAATCATTTCTGTCCCTCTGTCCTTTAGGGCCCCGTTCAGCTGGCAGTCTGTACACTCATCAGCAACTTGACCTACACATAAAATAAATAGGGCGAACGTAGCACTGTTTTATGAATACCACTTGTACAGTCTAGTTTGTACTATTACAACACTCTTCTATGGTGTCACTCAAAAACAGCCTATCCTCTATAACGTAGTAGGAATACAATGCAACTGACTCGCCCCAGGGACCTACCACTTCAAGGACACTACCCAGCCCTCCTTCCACTACAGTGGGTCTCCAAATAATCCCAGTGTCTTTTCTTTCAATACTGCTGACCTATTGTACGAAGCATTCCACCTAAACAGTCCATAGTACTCAGTAATCAAACCTTTTCACCTCCGGATGGGTACTGTGCTGCAAAGAGGTGTCTATCCTAAATGTAAAGCTTCAAGTGGCAACAAACAGTATTTCAACCCCCTATCTAAAAAGTTAGAAATTCATTTCCCTTATCTGTGTCATCTTTCTCTTCCACATTTTCTGCCTAGAACTCCAAAAACGACTTTTCTAGAAGCACTTCAGAGAGTATGTTGGTCTCTAGACTCAAATCTTAACCCCTCAAAATGATGCTTACCTTTTTTTCGTGATTGCTCCCTCTTGCCTACTTGCAGACATTACAAGACACCAGAGGTGGCTCTTTTCTTTTTTGCCCTTTTGTTTATTATACTAATAGTGATTTTTTTATTATTTTTATTATTGTTGTTGTTGTTTGCTTGCTGCTGCTGTTATCATTATTAATAATTATTAGAATAAGAACAATAAATTATCATTCACTAATAGCATAATAAAATAATAATGACCATCGCTGCCAGTAAGAGTCAAACATCAGCCTGAGGCAGTGAATCTGTTTGAAAGCTGGTGAAGGAACATCTTGAGCCACCTGAGCCAATCAACAGCCAGACTTTCCAGGGCTGTAGAAGTCTAATGACCTAAAAGGGCTGGTACATATCACCTCACCCCCTCAAATTGTGATGCAATGTAGAATCATAAGTAAAGGTAGCCTTTGATGCTTTAGCTTTCATCCCTGTAGTTCCTGGGGCTACATAAATCACCTTACCCTCTCCCATCTCATCATAGGGTAGAATGTGTTCAGGAGCCTTACTGATCCCCACCCACCCTGTGATGAAATGAGAGAGAGTATGAGGCTGAAATACGGGGCCTGTGAAACGCATCAGCAAGCTAGACGCCGCCGCCCACTGGAGTACCCTCCATTCCTTTCTCCTCAGACTTACGGTGAGCTGATGAATATATATTGAGGAGATTGTGGATATTCCTTATTACTGGCTCGCGAAACAGAATTTTAATAGTACCTCTGTAATATCGTAAATAGGACTGTTTGTATATTGGATATCTTGGTATAACTATACGTTTTGGAATACTGCGCGATATTTGCCCTGAGGAAGTCTGTGGTTGACACCACAAAAGACGAAACACGTGTTGGCGGCTAGGACTGTGTTGAAGCAATATACAGAAATAAAGAAGACAAAGAAGAAGAATTGTGTCCACACTTTATTGCGAACTGTATCTAACTACTGTGGAATATGCTCGGGATATATCGCCTTTTTTTGGGTCCAGAGAGAAGCCGACAGGTAGCTGAATACTTGAAACAGAACAAGTGCAGGCAATTTAAGGTAAGTAAAAATATCCCTCAAATATGTGAGGAGGTGCAAGTGAGTGTGTATGTGTGTGTGTGCATGTGTGAGTAACTGTCTGATAGCGATAGATTGAGAATGCGTGAGAATGAGTGACAGGGGGTGTAACTATTATTGAGACTGAGAGATTGAGAGTGAAGCTGCTAGACTTTGAATGGGTGAGTGCAAGTGAGTGTGAATGAGAGGAAGTGTGACAGTGAGAGTAAATGAGAATGAGTGTGAGGTAGTAAGAATGAGTGTGAGAAAGTGTGTTTGAGTGAAATCAGTGCGAGAGAGTAGGAATGTCTGTGAGTGAGTGTGAATGAATGATAATGAGATTCAGGAAGTATAAGTGAGTGATAATAAGCTTCATGAGTATAAGTACGAATGAGTGTAAGATAGTGGGAATGAATAAGCGGTTGGGGTGCGAGAGTGAGAATGAGTGTGCATATGTGAGAATGAGTCATGGTGATTGAATGCAAGTGAGCATGAGTGAGTGAGAGAGAGCCCCGTCATACTAGACACATTAAATGACTTAAAGAGGACCCTATAGCAAAATGCTAGAGCTGGAACACTAGAAGTAACTTTTTGCATATGGGACAGTGATGGCAAATGTGCTTGCTGGCATACTTTAAGTAATTCTTAAAATAAGGAATGACAACAAAGGAATGTTGGCAGGGTGGAGAACTATGACAAAATGTTGAATCTGAGATACTCAAGTTGTTTTTGAACTTATGGGTGACTCAGATTATAAGGATAGCATCAATGGTCAAATTCTGACACTGACTTATGTATGTAATAATTGAAATAGAGGGGCACCCATGGCGAATTGGGCACCCTGGGAAAACTGCTTGTGCAATCAAGGTAATTATTTACATGTGGCGTGCACCCATTACACATTTTGAAAATAAAAATAATGCCAACTCCTGGGGTGCAGAGAAAAGGTTTTGAGGATACACTCCTTCCCTTCAGTTCATTCCATCGTCATGCCTGTAAAACTTAATGTGTCCATGCGTGCGAACAGCATCTCTGAATCGTCCCCAGATCACAGCCCCTGGGGTGCACCAGGCTTCATTGGCTTGGCACACCATAAAAATACATGAATATTTATTGAGGACTTCTTCAGAGTGTTTGGCCTTTTAGCAACTGTATGGACAAATTGTGCTTTACAGTGCAATATGTGCTAAAGATTCATAAAATAATCCCCAGGAGAGAAGCCCCACTCCTAGAAGAAATCAGGTTAACTCATGTAATGTGGGCAAGGATTACTTCCCACCCTTTTCAGAAACCACCAACACTACTACTAATTACACTTGTGTTTCTAGGGTGGCTACTGTTTCCTCACAACACTATTGCAATTATGTATCGAAGGTATTTGAGTACAGGCTTTTTTATTTTTAGAACTTGCAGTAACACAATGGTTGGTGTGCTTTCATAAGGACACTTTTGCCGAGACCATAAACGTAGGTCCCACTGAAGTGTGTGAAGGTCATTCCGAAAATATTGTTGACTCTGCCTGCATTTTAGGAGACCCAGATTTCCCCTCAAATGTTGGCCAAAGATGATCCAACAACAGGACACCTGCAGCCTTGAGCATGGCTAAGCAGCTGTAACCTCTTTCTGTGTTGGAGTGTAGAGACAGGAAGAGCTTTCCCTTTGGTTACTATGCCAGAAGTTTTCAAGGGGCGTAGAAGGTGCTAAAAAAGACCACTGTCTGCTCCCCTTGATATCTTCCATGTCAGAAAATATTTCTTTAGAAGCTGCACCTGACTCTTTAAAGGCCTGTTTTGTTTTTAAATAACACAGACAGAAGGCCAGATTGACTGCAACCACCCCGCAATCCACTGAGCATTACTTGAAAGAGATGCATTTTAGATTTTAGGTTAGTCAGTGGACCCAAAGCCATATTTCATCATGGAAAGGCACACTGTAGAACTCTAGGTAACAAGAAATATATTTTCAAGATATATAGTAAAACTAAACTTCTATCCTAGTGTATACAATGTGAATTGGCAATATTATAAAAATCAACAAGTTAAAGGCAGCAATACTTATCAGAAAAGTGAACGATAAAAAATATTGTAACAAGGTAGTAATATCCTTAAACTTCTTTATATGAATGTCTCCAATCCCACCCACCGTTCTCTTAGCTAACTAAGCTAAGCTTAACACCAAAAAGGGGCCTAATTTGGAATTCAAAGATGGTTCACACCAACATACCCTTTCTGAACAACTGAATCAATGTTCAGTAAAGTAACAGTGTCTGCTATTCTTGCCAGCAGGCAGACAGATACGCCAGCCAAGTGAAGACTAGATTTGCCTTCCTGCAGCCTTCTGTAGAGGAAGATGATTACGGTTCAGTGTGGCCCTGTTGTCTCTGGTCTCTGGTACAAAGTTCCTCTCTATCTCGTTGTATCTGAATAATGTTGAACATTTTCAGAATAAACAATTAGTGGACAGGCCCTGGCACCCTTTCACCTGCTTACATCCTGTTAAACCTTGACTATTGTTTAAAAACAATAAACGAGAAATTGTTATCAGCTTCTAAGAAACTTTATTCATTAGTTAAAATCAATGACTGGAAAAAAAAATAAGTTCCAAACTGAACAACACGAATATATTCAAGCAAACATGACTATCATGTTGCAATAAATAACAACATGCACACATGCATTTGACACTTATACCTAAACACACAAAATGTATTACTGTTGAAGGGGAATACCTAGAAGACAAAATATATGAGAATTATAACAGTCCATTCAAGGCCTCTATCTCCATCCCTGAATTCACAGCCAATGACAGGGAGTAACAAATCGTAACTTGGATAGATAATATTGATTAGGAATTTCGCTTTACGGCCAACTTTGAATGGACTAATTGCAATGCGACCCATTAGTATATAGGTCACATTACAAATTGCATACCCATTCACATACCATTCTTAGTGCAAACTGCTCATTCTTCTTTGCATATTGGTGCTTGTACATGAGTCCTTGGTCTTTTGGAGAAGAGAAAGAATAATTTATGATGACTATTGCGTTGATGCGCTTTTCCTTACAAATGATAAAAAAGATCCCTTTGTTAAACAGACTGCATTAGCATGGTTAATCTGTACCCTCAAAGAATAGTGTTATGAAAAGGAGTCTAAAGGGGAAGTGTGCATTGTTAGGGGTGAATGTCAAAGGTATGAACAGCAAAGTGCTGCATAGGAGATACTTTTGACAAAGGATCTTTAAAAACCTTTATGCACACAGATCAATACTTTGTGAACAATAAAAGCTATAAATCGAATGGCATGATATCATGACAGCTAGGTAAAACAAATGAACCTGCAAAGGTGACTAGTGAATAGCACTATATCTTCATGAGAAGCTAAGGCATCCAAACAGCATGCACTTCCTAAAAAAAACAAAAATCAGCAAATAAAATGCTATTATGTCAACAAAGTAAATGCATAAAGGTTCGCCAAAAGCTAATGGGAACACAAATGGCACACTGTAACATCTACAAACCTCCATGGCCTTGAGGGACTTCCCATTCAAGCAATGGCAATTCATCAAAACCACATGAAAGCTAATGACGGTAGAGGGCTGCTTCTTTGAAGAATTGATGACATGAGATCACTGAGCTACCCAGAAATGTTTGTAGCAAGACTTTAAAAAGGTAATAGAAATCAAGATTAAACCAAAAGAATGTGTGCCGAGGAAAGACAGGCAACTTCATGTTTTAAGGTTTCAGGGTATCAACTAAAACAGCACATACACATACAACAAACACATTGCCTCAATAGAAAAACAGGCCATACACTTAATACAAGTGGAAATTAATCTGCCTGGCAGTTAGAAATTGGGTTTTGAGTTGAACTAGGTGTGAGCCCTATTCAAACCAGTACCACAATTCTAGTCAGGGTGAACCACAAGTGTTGTAAAATAACCTTTATGCTTAACCCTCTGGTAATGTGTACACCAGCAGCCAGGCTTTACTTAGAAGCAGTGTGTAATGTGCAACACACAAATAGTAATAACGTGGAAACACACCACAAAAACAATCTCAAACAGTATTTATAAAAAAATATACTATATTGTAATAAATAAAATGCCATAAAAACGACAAAAATGTCCAATTAAAAAAGTGTATTTTTGAGTCTCTGAGTTTAAATTCAAAAGAGGCTCAAAAGTACACAAAATAGGCAATGCGCTGCCCAAGAGCACGCAAAAATGAAATGCGTAGGAAAAGGGTCCAACAGGACCGGGGCAAGGTCATAAATCAAGACGGCTGTTAGGCTGAGTAGGCGGGCACTGGGAGCAAGGGACTTCCAACAGAAAAGTTACCTTGTCCAGAGCGTGGAACTGCACAAAGCTTTGCGAGGCGTCACTGCAAGGCTTGGTGGGCTCCTGCATCAGACTCGGTGAGCAGAGACCATAGGCTGCACGGCTGAAATGATGGCTTCTGCATTGGAAAGGCATTGAGCTTTGCGAAGGGTTGCCGTTGTTATGTTTTGTAATGTACCCCAATATAAGCCTGGGTAGTCACCTAACCATTCAGCTACATTTTCCCTGCCATTGTACTACATAACGGTTTTTGGTATTGACCTTTTACCTAGTTAGGTGCAGCATAAATGTTGTGTGGTTTTCACGGAAATCTAGCCTCATTTATTATTGATGAGGATTCTGAGAATCACAGCACGATTACCATTGTCTGCATAATAACTATGTATAAGGGTCATCCCTTCCGTCATCCTCGGCCGACATAAAACAGCAAGGTAGAACCCCTGAGGGTACCTTTTGGGTATTTAAACATGACATCTTTGCTGGGGCTGTCAGAGGACAAAGACTTCCATGCTGACACACTGACTTGAGACGCTAAGGTTCCTGCACGCATACACTCCAGTACTCCGTGGTCTGACATCCCTTACGGGGTACCCATCTCGAGACTAAGATGGGGGCCTTCATTCTCTCACACCAGGTAATGGGGTTGGCTTTATCCTAGGGAGATTCTTGGCTCTACACCTACACACATGCTAGGTACACTTAGGTACATCTAGTTAGGGTTGCATCATAGGAGTATGCTTTATTATTGTTATGTATTTACATACCTGCCTATATTCATTATTTTAGCACTATGGTAGAAATCTACTATCCATTTACTTTGTTGGTGCTTATAATCATTTATATATGTTTCTGCCTTATGGTTGTTTCAGCACACCTATTTTACACTAGAATGACGCTGGTTCAATAAATGTTTATTGAAAACGTCCCCACCGTTTATTCTGTGTATCTCTCTGAGACAAAGTGAGAACGAGTGACTGAGTGAAAAGTACTGTGCTGTTTCCACGATCCCTGATGGGACAGGGTTGTTGTTGAGAAGTTGAAGGAAATAAACACAGAGTCTGGTAATAGATTTAAAAATGCAATTTGCGTTTCTTCCTTTATTGTTGTTTTTATTGTTGTTTCATGTCGCATTCTTAAAAACATCAGCCAACGCGTTTTGTCCAGTCAAACACTGGACTTCTTCAGGGCTGCAAGTTAGATAGATGTACATACATTGTAAACAAACTGTACAAACGTATTTTACATTTATATACACTTATGTGCAACACAATGGTAATAGGGACAATACAAAGTCAAACACCTGGCCCCCCATTCTTGCGAGGGGAGAGCAGTACATTGATGGGCCATCCTGAATGGCACCCTAAAACGAAACACAATAAAAACACTCCAAAAATTCACATGGTGTAAGACATGATTCACATAAAAACAGAGGTATGAAAACAAGAATAACAAACCCTAGATTGTGGTGGTAATAGAAACCATATCAAGCAAGAGAGAAGCAAGACAGACACAAGTTGTGTTAGCAAAAATGCCATTGAAATAGCGCTCCTCAATATAGAGCCCAAAGCAATATGAAAAGAGTGCGTCAGAGATATATTCAAATCAAAGTGCTCGAAAAGAATCATTTCATCAACCCTGGCATGACACCCAGAGTAGCAAAGGCCATATAGGAGAGAGATTGTATGACCTTGAAAGTGATCTACCTGCAAGATATAGTAAAAAGACTGTAGAAAAATCCAATATAAAAAGTGGGAAAGAAAGCGCAACAACAATACCCAGTTTATGTGTCATAAAAGAGTAGTCGCGAAAGCATGTACCAGAGATTATAATATGCGTTTGTATCAGACCATTCAGTGGTCGGCACACTTTCCTCAATGTGTGGACCAAGAAACAAAAAGAACGTGAACCTCTTTGGAACAAAGTGCGATATGGTTATTGCCGTAGTGTTCAGTTTAAGGGGTGATATAATCCATACCTTTATGTTATCGAGATGATTAAACACAATCCAAGTGGTATATGATTCAAATGAATATCCAAAGGTCATAAAAAGCTACAATCCATGTTGCCATGGGGTCAAGACAATAGTCTCAGGTCAACGTATAATTTTCACAGATAAGTGGCCGTTGGATGGGGAATTATCCACCTACAAAAATGTTTAAACAACTAGCAGGCACATGCATCAAAGAAAAAACCGGTCGCAAACGGGCAGATTCTCAGAATCTGCTCCTTTGCGACCAGTATTTTTGCATTTGGGATGCATCATCCCAAATGCAAAAATCGCAATTTAAGGAATCTCTCAATTGCGATTACTTAAATTGCAATTGCATTTAAGGAATCCCAAATTGAGATTCCTTAAATGCAATGCATTAAAGTAAAAAAAAAAAGCGATTTCGCTAATAGGGGGAGCAAATTACCATGAAGTTGAACTTCACTTTTGTGCATTTTTCAAAGTTTCATGTTGCGTACACACATGCCCTTAGGGCATGTGTGTGTGCAACATATGTGCACAGATCAATTTCAGGGGTGCAATAGGGTGTCATTTTGACACCCTTGTACCCTTGAAATTGCATGAGCTATTTGCGAGTACCTACTGGTACTCGCAAATTGCTCATGCAATCTCCAAATCATTCCTATGGGCCAGGAGGCCCATAGGAATGAATGGGATGGCATTCCTTAATTGCGACTCGCAATTTGCGAGTCGCAATCAAGGAATGTGTAGGAATCGCTATTTTTATAGCGATTCCTACATGCATAGGCTTTTGCAATACCTTAATTGCGATTCCTTAATAATCGCAATTAAGGAATCGCAAAAGCCTACGTTGATGCATGTGCCAGTAAGATGCTACAAAACGGGATGTCCAGGTGGACTAGAAAGGTCACACCAAGAGGCAGCAATAACAATAGCTACAAATATCAATTATCTTGATAAGAGAACAAAGATGACCGTTACTGAAAAACAGTTATATAAATTCCTGGCACGGGTTCACCAATGACGGACCCCTCATAACACTCAAAGATAAAGGAGTAAAGGATATAAAAGGGGATGTGACATTCCATATATCCACTTACTGCAATAGGTGTCAGCTGGGTTAGAGAAACCGGCTAAGTAACACGGTGTCCCCTTCGTAGAAATGAGCAAATCCGTGTGCAGCTCGTCCTTGTCCTTTACACAGCATGCAGTTGGAGGCGAGTAACGTGACATAGTCACATGTTCGCCCCAAGAGCTTCAAAAGGTGCAGTAGCAAAGTTTGCCATGTTGAAAAGTACTAGCACAGGGAAGATTAATGAAAATCCTGTTGCGTATGCAGATTCCTCAATAAGCGATATATGAGATAACCGCCTAATAAGTAACAGTGAATGGCAGGGTGAACTAGATAGCCACGAAAAAACATACGTTAAAATTTGAAGGACAGCGGAACTGCACTACACAGGGTGTGGCCATATATAAACGAACCCCACAAGCCAATGATGTAAAAAGGTTCCGAGCAGGGATGTCTGAAAATCTGAATGCTAAAATGTGATCGGAGCAAGGGATATACGAGGTACAATAACGTCAGGACATCTCAGAAAAAGAGGGTGTAACCAGAACTGCCATGTTGGAAATGGAAACATGATTGACGGTATCAGTAAATGAACTGATTCTGTCTTATACAGGACAATAAACGTGAGGTAAAGATGTCAGAGCAAAGGCACAGTTGACCCGGAACGTTCATATATGAAACAATGAATGTGAAATAGAAATGTCAGGGCAAAGGTACAGTAAAAAAGCACATTTAGACCGTATGTTTGGGGTCAGTGAAACATGTCGAAGGGAATGAGGCGATAACTTATTGTCTGAGTCAGTGATCAAAATGTTTGTGTGGGAAACACAAAGTTAATGTGTTTCCACCTGATTTGTAGAACGTCAGTTGAACATGTAGGAATGCAGTTATTGCCTGTTTAAGTGGTGATGATATTAAATTTGTCCATCTCTTTATTAAGTTCATCACTATTGTGGAAAAGAAATTGCAAAAAATAGCTGCTTGAAGAATAATATCATACGACTATAGAGTACCAGCAACTTATATAATTTAGGAGTTTGTAGACAATTATTAGCGATAACATTCTTTTTTTAGTTGGTATGATCTCTTAATGTCTACTTATTGAAATTATGAAATGTGTTATCATTAGAAGTTGCTGCCGCTCACAGGTCATATTATATCAACTGTGTTACTGCTAAAATATCTGACGTTAAAACATGTTACTCTAATTAGATGTAGTTAAAATAATTTTGCTGCTAACATAAAGCACCTTAGTAAGCACAATGCACTTTATAGTAGTTTATAAATGGATAATAGTAAAAGGATCTCAACTGTAATATCTGCTGCTAATATATGTTACCTTAGAAAGATGTTGCTAAAATATTTTTTGCGGTTAGTAAAAGGTATTATGGTAAGCATAATGCTTTTTTCTTTTTTTCTTTTTTTCATTTAACATGAAACGATAATAGTGAAATAATTGCAAATTACAAAAACTACTGCTAATATATGCTGTTTTATTTTGTTGCATTTTAAATGGAAATTATTGGAAGTATAATGTTCTCTACGGATTATAAAGCTTTTTAATTACTGTTTTATGTAAAGGTTTTAACGTTAGGTTGAAAAATGTTTAATTAATAATTTACAAGTAGTGGTTCTATTCAAAGGTGTTTTTATTTTATTTTTGTGTGTGTGCACATTATTGTAATGATTTTAATTAATCAACAAATAAATTACTCTCTCTCTCAGTTGCATACTACAAATGTGTACCGGATGGCGGAATATCCACCCGGTGCCATAGTTAATCGGCTAAATAAATTGATGTGGACTACATACATTGTGCCGCTGTCCTTGGTCATATAAGAAAGGATATGCAATTACCATACCTATCAAGTAGATGGAAAGAAAACCTCAGTAAAACGTATGCAGATATGAGTGGGAGACAGAGGGTTCACTCTTTAGGTATGAGTGGATGCCCAACGGATCAGTGTGTTGGGTTAAAATGAGAAACATCCAAACCAAAAGATATTAATTGTACAGAGATGAAGCATGAGAACCACAGAGACCCCAGTTATAGTGAATCCTGCCCCAGGCAAATAAAGGGAAGCCCGAAAGTAGTGGTATGTGGAAACACCTCAACAGCAAAATGATTTATAAAAAATAATGTAATTCATCATCGGTGTTGTGTCCCCTTTCGATACATTGTAAATGGCATATCCAAGTTGCCTCCCTGCACCGCAGTGCCAGTTCTCGATTTCCACCCCGTGGATTGAGGAGAATGTGCTCAATGCTGTAAAACCAGATTTTACCGTCCACCCCATGGTGCTCCCCCATATAGAAAGACATAGGGTATTTTAGATCGTTGTTCTTGATGGCACGGACATGTTCTTGTATGTGTTGCTTGAGTGGCCTCACTGGGCTCCCCACATATATTTTTTCACACTTCACAACCCAACACATAGACCACATATTTGGTTTTACAGTTTATGAACTATCGTATTTCAAAGTCCTTGTTCGAGTTGTAGCTGAAATTCTTAATCTTATTATTTCCCATAGGACAAATAGATTATCTTCCTCTTTTATTGAGATACGTACAACGAGACATGTAATTAGGACATAACATAGTCCTTCAATCTCGTTGGAAGATTACGCACTCTGGAAATTCTTGGCAAACGTGAATAATCCACAACCGCAGTTGAGGGTGCATATCTGGATTCTTCAATAGGCTGCATATACTCCACCTCACCTACATCCAAAAACACATTGTCCTGGCTATCCCCTTGGACAAAGGTACCCCCTTTAAATAATGACACATGCCCAAAGCTCCAGTCATTACCACCTTCCACCCTTACAGCATTCTTGAATACTTCAATGACCATGATAGGATCTGACCATCTGGAGGTCCCCTTAATGCAAATTCTCCCCTTCCTTACACATACCATGTCTCCCAAAACTACTCTCTGTTTAGCTCTCACACTCTTCTCATTACCTTTTCCTTTTCCAAAAGTATCTCCCATTTTGTTCTTATACTTTTCCACCCTATCGTGGACAGCCTTAAAATCAATATCAGCAACATCATCCCAATGCTTCCTCTGGCTCTTTGACCACCAAGGAACTAATCTGGTACTGGGCTTACTTCCCCTGAGTAGTTCAAAAGGACTCAGTGAAGTCGCAGAGTGTGGAGTAGTTCTAGAAGACAGTAGCATAGACTGCAAATCTTTCCTCCAATTCAATCCCCCTTTCACTGACAATTGTATAGCTTCCTTTATCACACAATTGAAGCGTTCTACCTGACCATTGGCTTCAGGTTGGAATACTGCTATTACACACTTTTCTAGATACCTTTTCATGTGCTTACTTACAAACTGGGTGCCATTGTCAGTTACCACTTCTTGTGGAATCTCTTCCCTAGAATATATTTCATCCATAAATTCTACCACACTTTCTGACGTGACTTTTTTTACCATTTTGATCTCCGGCCACTTAGAGAAATAATCAACCATCACTATTCCAAATGATTCCTGCCCAGGTAAGACTGCAAATGGACCAATAATACCCACTCACACCTTCCTCCATGGCCCACCCAGTAATTCAAACAGACTGGGAACACACAGTATACATTTTGAGGTTTTATCGCTCACAGAACACTTGGAACACTTCCTGATGTGATGTTTCACAAACAAATCCACCCTGGCCACCAAACAATCTCCCTAATACAGCTTCTGGTGCAAGAGATGCCTAAATGGCCTTCATTAGCAATATCTGCAAGACTACTTCTTAAGTTGAAAGGTGAAACAAACTTGTCACCTCTGACTATAATGCCATATTCAATCTCTAAATCTTCATGCACCTTAAAGTAACTCAACAATGCCCTCTGAAACTTTCCGCTCCTCTGGCCATTTACTTCCTATATACTGGATAACTTTACCCATAATTTGATCATAAGCCATTTCTGCTTTCCACTTGGCTTCTGGAATGCTAGAACAGTTCCATACCAAATTTATGTTCTGAAACATGAAGGCAACTTTGCAGTCCTCTTTTTCCATCTCAGATTGTTCATACAGTACGCTTGCAAATTGCATTTCCCAGAAACATACTCAATACTATACTGGAAATTCTGCAACCTACAAGCTAATCTAGCCAGGCTTGCTGACATAGAGCGTCCTCCACCAGGTGCCATTATATGCACCAAATGTTTGTGATTAGTTTTTAAAATGTACCTTGTACCACAAAGAAAACTCCTGAAATGTTCTGCCCCCCAAACACAAGCCAACAATTCTTTTTCTATTACAGAATAATTTTTTTCTGCATCACGCAATGCACAGGATGCATACGCTACAATTATTTTTGTTTTTGTTTTATACAGCGCAAACTAGACCCGAGACAGTGGACATCAGAATGCTTTACATGAGCACCAGTTTCGTTACAGAACGACACATTCATTTTTGTTAGGCACGATCCACTCTTTTCCACAGTCACATTGCATCAAAATTCCTACTAATCCACAACTACTTGCATCAACCATAACATCATATTCCTTTCCAATAACAAATGGGTTGAGACATAGAGCTCCAACCATCCATTTCCTTGAGAGTAGTAAAAGCAGTGGCAATTGCTTCTATCCAAACAAATTTTGCATTTTTCTTTAACAGGCTTCTAAAAGGATCTACCTTGGAAGCGAGGTTAGGAATGAATTTAGCCTAAAACTCCATGAGACCTAAAAACGTCAACAGCTGCTCCTTTGAACTGGTAATAGGTGCCTTTATAATATTTTCTACATTGCTGCATTTGGGTTTTATTCCTGCACCACTGATAGTATGTCCTAAGTACCCCACTTCCTTTCTCTTAAACTTACATTTATCTACTCATAAAGTTAATCCTTTGGAAGATAAAGCAGATAACACACTCCTCAAATTGTTATTATGTTCTTCTTCATTTTTACCGAAAACCAAAATGTCATCTTAAAAAGCAATCGCCCCCACAACTCCTTCTAAGGTCTCCTTCATCAATCTTTGGAAAACTGAAGCCGCACTGCCCAAACCAAAAGGCATCCTACGAAACCTAAATAATCCTTCTGGAGTAATAAAAACAGTAAGATCTTTTGAGCTTTCATCCAAACAAACCTGATGGTATGCACTGGCCAAATCTATGGCTGAAAATATGCATGCACCTGCTAAAGCAGACACCATTTCATAGAGGTTTGGTAAGGATGGGCATCCACCCATACAGCACTATTGCGACAGTGCAAGTCGACACAGAGACTCAATTCACCTGAAGAATTAACCGAAATCACGACTAGAGAAACCCAAGGTGAAGATTCCACTGTCTCAATTATGTTTTTCTCGCATAGGTCCTTCAGTAACCCTTTCAACTTTTCCCTGTAAGTAAGAGGTTCGCTCCTTACACTGTGACTCATGGGTACAGCATCTTCTCGTAACTTGATACCATGCTTGAATCCTTTGAATTCCCCAAGTCTGTCACTGCACACGCTTGGATATTCAATCTCCAATTGTTTGATAAACACACCAGAACCACCCATTTTCACTTCTCCTTCCTCCTCACAACCATTTTTGACAATGTAAACAGAGGGGTCAGCTCTGGGATCTAGGGACCACTGCCTGCTCTTAAAAAATGAAACAAAAACGTTTCATTTTTATTTTTAATTCATCCCGTTTTCCTAAAAACGGGCTGCATTTAAAAAAAACTTCTTTATTTAAAAGCAGTCCCAGACATGGTGGTCTGCTGAGCCCAGCAGGCCACCATCCCTGGGAGGGCCAGCAATTCTCAATGGGGTCGAAAAATGCGAGTGCCTTTTGAATATTGATGAGCCTTGCATTTTGAGAACCACATTGGGAATCGCTAACAGTTTCTCTGACACTGTTGTACATTTGGAATTGTGATCCGCAAATTGCGACTCGCTATTTTTTGCAATTTGCGATTCGCATTTCCAAATGGTTGTACATCTGGCCCTAAGTCTAATGCCCATTTCTTCTTGATGAGGCCACCCTAACAAAGACTGTCCATTCCTAGCAACATACACTTTGCCACGTTTGTGTCTGCCAGAAAATACTAGGTTGTAGCAAAACAATCCCACCAAATCTATTTTATGACCAGTGTATCCACCAGGTGTTACATCAGGCAAAAATAATTTTTTGTTTGGCCATTTCTCCTTTACTACGTCATAAGCTAATATAGTGTACCATGCACAAGAGTCAACCAAAACTGGAATAGACACACCATCAAACTCCTGGAAATTTTGTTATATTTTTCCCACCTCTGATGTTCATAATTGTGTTTAGACAAGGTTCCCACTCATCACATTCATCTTCTTCCATGCTCAATGGTTGCATCACATTTAGGTTCCTATAGGACGATCTACAAACGCTGCCAAAATGTCCTTTCTTCCCACATATTGAACACTTTTTATCAACAGCTGGACAAAATCTAGAATTACCCAAATTTGATTTGCTGCCACATCTATAACACATTGCTCCCCCTCTTTTTCCTTCAGCCCTTTGCCAAGCGGGTCTCACTTAATTTTTGTGTCCCTCAGGTTTTTGCCACGTACGCCTCGTGTCTGCTTTCTGCCCTGCCATTTTCTTGAATTTTTCTTCTCCATTCTTTTTTACAGTACAAACCTCATTCATACTATTCTCTCTGATTTCCTTCACAAAAGTTTTCTGAATGTTCAATAGATTTTGCAATTTCAATAGCTGCATTTAAAGATTAGTCGGAAGTGGTCCACAGTCTCGCTTGAATTTTCTTATTGTTAGTTCGCATAAAAATGTGATTACTTAAAACTTGCTCATATGTAATATTCTCAAAGCCACATGTAACCACTAATGACCTCAAAGCAGAAACATAATCCTCAATACTCTCTTCAGACATTTATGTCCATGAATAGAACGTGTAACGCTCCATTACCACATTAATTTTCCTGCCATAGCGAATCCCTAATTGTTTAGCAGAATATGCATAAACATCTAAATTCACAGGATTAATTAGCTTTGGAAGGTTTTTAAATTCCTTTAAACCTACATCCCCCAAGCAATGCCTCAGTAATGCTAGACGTCTCTCAGGTTCACAATCATCCGCTTCCATTACCTCCACATGAGCTTAAAAAAAAGCTTCCCACATATCCCAATCCATGGCTGATTCCCCTGGCATTGCCAAACATGATGGTGGTGGTACAATTCCAGACATTTCCTACAATATGAACAATACCTAATATTGGCAAAAAAAACACAAGTATAATGAATCAAAAGAGTACTATGGGAAATCACACTGCAAAATAAAGTAAGTCCTATAATTGAATCAATAAACTAAAAGTAGTCACAGTAGTCTAGATACTGTATCTGCACTTCCCTCACTTCTCTTCACAAGTGTTTTTCCACACCAGGAAAACGAAAAATGCTAATCCTTTCCATGTGGCAGAATTGTTGATCCACTTCGTAAGGTAAGAATAAAGATCCTCAATGAAAGGTGTGCGCATCACCGTGATGAGATTCGCATGGGATCAATTTTAATTTCCTCTCATGAAAAGTGTGCGCATCACTGTAGTGCTCACACGATGAGGAACATTGCTCTGAACTTCCTCAAATACATTGCAGAAACAACCTCCAGCCAATGAACGAAGATGAAAGTTGAGAAACGCCCAAAATTCCGTGTTCCGCCAATCTGAAATGCCACCAGATAAACTTCCTTCTCATGTGACTATGATCAGCCAGTATGGCGTTGCATATTCCTTCATGTGTCAGCGCTGTACATCCAATCCAGCCTGATTGAAGAAATGCTAGCTATCGGACTTTCCCGCTCGTCGCCAATGTTGAGAAGTTGCAGGAAATAAACGCAAAGTCTGGTAACAGATTTATCCTCCTCTTTTATTGAGATATGTACAACGAGCCATGTAAGTTGACTTCCAGTTAATGAATAGCGTGACCGTCAACAGCCACCCTATTATATCACCATCCTACAATCAAAAACATACAAAGCACGAGGTCCCCACCAGCCACACACACCTCACGCAGCGGAATTCAAATAATCACACGCACACAGGACACGAGCACAGAAACCATGCACTCGTGTCACTGTGTGCACGAGGGTATATGAGCCGAACAACGCGAGTGCAGAAACGCACTCGCGTGCATTCAACAACCTATGAATACAACAGTTGTCATGTTCAATAGTTGCCAGAAACTATTCTCTCCTTGGTAAGAGGAGTTTACAGTGGCACTGTGAGCTAGCTAGGTATACAGCCAAACATACCCTGTGGGGGTGTCAGGAATCAGTCTGGACAACAATCTCACAGTTTAGATCCTATACAGATTTATAGGAACTACACGACACCCTGAGGCCTGACAGGCTCCTGCATGAGGCTCGAAGAGCAGAGACCAGGTGCTGCGAGGCTGCAGCAGCAGTGTGCAGGGCACAGAAAGGCACGAATCTTGGTTTACAGCATCCGGTGAGGCCTGGCAACAGTTTGCGCCAGTTCTGGGCTGTGGGTCCTTGCGGTGCTGCGTGGCTTATCTGGGCTCTTGTGTCAAGCATGGGACACCAGCGACATGGAGCAGAGTGTGGAGTCACTGCTGGGTTTAATGCTAGGTCTGGATGCAGACTTCAGGAGCAGAAAGGCAATGACGACTCGCATCGTCTCGCGTCTTGTCAAGGTGAAGGTAGGAAACAATGCACTCCGACAGCTACCAATAATCAGGACCTGTGGGGTCAGGTTGGAAAGTCAAGACTCCTTTCCACAGAGGCTGAGCACCTGAGACGAGGCCAGGTTCTAGTCACGGCAGTAGTTGAGGCCTCTGGAAATTGTTGTGTCCCTTAAAGTTCAAGCATTTTATCAGTCAGCTGATCCTTGCAGTCACTCAGGAAGTCTTGGAATAGAGAATAGGTACAGGCTCCCCAGTGCAGCAAGGCAAATGACTATGCAATCTTGTCTTTTTTTTCCAGTCCAAAGATGACATAAAGTAGTCTTTGAGATGGGCCTTTTGATCCAGGTGCAAACCTTTGAAGTGGGGAGCAGAGTATTTGCATCTAAGCCTGTCATGCCCAGTTACTCTCTCCTTCCCCTGAGATGCCACGATGTCTGGGCCCTAGTGTGTTGGTTGCTGTGTGAGTGTGAAGACAGGCCATTGAAATGTAAGTGGTGTGTGTGTCAGCTCCACACCCTCATTCTGCCCCACGTTTTCACCACTCAGCACACCCAGCACCTATTGTCTAGTGCCTGGTTCCAATTCACAACCCAGGAAGACGGTCATCAACATGCCAGGAAAGCTCCCAGAGACTGGAGGCAAAAAAATACCAACTTTCTTAAAGTGGTATTTTTTAACATTAAGAGCTAAAATTTTACTTTACTATTAAAGAGGATTTTAAATTCTAATGAAACTAAGTGTAAGAAATATTTTTCTAGCTGTTTCTAGCCTTAGTTTTGCGCAAAGGTGAATCAGTATTAAACAATGGGAGAGCCAGGCCTTGCAACAGTGAAAGTTGAATTTGAGAGATGGTCACTGTTAGGACAAGACAGGTAAAACTTAGATTACATAGGTCCTACTTTTTAACTGCACGTGCTCTCTGAGCTGAAATTTCAACACTTAAAAGACTTACAAGTGTTTGATCTGACATGCTGAAATGTGTTTTTTTAAACTACATTGCAAGCTGCAGGAGTGCAGGCCTGAGACATAGGTTTAAACTGCAGTAGTGGGTGGCACAATAAGCCATTAAATTTACAGGCCCTGTGTACCACAATACCACTTACTAGGTACTTACCAGTAAATTAAATGTGTCAAACAGGTATATACCAATTGCATCATGTTTAAGGGAGAGAGCACAATCACTTTAGCACTGGTTAAACAATGAAAAAGTGTGCTGGGTTCAAAAGCCAACAATAAATGAATTCAGCAACAAAAGGACCAAAAGACAAAATGGCTGGGGAGTGACCACTCAAATGATTTTCAGTCCAACAATGGCAAGGTACTGTAGCTAAAACAAAATCAACTAGTCACCATCACAAGACAATCAAACCCTGAGGGAAATGATCTCAACTGCTACATGTATAAATAGTTTTACCACAGTCAAGGATTTCCCTTTTTAGTTTTGTAGTATTTCTTTAGAAGACATTATACATTATGTCAGCTGGTAAACAATATAACAGCTGTAGTAAGCCAAAACAATATGCTGAGGAAAGAAGCACATGTATAAGTGTATGACAAATGAAAAAGGTTGAAAAAGTGTGTGTGTGTGTGCGTGTGTGTGTGTGTGTGTGTGTGTGTGTAAGAGAGAGAGAAAGAGCAAGAGCACTAAAGAGAGGGAAAAAACTAGAGAGGAAATAAAAAGGCATTAAAAAGGTTCCTTTTTTAAAGAGATGCTGAATTCTTACATAAAACCTTTTTCTTTTGTGATTACAAACAATGGGGCATATTTAAAAGTCCCAATAAATAAGGCGATGCCTGTATCGCCACAGGAACGTCGAAAAAAGTGACGTTCCAGTGGCGATACAGGCATCGCCGTATTTACAAGGCAGTGTTAAGCCACTAAACGTGCTTAACGCTGCCTTGTAAATAAGGCATCCTTTCACACTATACTTAGCGTGAAAGGGGTAGGCAATGGGAGTTGCAGTGGACGTTCCACCACAACACCCATTGATTTTGATGCTGGCGTAAATATGGGACAGCGCCCAAAATATGACCAAAAATAACCTGGTCTTAACATGGCACAAAGAGATAAAATGCTTTATTTCTCCTCATATTTTCTGTTTCTATGTGGACTAAATTGTGCAGCACACATAAAAACAACAAACGCCATGTATCATTGTTAATTTGCACGAAGGGACACCTTCTTGCACATAAATAATCATTCCCACAACGCAGCCCCCCTTGCACTTAGAGGTAAGGAGGCCTGCGTTGGCGCTAGGCAGCTGCAATTAGTGCCAGCGCAGGGGAAATAGCAGGGCTGCATCGTATTGTTGAAAATACGGTGCAGCCCTTCATTTCAAAAGTGATGGAGCGTTAAACCAAGAACACCAACGCCATGCTCCGTCACTTTTCTTGTAAATGTGCCCCAGTGTTTCTTCCGGTTTGAAACTCTAGAAAAGTGAGCAACAATGTCAGTCACCAATTTTCCAAACTCAAACATAAGGCACTACTAATTAGCAATGGGGACTATCGGTAACAAGCATCAGTAGTTAATGAGTCTGGCTTAATATAGGTGCATATCTTCTTTGTTTTAATGGTCGTATGTTGCTTTTTGGTATGTTTAGATGCACAAACAGACAAATAGGACCATAATACAGAGTGGCAGATTGGAAATCAGTACTATCTGCCAACATGATGCTTGCTAGGATTTACATACGGAAAAGTTGTGGTTTCAGAGTACGTACGTTGCACTTGGGGAAAGAGTGCATGGGAAAATACCCGTAAACTTAGAATTGGTTTTAGCTAAAAACACGATTTTTCAACCAAAACAGAATTACTCCCTAAATGGACCTTCTTCATGCGTTGGGGTTGACATACCTGATTTGCTGCAATAACATGTACACCGGTCTCGCAAAGCTGTTATTTGAGTGAACGATCACTAGTTCAAAACTGTTTAGGAAGTCTAGTCCAAGGCCTGGGAAGTCCAGAGCATATAACCGCTAGTCTCCATTTGTTGTGCTTTCCTTGAAATGAACTACGAGCAGTGCTTAATTTGAGCCAGTGATTTCCTGTGCTCAGGACCAGCACTTAATCATCAACACTGGTGCTTGAGCACCAGTTAAGTGATTTGCCCAGAATCACAGGATGTTGACCTGACGCCGAGGCGCGAACCTGGTTCTCCAGCTTCAAAGTCGGTAGGTCTGGCCATTACGCCACATCCTCTCCCCACTTGTATGGTTTCATGGTTAGTAATTGGTTCTGATTTAGGCAGCACTAACAGGAGAAATGGGCAGGTGGAAGCGCTCCTGGTGAGAGATGTCTCACACTTTGTATGTGTGCTGTACAGTGCAGCAGACATGCAAAATTGGAAATATAACGAGTAATTAAGCCATTTTCACCTGCCTCAAGTAGGTGTGAGGTTTTGGCGCAAATCCCTGCCTATGATAGTTTGCAGATAGGAATTTGCTTCGTATCCCATGGTGGTTGCATTAGAACATCCATGAGCCATCCTTAGAGTGCCTCCTTGATGCAAACTAGCATAAAGTAGCACATGGCATAATGTTGCATTACTTTCTGATACTATCCAATGCAAATCCTGGTTTGCGTTGGATAGTAAATCTCACCCCAACCATCTGCGCCGAGTTTGCATCACAAAAGTGATGCAAACCTGATGCAAAGCTTTGGTAAATCTTGGTCTGGCGTGGGCTTTTCCTACAGGATGATGAAAAAAAGAGTTGATATGACCCTCAAAGTAATTTTAAATCTCTACTTCTCCCTCTGAGCACGTTGATTAGCAGTTCCGCCAGTTATTAAGAAACTATGGATCTTTTCTGCAGCACAATCTGTTCAGATTCCCAGTTCACATTTCTTCAAAATATTTTAGCAAAGGTTTCATTTTTTCTTTGATTTTTGGAAAATAATATGTCTGTATAGTTACAGCTTAGAAAGTCATCTACCTGTTCAGGAGAAACAAAGCTAAAGTAGGCAGTTTTTCTAATTCCAAACTGCAATTTACTATCAGTTATGTAATTACGTGCAAGGGATATTTTCTGTATCTTTCGCCAGTTTTCTTGAGAAAATCTCAAATTGCAGTTTACTAGCCCTCTAGGTTATTCTGGAAGCCCTGGTAGTAGTGAACAAAAATCAACAGAACCAACCGTCACACTTAAGTGAAATTACCTCTGAATTAAAAGAGCTTAACCTTTGTTTGCTTACCCTTATTGAGATCAATGGTTCCCTCTCCTGTGACGAATAGTAAGCAAGGAGACCCAGGTGTAGAATGTTTCGAAGTTGTTCCAAATGATCTGAAAATGCATTTTCCAGAATTCTAATTCAGAAGATTTATATACAGTCCATTTTATTAAATCACTGACCGGGATCTGGGCCTTTGTGACACCTGGAGGGAATGGCACCCTGGGACTTTGGCTTACACTCACCACTCCGCTGCTCCGACATACTTATCCCTTATTGACCTAATCCTTCATTCGGCATCGGCTCTTCCCTGCATCTCCGGCTACCATATACACACCGAGGTATCTTAGACTACACCCTCATGACTCTCTCTTTTGGCAAACAACCTGAAGGGCCCTGCTTAATGTGAGACTTTGTGCTTGGTTTCTGCAACAGCAGGAATTTTGGGACTTCCTTGCTCAAGAAGTGGGTGTTACTTGGACATGAGTCAAGGCACTGTGGACTCTCCGGGAACCTTGCATCTGGCCAGTAAGGCAGTTTTGAGAGGGGCGGCAAGGTCGCACCTGAGGGGGCAAGACTAGAATGCAGTATCCTTGGGTTGGAACGAATGGGCTATGCCAATATGGATGGGGCGTATTTACAACAACTAGCTCTGAAGCGGATGTCGCACGAGTAGCTGGATGACCTCAATACATAGGGTCTATAAGTGAGGGGACAAGTCGGGCAAGCTCTAGTATTGGTTGCAGATGTGGTAGTGGACACAGCTGGGAATATAGCGGCTGTGTTTGCAGCATATTACAGGAACCTATACACCCCCAGGGAGAGGCCTCAGAAGGAGGTGGCCAGCCCCTTAGTGTTTTATATCCTGATGTCCACGGTGTCTGTGGGAGACAGGGCGGATTTGGACCATCCCACTGATGCGGAGGGGATCGTTCTAGCCCTCTGGGACATTAACGTAGGGAAAACTCTAGGTGCAGATGGGTTTTCCATGGAGTACTATAAACACTTTCAGAACCTCCTGATGCCTCACCTTCTTGCCCTATATTGGGAGGCAATTCCCAAGGCACCACTTTCAAGACCGGCACCTTCCCCGACGACTGGAAACATGCAGAAGTCAGACCCCTGCTTAAGAAGCCCTCAGTGGACCCCACGGACCGCAAGAACTACAGGCCCATCTCTCTCCTCCCCTTTGTGGCAAAAGTTGCTGAGAAGACCGTAAACGCACAGCCAGCAAGGTTCATCGAAGACAACTCCATCCTCGACCCCTCTCAATCCAGATTCCGCAGCAACCACAGCACCAAGACCACCCTACTCGCCGCCACGGACGACATCCGCACCCTCCTCAACCAAGGACACACCGCGGCCCTGATCCTACTCGACCTCTCAGCGGCATTCAACACTATAGCCCACCGCACACTCGCCACTAGACTACACAATGCCGGCATACAGGGAATCGCCTCAACTGGATCTGTTCGTTCCTCACCGGCAGAAGCCAAATAATTAGAATGCCTCCTTTCCTCTCCGAAACCACGGAGATCAACTGCGGAGTACCCCAGGGATCATCACTCAGCCCAACCCTCTTCAATATCTACATGGCCCCCCTCGCTGCCATCGTCAGACAGCTCGGCCTCAGCATAGTATCCTATGCCAACTACACCCAGCTCATCCTCTTCCTCACCAAGGACCCCAACACCACCAGACTAAATTTCCAGGAAGGAATGCAGGACGTTGCATCCTGGAGGAGCAACATCTGCCTGGAGCTCAACTCGGAGAAGACAGAAGTCTTTGACCTCAGAACTACCCCGTCAGCATGGAACAACACCTGGTGGTCCACCGCCCTCGGCAGCCGCCCCACCCCCACAGACCACGCAAGAAACCTCAGCATCGTACTCGACTCCTCCCTCTACCTGAACCGACAGGTCAACGTAGTCGCCTTCAGCTGCTTCAACCCCCTCCGCCTTCTCCGTAAGACCTACAAATGGATCCCCCCCAAGTCAAGGAAGAAGAGTCACCCATGCACTCATAACCAGCAGACTGGACTACGGAAACGCCCGCTACGCTGGTATCAACAAGTTTCTAATCCGCAAACTCCAGACAATACAGAACACTGCAGCTAGACTCGTCCTCAGCATCCCTCGATACGAGCACATCAGCCAACACCTGCGGACCCTCCACTGGCTCCCTGTCGAGAAGAGAGTCACGTTAAAGATACTCACCCACACCTACAAATGCCTCCACAACACCGGACCCAAATACCTCAACAAGAGAATCACCTTCCACGTACCCAAAAGAAACCTCCGATCCACCAACCTCGCCCTCGCTGAAAACCCCGCACATCAGCAGAGCCAGAACAGGAGGAAGCGCCTTCTCCTACATCGCTTCCAAGACCTGGAACAAGCTCCCGAACAACATCAGACGTGCCCCCACCCTGAACGCCCTCAGAAAGACTCTCAAGACCTGTCTCTTCGACCGAATGGACTGCTGACCAACCCCCCCCCCCCAGCGGCTTGAGACCCTCACGGGTGAGTAGTGCGCTTACAATGCCCTGATTGATTGATTGATTGACTGATTGAAGGCACAGTTTCCTTCCGAGCTTGACTTGGCGACCATTGTGGTCCTACCTAAACACAGCCAACCTCTAGATTGGTGTATGTCATATCATACGATGTCGCTTCTTAACTCAGAGGTGAAAATTTTCACGAAAATGTTTATGAACCGGCTGCTTGTAGTTCTTCCACAGCTGGTCCACCCTGATTAGTGGGGGTTAATGCCCCATAGGAGCCCTAGGCACTGGCTTTGCAGGGTTGAGTTGGCACTCACGCATCTTTCTCTACTGGGGGAACAACAGCTCTCTTTTGGTTTTTGAGAAGGATTTTTTGGTTCGGTTAATTGAGCCTTTGAAGTGTTGATCAGGGTGGAACTGGGACCTCGATTCTCGATTCTGGGCTTTTGTGCAGGTGCTCTATTTTAATCCCAAGGTCAAGTTAGGGATCAATGACACCGTATCTGCCCCCGTCACGATTGGTCTGAGCACCCATCCGGGATGCCCCTGTCACCATTTTTGTTTGCCCTGGTCATCAAGCCACTGGCGGTGTGGATTCATTATGATACTCAGGTTTGGAGATATGGGGAGGCATTGGGGCTCATCGTTAATTGGCCTAAATTTGTCTTGGTCCCCCTGAAGGGGCCACCGATTGATGCGGAATGGTCAGATGAGCTTACTGTGCCAGCCAGGTATAACTTGGAGCCTTAATAATATCTGTCCCTTGTTGTCCCGCTTAACGATGGACCTTGCCTAATAGGCTATGTTGCCACTTATCATCTTGGGCTGCACCGCTCTGTTTAAGATGATTGCCCTGCCCTCTCCTGCTTACTCTAAACATTATAGAACTCTCCCAGGCTCTTGCTGAAGTTTTGGTGACACCAGCTGCAGGCCACGATTCCAGTCTTTTTGTGGGTTAACCAACCTTCCCGCGTAGCATATGGTAAATGCACTCAATCCACAGGGGATGGGGGGCTGGGGATGGTGGACGTGCAACTTTAATATTGGGTGGCACAGCTGCTGCTGGTCAATGAGTAGCTGAGTGGAGGGTGTGGGACCGTGCATTTTGGCTGGAAGCAGCTGGGATGGGTCTGGACAGAACGAAGGGCTGCTGTAGGGCACTCCTATTTAATCTCATCTCCTGAGCCCACGAGGGTGGTTCTTGGGACCTGGCATATGGCATTACGGTGGACTAGTTGGGATCGACGGATTACCCTTGCGACACCCACCTATGTGTAGGTGAATGGTTGCATCAGCCCTCCGGCTTAGAGGGTTCTCCGGGGTAGGAGATGTCTAGCAGGGAGAGCATCTCAAGTCCTATGAGACTGTAGGAAGAGTTTGGCCTGCACAGGACTCTGTTTATTAGATACCTACATTTGCACCAAGCTCTGGAGCAACATCGCGGTTCCCTGGAGAATTTTCCTGAATGTAGCCCTCTAGAGTCCCAGATCCTTATGGGACCTAATACAGAGAGGGAGATTTCACATATTTACAAATCCCTTATTGTTCACTCCCCAGACTTGTTTGTGCTCCTCAAGGCATGATGCAAACAGTTGGTAGGGCCTCTAGAGTATTCAGATTGGAGGGATGCTTGCCTGGCACCTAGAGTGCAAGTTGTGTCCTCACAGCTCCGGCTCATCCTGCTCAATTACCTATGTATGACCTAAAAAACTCCAGAGTGGCTTTGGGGCACTGGCATGCTGGAGTCGCCAGAGTGTTGGCGCTGCTCAGGGACACCTGCTCACTTCTATCATATGATGAGGGAATGTCCAGTGAATTAAGAGATACTGGGGTAGGATCACTGACGTCCTGTCTAGGATACTGGGCAGGCCTATTGACTACTCTCCATAGCACATTCTGTTGGGAGTCTTAGAAGGGTTGTGTGATCCAGTGGGGATAAGACTCTGGTAGGGATCGGAGTGGTGCTGGCAATGAGAGATATTGGTATATAGTGTAGGATGTCCTCTTCTCCTTCGCTGGCTCCTTGGAAGCAAGCAATGGACTGGTGCGCAGCGCAACACAGGATAGGGCTTTATATATGGATTGACGATGCCACTGATCCAGCGCAAAGGACAACATTTACATATTCTCCTTATGTCACAGATCCTTATTCACAAAGGTTCATTCATACATTCATTCATTGGTGGGGCCCATAACACCAATACGCTTCTCATCCACACAAACTCACTCGAATCTGTACACATGAGAATGGGCTGCGGGACAACGTGGGTACCTTATTACCTATCAGGACTAATTTTCTTTCTATTTTATATATACATTCTATATACACTCCTCAGAATCCTGACTTAATCATCAAGGCACTCCACTGTTTGGTCGATGGACCAACTAGTTGGACTGGTTGATGGTGAATTATAACCAGCTAAAACACAATTAAAGTCTAGAAAACATTTGATATCTTCAATGATTAATTTAAGAACCACAAACTAATTTCTTGTTATTCCAATTTTGTTTATCTAAATCATTAATTAATCCCTTTAATCTTACATTTATATACTACAGCTCATAATTCGAAATTTAGTTTTATTAAAGAGTAATTAAACATTTAGAAATCTCATTTTAGCACGAATTATGAAAAAATGCAGTAAATCATTTACCAATGAACAGGTGACGAATAGCTTCAGGTCGATTAGGGAGTTATCCGCATTCTTAGGTAAGGACTCCCTCAGACAGGCAGTCTGACCCTCACCAAGAGTTCAAACCGTCGGGTAAAAATACAAGATATATCACAATCTCTCGGAGATTCAGCAATGCCCATATATCAATCCGCAGCATGGATTAACTCCACACCCAGACTGGCAGCATAGAAACTAATAAAATAGAAAAAGTCGGGAAATTTGAAAGAGGAACAACCACCCAACAAGAACTCCCTCTCAAAGAATAACCCGAAGACAAATGCAGCCGCAGCTCCAACTACAACTCTCGAATTCCTCTCGAACCCACTCCAACTAACAATAGCCACCCGTAATGACAGATGAGGGGTTATTATACCTTCCTGTGCCTTACTTCATACAAAATATGGCAACTTTAGGGGCAGACCAAATGTTCTGATTGGACTGTTTGGGATTATCAATAGTTCATTGCACTCTTCCCAGTGCAAACTGGTTCTGCATAGTGACTTGGCATAAGAGTTCACAAGTTATCACGGTCCTTCCGATTCCCATGTGGGAACCAGCAAATGTATCTTTTCAAGGCAAAAGAGTACTATTGACAGGTTCATTATTTGTCTCTTCCTTGGTTCTCATATGGTCATCTACTGGCTTGCGGTCAAGTCCCCAACACATCGACCTTGGCAAGGAACACGATGTCAGGAGTTCATGTCACCTCGTGATCTCTAGAACCATCTGGGCATGTGCAGAAATCATCGCGCGCACAGGGTGGCATCTGCTTCAGAGAACGCCATCTTGAGTACTGCGGCCTAGTAGGCCCGAACGTTAACTAAGTGAAAATAGACATAGCAGCAATTAATATGTAGAAATTAAGGTTTTAATGTTCAAACCCGCACTAATCCCAACATATATTAATATTTTCCTAGCTGCAGCAATATTTAAAGCGATAATACTTACCATACGATAACTTTAAGCCACAATACAATCACAAAGCAATATCAATCATGCAATTTTTCTATCTCATCACAATCTAAAGTTAGTTTGCGTACCATTGTTAATTATTTAATTTTGCCATGCCATTAGCAATTTAGTCCCACGTGTATTTGTGTTTATCAAGGTGCAAATATTGATTAGTACCACTTCCACTGCAAAAATGTTATGTAAATTAATTTTAGAATGATTACGTAATTAATTTCATGTAAATTTGTCAGGATTGTCAAACCACGATTCAGAAAAACATTGTTTGTGAGCCCGGTAAGAGTAAGTGCAAAGGGAAGAAGGAAGAAGACAAAGGATCTATGTAAAAGATTGACCAAAACCGATTCTAAGATGGCCGCCAAGAGCCCTCTGTTTGGACAGCGAGTTAGCGTTCTAGCGCTCCCTCGCCATCTGATAGTTCCAGGTTAAGCGCCCGTGCTGAGGCGCACTTCACCTGAGAATTGAGGGAGAGTAGTTCGTTGAGGTGCGTCGCGTAGTAATAGGGAAAACTTCGACGCGCACCACTTTTCGCATTTTTCCCGTCCTGAGTATCCTGTGGAAGAAGTCGTGGAGGAGAGTTCGTGAGCTGTCTGTGAGGAATTCGAATCATATGGAGAGCGCGGTAAGACTGTTCCGTGTGGAGCAGTGGGAGTACGCGCATAAAGACTTGTGGCTCATTTCTAGGCTGTGGTGTTACAGTATAAGAGACACAGTGAGGTTTTCACCAGACTATGAGCCAGTGCTAGCGGCAAGTGTCAGTCGTGAGCAAATATACCTTGAGGCAGAGTGAAGTAAAACTATCGACTATTTTCTAGTGACGCTTAGAGAAAGTCATCTCCTAGTTTAAGAGGAAGTTACTGAAGTGAATATCAGAACAAACACATAATTATTCAGTAAAGACTAAAACTAATTAGAATAACAAACTGCAGAGGACTACAATGTAAGAAGGACAACAAGCAGAAGAATACTTACCTACATAGAACCCCAGGTGAAGCCCAGCTGTAAATTCTATAGGTGAGGAATCTGTAGAGTGAAAGAAAAGGGGTAGAGTTTAGAAGATTAGACACACAACAGGGAATTAACACTCTGACAATTTCAGTTGCAGCACATAGAAGCAAGAAAAGAAAAGAAAAGAAAAGCATACAACAGAAGAGAGGCAAGGGTCACACTCAGACAGGGTAGGTAATAAGACGAAGAGAATATATATAAGAAGAGAAGCAGATAGACGTAGGACTAATTGTGTTATTATATTACAGTCCTTAAGCTGTCATGCTAGCAGGAGAAGATAAGAAGGAGGAGTCAGAAGAAAGAAAATAAGAAGCAGCAGTGTGGTTGTCTCTTCTCTGTCCCATCCCCTTTCCCCCCTTGGGTTTGTTTGGCACTCGTGTAATAAGGTGCAGTGCTGGAGAACCTGGGAGGGGCATTGGGAACTTGCGGCATTCTGCTCCTGTGCATTGAATCGAGCGTGGTCTGACAGAGTGAAGTGCCCACGGTTGAAGTAGCACCTGAGCAGAATGGCGGAAGGTTTGGACTTGAAGAAACTAGGGGATATTTTAGAAGGAATTCAGAGGGAGTTAATAACGGTTCGGGAAGAGAATAGAGAGCTCAAAAAAGAGACTACAGATTTGGCCCAGAAAGTGAGTAGTTTAGTATCTAGTTCTAGTTTAAATTATCCAGCCCCACAAGAAGGGAATCTTAGTGACACCACAGTTCCCACCCCTAAGTTAACAACTCAAGTCATTCATTCTTTGTCTCCAGTAATTCCGTTGGCCCCTCCAGAGCGTTTTGGAGGGGACCCCCAGAAGGCTCAAGTGTTTATAACACAGTGCACCTTACACTTCATGTGCCGTCCGGCAGTTTTCCCTGATGCGCAGTCTCGAGTGGCATTTATCTTGTCGTATTTAGGTGGAGATGCGGCGTCTTGGTCTATGCCTATAGTGACTCGTAATGACCCAATATTATACGATCTGGAAGAGTTTAATAAAGAATTCCTTCGAATATTCGACCGACGCCGGGTCTCCCAAGCAACCGACAATGAACTATTGGAAATAAGACAAGGCAACCGAGACTTGGTGGCCTACTTGGCTCAATTCAATAAGCTGATAGTGGAGACTGAATGGCCGGAGAACAAACGAGCTGCAGTGTTCTATCGTGGCTTAAAAGATGAACTAAAGGATGCTTTAGCGCAAGTGCCCAACCGACCCACAGAGATTTCAGCGCTAATAGATTTGGTTTTAGAAATTGACTTCCGTCAAAGTGAAAGGAGAGGAGAGAGAAGAAAGGAATATCGTCCAAGTGTACCGAGATTTGATAGAATCAGAACAGAAGGGAACAAGGATTTGGACTCATTCAAGGGAGGAGAGCCAATGCAGATTGGGACCATTCGAGGTCCTCTCTCGAAGGAAGAGAAGGAGAGACGAAGAGTAAATAAACAATGTCTATATTGTGGAAACGGGGGACATTTCGTTCGTAATTGTCCCAAGAAGCCCAAGCAATCGCCGGCGGAAAACGCCTCGCACCACCAGTAAATGGAGTTGGACTGGTGGTTGCAGAATCTAGGACAACTCCAGAAGCTCATACCCTGGCAAATACCCTGCAGTCAGCATCTCCACATCTGGTGTTAATGATGATCTTACGATTCCGAGAAAAGAAATTAACACAAGTCGCAGTCATGATTGATTCAGGGGCCACGGGTAACTTTTGTGATCTAAAGTTCGCCGAAAGGATCGGATTGAAGGCTATCAAGAAAGAAAGGAGTGAAGCAGTACGAGCTGTCGATGGGACCAATCTTTCATCTGGACCCATTGTGAGCCATACGGAGCCTGTAGAGCTAGAATCTGAAGAAGGACATCTAGAAATACTGGAATTCAATTTAATAGATGCTCCACAGTTTCAATTGATTCTTGGTCTCCCTTGGCTCACTGAGTATAATCCCACTATCGATTGGGAGGCACGAACTATAGCCTTGAATTCTAAGTATTGAAAGTTGAATTGCCACAGGGGTTGTAAAAGAAATCAAGAGGAATCACCGGCATATCATTTGAGTAAAAAAGAGGCGACCATTTGTGTGATAAGTACCGTAAGTCTGCCAGAAGAATACAGCGAATTTCAGGATGTTTTTAACGAAGTGGAGGCTGAAAAACTCCCTCAGCATAGAGACTATGATTGTAAAATAGATCTGGAACCAGGAAACAACCTTCCCTGCAGTAGAATCTATGCATTGACAGAGCGAGAAGATGAGCATTTGAAGAAGTAAATACAAAGATACCTAGCGAATGGATTCATCCGACCATCTCAATCGCCTTATCTCCATTATTTTTTATTCCCAAGAAGAATGGAGAATTGAGAACGTGCATAGATTATAGGGCGATCAATCGCATAACCATCGAAAATCGTTATCCTTTACCTCTCATATCTGTGTTATTGGATCAGGTTAAAGAAGCAAAAATTTACACAAAATTAGATTTGAGAGGGGCCTACCACCTTCTCAGAATTCGTGAAGGAGACGAATGGAAGACGGCATTCCGAACTAAGCATGGGCTATATGAATATCAAGTCCTGCCTTATGGATTGTGCAACGCTCCAGCTGCCTTTCAACATTTCATAAATGATGTACTGAAGGAGTTCATAGATCAGAGTGCTATAGTATATATAGACGATATACTAATTTATTCTGACACCGAAGAAGAACATCAGGTGCATGTCAAGAAAATCTTACAGAAGTTGCGAGACAACAGCTTGTTTGTCAAGTTAGAGAAGTGTGCTTTCAATGTCACCACCGTGGAGTTTCTGGGGTTTGTGCTTGCGCCCAGTGGAATAACCATGGATGAGCATAAGATCAAGGCCGTCATCGATTGGGAAACCCCTAAGTCTGTGAAAGAAATTCAAAGTTTCATTGGGTTCGCGAACTTCTATAGGAGGTTCATACAAAACTTTTCCAAGAAGTTAATCCCCATTACGAAACTGTTAAAGAAGGGGGTTCAATTTGAATGGTCTAAGGAAGCCGAGGAAGCATTTCTACAATTAAAGAGAGACTTTACAACAGCACCAATCTTACTCCATCCAGATCCTTCAGAGCCTTTCTATGTAGAAACTGATGCGTCAAATTTGGCATTGGGAGGAGTACTATCCCAAAGGCATAAGACAACGGGGCAATTGCATCCAGTGGCCTTCCGTTCCAGGAAATTGACAGCAGCTGAGATAAATTATACCATCACAGAAAAGGAGTTGTTAGCCATCAAGGATGCTTTTAAGGATTGGAGGCATTATTTGATGGGTGCAAGACATGTGGTCACTGTGTATACCGATCATCGGACTTTGAAATTTTTAAAGTCGCCCAGAACATTAACCCCAAGGCAATTGCGATGGTCATTGTATTTCGCAGATTTTGACTTCGTCATAACCTTTCGACCTGGGTTGCAGAACGGTAAGGCAGATGCCCTTTCCAGACTGGGAACCGAAGGAGTCGTGGAAGAGGTCAAGGATCAGGCAATCATCCCTGCTGAAAGGCTGGTTGGAGCGATTTTGCAGGAGACTCAAGGGAAGGAGAATCTGAATGTAATGACCCGGGAGGGAATTACAGACTGGTTGGAAGGAGATACAAGGCGAGAAATTCAAGAAGGTTTACCATACCATGATGGGGCATTATACTTGCCCACACCTGAAATGCAGCAGAAGGCCTTAAGGGAATGTCATGATAGTATTTTGGCAGGTCGTAAAGGCATGACTAAGACAGAAGAACTGGTGAGAAGACGATTCTGGTGGCCGGATGTGAACAAAGATGTGCGTCAGTACATAGCCACATGTGAGATCTGCGCTAGGGGAACATCGGAGCGGCAAGCACCTCAACGGTTCTTGCGACCCTTACCCACACCACCTTACCACTGGCATACAGTTACCTTAGATTTAATTGTAGATTTGCCATCGAGTCAGGGTTTTGACACCATATTAGTTTGTGTGGATGCTTTTACCAAGATGGCACATTTTGTGCCGTTAAAGGGATCACCTACAGCTAAAACATTAGCACACACTTTTAGTCAAAATGTAGTCCGAGCACATGGTATTCATAAGGTTTTAATATCAGACCGAGGTGCTCAATTTTTATCCCATTTTTGGAGGGCCTTCACCCGAAAATTGAACATTGACACTAGATATTCCACTAGTTATCATCCTGAATCTGATGGGCAGACAGAGCGTGCCAACCAAGAATTAGAGCAGTATCTGAGACTGTTTTTATTAGATCATGAGGGGGACTGGCCAGATTATCTGTGGGCAGCTGAGTTTGCACATAATAACGCTAAGAACATGTCCACAGGTTATTCCCCTTTTTATTTGAACTCAGGGAGGCACCCCCATCACACATTAAGTTTCCAGGAAGTGGATGTTCCAGCAGTCACAGATTTAGTTGAACACATGACACGAGTGCATAGTCTAGCCACTAAAAATCTAACCAAAGCAAAAGAGGACTACAAACACTATGCAGATAAAAAGAGAAGAAGGGAACCTGAGTTACAGGAAGGTGACAGAGTTTGGCTGAATACAAAAAATCTGAAACTTAAGGGGGTCAGGAAGTTTCAACCTAGATTCATAGGACCCTATCAGATAGACAAGAAATTGAGTACCTTGAACTATCAATTAAGGTTACCCAAGGGGTTGCGCATACATCCAGTGTTCCATGTTTCTCTATTAAAAAAGACTTTGAGTGGTTTAAGAATCAACAGACCCCCCAAACCAATCCAAACTGAGCAAGGAGAGGAGTTTGAGGTACAAAGGATAGTAGATTCTAAGGTGAAGAAGAGAAAGTTATACTATCTGTTAGATTGGAAGGGTTATGGCCCCGAGGAAAGATCTTGGGTGTTATCCTCAGACATTCATGCCCCTCGGTTAATTAGGGAATTTCACCGTAAATTTCCCAAAAAGCCCAAGTTGAAAGGAAGCACTTTGAGGGAGGGTACTGTCAGGATTGTCAAACCACGATTCAGAAAAACATTGTTTGTGAGCCCGGTAAGAGTAAGGGCAAAGGGAAGAAGGAAGAAGACAAAGGATCTATGTAAAAGATTGACCAAAACCGATTCTAAGATGGCCGCCAAGAGCCCTCTGTTTGGACAGCGAGTTAGCGTTCTAGCGCTCCCTCGCCATCTGATAGTTCCAGGTTAAGCGCCCGTGCTGAGGCGCACTTCACCTGAGAATTGAGGGAGAGAAGTTCGTTGAGGTGCGTCGCGTAGTAATAGGGAAAACTTCGACGCGCACCACTTTTCGCATTTTTCCCGTCCTGAGTATCCTGTGGAAGAAGTCGTGGAGGAGAGTTCGTGAGCTGTCCGTGAGGAATTCGAATCATCTGGAGAGCGCGGTAAGACTGTTCCGTGTGGAGCAGTGGGAGTACGCGCATAAAGACTTGTGGCTCATTTCTAGGCTGTGGTGTTAAAGTATAAGAGACACAGTGAGGTTTTCACCAGACTATGAGCCAGTGCTAGCGGCAAGTGTCAGTCGTGAGCAAATATACCTTGAGGCAGAGTGAAGTAAATGGAGTTGGACTGGTGGTTGCAGAATCTAGGACAACTCCAGAAGCTCATACCCTGGCAAATACCCTGCAGTCAGCATCTCCACATCTGGTGTTAATGATGATCTTACGATTCCGAGAAAAGAAATTAACACAAGTCGCAGTCATGATTGATTCAGGGGCCACGGGTAACTTTTGTGATCTAAAGTTCGCCGAAAGGATCGGATTGAAGGCTATCAAGAAAGAAAGGAGTGAAGCAGTACGAGCTGTCGATGGGACCAATCTTTCATCTGGACCCATTGTGAGCCATACGGAGCCTGTAGAGCTAGAATCTGAAGAAGGACATCTAGAAATACTGGAATTCAATTTAATAGATGCTCCACAGTTTCAATTGATTCTTGGTCTCCCTTGGCTCACTGAGTATAATCCCACTATCGATTGGGAGGCACGAACTATAGCCTTGAATTCTAAGTATTGCAAGTTGAAATGCCACAGGGGTTGTAAAAGAAATCAAGAGGAATCACCGGCATATCATTTGAGTAAAAAAGAGGCGACCATTTGTGTGATAAGTACCGTAAGTCTGCCAGAAGAATAAAGCGAATTTCAGGATGTTTTTAACGAAGTGGAGGCTGAAAAACTCCCTCCGCATAGAGACTATGATTGTAAAATAGATCTGGAACCAGGAAACAACCTTCCCTGCAGTAGAATCTATGCATTGACAGAGCGAGAAGATGAGCATTTGAAGAAGTATATACAAAGATACCTAGCGAATGGATTCATCCGACCATCTCAATCGCCGGTCTCATCTCCATTATTTTGTATTCCCAAGAAGAATGGAGAATTGAGAACGTGCATAGATTATAGGGCGATCAATCGCATAACCATTGAAAATCGTTATCCTTTACCTCTCATATCTGTGTTATTGGATCAGGTTAAAGAAGCAAAAATTTACACAAAATTAGATTTGAGAGGGGCCTACCACCTTGTCAGAATTCGTGAAGGAGACGAAAGGAAGACGGCATTCCGAACTAAGCATGGGCTATATGAATATCAAGTCCTGCCTTATGGATTGTGCAACGCTCCAGCTGCCTTTCAACATTTCATAAATGATGTACTGAAGGAGTTCATAGATCAGAGTGCTATAGTATATATAGACGATATACTAATTTATTCTGACACCGAAGAAAAACATCAGGTGCATGTCAAGAAAATCTTACAGAAGTTGCGAGACAACAGCTTGTTTGTCAAGTTAGAGAAGTGTGCTTTCAATGTCACCACCGTGGAGTTTCTGGGGTTTGTGCTTGCGCCCAGTGGAATAACCATGGATGAGCATAAGATCAAGGCCGTCATCGATTGGGAAACCCCTAAGTCTGTGAAAGAAATTCAAAGTTTCATTGGGTTCGCGAACTTCTATAGGAGGTTCATACAAAACTTTTCCAAGAAGTTAATCCCCATTACGAAACTGTTAAAGAAGGGGGTTCAATTTGAATGGTCTAAGGAAGCCGAGGAAGCATTTCTACAATTAAAGAGAGACTTTACAACAGCACCAATCTTACTCCATCCAGATCCTTCAGAGCCTTTCGATGTAGAAACTGATGCGTCAAATTTGGCATTGGGAGGAGTACTATCCCAAAGGCATAAGACAACGGGGCAATTGCATCCAGTGGCCTTCCGTTCCAGGAAATTGACAGCAGCTGAGATAAATTATACCATCACAGAAAAGGAGTTGTTAGCCATCAAGGATGCTTTTAAGGATTGGAGGCATTATTTGATGGGTGCAAGACATGTGGTCACTGTGTATACCGATCATCGGACTTTGAAATTTTTAAAGTCGGCCAGAACATTAACCCCAAGGCAATTGCGATGGTCATTGTATTTCGCAGATTTTGACTTCGTCATAACCTTTCGACCTGGGTTGCAGAACGGTAAGGCAGATGCCCTTTCCAGACTGGGAACCGAAGGAGTCGTGGAAGAGGTCAAGGATCAGGCAATCATCCCTGCTGAAAGGCTGGTTGGAGCGATTTTGCAGGAGACTCAAGGGAAGGAGAATCTGAATGTAATGACCCGGGAGGGAATTACAGACTGGTTGGAAGGAGATACAAGGCGAGAAATTCAAGAAGGTTTACCATACCATGATGGGGCATTATACTTTGCCACACCTGAAATGCAGCAGAAGGCCTTAAGGGAATGTCATGATAGTATTTTGGCAGGTCATAAAGGCATGACTAAGACAGAAGAACTGGTGAGAAGATGATTCTGGTGGCCGGATGTGAAAAAAGATGTGTGTCAGTACGTAGCCACATGTGAGATCTGCGCTAGGGGAAAATCGGAGCGGCAAGCACCTCAACGGTTCTTGCGACCCTTACCCACACCACCTTACCACTGGCATACAGTTACCTTAGATTTAATTGTAGATTTGCCATCGGGTCAGGGTTTTGACACCATATTAGTTTGTGTGGATGCTTTTACCAAGATGGCACATTTTGTGCCGTTAAAGGGATCACCTACAGCTAAAACATTAGCACAGACTTTTAGTCAAAATGTAGTCCGAGCACATGGTATTCATAAGGTTTTAATATCAGACCGAGGTGCTCAATTTTTGGAGTGCCTTCACCCAAAAATTGAACATTGACACTAGATATTCCACTAGTTATCATCCTGAATCTGATGGGCAGACAGAGCGTGCCAACCAAGAATTAGAGCAGTATCTGAGACTGCGTTTATTAGATCATGAGGGGGACTGGCCAGATTATCTGTGGGCAGCTGAGTTTGCACATAATAACGCTAAGAACATGTCCACAGGTTATTCCCCTTTTTATTTGAACTCAGGGAGGCACCTCCATCACACATTAAGTTTTCAGGAAGTGGATGTTCCAGCAGTCACAGATTTAGTTGAACACATGACACGAGTGCATAGTCTAGCCACTAAAAATCTAACCAAAGCAAAAGAGGACTACAAACACTATGCAGATAAAAAGAGAAGAAGGGAACCTGAGTTACAGGAAGGTGACAGAGTTTGGCTGAATACAAAAAATCTGAAACTTAAGGGGGTCAGGAAGTTTCAACCTAGATTCATAGGACCCTATCAGATAGACAAGAAATTGAGTACCTTGAACTATCAATTAAGGTTACCCAAGGGGTTGCGCATACATCCAGTGTTCCATGTTTCTCTATTAAAAAAGACTTTGAGTGGTTTAAGAATCAACAGACCCCCCAAACCAATCCAAACTGAGCAAGGAGAGGAGTTTGAGGTACAAAGGATAGTAGATTCTAAGGTGAAGAAGAGAAAGTTATACTATCTGTTAGATTGGAAGGGTTATGGCCCCGAGGAAAGATCTTGGGTGTTATCCTCAGACATTCATGCCCCTCGGTTAATTAGGGAATTTCACCGTAAATTTCCCAAAAAGCCCAAGTTGAAAGGAAGCACTTTGAGGGAGGGTACTGTCAGGATTGTCAAACCACGATTCAGAAAAACATTGTTTGTGAGCCCGGTAAGAGTAAGGGCAAAGGGAAGAAGGAAGAAGACAAAGGATCTATGTAAAAGATTGACCAAAACCGATTCTAAGATGGCCGCCAAGAGCCCTCTGTTTGGACAGCGAGTTAGCGTTCTAGCGCTCCCTCGCCATCTGATAGTTCCAGGTTAAGCGCCCGTGCTGAGGCGCACTTCACCTGAGAATTGAGGGAGAGAAGTTCGTTGAGGTGCGTCGCGTAGTAATAGGGAAAACTTCGACGCGCACCACTTTTCGCATTTTTCCCGTCCTGAGTATCCTGTGGAAGAAGTCGTGGAGGAGAGTTCGTGAGCTGTCCGTGAGGAATTCGAATCATCTGGAGAGCGCGGTAAGACTGTTCCGTGTGGAGCAGTGGGAGTACGCGCATAAAGACTTGTGGCTCATTTCTAGGCTGTGGTGTTAAAGTATAAGAGACACAGTGAGGTTTTCACCAGACTATGAGCCAGTGCTAGCGGCAAGTGTCAGTCGTGAGCAAATATACCTTGAGGCAGAGTGAAGTAAAACTATCGACTATTTTCTAGTGACGCTTAGAGAAAGTCATCTCCTAGTTTAAGAGGAAGTTACTGAAGTGAATATCAGAACAAACACATAATTATTCAGTAAAGACTAAAACTAATTAGAATAACAAACTGCAGAGGACTACAATGTAAGAAGGACAACAAGCAGAAGAATACTTACCTACATAGAACCCCAGGTGAAGCCCAGCTGTAAATTCTATAGGTGAGGAATCTGTAGAGTGAAAGAAAAGGTGTAGAGTTTAGAAGATTAGACACACAACAGGGAATTAACACTCTGACAATTTCAGTTGCAGCACATAGAAGCAAGAAAAGAAAAGAAAAGCATACAACAGAAGAGAGGCAAGGGTCACACTCAGACAGGGTAGGTAATAAGACGAAGAGAATATATATAAGAAGAGAAGCAGATAGACGTAGGACTAATTGTGTTATTATATTACAGTCCTTAAGCTGTCATGCTAGCAGGAGAAGATAAGAAGGAGGAGTCAGAAGAAAGAAAATAAGAAGCAGCAGTGTGGCCGTCTCTTCTCTGTCCCATCCCCTTTCCCCCCTTGGGTTTGTTTGGCACTCGTGTAATAAGGTGCAGTGCTGGAGAACCTGGGAGGGGCATTGGGAACTTGCGGCGTTCTGCTCCTGTGCATTGAATCGAGCGTGGTCTGACAAAATTAGAGGAGGTATACAAAATCTTGTTTTACCTGCTTCATCAATCCTCCCTTTGGTGATTTTTAAACATCACCACTACTCACTAATTTCACTAAATTTATCTAAGGAAATGGTTTTATTCTAATCCACTTGCATTTGTTAGTCTAAACAATAGGGTTCTCCACACTGATCTATTTTGTTTACTTGTACACATTTTCTTTAAATTCTTCTAATTCTATTTCCTCTATTTCTCTTTCCCTTATTTCTTTTTCTTTATTTTTCTTGTTTTCCATTTTTATCTTATTTTGTATTTTTCTTATTTTTATGCACAGACATCCTAATCTCAATATTAACACTAGAATAATCACAAAAGTCACAGGTATTAGTATTTTGCCCACAAAAGAGCTACCTAATTTTGATAATAAATTCTTAATAGTGGAAAAACGTTTACCAAGTTTCTCCTATACACCTTCAACCTCCATTGGAACAATTTCTTCTTGCAATTCAGTTATATTCTTAATATATTTCTTTATGTTCTGATTTTCGTCAGGAATGTAAGTACAGCAATTTTGTACTTTCAGCATTCCACAGACTCCTCCCTCTTTTGCCAATATAATGTCAAGGGCAAGTCGATTTTGCATTACCATAGCTCTCATGGCAACCTTTTCGGTATCTACCATTAAGAACCCTCCAGCTGTGTTTGTTGATAAACGATCCACAACTGTAGACAATTTTCTACTTTTATGTGCATTCAGAGATATTCCAACTGCTGGTCTCAGTGCCCCAAAATTTCCGCCAATAATTTCTGACCAACTCTCCCTTCTTCTACGTGTTAGCTGTCTACCTATTTCGTGCAATCCATTTTCTCCCCTTTCCACATGAAATATCTTTGGAAAGACCAGGCCTAAGTAGTAAGTTCTGTACCAATGGTCTGGCAACCTATAATAAGCTCTGTTTCCACAAATCTAATATATTCCAGGGAATACTGGATATTTTCCTCCTTTAAATCCCCATCCTCCCAAGATTGTGTATGAATCCTGGCACTCACTTGCACCTACAAAATAATTATCGTATACAGTATTATCTCTACTTATGCATAAATTCCCTTTCTGGGGCCAATCTATAGCCATTGCCGGGTTTATCTCTTCCTTTAAATGACTTTCCTTCCCAACATCCCAAAATGGTGTTTCCATCTTTTCCCCAGTCACTTTCTTTTGCATTTTAATTCTCCTCTCCTCTACCATATTCAGGAAAGTTTTCTATTCTTTTCTTAAACTACAAGTAAGGTTATTCTTAAACACTTCTTCTAAAGTTAGTTTTCTTGTTTCTAGGAAAAATTTGCCAAGAGTTTTACCAGCCTTCACCTTGTTTAATTCAGAAACTACAGGAATTTGTGAGAACATATTATCTATGTCAGTGTAATAATATTCTAATTTGCCTGTTTTATAAAACAAACTGGCTAGGACACTAAATGTCATCCCACATGTCAAAGGAAGGTGATGATAAGTAACACCTTCAGATACAGATGCAGGCAACTGCATACAAACGTAACAATCTTTAACATCCATTGTTTCCACATATTCGTATAATAGCTTTGCGAAAACATTCTTAGAAAAATCGTTTATAGACTTATCTTTATGAAGTTCTGTTCTATCTACCAATTTTGTGATATGACTGTCATCAGAGTTTTGGCTAATAGTTCCATTCATTGAGTCTCTGTCTATATTTTCAAATGTTAATCTAAATGAAATAGTTATGGCTAATATAATCCAAACAAGCATTAATAATCCTGTACAACAAAAACACATTTTACACCATCTCCGAAAAAATCCACATGGTGGATTTCTATTCTCAGTGTTTGCCATTTTGTGAATGATCAGTGTCTTTTGACTTAGCCTCATTCTTCTTTGTCTAAACCTAAGGCTTTAGTTGCCTACTTGGTTCTTTCTGGTCATGTGTCTTATCCGGCTTTCAATTCCTTTCCGAGTTCTTTTGTCTCTTAATTCATGTTTGAATCATCCTTATCTATGGGCTCATAGTCTTTATTCAGAATTTCTTGGTCATCCGTTTTTTATTCTAGTGTCAGACACTATTACTCTTAGGATTTCTGAACCTTCTTCTTCTTTGTCCGCCTCCTGCACAGTCACTCTCAGACTTTCTTGGTTATCAGCTTCCTCTTGTATATCAGGAAGTGCCACATATGTCAATTCTGGTGACTTGTACTTCTGGTTAGGCCTTTTTATCCTCTTTGTACGTTGCAAGTGCTTCTGATCCGTGTCCTCTTGTTTTTCCTGACTGGACACTTCATTCACTTGTTCTGCATTATCATGCTTTATTCTTGTCAATCGGCATCTCAGTTTCTCGATTTTGTTGGGCCAAATGTCTTCTTTCAATGGCTTTTTCAATTTAGATCTTTTCTCCTCTTGTTCGGATTTCCAAGTCCTTTTTCTCAAATGTCTACCCCCTTTATGTCCTGTTTCACTTTCTTCTGATTCTGTCTCCATTTGGATATCACTTTCCTTTGATTTTATCCTCAATATTTCAGGTTCACTGTCTGAATCTATCCCTCCTCCTGTTTCTTCCACACAATCGTCCTGCTGACTATCTGACCCTTTTTCTACCTGTTTAGGTTGTGTCCCTAAACCTCCTTGGGGTTCTTCCGCAATCACTTCACCCTCACTTTCTGTATCTACTTCCTCTCCTTCTATCTCTATAATTTCTGGAGGAATTTCTCTTGTACTTGTACTCGGGATTTCTTGGTCAAAGGTTACTTGTTCAGTTTCTCCAGTTTCATGATTAGTTCTTTCTCATATTCCTGCTTGCTCTGTCTCAGATTCAGAACTAGTATCTGAAATTTCAAGGCGTTGTCTTAGTGGTTCATTTTCCTGACCAATAATTTTACTTTGACCTTGTTCATCGGCTTCTGGTTCTTGTCTTGTTTTTGTTTCTTCTGATTCTGATTCTGAACTGGTATCTGATACTTCCCGATGTTGTTCTTCAGATTGATCTTCCAGGTTTGGGACTCGAAGAGTGTGACTGGCAGGACTCCAGTTCTTCACCCTGTACACTTCACAGCAGTTGTCGTTGTCAGAATCACTTGGCGTGGTTTTCCCCAGCGTGGAACCAGACAATTTCTTCTTCGGTGTACTTTTGTGCAGGCCCAATCTCCAGGACTCAGATCATGAGCTGGCTTCTTTTCAAGAGTGGTCGCATCTCGTCCAACCTGATGAAACACAGAATGTACCATATCAGCCAATCCTTCACAATAGTCTAAGACAAAGTCATCAGATATAGGCAGCAGTTTGTTGACAGGAATGAAAACATGTCTCATTGCTCTGCCCATTACAATCTCATGGGGGCTTAGACCATTCTTCCTATCAGGAATTGATCTAATGCTCATTAAGACAAGAGGCAAGACATCTGGCCATTTGAGACCTGTGGCCAAACACATTTTCCCCAATCTGTTCTTTATGGTGCCATTCATTTGTTCCACCACTCCAGAAGCCTCCAGTCGGTAGGCACAATGCAATTTTTGTTGTACTTTTAATGCTTCACAAATCAGTTTTATAACTTCATTCTGTAAATGTTTTCCTCTATCTGTTTCAATCATTACTGGGAAACCAAACCTAGGAATGAACTCTCTCAGTAAGAGTTTTGCTACAGTAACTCCATCATTTCTTCTGGTCGGGTAAGCCTCAACCCAACGAGAAAACAGATAAACAATCAGCAGTACATATCTTAACCTATTGCATGAGGGCATATCAATGAAATCAAGCTGCATACGAGTTAAAAGACCTCCCTCTCATCCTATAGTTCCCAAGCTCACCACAGTTTTCCTTCCTGGATTGAATTGCTGGCATATGAGACATCTCTGGCAGACTCTCTCAGCTATAAGCCGGAATGTTGCATTATACCAAGTTTGTTTGAAAAGTCTAATCATGGCATCCCTTCCTATGTGTGCCTGCCCATGGTACATCCGTGCCATGGTAGAGATCATGCTATCAGGCATTACTGTTCTTCCATCTCTGTAAACCCAAACACTGTCTACTTCCCGTTGTGTGCATCATGATTTTATCCATTGTTTTTTCTCCTCTTCCCCTACTGCTTCCTGTAACTGTCTCACTTCATCCCATGTACTTACTGTGTTAGTAAAAAGCAAGGGACATAGATCCATTTCCTTTTCCCTATTACGATTCAATGAAGTAAAATTTCGAGCACAGTATTGGGCTATGTCATTTGCAAATTCATTTCCAGCTGACACATAATCTGTTCCTTTCTTGTGTGCTGTACATTTCACCACAGCTATTTCTTTAGGCAGCTCTATCGCCTCAAGGAGCTTTCCAACTATTTCTGCATTTCTAATTGGAGTTCCACTCGACGTCAAGAAACCTCTTTGGGACCAAATCTACCCAAAGTCATGCACCACTCCAAACCCATATTGACTGTCAGTAACCACAGTGACTCGCACATTTATTCCCAACTTGCATGCTCTAATCAGCGCAAACAACTCAGCAACTTGAGCAGATCGTACTCCTTTCAAACAAGATGCTTCCAAAATGGTTGCTACAGTGCACACAGCATATGCAGCACTCAAAATTCCTTCTCCAGTTCTTAGGCATGACCCATCTACAAACATCACATAGTCAGACTCTTTCAGAGGCACGTCCTTTATATCAGGACGCGGTTTGGTGCAAAAATCAAGCACTTCCAGACAATCATGATCAACATCATCCTTTACTTCCGCATCCACAGCATCAGGCAGTAATGTCGATGGGTTCACATTAGCGCATCTTACAAGATTCACATTTGTAGCGCCCAAAATCACCTTTTCATATTTAGTTAGACGACTATGCGTCATGAACTGTGTTTTACTTCTTGTCAAAAGGATTGCCACATCATGTGGAACAAACACTCTCACAGGATATCCCAATACAATTCCTTCACTTTGTTCCAAGCTCTTATATGTAGCAGCTACTGCTTTCAAACATCCAGGCAATGCTACAGGTACTGGATCTAGTACAGCAGAAAAATAGGCAATTGGTCGTCTCAATTTTCCATGTCTCTGCACTAACACGGAAAGAGCACACCCATCTCTTTCACTGCAAAAAAGCTCAAATTCTTTTTCATAATCAGGTATTCCAAGAGACAGGTGCTTCACATAAGCTGTCTCTCAATTGTTTAAAAGATTTAATCTCTTCTTTATTCAGCTCAATTGGATCTTTCACGTCACTCTTTGTCAGACGTACCAATGATTTTGCAATCAAAGAAAAATTACTAATCCACTGGCGACAGTACCCCACCATTCCAAGAAACATTCTGACTTCTCTCTGTGTCGTTGGGGCTCTCATTCCTTTAATGATTTTAATCCTATCCAATGTTACTTTTCTCAGGCCTTTTTCAATCTTATGACCTAAGTATTGTACTTCTTTCTGACAAAACTGCGATTTTGATGGTGATACTTTAAGTCCTCCATCTGCCAAATGATTTAACAGTGCAATTGTGTCAGCAACACAGGCTTCTCGCGTCTTTGATGCCACTAATAGGTCACCGATATATTGGACTAGCACTGAACTTTCTGGCATCTTTAAATCTTCCAAAGATTTCTTTAAGATCCGGTTAAATATTGAAGGACTTTCTGTATACCCTTGAGGGATACGGCACCATGCCAAAATACGCTCGCTGAACCGGAACGCAAAAATTTGTTGGCTATCAGGGTGCAATGGAATAGAAAGAAAGCATGACACAAATCAATGACTGTGTACCATTCTGCATCATAGGGAATCTGATATAGAATTACTGAAGGGTTTGGAACAATGGGACGGCAAGGAACAACAATTGTATTCACCTTTCTCAAATCCTGCACTATTCTAAATGTCCCATTTGGCTTTTTCAAACCCATGATCGGTGAATTACATGGACTGCTCATTATCTCCCTTAGAATTCCTTGTTCAATCATTCTGTCTATTACAGGCGTTAGTCCTGCAACTATTTCTGGTGTCAACTTATACTGAGAAATATTCGGGTAATTTACTCCTTCTTTTACAGTTATTTTCACAGGATCTACCCTTTTCATTAATCTGACATCTTCCCCTGTGAAATCCCACACTTCTGTTTTCACTGATTCTTTTAATTCCTTGGGTATTCCCTCTGGATCAAATACAACAAATGCATTGGTAATTTCTGGTTCTAGGTTAGCCATTGTCATTCTATAAAGAACATCATCGTCTGGAGTTTCAAAAGCTATACCATCAGGTGTACAAAAAATGGTGCAGTTCATTTTGGAAAGTAAGTCCCTACCTAACAGATTTACAGGACCAGTGTCACATACTACAAAACGATGCATATCAGCAAATTTCCCTATTCTAACCTTAACAGGTTCGGTAAGATGGGCTTTTATCTGTTTGTTACAAAACTCCAACCACTTGGATTGTCTCACCAGAGAGAGGAAGATTATTCACTTCATCTGATCTAACAGTTGAATGAGTAGCACCAGTGTCCACTAGGAAAGTAACATTTACTTCATTCACCTTTCCATCCACAAAGGGTCCCATCTGGTTTACTTCTAGAGTTGCGCCAAGTACGCACTCTTCTTCCTCTCCTAGGCACCGTCAATAGCTCTCCTCTGACTCACTTTCATTGCGTTGCAGCCAATACTGTGAGATGGCACCAGCGTGCGGTAGCTTTGTTACCTGTTTTTCTTCGTAGAATCCTGTCTCATTACTGTATCTTTGAGGATTTAGGTTCTGTGGAAAAGGTGGCTTTGGCACCTGACACTGTTGGGTAACAACCTGCTGCTGTCGCGGCAGTTGGCAACTCACCTCACTCTGCACCTGTGGATTTAATGATGAATTATCACCATTAGCTTTCGGTGGCAATTTACACTCGGATTTCCAATGTCCTAACTTTCCGCAATTATGACATGGCCACTTCTTTTTAGCTTCATCTATGCTAATCTGCCCTTTTCCCTTTCCAATATTAGGTTTTGGTCTTGCTTGCCCTATTCCACTGGCTTGTTCAATTAACTGGGCTTCTTGTCGCTCCGCTACTTTAACCTATGCCCACAATGCCTTTTCCTTCAACTTGCGTTGTTTGGCTTCAATTTCATCACTAAAATATTTAGCATGACGCAACACTTTGTCTATCATTTTATTTTGCCAGTCTACTGTATGTTGTTTAATCATTTCACTAACTTCAGGCCTTAAACCATAAACAAATCTGTAAACAAAATGACTCAAATCCTTTTCACCTAGTATTTCATCTCCACTGTATTGCTTAAAAGCCAACAGTAACCTCTCGTAATATGCATGCGCTGATTCTTTAACCTCCTGGTGAGTTCTGTCAATTTTTACCCAATCAGTTTCTTTCGGAGGTACTTTATTTTGCAGAAACGTAATTACCTGATCATATTTTTTTATTACTTCTGGATCTGGGGCTCCTGTCTTAGGATCCCTAGGGTACTCTTGTGTTGGCCAATCTATAGTGATCTTACATTCTGTACATAAATATGCAGGCACAATGATGTCAAAAAGACCGTTCAGATCTATCCATAACACTTTTGAAAGTTTGACAAACCTATCTACCTGTGTATACCATTCAACTGGTTTTTCTCTCAACCTTGGAAAATCATTTGTAAATGACAAAATATCCTGTCTAGTCCATGGTACATGTACATATCCTCCTCCAGGAATTTCTCTACATCCAGCTCTGACAGTATACAAAGTGATGGTCCCTCCGCCCCAGAATATTGTATGGGACAGAGACACTGACTCTCGGGACAAGATCAGACTGGAACAAGATAGACAGAGGCTGCTTGAAACAACATCTAGGTCTTCTTAAATGTGCAATGGTTCAATCATTATGGTGGAAGCTAACTTGAACTCATGGAATTGCATAGCAATGAACATTACTCTTCACTTTTAGTATGAACAACTAAATGCGCCCATACAAAAAGTGTCAAAATTCTTTGTAAATAAAATAGTAAACTGTGAACTAAGGTAGGCTAGCATAGTATGGGTTCCAGTGGGCCTAATTGCTAGCTATTTTAAATTGGGCAATTTTCTATTTGAGGATTCATGGCTTCCATTTAAGAAGGAATTAAGCACCAGAGGCTCAGCAGAGGCAAAGGCTAGGGTTTGTGTTATCTGGCCTTGAAGAGTTATATTAAACGTTTGAGACCCCCTGGCAGGATTTATCAGTCTACTCATATCTTGCGGAATTACCTAATCCTTCAACGTGAAGTGTTTTTTAAAAATGTAGACTCCGACTAAATCGGTCATATGCTAGACAGGCTGGATTGAATAGATTCCAAAATATGGAGAATTACAGCTGTGGCCTCAGGGAATGTTTTACTTCCTTACACCTATTGCTGTACTGCTTACATTTTATAGTACAAAGACATGGTTATTAAAACCTGTATTATTTAATACAGTATTATGGTATGAATGGATGCAAAACGGTTTTTATATGCAATGCATTTCTTAGATGTAACTTTAAGCATTTTAACTACTACAGAGGTTTTTACTTGAAATTAAAGGTAAATGGGTATCTTACTTGTTTTTTGTAATAGCATATTGGAATTATTGTGATGATGTGTAAAAGGCTGTGGTATTAATAAAAAATTTTTACCACTACTACTTAAAATGCAAAAAAGGTTACTAAAATATGTTATCATGAAATACAATATATGTACTATATTTAAATTTTTTGTAACATTAAATTGTAATTATTTATATTTTTAACTAGTTTAAATAACTTATTTTAAGTTAAGGTAATATTACTTCTTGTTTTTAAATAAGTTAAATAAGTCTCTGCTTACATTATTTTCTATAGAACCAGGGGTTGGCCGTTGTGGTGATAGACTTACTACTATGGGACATATTCTCAAGGAGCTATCTCAGAGTTAACGGCACTTTATCGCAGCCAAAGTCGCGATAAATTTATCACCCCATTCACAAGCTGGTGCTAACAGCCCATATCACCAGTTTACCCGCGATAGCAGCCGCAAAAAACATCACCACAGATGACCCTGGCAACTATCGCAATTGAGATGCAGAGTAGGCATTCCCCGAGCAAAACGCAGCAACAACACCACTCCGCAACATTCTCAACGACCAGATAGATAGGCGATAAGATCACAAAACAGGCGATAAGGCACGTTAGCAGCAGGAAATTAACACCTGCTCCGACCTGGTGCAAAGTCAGACGACAACCGGCAACAGGCACAGTCACAGCTGAAGACCAACAGACGCCATGGAGCCACTGATCATGTAGCTCGGAGCCCCAACAGGGACACAACACCCCCGCCACTACACCCAGGACAGCCACCCCTCCCCCCTGGACCCACCCCTTCCCCCAGACCACCACAGAGGCAGTGCGGACAAAGACAGCGGACCCCCAGGAAACGCACCAGCCTCACAGACCCAACACCTAAAAATGACATTGCACACCACAGACTCAAAAAGTCAACCATCCTACGCATCCTGATCACCATTGCCCACAGGCCGACTGTACCAACACAGCGGACAATCAACATCCCTCCGCAGACAAAGCTACTGGCTGTGCCACACCTGTTGGCCTTTGGGACCTGCCAACCAACAACTGCCAGAGTCCGAGGAGTCTCACAGCCAGCCGCATCCAAGCCCCCCCAATGGATGCCATCATCAGCTTGGTACCACACTACCTATCCTTCTCCCACACTGCACAGGAACAGCTGGAGACCAAGCAAGGCATCAAAGCCATAGCTGGCTTACCTCACGTGTCAGGGGGCAATGTGCACACATGTCCTACTTGTGCACCCTGGAGACACTGCACACAATATCCGCTACCGAAAGCACACGCATACCATCACTGCGCAGGCAACAGTGGACCACCTGGGAATCTCCACCAACGTCGACGCCAACCACCCATTCCGGGTGCATGAGTCCTACATCATCCGACAGCCCATCATCACCCGGCGCTTCCTGGCTGGCACCTACGGAAATGCGCTTCTCATTGGCAAGTACCAAATAAACACACCACACACCTCAACTCCACAACCATGCAACTCACATCACTGGGAATGCACACATCACAAACACACATACAAAATTCAAAACAACATGCCCACCCACCAAACACGACAGCATAACTCACTCAGGCAACCTGGGCCAGCCATGCACATAAACCATCAACTGCATGGCACCTCAGCCACACTATAGCAGATTGTGGGAAGAGGTGGGGACCAGGCATGTGTGATGGAGACAACTGACCAATGAATGACAATGTACACAATGCCAATTGTGGCGTCAAAGCGATGGCCAGACTGCAGTATGCATACCACACACATATCCATGTCGACATACACCGCTGGTGTATGGAGGGCAGTGGACAGTGGACGCAACCATGTCACCCCAGCCAGTGGGGAAGATCCCGGAAATGTGGCTTGTTACGTCCCCCCATGTAAGCGTGAGCGGAGTGGGCTGGCCCGGCGTCCACCGGGCATGCATAGGGGTGTGAATAAAAAGCACGTAGCTCTGGGTGTAGTCCTCTTCCAGAATACCCAACGACTCTGCCAGGGTGGCGCCCCTCAACCCACCATGAGGCCGTCGCTGTGAGCGGTGTTGCCTGCGTTCTTGTGCGCCTGCTGCACCCCAGGCTGCAGGAACCCATACCAGTCCTGCCAGGCCCCGTGCACCCAGGCCTCAATGCACACCTGCCGACACCAGCGTGTGTCGATGAGGGCCCACCACGTGCCGGTGCAAGCTCCAAGCCAGAGTGCCGCAAACCTGGCAGCCTTCTCAGACCATAACGGCCTCCGTGACACTGGCCCGCTGTACTCCCTTCTCGTTGACATACTCCACCTGCATGCACATCGGAAAAGAGGGTCACACATTTGGAACTGAGTCTTGATTACACTATGGCAAAGAACATCAATTATTGCAGATTTTATCTCACTATACTCCCATCGATGTGGTGCCACCAAGTCTGTGCATAGCCTTCCATCCACAGTTGTCCGTGGGCCCACGCGGACTACTGCCCTCGGGCCACGCTGCGTTCGAGTCGTTCACACATGTGGGACTGAGTCTTGATTTGTCAATGGCAGAGTACATATCATTGCACGCAAGGAGAGTTGTAAGAGGATGATGCGTTTCAGTCCAGAGGGTAAAAGGATCATCGTTACGGTGGTGATCGAATACTACCGACAACTGCCATGGTGTCTCTAACTCTGTGCATCGCAAGACAATGACACGTGGCTGTGGGCCCTTGCTGACCACTGCCTCCGGCCTACGCTGCAGGCGAGTATGTCACACATTTGGGACTGAGTCTGGATCATACATTGTCAGAGTATGCACATTAATGCAGAGTTTACATCACTGTACTCCCTTCGATGTGGTGACACCAAGTATGTGCCTGGCATCCCAACCACACATGTCTGTGGGCCCATGATAACTACGCCGTCGGCCTACACTGTAGTCCAGCAGGCCTCACGCCAATCCAATCCAGTCCGTACCAGGCTGGACACATCATCGTCGCTGACTGAACACCCGCTCAGCTCTGGTGCTTTTGCCTCCGTCAACCACAAGTCACCCCCAAATGTCATGTCAAATTTGTGTGTTAGAGTTCCAGGAGGAGCTCGCTGAGCCTCGTCTGGGCCGCGCTGACCGCTGCCTCAGGCCTACACTGTGGTCAAGTAGGTCACACAATTCGAATTCAGTCTTGATTTATTAATGGCTGACTTGATGTCATTGTACAGGTCTCAATGCAGACTGCATCCCCTTTCAGCCCTGGTGCCACTAAGTCTGTTCCTGAGACCCATGGATACTTTCTGGTTGAACTTTGGTGGCGACTGAGTCCATGGACTTGGGGTTGTCGTTGCCATCATGTCGGTGATACTGACTTTGTGGCTAAAAGGATGCCGTGGCATTCCACTCCTCCATTTGCTGCTTCCGGACAGCTTCCACCCTCTGCATCATGCCCTGGAGGACACCTTCCACTGTCCCCTGCAACCCTCTGCCACATACACCTCGGACATTGATGAGGACCCGCTCATCGTGCGTGGCCCATCTGACTACACCGCAAGTCACCGTCCCGTGGTGGGTTGCCTGTGCCGGCCGCAGTGCATTGGGGGCCACTAACTCTGTCCTGGTCAGGGACCCCTTCTTCTGAGATATTGGATGGCCTCTGAGGCGATGGCCTTGGGGTCATCAATGCTATGTGCTGTCCGCTGCCTCCAGCCTCAACTGCGGTCCACCAGGGCTCACACATCAAATCAAGTCCTGACCGGCCCTGATGCCGCATCACCGCAGGAGGCACACGTACTGGCAGACTGACTGAGTTGCTCGCACCTGTCATGGATGCCATCTTCTGCCTGATCCCCTGCTCAGCACTCCTGGTGCCACTGACTCAGTGCACTGCAACCCATGGACCGTTACTGATTGAGTATTGTGCTGTGGAGAGGTTGCGCAGCAATGTCACCTCAGGCAGTGTGGGAGACCTGGGACATTGATGAGGAAGTTGGTGCAGGTCTAACACACCCCACTGCATCTGCATCAGGAACAACCCAAAGGGACACAAACATAGACATTTTCTTCACATGAGCGCGCTCATCTCTAGTGCCCCATCCTCAGTGCACTGCAACTCACGGACACTTCTGTTTGTATGTTGGGTGACCTCTGTACTTACTCCGGCTCCACCCATGTTGCTCAGCAGTTGACTCTGTTATGCAGGTGCTTTCTGTTTTCATTGCACTGGTGTCCACTGTTCAAGTTGTTGCCAGCACCAAGCACTCATTGCGGGCTGGCTTATACTCACCCCACACTCATCCAGCACAGGCATCACTGTACATGTGGCCCTGCCAATAAAGGGGCCGGGCGCACATGCCCGTAGCCAGTTCAACATGATATCTGTGTGTGTCCCTGTTGTCTTGTTGTATGCATGAGGGCCCTGGGCCCTACGACATTACATTGTGGAGAAGTGTGGCTCAATGGTTAGAGTGGCAGACCCTGATGCAGAGGTCTGGCCCGGGACCAGGGTTCAATTCCGCGCCTCGGCGGGTCTTGGACTCAAAAATTACACGGACCTGACAATTCTCGCCTCGGTGCCTATTCCAATCATGGAGTCCCACTCTGCAACTCTGGGCAATAGCTTGCTTAATCTCCACAACGGCCCCCACAACGCTAAGGATGCCTGGCCTCCACCTTGGGGGTGCCCAGGAGTGGACACCTCACAGGGAAAGCCAGGATGGGTTCCACAGCGGTATTCGTACAAGCGCCTTGAGACCCTTGCGGGTGAGTAGTGCGCTATACAAGTATCAATTTACATTGTGCTGTGTACAGCGGACGCGGACATGTCACTGCAGGCAGGGTTGGGCTTAGATATGTAGCTTTGTTGTCACCCGCTCAGTTTGTAAGGGGAGTGGACTGGGCCGTCGTTCGCAGAGCCAACGTGGGTGTGTGACTGATATGTTCATGACCCTGGACGTGGTTCCGTACTGGGAATGTGCATCTGCATGTGTCTCTATGGCAGTGTGGGTCTCCTTTGTGGGGTGCAGGTGGTCCCTAAAGAGTAATAGACACCCACGTATGTGGTCTAGTTCACCTTCCATGGGTTCGGACCACACCCGCACCTGTTGGGTCAACTCCTTTTGGCGTTCTGACACCTGGCATTGGGGTGCCATGTGTGGGTCGATGAGGTGTTGTGAGCTAGCCGTGCTTGAGGATGCTTCATGCTGTGTGGTCTGTTGCAGAGCCTGGGTTCTCCTATAAGTAGTTTGGCTGCCCTGGTCCTGGTGGTGGGTTGCGTGGGATGTCCATGGGCTGTTATAGGGCATTGGTGTCGAAGGTGTGGTGGTCCTCTCCGGCATCACTGCACTGATGTGTGGTCTTCTGTGCTCTGCTGGAGGTGTTGTGTGTCCCTCTGCAATGTGAAGGAGAGATGCATGTTGACATTCTGTTGACATGTATGTTGGCGCATTGTTCTTGTTTACATGCAGACTGTATGACAATGTACATTGTGACTGTTTTGGTGGTGCAGGATTTAGATGCAGGACAGTGTACATTTGGACTACATGACGGATGTGAGGTTGCACGCGTAGATTTTCATTTCACAGTTTCCAGCTCTGTCAGATGTAGTAGGCCTGCTTCTGCGCGTGTGCGGAGCCAGTTGTGTCCTCTGTTCTGCAGTGTCGGGGTTGCACATTGTGCCACATTGTCATCAATGCGGATGTGCTGTTATTGCTATGTGTGCTGCAGTGTGCCACGGGGATGAGGGACATGATCCTGGGTCATTTTGGGTGTGCAGTGTGCTATACTTAATTGTGCATGTGTGCCGTTGTGCCCGTCTCCCCCCGCGCCCCCAGTCCCTGGTCATTACTCACCCTGTTGTTGTTGTGTCAGGTCCTCCCGAGCTCTGTCCGCACTCCCGACTCCTTGCACCATTTCCACACTGTTGACTGTGGCCTCCGTTTCCTCCAGCTCCTCCTGTGGTGCAGGACTCCCGCCTTCTGTCGCCGTTGCTGCCTTCCTCTTGGCAGCGGCTTTGTGCCTGGTTTAGATTTTCACATCATGCCAGCGCCTCTTGGCCTCCTTCATTGGCCTTCTCAACACTCCGACTGCATTCCCGATGGTCTAATTGTGGGTCAGTTGATGGTTGTGTTCTGTCACCTCCGTGATGCTGATCTGGTTTTGCTGCGGACTGCACCCCATCTTCCTCTCCCTCTTCTCCTTGGCCTTCCCCGAGCCCGTTGTTCCTTGCTGGTGGTCTGTGGGGGTTCGGTGGGTTTGCGTTGGCCTCTGCGCTCAGTCAGGGTGCATCCATGTTGCTACGCATGTTGGATTGTTTCTGGTGTGTTGCTTTTGTAGCTTTTAGAGTGCATTTTCCCGCCAGACACGTGGGATTTGCAGGCCTGCCGCTGTTTTTCGCAGCTTTTTGTATCGTGATTGGCCATATCGCTACCTTTTTGGCATTTGTGTTTTGCATTTTTGCGGCGTAGCGTTGATTTTATCGTGGCCATTTGACGCGCTGTCTGGTGACTATCGCATGGTACCGCGGTGTTGTGAATTCTTAGTTAACACAGAGTAATTTTCCCACAATAGGCTGCGATGTTGAGAGTTGCGTTAAGCTACTCTTGCGGTAGTTATCACACGTTCTTGAGAATATACCTCTATGTTGTTTATTAATAACTTACAATCGTAAGTTAGGCTCCACCCCCTTTTTTAGGGGTGGAGACTTGTAAGTCTACACTTATGAGAAACTGTACAAGAGGATTTTGTAAATAGTCAAAAGTAACAAAGTTACTCAAAAGAATAGGAGGAGAATAACACATGTCAATTACTCACAAGTGTAAATTACTTTTGTGAATAACCCTGTTTGTGACTGCTTTGTAGACTTCCTCACTGCTTTTGATTCAGTGTCTAGAAGCCTTCTTTGAAATAAATTAGAACTATGGAAAATCCCCAAATGTCTTTTCGTTCTAATCAAGGGCTTTCATTCATTGATTTGGACACAGGTAGAGCTAGATTGATTTGGCAGACTGTCTAGAAGAATAGATATACAAAACAGTCTACAACAAGGATGTGAACTTGCTCCCTGTCTTTTGGGGATTTATTTGATGGATTTACCAGATACACTGCGAGAATCAAAGTCATTTTCATGGAAAAAGGGAGAGATTCAGAAACCCTGTCTTCTTCATGCTGATAATTTAATATAGGAGTGGGACTACAACGTAAACCACATTGCTTAACTAAATATTGTAAAACTGTTTTTATGGCTGTAAATATTGGAAAACCAAAAATATGGATTTTTGGTAAGAAAACAGCAATGTTTTTGTGAGTTTTAAATGAATCTAAAGTAGAATAAGTAGTGGGGGTCTCATAGGTATCTGGGTATGTTATTCATTAGAATGTAAAACTGGAAAGAGCACATAAGAGTTGTGAAATACTAGTCTTAATAACTTCAGGAACTTTAGTAAAATGTAATCACAAATATGGGGCTATTCGCACTTTTCTTTAATAAAGGCTACTGAAATGAAAATACCCCATAATACTTTATGTATCTGAGGTAATATCTCTTGATATCAGTGAATTGTGGATGAGCATTGAACATTTATGCTGGAAGCGTATCCTAATCTTCCAAATGGAACGATGACATATGACAATCGTCAAGAATTTTAAGAATTAAAACACACTTCAAGCATCAAATGGAATTCTCCTACTGAAGTATACCTATAAATAATCCTCTAGGGAGCACCAACCAAAAATCTCTTGCCACTATTCGTAGGAAGCTCTGTGTAGCAAAAGGAACTGGGCTGTATAAATAGTAAAGGTTATTAGCGACTTAAGAGTTAGGCATCAAAGGTATAGATGCATTGAATTATGGGGCCTTTTTCCATCAACAAAAGCTCCAAAATCATCTGTGTTTAAAACATCTTCCAAAGGGTATCTTGACTATTTAGTAAATTAAACATCAATTGCATATACTCTATCATAATTGGGAGGTGAAATCTCCCTATTGTTAAACCTGTCAGCCTTGAGGTAGCCTTCCCGTACATTTTTTGCCTTAACCTCTCCCATTTTGGATGAATTTTTCTTTGTTGGACACAGGACTCAGTGCCTTTTATCGCTGTTAACCAGTGCTGAAGTGCTTGTGCCCACTCCCTAAAACATGACAAAATTGGCATACACCTGATTGCCATATTTAATTTACTTATAGGTCCCTAGGAAAGTAGTATATCATATAAACAGCGGCTGGTGAATTAAATGCTACTAGTGGGACTGCTGTACTTATTGTGGCACTCACTTAAGTAGCCCTTCAAAACACGTCTCAGGCATGCAACCTGTTAACTGTTTTAAACTGCCAATTCGACTTGGCAAAATATCCCCCTTGCCAAGTCTTGAAACCCCTTTTTATTACATATGAGGCACCCTTAAGGTAGGCTCAAAACAGTCCATAGGTCAAGGTTTATTGGAATTAAAAAACTTGGACATGTTCTTTTAGGTTTTACATGTCCTGGTAATGAAAAACTCACAAATTAGTTTTTCACTGCTGTGAGGCATACCTCTCCCATAGGATACTTTGGCTTACTATGTTACATTTAATAAGTGCAAAGTTTTAATTGGGAGCAGGTAGGAAAGTCATGTTTGGTGTCTGAGAAATTGTAATTAAAAAAAATCTTTATTGTTCAAGTCAAGTCAGAGAATCTGGCGCACTGCCGAGGACCAGAATAGCTGTGGGGTATCTGTGAGATTCATGTCCAGCTCTGTTTCAATTGGGTTCTCCTCGACAGGAGGTGGACTCACCGAGGCCTGTCTCCTGCCTTGGCCAAATCTGGCCTCTTAGATCTGAAACATTTCCGCCAGGCCCTTGAGTGGAGAGCAGCAGGGGGCGCAACAAATTTACCTGATCCTCCAGCTAGCCACAGTGGCTTCTGCTCCATCGCCCACTCTAAGCCCTAATCTGGGTGCTGAAAAAGTGGATCAATGAATTAAAAATGACCTTGAGACGGGCCAGGCACAGAAGCGTGCAGCGGATGTTAAGTGCAGAGAGCTTCTGTTTAATGTCCTCTAAGGAGCGCCTCTTCTGCTGGACTGCCCTAGTGTAGTCTGGGAAAATCAGGATTTTAGTGTTAAGGTGCCGTAGATCTTGATGGTTCTGAGCTTCATGCAAGATAGTATCACAGTCTCAGAAATTCAGGTTGCGAACTATGACACACTGAGGAGGCGCCACGGGCAGAGATCTCTTAGGGTGCGATGTGTCCTCTCCACTACAAAGCAGCGCAACAATTTATCCGCTGAGAACCAGGACTGGAACCAGTCTTCCAGAGTGTTACTCATCACAGAGCCCTCCACTCCCTCCGGGAACCCAATAAGCTGAAGGTTGTTGCGCCTGAGCGGTTTTCAGCATCCTCTGTCCTCGCTTCTAGGGCTGTCACTCTGGACATCAGTTTAGATACCCGGAGCTTAAGAGTTATCACATCATCTTCTGTTGCTGAGATTCGTGTTTCAGTCTCAGTCACTGTTTCGCCGACTTTGCGTACGTCATAACGCAGGAGGGAGAGATCAACTCGGACACATCTACCTTGGCTTCCACTGCCTCCCTAGAATCCTAAATCGCTTTAAAGACAGCCCTGAAGTCTGTAGGTGGCAGGGGTGGAATAGCAGGGGGGATTCCCATCAGCCCCTCTAATTTCAGATGCCACAATAGTGTATTGGTCTATTTTAGTCTGAGCCGTCATTGGGTGGGGGTCTGCCACGTCCTATCTCCAGGTTGAGGATGGTGAAGGATGACAGGAATTAAGATACCAGAGAGCAGGTCCACTTCCCCATAGGCATCATGAGAAACCTGTCTCAGTGAGTCTCAAGTCCTTAGAAGAGCGATGTAACAACATAGAGGATGGCGGAAAAAGGCAGAGGAACTCAAAGATGGGGCAGGCCAGGCAGTCCAGCGGCTCTGACCCACTTGCCTCTGGGAAGTACAAGCAGTCTGCATTCGGTGGCCCATCTCCAACCAGGAGGGGGGTGACAACTGACACAAAGGGAGCAAGGGCCAGCCACGATATATGCTGGCTAGAGCGAATGTGTCTCCCACACACAGGTAGGCCCCTGTCATCTCCAGAGGAAATAGTATTTGAGTCACAGACTCCCAGAGGGTTGGCCCCTGAGTCACCAATGGATTGCAAACAGGTGCGTATATGCAACAAGTGAGTCCAAGAAGTTCTAGGACAGTACACACACTGGTATCACAGCCACTGCACAGTTTACCAGGGTTCGCCAATAATGATGGATTCTGACCCGATGTCCTCTTTGACCCCAAAGTGCGCAATCCTTACAGTCTAAATGCTTTGTTTGGTGGTAGGGACCCCGCTTCTCTCAATGGGACCCTCAATTGTCACCACTGAGTAGTGTGGCAGGTATTATCAATGAGCCCCATGGCTCACGAAAGCAACCTCTCCTTCATCACCAGTCAGCACCCTGGGCCTGGTTAGACCTCATTGCAATCCATAGCATTGGACAGGGAAGGCCAGAGCCACCGCACCACCCACACAGATCACAGGTGTCAGAGGAGAAGGAGTTCAGGTAGGCCAGGCGAGTGTTATTGCAAACAAGGGGCGCGCCCTGCATCTGCGGGTTCAGTTACTCCCTTGAGCAGGACCCTTATGTTGTGCAGTCCCGCCCACCACACCTCACCTCTCAGGGTTCAGCAGAAAGTGGGCCGCCGCCTCTGACCAGTGTGGCCTGGGTCTTGCTGCCTCCAATCGTGAGCAATTTGCTTCTACGCCGCACTGCACCACTCGGGGCTCAAGTAAGCTGTATCACCACGTCCATCCAGTGCAGACTGCTGCCACGGATCATAGCAAATCTGCATGTGCACTACCCCTGGCTCCTCTCCGCTTCCCTACTTTTCTTCAGGTCACTCCCCACACCAGCCCCCCAGGGTTACAGGAGGATCTCGAGGCACCTTAAGGTGGGGCAGCCTCCACGAGCCGTCTTGGGCCTACAATTGAAATCACCCCAGGCTCAATCTGCTGAGGTGGAGCCCACGCGGCCTCGAGAAAAGCTCTCTGTAGTTTGTTGGGCGCCCAAAAGGAGGGTTGAAAAAGGGGCACCCCCTAAACCCCAGGGGGCGGGGGGCCATGGGGTGACCAGTATCATCTTGTCAGTCAGGATGAAGAAAGATGTGGGTCGGTTGACTGGAGCACAGCGAAAGTTTGCCGGCCATTATGGCCTCTTTGGCCACACCCTTTTTTTAGGAGAAAAATAAAAACTTGCCCTGAGGAAATAATGATCTGCTGATTACATGAGTAGCAAAGAAGAGCGCTGTTCAGAGAAGCAGTATTTTTGTGTTGCTCAGTAATGACTACATCTTTAGGCACAGTCTATTCGGGTTGGGAGGATGTAGAGTCACCTGAACAGTTGAGTACTTCAGACACATAAGCTGACTCTCGACGAGCTAGGCTTTGTGAACTGTATATATAGATATAATGCTTTGCTGAAACTTTATTGCCACCTAGCCTGCCATAACATAGCATGAATCTAAAGACTCTTTGGCAGGCGCTGTTGGCTAAAAGACTGAAAAAGAAGTGCTAACTGCATCAAAATCGAGTAGGCAAAAAAAGTGAAGGTGGGTAGGAGATGCTTATGAGCGTCAGAAAAAATGTTATGTATTTTAATGTTGCTTGGTTTTTTAATGTTATAGTTGTTTATATTGTTTGTTAATGTAGTTGCTGTTGTTGTTGTGGTGTTCTGAAAATGTTCTGTTGTTATCAATACGTTTAACCCCTTCGCTGCGGCGGAAATTCCGCCGCAGCGCTGGGGGGGGTTTGGGGGCAGCGCGGTGGCTCTGTGCTCATGACGGAGCCACTCCGTCATGAGCCACGGTTGGGCTGTGCTCATGACGGAGTGGTTCCGTCATGACTCCGCCCACGGCGCTAATCGCCCGCACAGGCGGGGAATTAACGCCGCGTGGGCGGCGCGGCCGCCAACGGCCGCAGCATGACGGAACCACTCCGTCATGAGCACAACCGTGGCTCATGACGGCGTGGTTCCGTCATGAGCACGGAACCAGTTAAAGTTACTTTGGATTAGTTTCCTTATTGCTTATTATAAATTTCAAGTTTATTATAGTATTGCAAACTTCAGTAAAACTGGCAGTAGCATGTAAAGGGACTGTGAATATGCTATTACATATATATGTATGTGAATGATACGATGCTCATCTTTTACCCTATAAAGAGTTGGTTTTAGAGAAGCCAATTATTTTGCAATGCAGGTATGGTTTGTGGTCATACAAAAGTGAGGTGTTGCATTCTGTAGCATAGGGATCCTTTACAAAGAGATAAGTACATGTTTATACTCTGATAAACACTGCTACCAGCTGCTGCGCACACCCTATTATGTATGGGTGTTACCATTGGGAGGTGTTAGAAAAACAGGTAAGTATATCTCCACAGTGAAATATGGACACAAGTTATTCAAGACAGTTAAGAACAGAAAGTATATTCCATACTATACTCTACTATGGACATTAATCACTATGAAGAGAGGTATGTGCAGAGGGAACAGTTTCTACCCACAGCCTACTTTGCACATGTTATTCTGGGGAGATGTCTCAACTGAGAGGGCAGTGTGTTTTGATATCCTAATCTCTGTAGATGTTATGTAAGACATACTTTTGAGCATAAATGTAATTTCAACTCCATACTTTACTTGTACATCTGTCATACTGGAGAGAGGTGTGACCACAAAGGCAAGCCAATTGTTTCACCCTCATTTTCACAAGCATTATCCAAGAGACACATCACAGGAGAGAGACCAGTCTCTACACACTATACTATGCAAGAGACTTGTGTCGGGAAACAGGGCAATTTTTATCCACAATTTACTATGCATACCTGCAAGCATGAGAGGAGGTATGAGTAGAGAGATGCATTTCTCTCAAACTCTACTAGAGACACCACATACCTTGGTAAGATGTGTTAGCAGAGAGATGAGTCCCTTCCAGACAGCACTGCATATCGCTGTTGTTCTAAGGAAAGGTGTGAGGATAGAGGCAACTGGTTCACTACTCTATACTGTACATTTAAGTTGTCCTGGAGATAGGTGTTAGTGCAGAAGATAAATGACAAGGGGGCACCCCCTAAGCACCAGGGGGCGGGGAGCCACGGGGGGACCAGTATCATCTTGTCAGTCAGGATGAAGAAAGATGTGGGTACATACATACATTCCCTACATACTACTGTATATATCTGTGATGCTGGGAAGAGCTGAGTGGATAGGCAAATCCATTCCTACATACAAATAAATATTTGGTTGTTTCCCTGGGAAGAGTCTATGGGGAGAGTAGTATTTGTGATACTTAGTATGGAATAGTGAGGTCTTACATGTGAGGTGAGTACCGCCCCCAACCTATTAGGCATACTACTAAGCCTGGGAAAGGTGTGAATGGAGAGGCAGTATCTCCTTACACCCAACTCAACACACTAAGGGCCTCATTTATGAGATTTTGCCATAGGGCAGCGCAGCAGGCCTTCCTGCTGCACTGCCCTACGGCAAAAGAAAGGGCAGGAATGGCCGTATCTATCAGATGCAGCGCATGCCTGTCCTTTTCCCCTGCTTTGGTGCACAATGGGCTGCCTTGCTCCAACGCAGGCACCTTTGCAACATGGTGCAAGGGTGCCTGCGTTGCAGGGATAATTGTTTTTGTATAGGAAGGTGTCTCTTCCTGTCCAAAAATTATCACAAGAGGCTTATTCCTCTGCATTCTGCAGCACACATAGAAAATGGAAAACTGAGGTAAAATAAAGATATTTCTCCTCTTTGTGCCTCCCTTACGCCTCCCCTGGGGAGACCTAAGATTTTGGCGCTGCCTCAGATTTACAATTTCTCGTAAATCTGGGGCAGTGTCAAAAATCCATGGATGTTGCTGAGAATGCCCTAGCAACACCCATTGCACGCCCCTTTAACGAACGCTGTGTTAAAGGGACCAATATTTATCAGGCAGCAATAAGCCAAAAAAAGTGGCTTAGTGCTGCCTGATAAATATCACACAGGCTTCTGCGCCAGGGAACGTCACAAAAAGTGACATTCCGGCGTCGCAAGGGGTCTCATAAATGAGGCCCTATTTATCTTCATGTAAGGTCTCAGTGGAGAGGCCGGTCTAGTAGTGGGGATTGTGAGAGATAAGTAATGTAAGGAAGGAAAATGTAAATTCCTCTAAAGTATTTTTTGCAGCCCTGCTAAAGTCTCGCTGGATTGTATTAAAAAAGGAGGTAGCAAACATCTGTTGCACATAAATTATATCTATCACAACAGAATATGTTCAGTGAAAATGCAAATCTCATTATAAAAGTACCCTCTCGTGAATGTCCTGCAAAAGTCAACTACACTATGTACAGAAGCAACATGTCTTTCGCAAGAGTCTCGCGCGAGTCATCAAGAAGGAAGAGAAAGGGTAACAGATCAAACAAAATACATAATGAAAGTACAGGGTAACTCTGAAAAAAGTATTCTTAATTAAAACTTTTTTAACAACTGGATTTTTGTGTTTTTTAAACATTTTTTACTTTTTGTATTTTTTTAAAGGGTTCATCAAAAACAAGATATTGGGAGTACACAAAAAACAACATCTCCTTCAAAACAAATCAGAGGAAAAAAATAGAAAACAAAATAGTGCCTAGGTGGGCATTTATGATCCTGGACAAGCCTGTCCTGTGCATCCTTGTCTCAGAAGCAAGAATTATCTCCTTGCATAAGCAGCAAAAAGGGTTTTGTTCATATAAGCATAGTTGTTATCTGCTTGAGCGATGAATACCTGGGCAGGCAGAGTGAACCAGGTTGAAAAGATGTGGACACCCCTGATGTGTTATCAAGCTCTGCAGCATGGGCTAACTCAGCTCGTGCAAGGCGGTGAGGTTGCATAGCCGTCAAATGTTGCCACATCCCAATGGTACCCTTACTGTATTGATTGTTCTGGCTGCCCCTGCTGAACTCCTTTTTGCATATTTTACAAATCACATATTTCTCAGACATTTTTTTTCCCACCTGGCCTCATTTAAAAACAATCCCACACCAAGGACTGCTTAGGTGGCTGAGTTACAGGAACAGCAGTAGGGTTCTGAATCTGAGGATGACATTCAGGTAACAGAAAATCTAAAATGTCACAGAGCTAGCAAAAAAGATCTAACCACAGCAAACCCCAATAGCGAAAGGAAGCAATAAAGAAGGATTCTTTGTTTGCTAAACTAAGACATCCACATGAACCAATCAAAATCCTTCCTGGGGTTGTCTTTCCTCTACCGGGCATCTCGCAGATATCTCGCAAGAGACCCACGAGATTGTAAAATCTGAGAACTTTCCTAATATCTCAAATGCAATAATAAATCAACAGTTTTTTTACTTCATATGTCTTATTTTCTTCAAAACGACAACAATACACTGTTATGAACTTAATTCCAAATGTACGATTTTGTGAGCAGATCAAGAGAGCCAGTCAGGAAGTACAGTTCTCTAGTAGTCCATGCAAGAGATTGTATGTTCGACTCCTGTGGTCATCTTGTGAGAGCCGTAAGTTTGTAAACCAAATAATGAATACAACATTCATACTATACTGACTTTATTATTAAAGATCAGCATTCAATAATAACTGACCACATAAAAAAGATCTCTGTACAATAGATTAAAATGAAATTTATAAGTCTACGATCTCAAAAGCCCCATCCACGAGCTTCCCGTGAGAGCGACCACTCGTCTTAAAAATTGATGTACATAGTGAAAACACGTAGTTTACAGTATAGGAAAAACTTATCAGTGTCTTTTTTAAATATAAATATGACGTTTATGTAAAGATACATATAAAGAATATGGAAACTATGCTGGAAATATGTCTGGATATGTGAGTTACAACAGAAGGTGAACATTCTCAGCGCAAACATTGTTGGAGTAGTTAGTTCCAAAGTATTTTTAAATATGTATTTTTAAAAACTAGAAATTCACTGTAAAAACCAAAGGTTAAAGTAATGTTATAGTTAGATGTAATAAAAATGTATGTCTTTGACAAAAAAAACTTTCAAGTTCACAAAAAAAAAATGTTAAAGTAATGTTATAGTTAGGCGTAATAAAAATATGTGTTTCCAGTTTAAAAAAAACCTTGGAAATTCATTGAAAAAACAAATGTTAAAATAAGGTTATAGTTAGATGAATTTCTCAGTGACAACATTAACATTTTGAACTAAAATACGCCACAATTTACCAGTTATAGTTAGCAGCACTAACTTTACCTTGTGCCCTCTCCATGCCGTGATTATGACCCCCCAAATGACATCACTCATGTCATGTTCTATGACACCTCACAAGACATCATTGATGACATTACTGATGACATCACTAATGACATCATCCAAGATTCATTTTCACGCATATTGCTGTATAAATTGCTATGTCTTTACAGTTATCATAGTTCACATTAACAATCAACCACAGATGTAAGGCAAACTCTCATTGAGTACAGTGTACATTGAGCACGGTGTACAAACTGTATACAACTGCTCAGAAAAAGTCAAAATAGTGAATAACAATTCCAAAACAAATCCCCTACTATGAACAATATTTATCTGTATGGAACCCCTGACACACCAAACCTACATTAAGAAATGAACTCGATATCAGTAGAGAAGTGAGTACTGTAAACAGTGTTTACTCTATAGAGAGAGAGTTCATGCTATACCACGCTGTTTGCAAACAGTGAACCTCTCATGAGAAATACACCACAGAGTAGTCAAAAGCATCAACTAAGAACAGTGTACATTCTATGCAACAGTTGTAAACAAAGATTACACTATTTGCTAAAAATATCCAAGACCTGAAAGTGCTAAAGATCATACTACCTGCACCCTTCTTACTGTGTTGAAACCTTTACAGATAGCATTTCATCTGAAGCAAAACAAGCATGCATACATAGGTTACCTGGTGCGCACACACTTTTATGTTAAGTATGAATTATCATGCTGACACAATTCTCTCTAATAAATCTAGTCTGTTTACAAAAGTTAGTATATACTACATATAATCTTTCTCCTGTTGGAAACCTTTTATGCAGAACCAAAATATTATATGGAGCATAATGAATACAAGTCAACTGTCGCTTGCACACAGATTTACTCTTGAATGCAAACATTTATAATGTAAACTGTAAAACAAACTTACACACTCATTTGATGATGTCATCAATGATGCCATTTGAGATGTCATCAGTGATGTAATAAATACTATCATAGAATATGTCATGAGTGATGTCATATGTGAGATAATAAGCAATGCATGGTGGGGGTACAAGTTATAGTTAGTGCTGCTAACTATTACTGGTAAATTTCTGTGTTTTTCTTAGCTCAAAACGTTAATATTCACCTAACTATAATGTTACTTCAACTTTAGTTTTTTTCAGTGGATATATATATTCACTGAAAAAAACCAAAGGTTAAAGTAACGTTATGGTTCGGTGAATTTCTCAATGCGAATTTCTTAATGTAGTGTGGCAAGTGAGGTGACAACATTGTGAACGGAGGTGCTGACATATAGTAATTTGAAGGTGTTGTGTAAATTATAAATATAAGGTATACGTTTAGAATTTCTCAAATTTTTGTAGCTTACGATTTGATTGTATAGAAAGAATAAATATAAATAAAGTTAGAGTAATTTTATAGGTGGTGCAAAATTATAAACTTATGGTTTAACTATAACTTTAGCATTTCTAATGTCTGTGTACTTTAAGTTTGGTGTGTATAGAAAGGATACATAAAGTTTTCCAAATTACACAAAAGTTTAACCTTTGTTTTTTCCCCCAATGAATCTGAATAGGTTTTTGTGTAATAAACATGAGTCCTTCGTCATCAAGTGGCATGTCGAACAGTAGGGTGGAGGAGAGTGCTGTATATATTGTAGTGTTGTAGAGAAGAGTATAGTAAATTGGAGTGGTGAAGGGTACAGTGGATTAAAGTGTTAAAGAGTGCAGTGTCATGTTCTGTAGTACAATGCCGTGGAGTGCACTAGAGTGGAAAAGCATAGTGTAGAATCAATTAAAGTGTTATAAATTGGAAAGGCATGTTGTACAGTACAGTGCTGGAAAGTGTCTTAGAGTGGAGTAGAATGTTGTACAGTTGGGTGGAGTGGCATAGAATGGAGTAGAGGGTTGTACAATGTAGTTTAGGGGCATAGAGCGAAGTGCAGTTTGGTATAATGGCACAGAGAATAGTTGAGTTTTGTAGAGTAGAGTAAAGTGTGGCAGAGTGGAGCGGTGAAGCGGAGGAGTAGAGCGCAGCAGAGTGGCATTGCATGTATTTGCATACTGTGGAATTGCGTAGAGTGGAGTGGTGTTGAGTTGAGTGGCATAGTGTGGAGTGAGGTACATTGTAGTGGCATACAGCGGGATAGGTTAGATTGGAGTGGCATATAGAAGAGCAGCAAAGAGCGAAGCAGCATACAGTGAAGTGGTGTACAGTGAAGTGGCATAGAGTTTCCAAGAGTTCTGGCAACAGACCGGGATAGGTGCCTGTGACACAACTAAAAGGAGACCTCTTAGTGGCAGAATGCTCTGCGTTTTTGTATGCGAATTCGACAAAGGGGATCAGGACCTCTCATTTGGAGGAATGTGAGGTTAACAAACTACGCAAGATTTGTTTAAGGACTTGGTTTATGCGATCATGATTCTGGCCATCTTTTTTTGGGTGATATGTAGGCCTGGGCAGTGAACTCTGCTTCGTTCTCAGAGTTTACGGAGTTTTTCGCACTCCGCGGAGCTCACGGCATTCTGATAAACTCCACTCCGCGTAGTGGAGCAGAGTTTTTTTCTCGCTCATGCTTGCCAACAGTAAGTTGGCGAGCACAAGCGAGCGAGGAAAATCCAATACGAGACCGCTTTCCAGTGAGATTTCTCAACGTGGGCTGTCGGGGATGATCGCTGCCGCTCACGTTGAGAAACCTCCTGTTCGTGTTGAGTTATTTGCCGCTTGAGTAGATCCTTGAAAGAACCCCAGAAAGAAGCAGCGTCCTCTGCATGATGCCGCTTGGGCTGATTTACAGCACAGGAACTCCGCTGAGCTTGGCAGAGTTTTTTTGTCACTTCGCAGAGTTCCATGTAGAGGAACTCTGCAAGCTCTGCCCAGGCCTAGTGATATGCAGACGATAAACGAGCATCGATATCCAAGGATTTGCACAAGGTTTGTCAGAATCTAGAGAAGAACTGAGGATCTCTGTCAGAGATAATAAATGAAAGAAGAACATGCAATTGTACTACATTTTGTAGGAAATAGGTGGTAAGATTCTTGGCAGTTGGCACTTTTTTTAGTGGCATTAGGTGAGCCACTTTTGAGAAGAGATCCACCACCACCCATATTGTGGTATAACCATTAGACATGGGTAGATTGGTAATTAAATTCATGCTAATGCTGTAGCATTTTTTAGGCTGCACAGGTAAAGAATGTAACAGACCAACTGACGAAGTATGGGGTGGTTTGTTTTGGGTACAGGCTGGGCATGTGCTGACATAATTGTGCACATCCTGGGATAGCGTTGGCCACCACAACAACCTTTTACAATTGGCAATTGTTTTCTGTTTACCAAGATGTCCAGCTAAGGTTGTAACAGGACACCAATGTAACACCTCTTAGTGGAGTTTGTTAGTGGGTACAAATAAGTTGCTTTCACGATACAGAAGGCCATCCTGGATTATGTTGTTCTCTTCTTTCACCCATTTAGTCGCATCCATCTGTGTCATACTCAGTTTAACCTTTTCTAAAAAAGTGTGTCTTGAAACAGGCACAAACAATTTATTTAACGTCTAAGATGTTTCTTGGTGATGCAGTGTTCTCTTGATCTTGTGAAACATGACCCCATTGTGACGATAAATTTGCTGTGAGTTGTTTTGTTCCAGGACAATAAGTAATGATGAAGTTGAACTCCCTAAACAACTGGAGCCAATGAGTCTGTCTAGGAAGGTGTTAGTGCCTTCAGGGATCTAAAGAATTGAAAGTTTCTATGGTCCATATAAATAGTGACCATATGGGCGGCGCACAGCAAATATTGACGCCACTGTTGGAAACATCATTTTTATTGCTAGCAATTCTTTCTCTGTTATAGTATAAGTTTGAGTGGCAGGAAGTAACTTCTAAGAAAAATAAGCAATAGGGTGCATATACCTGGTGTATGAAGGTAGGATCCTTCTGCATGGGTACTCACACTTTTTGCCTGGTGCTAGGCTGATTTTGGACTAGTCTGCCTGGGATCCTGCCAATCAGGACCTCAGTCTCTCTGCTTTCACCCTTAAAGTGTTGTGACAAGTACTTAGGTACATCCCAAATTGGATACTGGGGTACCCTTATAAGTCCTTAGTATATGGTACTAAGGTACCTAGGGCATAGGTACCCCAGAGGTCCCCAATGGGCTAAAGCATGCATCAAGCTTCAGCCCATTGGGGTACCATTCAAAATGGAACAACAGGCCTTCCATTGCAGCCTGTGTACGCTGGTGCTAGCACAACTTACTAAAGATATAGGTTTCCTATATCTAGGGTCACTGCACTTAAAACCTATAAGTCACCCCATAGCAAGCCTTTGCAATCCTGAAGGCAGGGTGCTTGGTTGTAAGTGAGAAGGTGCCCCTGCATGAGCAGGACGCCCCTGCAGCCTACAGAGTAAATTCTCCCGGGTTGTCAGTGAAGCAGCCATATACTATATAGAGGGACCCTGTGTAATTACACAATGACCATCTCAAAACTGGCTGCAACAAATTGGTATCAAACATACCCATCTCCCTGTTCCCGTTTGCGGCGAAGGTTATCGAGAAGACCGTCAACAGACAATTGACTCATTACCTCGAGGAGAACAGCATCCTGGACCCGTCCCAGTCCGGGTTCCACAGCACCGAAACTGCCCTCATCGCCGCCACCAATGACATCAGGGCCCTGCTGGACAACAGTGAAACCGCGGCCCTCATCCTCCTGGACCTGTCAGCCGCCTTCAACACTGTCTGCCACCACACCCTACGCACACGCCTCCACGGCGCTGGGATCCGAGACAAGGCTCCGGACTGGACCACCTCCTTCCTTTCCGGCAGAACCCAGAGAGTCCGCCTCCCTCCTTTCTGCTCCGAAGCCACCGAGATCATCTGCGGCATACCCCAGGGCTCATCCCTCAGCCCGACATTGTTCAACATCTACATGGCACCGCTCGCCCACATCGCCCGACTACATAACCTCAACATCATCTCCTACGCTGACGACACCCAGCTGATCCTATCCCTCACCAAGGACCCCCTCACCGCCAAAACCAACCTCCACGAAGGAATGAAAGCTGTCGCCAAGTGGATGAAGAACAGCCGTCTGAAGCTAAACTCGGACAAGACTGAAGTCCTCATCCTCGGCTCCACCCCCTCGGCCTGGGATGACTCCTGGTGGCCGACCGCACTGGGAACAGCACCAACACCCACCGACCACGCACGCAACCTAGGGTTCATCCTCGACTCTACTCTCTCCATGACAAAGCAGGTCAATGCCGTCTCGTCCTCCTGCTTCAACACCCTCTGCATGCTCCACAAGACCTACAGGTGGATCCCCACCGAAACAAGAAGAACGGTCACCCAGGCCCTCGTCAGCAGCAGGTTGAACTACAGAAACGCCCTCTACGCAGGAGCCTAGGCCAAACGCCTGAAACGACTACAACGCATCCAGAACACCTCTGCACGCCTGATCCTCAACATCCCTTGCCACAGCCACATCACACCCCACCTGAGAGACCTGCACTGACTCCCCGTCAACAAGAGGATCATCTTCAAGCTCCTCACCCACGCACACAAGGCACTCCACAACACCAGTCCGGCATACCTCAACAGACGAGTCACCTTCTACACCCCCAACCACCAGCTCCGCTCCGCCAACCTCACCCTCGCCACCGTCCACCACATCCGAAGAGCAACCTCCGGCGGCAGATCGTTCTCCCAACTCGCCGCCAAGACCTGGAACACCCTCCCCATCCTCCTACGGCAGACCCAGGACCTGCTAACCTTCAGGAGACTACTCAAGACCTGGCTTTTCGAGCAGTAGCAGCACCCCCCCTCAGTGCCTTGAGACCCCACGGGTGAGTAGTGCGCTTTACAAATGTTCTGATTGATTGATGTTGGCAAGTATGATTCCAAACACCGGAAGGGCCTTCGTTAGGCTCTCTGTGTTCCTGGTGCCAACCTTCTAGACCCGGACAGCACAAAATGGTTGCTGCTGACCAGACACATTTCTGTCCTCCTGCTGCTGAGCCAAGCTCGAGCAGGGGACGGTAGAATAATAGGCATCCTGTCACAGGGAGGTGTGACCACCTCCCAGACAGTTTTAAGTTTATTTTATTTAGCACAGTTACTTAAAACCATTACTACAAAATGTCTCATTACATATCATCAATTTTTAAAGTTGTTTAAAATCAATACAAACTAATTGATGTTTGCAATACATTGAAAAAATAAGCAGTTATTTAGCAGTGTCCGACCTTTCCTTGTCAGCTGTATTGATGTTCTTTCTAGGCATTTTCTTCTCCACTTGTTTAAAAAAAATTACAAAGCGGCAGTTAAGCTGCGTGTCCTCGGGTGCAAAACACACCAGCACAGCCTGTCTCCATGTGCGAATACCTCTCTGATTAAAAAGTGGTTTTAAAAACTGTTTCCTTTCCTTTGTTAGTTCTTTGCATGGAGAGAGAAGGTGCAGCATATCTTCTTGCGATATACCGCATAGGCGACAGGTAATATCCGATTGGTTTTTCAGCCAGTGTGGAAAGTGCTTTATGTATGGCAATAGGCCTAATCTGTATTTTAAAAAATTGAATTTTAGTATATTTGGCAAACCCAAAAGTGAGATACTTTTGTGCAGCCAAGGAGGAATAAGAGCTCAAGATCATCCAGCTGTGCGACCTTTTTGTTAGGGCTGGCTTGTCTTCAATCCAAGATTGATTCTTTACTATTTTCTTTGTTGCTCTTTTAAGGAGGCAGTGACTTGTAGGAGTTACCCAAAGTTTGGTAAGACCTAAAGTGGACAGACTAGTTGCTAAGTATTTTGCCGCTGGTGATGCTTCTTTCTGTTGTAACTCAGACCACAAATGCCAATTTAGGGTGCCTGGTTTGGATTTCCTTACTTTGTCCCAGAAGATGACTATCGCACCTTTTCTTGCAATGGTCTGTTTTTGAACACCAAAGTCAAGCCTGATTTGTGCTAGGGAGACTCGTGTTGGTAAACCAAAAATTATTCTATGCACTTTTGCGACCATAACATCCAAGAGCTTCGAGGCCCTTCCCCCTGTGCCTCGCTCCCATAGGTTATTGTAGGTAGAAGTTGTGCTTGTATAACTTCAACCAATGGGGCAAGTGAGGGGCCCGTCAGTTTGGAGTTGAGGTTTCTCATTGAGGCAGCTACGGCTATACCCTTCCTTTTAATTGTATCCCTTTGGGTTCCAAAATGCCCACCTTTATTGATAATCACCCCCAGGTATTTATACTCTGTAACTGAGTCTATGCGAGTCTTGTCCCAAAACCAAACAGGTGTTTTCTTAAGGTTCTTTTTAATTGTCATGGTTTTGTTTTTTTCCAGGTTAATATTTAAATTGTTATCCTCTGAGTACTCAAACGTGATATCAAGAAGACGCTGTAGACCCACCTTCGTTTGGCTGATCACAACTAAGTCAGCAGCGTAAAGTAAGCATGGTAGGACTAGGTTCCCAATCTTTGCAGAGTGTGAATTACTGCAAGAAACAGATTGAATAGCGTCGGGCCAATATGCAGCCTTGCTTGAGGCCTTTCGTTGTTGGTATTTTCCTCGATAGAGTTGACCCGTCACCCAGCTTTGCTTGAACCCAGGTCTTAGTATGCAGATTAATTAACAGATTCAGTAAAACCTGGGGAATGCCCCAGCCTGCCAGTTTCGACCAAAGTCTATGATGATTTACATGATCGAAAGCCGCCCGGTAATCGATAAAGCACAAATATAACAGCATTTTTGTAATCTCGGCCTTATCAATTAACAGAGCCATAGTTGTTATGTTTGTTATGGTCCCAACAGATTTGGAGAAGCCAGTTTGATTTAGGGGCATGATTGAGTTGTCTTCCGCCCAGAGTTGCAGTTCGTCCAGCAAAGTGCCGGTAAAGTACTTTGCCTCATTGTCCAAGAGGGCAACTAACCAATAGCTCCTAGGCTGAGTCTTGTCACCTGATTTAAAGAGTGGCGAAATTATCGAAGTCCGCCAGGATGGAGGGAGTAGGCCTGTCAATCTTATTTCCATAAACAGAGGACTAAGTGCTCTCGCCCAATATTCTGTATCTGGTTTGTAAAGCACAGGTGGAATTCCAAGGGGTCCCAGTGCCCCCTTCTTGCCTTCCCTTCTTGATGTAACCATTGATTGATTTCATGTAATCATTTAAGGGTGTGACTCCCGGTGATTCTCCTTCATACCACTCCTCTGATATTGCATTTCCCTTGTTGGGTTGATGTTTCAAGGTGATTGGCCTCTGTGTTGAATCCATGCTAGTTTCTGTGTGCAATAAGGTTTTTTCTTGATATAAGTGATTTCCAAGGTAAGTGTTCCAATCTTCCTTGGATATATTTGAAGACAGACCCTCATGCATTGGGTGGGTGAATCTTTTTATTGTTTCCCAGAATCTCGCACTGTTTTTTATCTTGGAGTCCGCATTTAGTTTCGCCCATAGAAGATCCACATTGTCATGCCTGGTTTCCTAAATTGCTTGCTTCAGCTGTGTTTTCTGCTGTCGCAATACAGCTAGTTTTGAGATATTGGTTGGAGACTGGCGCACCTGCCGCAAGTAGTAATTAATACTATTTTTGATGGATTTTATCTTGCTCTTTTGCGGCATGGTGAAGTGAGTGTGGCCTCTATAACCCTGCTGTGATTTAGATTTAATTGGAGCGGAGAAAGATGTTGCCAAGGCATTTGTATAATATGCCCATCTCTCTATTTCATTGTCCCCTTACCGTGATTCAAATAGAAGTTTAGCAGCTTGCTGGAAGTTATCTTGCGTCGCTTGCATACATTTTATTTTCCTATAGTTGACTGTGGTAATTATGCCTGGTTGGCCCTTACATTTCATTAGTCTTGGCATATTTATGCGAAGTATAAGCTCCTGGGGCCGGTGATCACTATCAGCTTTGTCGCCCATACTAAAGGAGAAAATTTCATTAAAGAGGGTTAGAGACACAAAGGTATAGCCCAGCGTTGAGTTTTTGGTTGATGAGTGATAGGTGAATGCAGGGGGCATATCACCAGTACTTCTACCATTCGCTGCTCCGAGCGTTAGATGTTCAAGATCCTCTATAAGGCGCTGGCTGATTTTTGAGGGTGCTACTGATGAGTTGGTGTCCTGTGGCGGGATATTCCATAACTGGTTATGTATAGAAACTTCCTCCGCTTTCGATGGGCCAAGTAGATGTAAATTAAAGTCCCCTGTCAGTATCATATCTGGTGTGTTGACCTCACTCATGCATGACTCTATGAAGTTGGCCAGTTGTTTTGCATCGTTAGATTTCCTGTTAGGATGTATGCACGTGTTTCTTATTACTATATCTTTGTGCCCATTCCCTGATGGCCCCTTTGTGGTGGAGATTTTTATAGTGATGGATTCTGGTGTTGTTAAGCCAACTGTATGGACTGAGGTTGCGCAGATGTTATTTACATAGATCACCAGGCCTCCTTGCAGCTGACCAAATCTTGCCCTTTTGAGGGCCGGTGCATAGAAACGTAGATATCCTTGTAGATGCGGTGGATCCATCATCCATGTCTCCTGAAAAGCAATGATGTGGAATGACTTTTGATAGTTCATGAAGGCATGGTCTGACAGCTTGCTGTTTAGCCCATTGATATTCCATGAGCATATCCGTAGTAAGTTTATTTCACCTTCTGACAAATTGTACCTGCTGTTCTGTCAGTTGTTTCTTACTTGGTTGGGGACTACCCTCGTGGGCCATCCTGAGCCTTCATGGCAGGAACCTTGATGTGAGTGATTCGGGCGATATATCCCAGTATCCTGTGGCTGCCTCATGGAGACCGGCCAGGGCTCCCTTACCCCTCTCAGTATTGACTTAGAGGAGTTGGACCATTCTGTTATCCGTCTATTCCCTTGCCACTGTATTAGTGGTGCTGGATAACCGGGTGTGTTGATGGATTTTATTTTTATGCCCCAGTTTTCAAATGTTGATCTATCCAGTAATATTTTTTGTGCAATGGTTTTTAACCTCCGTGTTGTCCGTGTGAACTCACCCCCCCAAGGGTCTCCTTGGCTGACAAACTCTACTGAGTCCAGATCTGTTGAGTTTACCTTCGATAGTGAGGGTATATGTGATAATAAACGAAGAATATTCTCTCGATTTAATATATCGTGAGCCCCTCTTGATCTGTATACTGGTATAAACTCGAGTGTTTTCATATTCTTATTGAGGTCATTTACTCGGATGTCTAATTGTGGCCTGTTAGTAGGTTCATGGTTGTTTGTGCTTGCTTGAGCTAGTTTTGTAGCTGCTTCTGCCCTGCTCTGGTCATCAGGAATTAAATATGTAACTGGCCCAGCGCAGGGCAGCTCCATAACTTCCACGGGGGCGGACTTAATTCTTATACTACCGTGTTTGGAATCTATATGCTCATCTCCTCCAGCATTAGAAACTGGGATGGGTGGATAATTGAATGCCCTTCCTATTCGATGATCTGGCTGGGTAGTAGAGATGGCAGTCTTAGAGAGTTTGTTCTCTTCGACCATTGGTCCTGCGGTTGTTTGGTTGGAAACATGACACTGTGTGGTAGTTTCTTCCGGTTTCATTCTACACGGCAGTAATTGATATTCAACTTCCTCCCTGGCTAATTTGCAATTCTTGTGGGTGCGGGTTCCTGCTCCTTCCCCTGGCGATGTTTGCTGCAAGGAACCCGTGGTGGCAGGCTTTTGATTAGAGTTTGAGACCAACCCTTGCCCAGGACGCAATGTACTTGATTGTGTTTTGTCCATTTCCATTGGAGATGCTCGATTTGCAAGGTCAGATATTTCAGGTAGTGTCCGTCTAAAGAGGCGGGCAAAATCCTCCTTTTTTTAGATATGTTTTTGATTCCGACCCTTTCTCCTTTGGGCTTGCCTTTGTTTGGCATTAGAAGTTGCTCCTGGGTCAACCGGCTCTGTTTCTGTCCCCCGGAAAGATTCTGATGCGGATGCCTGTGTCTTGGTGCGCCCATCTTTTTGGGCGTTTCCTGTTCCTGTCGGCTTTCAAATAGATGGTATAGGACCTAGATTTCCTGTGATATGTGCTTTCTCCATACTTATCCTCAACGGAATGGGTTCCCTTTTGGTTAGACTCGGTGGGGTTCCGTGATGAGTTTTTAATTTGGGTGCACAAGTCGCTCAGTATTAAGGGGAGAGAGGTGAGTTTTTTGACAATTGGGCCGCAACTACAATTTAGCTCCCATTCTTGTAGTTTTCCATGTGATCTCTGGAAGAGCGAGTTCAGAGCGCCACTTTTTTCATCAATTGCCACCACAAACAGTGCCAGTGTGTTTAATAGAGTTAGCTGAGTGTCCATTTTGTCTGATTGATACTGGAGGGCTTCCACTAGGAGTTGTACTGTTTTGAGTAAGCTAACCCAGGCATTTTCAGAGTTCAGTTTTTGATGAAGATTGGTTGAATTTCCTAAGTCGGGTGTAAGTGACAGGGCCTCCCTACCCTGAGTCCCTTTCAGCTCTATGTTCTCTAGTATGGGGAAGTTTTGGGGGTCCAACCTGGGTCTCACTGGTGTTTGTTGTATGGGATTTATCTGTAAATTATCCCAGTCCCCTTCGTCCATTTTATATAGTTCCTTTAAATTTTCCGACTTTTGTCTGAGTACAGGTTCCGTGCTGTGGGGTGTTGATGACACTAACAAATGGGGATTTGGCAGTGGGGTCCAACTGGTCCTTGATTTTTTAATGGCAATAGGTGATGTGCCTATCTCTATTATAGACAATTCCTTATTTGTGGTACAGTTATTCCTTTTTTTCCCCACTGCGACCTCTCTCTTCCTACTGGTCTTTGTGCTCTCTTCCAACTCGTCCAGGAGACATTGTCAGCTTCTTTGTTGTTTCTAGATTGCTGGGTGTAATTGCTTTTAGCATTCCAGCTTCTAGATGGCCCTGGGGCCCTTGTGGCAATGGTTTGGTATTACTCTGTGCAGCTAATATTGAAGCAGATGTACTGTGTGTTCGGTGTGGTAAGTCATTGGACTCGTGGTCACTTTTAGTGCCAGATGTCGCACTTTGGTTGTTGATTTGAGTCCTATTTACCCCACTATCCGATAGTTTGAGTGGTAAAATCAGAGTTTTGAGACTTTGTGCTGCAATTGAGCTTGATAAGAGGGCGTCCCCCAGGTTTTTTAAAAACTGAAATTTTGTGTAAATCTTAGGCTGTGTCCATTTGTAGCAGTTCTGAGTTGGTCCTGTCTCCAAATTGTTGTCCCTTGTGGTGGGGCCCATGTCAGGGGAGGTATCGCCTGCTCTAATTTTAGTTTTAGGGTGGGGCTCGGCCATGCAGCCCTTGGGTGACAAGGATCCTCTTTTACGCTTACTCTTTTTTGTTCTGTTTGTTTGTTCTAGACGGGCACCCCCTGGTCCTGTCAGATCTCATTTCCTGTTTGGCGGGTCGGCGGGTTGGCTAGTTGTCCTCTTTGGCCTCTATTTGGCACTGCGCTCGCACAGTGCCAACCCAACTTGCAGCGACAACGCACAGCGCCAGGCAAAACAGGGAGTCAAGGAGACAGGGAGAGCGGGCTGTAGCAGGAGAGTTGGTGTAAGTTGAGTAACACCATACACCACCATGCACCGTGCAACATTCACCACCATATGCCGCAATCCAGGGTCACATCCCCAGCCGTACCCACTTGGTTCCACCAGGATTGTAGACTCTCACCTGACTTCTTCTCCATTCTCTGTCACCCCGGTCAAGTCTGGTTGCAAGTTGTGGGTGATCCGCGGGTAACAAGCGGGTAGCAAGCGAGTGGCGGATGGCAGGAGGCAGGCTGTGGGAGGCAAGAGGCGGGCGGGTGGCAGTTAGTAGGTCACCCGCAAGACCAGACCTCCGATCTACCTAGCCATCTTCGCCTCTTCGAAGATTTGGGGTTTGTTGTTGGTGTTGCAGCTTGATGGCCGATTAGATATCTAAGCAGGAGATCAGGCAGGCCTCGCGGCTCTATGGTGGGAAATCAGGTGAGTGTCTCGGGGCACCCGCGGCACCCGCGGCAACCGTGCTCACTGTGCACACAGTACTCGCGGTGCTCAGTCGCGTTACCGAAGTCACCGGAGCCGCCGCTTCTCTCCTCCTCTCCTTCTTGTGGCTCACTGTTTCCTGTTTGCTGCTCTCTGCTGCCCTCTAGCGAAAATATGTCTGGGCGTTAGATTCCTCACCTCCACTAACCTCCACTAGTGTAGAAGCCTGAAAATCTCCCAAACAGGATTTAGCGTATTGGGGTGGGTGCACTTGCCAGCGCCATTAACTCTGCATGAGGGGCACATTTGGTGTCCCCGTGCATAGTCCAGTTCAAACCAGTCCTGGGAGCCGTTGTCTCCTGCTCTGGCTTGAAACTGGACAAGTGACAGACCCTCCTTTGGGAGGGTCCCCTGAATCGTCCCAACCCTTTTCCTAGGGTACTTAAGTGCTTACCTGGTTGTAGGTCCCTAGATTCGTTGTGGGATTAGATTCAGATCAGACACCACTTCTTCTTCTACCGTCTGGGCACTCTGTACTTCGCTGGACTTCGTTTGGGCTCGACTTTGTCCTACTTCCAGTCTGCTGCATCGTCTGTGCCTGTGCACCATACAGGAACCTTCAAGGCCTGTGGGCATCAAAGACACCTGAAGGAATCCTCCTTCGATTGAAGGAGTCACCCCCCTGCATTCGCAGGCACCACAACTAAGTCGACTGGTCTGCTGCTCCTGAGCTCCTCCGGACTCCATAAGGTTCCGCAACACAGGTGGTGGTTCTGCACAACTCCTGAGGCCTGCCCTGCCCTCTCACCAAGTTTGAGGCCAGTATCCCTCGTGGTGGTTGCAATAACCAAACCCCTGTGCAGCGTGTCTACTTGCAGTTGCAAAGGCTTGTTGGCTTCCTTCCAAGAAGATCTTCGGGCTCCAAGTAGCTCCAACCTCGAGCATCTCCAGCGACCAGAATCTTGGGCCACACCGCATCGTGTGCATCGTGGCTTGCAACTTTTGGTGAACTGCTTGAGGTTCTCTTGTGACTCCAGTGCCTCTGGCCTGTGGGTCCATTTGAGGGCCACCTTTGCTTGTCTTTAGCTCCCCTGATTGCTCGGGCTTGACCTGCTTGTGGTTCGTCCCCTGGACCTTGCTGGTCTCAACGTTGCTCCTTCCTCAACTCTTGCATTGGTTGCATTTGCCAAGGCATGTTGGTGCGCCAGCCGGACACCGACCCCCTCAGCACTCTACATCCTCTAGCAACTAGTAGGAATCAGTTGATGGCGATTAAGTCCAGCTCAATCATAATTAAAACCTTTTAACATTTTATTGTCATAACTTTAATTCTAATAACACAGACTCAGCTTTGAGTTAGCATGACATTTTATCTCGATTCATTGAATAAATTGAATAAGTACATTTTATTGACAAATACTCTAGACGTTATTTTCATAAGCATAAGCAAGATGACGAGAATGATTCACCAGAACATGAATCGAAGATCACAGGATAGGTTCCCAATGCTGACTGACTGTCCCTCTAACCTCCTCGGACGTATTCCCTCCCAGGATAGAATCCCGCGACGGTCTTGTTCCTTTTCCCCATCAACATTCGAAATCCAAAATTTGACAAAGTCTTTTCAGCATCAGAAGGAAAAATCGTCTCAACAGACAGCGAGTCGTGTTGAATAGATCGATGTAGAATAAGCGAGTCGAGAAGCAAAATAAGATCTGTGTCATTGTAAGCACAAGCTCTTTTATACCCTTTACACTAACTTGCTATACCTACATTTTTTAACTTTTAGGGGCTACATTCATTCTGATTGGTCCATTGGAGGGGTGGTGATGGTCACCTCATTGTCCTCCTTGCTCGAACCGGTTCCGCAAACAATCCATTCATTCAATAGTTCTCATGATTCATCAAGTCCAAATGTTCTTTAACTTTGTTAATATATTTGCAACATTATTTGACAGTCATGAATTAGTTCATCTTCTGGAGTTCCAGTCTCCCATCCGTTCCCATGCATTCATGCTGCACTCTTGGTACAACTCTTGTGTTAGGTCAGACTGGCCTTGACATCTCAAACTCTGGGCACAGGCCAAACACTCGTGACTGGAACTTCCACTCTGCTCATGCGCGGGGGCCATCATTATTCTGCGCACGCAATCACGTTTCTCTGTAGCAGCCATTTTCCAAGCGAGGCCTAGCAGGCCCGAACGGAACTAATATGAAAACAACATAGCAGAAATTAGACATAGAAAATAAGCCCTTCTGTTTACTACCCACCATTCTAATGACCTGCATTCTTTGCCACAATTTAATTCTACTACAAACGTAAATCATGCAATTTACGTCTATTTACTACACAAATCACAAACCTATGTTAATTTATTTTCACACATGTAAATAAATTCGATTTTTGCAAGTGCCAGTTAGTTTCCCTCGTGTAGTGTCTAATTAAAGGTGCATTTGTTGATTAATCCATGCATTCAAACAGTTAGTATTTTTAAAGTTATGAGGTCTTTAACTTCGAAGGGGGGTACAAAAAGTTTTGTATTTCCCCTGCTTTATCAGTATCCACAGGTGGGGTGGCTCTCCAACCTTCTGTCTTCCATGGAGGCCCATAGGAATGATTGGGATGGCATTCCTTAATTGCTACTCGCAATTTGCTAGTAGCAATTAAGGAAAGTTAAGGAATCGCTATTTGAATAGCGATTCCTACATGCATAGCCTTTTGCTATTCCTTATTAGCGATTCCTTATTTTTCGCTAATAAGGAATCGCAAATGGCATTGTTGATGCATGTGCCCCATAGTAAATTGTGAGATTCAAAAATTAAATCATAGCCACTCATTCATTGGAATAGCAATTTAGCATAATGTTAGGACTGTAACATTCAGTAAAGACTGTAAAGAGTAAACAATGAATAACAGTATGTCAAAGGAAGTACATCAGTCCAGTCCAGGAACAAGGCCCAGTGACAGAGCAAAATATTAACAATCAAAGTATAATCAAAAGAATATTACTACATGCTGGAAAAGTGAAATTATACGCTTACACTTGCTGCCACAAAGTACACAGTGTATATTGCCATTATGTGAGTAGGGTGTGGGTAGTTTGACAAACTCATAACTTATTGTGACTAAGAATTATGTGTATGCATACAGGGGGAGAACAGAGAACAATAGTCTGTAGAAGGTTACACCAACGCAGTCCACTCTATTCAAGGCAGTATGTAACCTGTTAATACGGAGTATCCACTTGAGTTCTTCCTTATTTAATATTGAAGTGATGTTGTCGCCTCTGGGGGGGGCTTCACTAAGGTGATCACTGGCCAACATAATTCACTGTGTATCCTTTCTCTACGAAGTGGTCCACCAGTGGTGCATTGGCAACTTTGCATTAAAATTGGCTCCTGTGTTGGCAAATCCGGATGTGCCCCTTCTGCGTCGTTTGGCAAATGTAGACTTGATTGCATGGACAAGTGATAGCGTAGACGACATTCACAGTATTACAATCTGAAAATTGATTTAAACCATTTTAATATTGCCATGTAAAATTTCCTTAGACTCAATACTAAACTGGCAGACACTGCAATTACCACACTTAGAGAGCCCCACTAGGGGGTCCAGACCTCAGAGGTTAGTTCAGGTTTTTTTTTTTGGGTGGGGGAGGCTTACTCTGACCAGATGGTCTTTGATATTCCTACACCTGCGAAATGCAAATAGGGGTACTCGAGTTTGAGTTCACCAACATTCAGAACTGGCCAATGTTTCAAAACATAGTCCTTAAGCTGGTTAGAAACAGGAGAAAAAGTTGTGATACATACCAGGCAGTCATTGTCTCAATTAGTCTTCGGCCTGGCCCTGGGAGGGTGGTGGACCCCGATGCCAAAAAGGGCCTAGGAGGGGGGCACCTATGGACATAGAGAACCTGCCCTGGCAAGTGGCGGTTCCTCGGGCCAGTAATGGCTCCAGGAGGTGGGCACACATTCCCCCTATATTCAAATTGCACAGGCTGCTCTGGGGAAGTGGTGGTACCCAAGGCCAAAATGGGGCCTGGGAGAGGGGTGTGTGTGGCCTACCCTCTCCTTGTAAACAGTGGCATAGCCCCAGGGAGGTGGCAGTCCCGGGCCGTAAACGGTGTGGGGTGGTGCAATTTACATTGGCTTGGACCTGAGGAGGTGTGGGTCCCAGGGCCGAAATCAGCCAAATGAGAGGGCAGCATGCGCCCGCTCCCCAAAATACTTATTTTCATTGGCCCACCAGGGGCTGAAATTTAAACAGGCACAGAAGACTGTGCTCATTTTGTTAAAAAGATTTGCCAAGATTCGCGGATCAGCTGCTATTTTCAAGACACAAATTTTAAAACAGAATGTTTTTTGGCCCAGGCCGGATCCCACAGGGACCCCTTACACCAGTCCTAGGGGTCAGTGTATTCCTACCCTGACTCCTTCTGTTTATTTTTTAACTTTTTTCCTTTGAACTCGGCTGAGTCCTAGTCCCAAGATGGCTGCCAACACTTCCTGGATGAAGTGTTGGCAGCCAATCAAACCTCAACATGAGTTCTGTTCGATCCGCAGAGGATTTGCATCCTTAGATATCTATATTTCTTAAATAACTCCAAAACTACTGAAGGCATGTACACCAAATTATTAAAAATGGCTCTTTCTGTACCAAGAGCTAGCTTGCTGCCAAAGTTAGTGTAATTCCATTCAGCAGTTCAGGCTGTAGTCATGTTCAAAATCCCCATGTGAAATTGCATGGGAAAAATGTGTTTTGGGACCTCTCCTTTTTCTCAGCCCCCTCTTGACGAATCAGCCCAAACTTTTCCATACTGCAGCTGAACTTAGGTGCATACGAAAAACGTTGCCAAAGATTGGCAAAACAAAAAACACTTTTCCTATAGAAACTGGGTCCTAACCATAATAATAATTAGAGGCTAAAAATTAAGGGCCTGACTTCGACTTTGCTTGATGGGTACTGTTACATTGAAGAAGGTACTGAAGATACGTTTGATAACGCCCTTGATGCCCCACCGGTGTCTTTCACAAAAGACAGCCTACAAAGGTACGTTTTGGGCGTTGGATATTGTGTGGTTTGAATGTCTTGAAACCTACCAGTTTGGATATTGAACATCTGCCTACAATCAACCTACACAGTAATAAGCCTGACTACAGCCAGCATACATCAGCCTACTTTTTGAAAGTTTTAGGCATTTGAAATATGTTGATCTGAAGACAACCAACCTCTGTGTGCCAGTTTTTACTGTACCTGCCTTCAACTGTACGTGGAGTATTTGCTGCGATAGTGGTCCTGGGAGACTCTGGTCATATTTGGTTATAAAGACCCTTTGTGAATGGAGTGTTTTCACAGCTTATCAGCAAAGTACGTGTTTACAGTTTGGAGTGGCACATGTTACAAGTGATTCCTGAAATTAATCTGAAGTGTTGTGCCCAGCTGTTTTTTTTTACATGCTGAACGTACTTAGGAGACCGAGCGCCTTACTACAGAGCAGTAGTATATTTTCTATCGGTTTTTGTTTGGATTGCGGGGCAATCGCTTGATGTTACAGTTACAGTTAGCATTTAAGTAACACAAGATGTGCACGCAAGTCTTACCGGCTTTGAAAATTGCTGCAACATTCCTATGGAGCACGTGCAAGCTGTCCTCTTCGCCTGTTTGTCCTCTGGAATCGTCATTGTTTCCACGCTAGGCAGGGCTGTCTCTAGACGCCTGCATGCACGGGCGTGCTGTGAGCCATCCGGCTCAGCGTCACATACGTGCCGCCATTTTGGGATTGGCCATTCATGTGTTGCTCCGATGTTTTCTCCTGTGGTATTTCCTGTTCACTACCAACCACGTTCCTGTTCACTGCCAACCACATTTTTGTGATTAAAGTTGAGTGAAGAGCCCTTCGTGAACAGCAACAACGCCTTGTTTTATCCATCCACGTGCTACTGTTTGTTCTTCATCTGTGACTCTGCATCTTTGTCTGGTTTTGGCAGGGGGATCCATGATTTTACCAGGATACATTTTCGAGTAGCTCTGTCTCTGGTGACATCATGAACTTTGGACAGTGTGAAGCAGCACATGCAGGACTGTGTTGTTTCTGCTTATACAGTTGGCCGTTTGTAAGTCCCTGGGGGTGTTGTGCCTCGCTGCCTCAGGATTGTCATTTTATGAACAGGTAACGTTTTTGAAATGTTCACAATCTGGATGTGTCAACGGTGACTACCTTTATTTTTTAAATTTATTTTGTTGCCAAGCATCAATCTTTCTGACAACGGTGTCTACTTTTATTATTTTTAATTTATTGTGTTGCCTTCAGATTCGTAGCTTATGCATATAGTTGTGCCTGCCATGTTTTGCTAAATTTATGAGTTGTTATCTGCTGCAAGTTGTTATTCACCTATATTTTGTTGATATAGAAACTAGCTTTCAAAATGTTATGTGTGCCATGTTTGCAGTGTACTTGTAGTAATAGATGTACGCGCTTTGTTCAGTTAATTAGCGTGGGCATCTGCATTTGGGAGGTCACATAGTCTGTATTCTGTTTATTTTGGGTGTGCGTTTCGGGAATCATGTACCCCGAGCGCTGGGGAGTCATGTACCCCATGCTGTATGTTTTATTTTGGGTGTGCGTTTCGGGAAGTCATGTACCCTGAGCACTGGGGAGTCATGTACCCCGTGCTGTATGTTTTATTTTGGGTGTGTGTTTCGGGAAGTCATGTACCCCGAGCGCTGGGGAGTCATGTACCCCGTGCTGTATGTTTTATTTTGGGTGTGCGTGTCAGGAAGTCATGTACCCCGAGCGCTGGGGCGTCATGTACCCCGTACTGTATGTTTTACTTTGGGTGTGCGTTTCGGGAAGTCAAGTAACTTGAGTACGTTAAGTTGGGGAGGCATGTACCCCGTGCACTGGGAGTCATGTACCTTGTGCTGTGTGTTTTACTTTGGGTGCGTTTCGGGGAGTCATGTATCTCGTGCATTCGGGAGTTATGTACCCCTTGATACGTGTTTTGCCTTGGCGTGAGTTTCGGGGAGTCATGTACCCCGTGCGCTGGGTGTCATGTACCCTTTGCAGTGTGTTTTGCCTAGGTATGTCATTTAACCTGTGTTTTTTGGGGAGTCATATACCCCATGCCGTGTGTTCTACTTTGGTGTGTGTTCTAAGGAGTCTTACACCCCGTTTTGTGGAGTGTGTTGTGTGCGTGTGTTGCTTAGCTTAGAACTGCTGCATTCCTGTTTTTGTTATTCTTTGGGCGCCATTTTTTTTTAGCTTTGGTTCCCTGTTTATCGCTTTTCGTGCTGGTCTGGCCAACTGGCATGATTTGTGATATTTAGGGTTTTGGTTTGTGATGAGGGATGGTGGTTATGTGAGGTTGAGTGTCAGATTAAATTGTCATGTGATGTTTTTGCATTGGTTATTGTCGGATTGAGTTGTCATGTGATGTTCTGCATTGAATTGTTGGATTGTATTGTCATGTGATGTGTTTGCATTGGTTTCGTGCGTGGTGATATTATGCCTCTTTTCATGTTTTGTGCGAGATGTGACGTCCTACCTTTCTTTTGAATTTAGGGCGAGTGGTGTTTCCGTTATTTGGGTGTGATGGCATTAATTATTCCATTTTAACATATTCTCCACTGTTTGATTTCTTATATTATGCTGTATTGCTATTCCATAATTTTATTTGTAGTCATTCATATATTCTTGTTTAATGCTTATTTGAAATCCTGACCTTGTCATCGTCAGGGCTTACTGTGTTTATTTTCTCTTGCTTTCTTTTGTTTTCATTGTTTTAAAGGAGGGAGATGTGTTATATTCTGGTCTTCTCTGGCAAACTTCTTTGTAGTTTCATGTATAATTTCTTGTCTCTGCACGCGTAGTTCTTTCACAATCGTCGCCGCTGTTACATTGAAGAAGGTACTCTGGCAGGTAAGCAATCCAGTAGTCGTAGGTGTAATTAAGTAGGTTTATTAGTCATAAGTTAGATGATAAAGAAGACCCCACCGGGAGCAGCATACAGCTGCTCAGCCCCACTAACTCCAACTGACCACACATTCAAACCATGCATTCACCAACATTCTGATGACATTACACACACAGGCTGAGCAGCAGGGAAGGAGAAGACTAGAATATAACAGGTACGGAATATCCCATTCACTGTATTACTTGTGCATTAGGATATAATGCACTTTTAATAAGGCGGGTGGGATGCCTGTCTCATTTGTGATGGAGTACATCCTCCAAACTCTAAATCATGTCCTATGCTAGTATTCTTAGCTAGAGTCATGGAAACAGTGAAAGTAGGTCAAACAGCAGATAGTATGGATGATTAGTGGCTTTAATTGAGGCTCTAGTATGCGTGGACAAAAACAGTGTGCATTAGAACTAAAAAGAAAAAATTATATGTTACATGTTGCTTTGTCCTTTAGATATAAAATCGAATTTTGGAATGGTACAACCTTCCTAATAATGTTAACATTTTCATTTTTGTATATTTTTGTTTGTGAATTAAATATTTCATATTTGTGAAATTATTCAATAGTTTGTGAATTTGTTAGATGTATACTTTTTTCTGTATTGGTAGGTCTGCAGTAAGTCAGGAGATTTAGTTTGTCCAAAATAAACCCAACATTTTTCTGTATTTTTTAGGTCTGCCTTTGAGACAAAAACCTTACTGTTTTTCCCCAACATTTAATAAAAATATATATTTGCATACATACATATGTGTACAGGCTTTCTGCCATCCATAATATGTTGTTGTGCCATTCACTTTTTACTTATGCCGACCACAACAAACAACATGCTGAAATGCAAAGGAGCTCATCTCCAGCAATCACAATTGTAACACACACATTGGTTCTGCAGTTTGATATGTGTGGCACACACAGAGCAAAATAACTTTATTATTATTTATGGTGCTAAGCGTCAGAGTAGCTTCCGAGGCATACTCGGCTGCTGACCACTAGTTTTGCTCTAATTGTGTCATGTCACAGCAGACACACCTTCCTGCCATGAGCACAGCAGCACCACTGCTGATCGGAATTAGCATTAATGAACATGAGGCGGCAGAGATAGCTCTCCAGGGGGCTGGGATCTTCAGCCAGTTACTTACTGGTAATCTCCATTACTCAGAGTCCAGGGCTTCCTTGCCACAGTCCTTACCAAATGAGTGACTGCTCTCCCAACGGCAAGACGTTTCACCAAGCCAAAAAGTTACTTCCCACTCACAAGAGAGTTTTCTGATGTCAGTCCTCTAAGCATGCCTCACAAAAAGAAGCCAAGTTATACCCACTTCCTGTCATTTGTAAGCTTGAAGCTGAATACTACACCACCAGTGGGCTGGGTGAACTGGTTATCCTGGATTTGGATTTTCCTTGATTTCATAGCCTACCACATTGGCTTGCTTCAGCCATCTGCCTAATGTTGAAGCCAAGGGTTTCATTCTCTTCACTGCAGAACCAAAAGAATCAAACAGAAAATCAATTTTCATAAAAGGTTTTGTTCTCTCAACATTGAGAGTATGTAACATGTCCTCCTCAGGCTAAGAGAGCGGAGGGACATATATCTGCAAAACCAGGTCACTTGAACAATTAAACATTTAGGCCACTTTAGGAACAAAAGCCAGGCTAGGTCTGAGGATTATCTTGTCCAGAATGTTTTTTTAAAATGACTCCGATCTTAAGAAGGCCCTTAGTTTCCCAATACTTTTCACTAGGAGATTGCCTCCACAAACAACACTTCACAGGACATGGAACTCAAGTCTACTAAATCTAAATGGAGCCTTTTTCAGTGTCTGGAGCACCAGTCACGAAACTCAGGGGAAAATCACACTTTCGATTGCTGGCCTTATTAGAAAAAATCTCTTCAGTAATCTAGAGGCCAAAGCGATTAAATTTAGGTGACCGCTACTGAAGGGTCTTATAAACCCCCACGGTGCTCTCAGCATGGAGACTGCCAATCCCAACAGGAATATGTGTTTCAGAAAATCTAGTACCAAAACTTGATTGCCAGAGATAGGGTTCACAACCTTATCTCTACACCAATTTTTTTAATTCCACCAAAGTCTTGATCAGGTCTTCAAAGTTGATGCACCTCTTGACTGCTGTATAAACTCAGGTACCTTTGGAGAACAAACCAGGCTTATTAGGTTTTCCCCCTTCAAATGCTGTACCTCTTCAGCACTAAATGTGGCCAATCACTGGTACTGCAACACTCTCCTATTGAAAATAATGAAGACATAGTTTTGCTCAGCTACTTTGCAAACCATTTTGATACCTGCGGTTATTGGGTTTTTCCCTTGACGAAAAAAATAGGACAAAAATGTTTTATCAAATACTACCAAATTATTTGAGAAGCTTCAGAAACCTGGAAAAAAATCCCTTGGTAGTAACTTAATTATATCTGTGATCTTAAATAGTTAAATTACTGAGACACAGTGTGCTTCTTTATTTCATATTTCTAATATTAGAAAGCAAAGTTTAAAGCATATGTTTCTAAAATCGGCCACACCATCACTATCCGTACAGCTGAATAATAGTACATGACAAAACTGAGGTGTCACTCAGATCCTGGACCCCAGTGCTGCTACACCTGCTTCACTAACAATTGCTACTGCCTTGTGAAGTGGTCTGTTTCCTCTTCCCTTTGTTCAAAACATGGGCTGCCATCTTGCCTCCATCCCCCTCACTGTCATCTATCTGATGCTCAAACTAAGGTGTCTCCTCTACTTAAATGTTCCTCTCCCAAGGGCTACTTCTGCAAGGAACAAAGCAACACTGGCACAGCAGATGTGCACTGGATGGTAAAACAGCCATAATTGCAGTTTAGTTAAGGTGACTGGAAAGTGTTTTTGCAGCCATGGTGTTTTCTATATAATTGTAGATTTTAAGCATTTGCCAAATAATCCATTATTTGCTGCATAATCTGTAGATTTTAACAAAAATAACTGTTTCTAGCTCAAACAGATCAAAGTTACCAAAAACACATAGACATGCGTTTCTCCACAGTAAAAGGCTCTTTGCAAAGGTTAACCCGTCACCTTTCTGTTGCTTATTGCTATATTTGGAGGTTAAACTGGTACTAACAAACTGAAGCCTATGCCCAGACCCAGAGGGGTAGCATGGGGGGGAGGTGGCGGTCTGTCCCAGGCAGCACAGGTTTTCAGGGTGTCGGCCTCCTCCCGTGCGTGCTCTTACCTGCAGCCATCGCTGGGGGGCAAATTCTGAAAATGCCAGCACCCCCCCTTCCCGCTCTTACATGCGCCCTCTGCAGGGTTGCAAAAGCAGGGAATGCCACAGGTGGCAAAAGGTCTGACTACACGACTTCCCAGACAGTGCTAATAAATGTAAAAACAAGTATTTGCTAAGCAACAGGTCTTGCAATCACACAAGTATGAGCTATTGTCATTGTAAATGACAATGCCTTTTATTTATGTTTTGGGTTTTAAAACATAATTAAAGGCATTGTCATTTACAATACTAATAGCTTAAACTCTCACAAATATGAGGCCTATTGCATTGCAATAAAGGGCCTTCTCGACCACTTGTTAGATTGTAAATATCAGAGGAAGAGACCGGCCTGCGACGTCTTCAAAGTAGTGATATATAGTGCAATGAGGAAGATGTGTAAGTGTTGTAAATTACACAGAGACAAAGTATGACGTGAGAGTTACATATGATCTGAGCTATAAACACTAACAAAGCACTCCAACACCTTTTGCTCTGTGATTACACTGTCACGGCTCAGGAGGAAGAGCGGGAGGGGGGCTATTGCCTGCCATCTCCGTGATTTGAGTATGCAGTGTGGCATTGCGTAATGTCATTGCTATCTTTGCCTAATAAAAAACCCTCCATCTGTAGTAGGGCCCTGGCTTCACCTCCTGGTGCATGGAGGGCTGTACTGTATGGCAGGCATGGAGGGAGGGAGGGAGGGATGGTCTTAGCTGCAGCTCCAGCCTTGTACAGTACCCCTGCTATTACTAGTGAGCGAGAGGTGCTAAGGTGGTGGATTTGGTATTCGTGGTGGTGGTATTGGTAGTGGTGGTATTGGTGGTGGTATTGGTGGTGGTGGTGGTATTGGTGGTGGCATTGGTGGTATTGGTGGTGGTGGAATTGGTGGTGGTGGTGTTATTTGTATTGGTGGTGGTATTTGTGGTATTGGTATTGGTGGTGGTATTGGTGGTACTGGTATTGGTGGTCCTGATATTTGTGGTGGTGGTATTGGTGGTCGTAGTATTAGTGGTGGTGGTATTGGTGGTGGTGGTACTGGTATTGGTGGTGGCGGTGGTGGTAGTGGTGGTGGGGTATTGGTGGTTGTTTTGGTGGTGGTGGTATTGATGGTATTGGTAGTATTGATGGTGGTATTGGTATTTGTGGTGGTTTTGGAACTGGTGGTGGTGGTATTAGTGGAAGTGGTATTGGTGGTGGTGGTATTGTGGTGGTGGTATTGGTGGTGATGGTAGTGATATTCATGGTAATATTGGTAGTATTGGTGGTGGTGGTATTGGTGGTATTGGTGGTATTGGTGGTGGCGGTGATATTGGTGGTGGTGGTGGTTTTGGTGGTGGTGGTAATATTAGTGGTGATATTGGAGGTGGTGGTATTGGTGGTTGTATTGGTGGTGGTGGTGGTGGTGGTGGTGGTATTGGTGGTGTTGGTAGTATTGGTGGTGGTATTGGTATTGGAGGTGATGGTTTTGGTATTGGAGGTGGTAGTATTGGTGGTGGTATTGGTTGTGGTGGTATTGGTGGTGGTGGGGTTGGTGGTGGTATTGGTATTGGCGATGGTATTGGCGGTGGTATTGGTGGTGGTATTGGATTGGTGGTATGGAATTTGAATTTGAATTTGAATTTGAATTTGAATTTGAATTTAAAATTTCTTATAAAGCGCACGTATACCAGCGGTTTCTTGGCGCTGTTACTAACCGGATCCTAAATTAAAAAGCTGGGGGGACAGGAAAGTTATTATTCGAAATATTTTGTGAACAGGTAGGTTTTAAGTTGGTTACGGAATTGTGGGTAGAGAGAAATGGTACGGAGTTCAAGGGGAAGGGAGTTCCAGATGGTAGGGGCGAGAATAGCAAATTTGGAGCCTCCCCACTTCTTTCTCCGGAAGCGTGGGATGGTGAGGAGGGACTGGGAGGATGAGCGAAGTTCCCTGGTGGGAACATAGGAAACAATCTCGGAGGAGATGAACGCAGGTGCGAGTCCGTGTCGGGCCCGGAAAGTGATGGAAGCAAGCTTGAATTGAATTCTGGCTCGCACAGGGAGCCAGTGAAGTGATTTTAGGAGCGGGGTAGAGTGGTGAAATTTGGGGAGTTTGAAAACCAGGCGGGCCGCCTGGTTTTGGATCTGTTGTAGGCGACGCAAACTGTAGGCGGGGATGCCGGCATACAGGGCGTTGCCATAATCCAGGCGGGATACCACCATGGCCAAGATGATGAGCTTGAGAGCAGAGAAAGTGAAGAAACGGGACACCCTGCGTATAGTGCGCAGTGAAAGAAAAGAAGAAGACACCACAGAGCTAACCTGGGAGTGAAGAGTGAGTTGAGAATTAAGTTTTATACCAAGTGTTTTGACTGAGGAAGCGGGGGCGGGAGGGGGGCCAAGAGAAGGGGGCCAGAAAAGAGGGGACCAGGGGCTGGATGAACCACCTGTCAACACCAACTCGGTTTTGTCGGGGTTGAGTTTAAGGTGATTGTGGTTCATCCAGTCCCTGATGTGAAGCATAACAGATTGAAAGTTTAGAACAGAGGAAGGAGAAGATAGATTGAACACAAGCTGGAGGTCGTCCGCATAATTAAATACGCCGACCTCCATCTGTTGAAGCGAGAAGATTAGGGGAGCAATATACAGATTAAACAAGAGGGGAGAAAGAGAGGAACCCTGGGGAACCCCGCACTGAACTTTCCGGACGTCCGCCGTGAAGTCACCCAGGCGAACAGCCTGGGTGCGGTCACTCAGGAAGGAGGACAACCAGACCAGGGCAGTCCCCCCGATCCCCGCCGCTCCGATACGGGAGAGGAGGATGGTGTGATCCACCGTATCGAAGGCGGCTGAGAGATCGAGGAGTACAAGGGCCTGGTGCTGATTAGTGTCCATGCCCTCCCTGAGGGTGTCCAAGACCGACAGGACAACGGACTCCGTAGAGTGTGCAGGGCGGAAACCGGCTTGACGGGGGGCAAGAGCACCATGATTCTCCACAAAAGAGCTCAGAGCACAGGTGACGTGGCGCTCGAGCACCTTGGCTAGGAATGGTAGGAGGGAAATAGGATGGAAATTGGCGGGGACAGAAGGGTCTGCCCCGGGTTTTTTTAGGATGGGCACAATTACCGCCGATTTCAAGGGTTTAGGAACGATGCCTTGGGCAAGAGAGCTGTTAAGAAAGTGAAGGGGAGGGTCAGGGCAGGAAACAAAGATATGGCGGAGAATGTGAGCGGGACAGGGGTCTAGAGGAGAGCCGGATTTGACCAGGGGAACCAAGGTGATCAGGCTCTCCCGAGTGATAGGGGGAAGTGAGGTAAGCACGCCCTTGGGGGGGGGACATTGGGGGTCGACAAAAGAGGGGGAGGGTGGCGGGATATTAGCCTTGATGGTGATGATTTTGTGAATGAAATAGTTGTTGAGAGAAGAACAGAGTTCCTCGGACGGGGCTGGCTTAAGAGTAGTTCTGTCCGAGAACGCTAGGTTGTGGATGATGGTGAATATCTCCTTGGACTGGTTTTCCGCGGCTAAAATTTTGGAGGAGAAGTAAGATGTTTTTGCCTCCAAGATGTCTTTTTTATACTGGCTTAGGATGTTAGTATAATCCAGTTTTAGAGTGGGGCAGTAATTTCTTCTCCATGCCCGCTCCGCGCGGCGTACTGTTAATTTGGTGGTCTTAAGCTCTTCGGTGAACCACCGATTAGCGTCCTTGTCGCGTTTGGAGGTAATGCGCTTGAGTGGGGCAAAAGCGTCGCGTCCGTGGGAGAGCCACTGATCTATGGCATCAACCTGGGAAAGTGTGGGAAGACCCTGAAGGGGGGGGGAGGGATGAGGTAAGATGGGAAGAGAGATTCTCCAGGTTGACACGACCCCATGATCGGACCCAGGTGTTTTTAGGCCGGGGGGGCTTGGCTGGAGGGGGGATGGGAAGAAGGAAAGAGATCAAGTGGTGATCAGACCAGGAGCAAGGGGTAATAGAGAGTGAATCCACAGGGCAGTTCAGGGACCAGATCTGATCAAGTATATGACCTTTGATGTGGGTGGGGGAATGGACATGGGAAGTGAAGTTGAGGGAGTGAAGGGTTTCGGAGAATTCCTTGGAGGATGGGCACTCAGCGGAGTCGGAGGGCCAGAAATTAAAATCGCCAAGGAGCAGAATGGAGGAGTTGTTGACTGTGATGGTGGCCAAGACCTCCAAAAAGTCGGGGAGAAACTGTGAGGGGGACTGAGGGGGGCGGTAGGTAAGGAAGCAGGTCAGGGGGGGAGAGGTGGAGACTGTGCGGATCACCAGAAATTCAGTGGTCGCAATGTCAGGTAAAGATAAAATTTGGAAGGGGAGGTTGGTGCGTGCGATGACCGCCACGCCACCCCCGGCCCTGCCAGAAGGGCGGTCCGCCCTGAGGGCATAGTAGGTGGCCGGTAGGGTGGATAGTAGGGCAGGGAGGGAGTCATCGCAGAGCCATGTCTCGGTTAAAAAAAGAAGGTCGGGAGCATGGAGATCCAATAAGACTGAAAGTTCATGTGCATGGGCAACAGCAGACCGGGTGTTGAGATAATAGGCTGTGAAGGCTTTGGGGGTTGATGAAGGAGCGGTGCTACAAGACACGGGAGGGGTGTCAACTGTGGGGAAAGGACAGAGGAAGGGAGTAGCAGGAGAGAGACCAAGGGAGGAGATGCGAGTGCAGATAGAGGCCGGGACAGGCCAGGGGCCCTGGCAGCAGCGAAGTTGGTCCGGGGTATAGGTGATAGGCGGAGCAGAGTGACGAGCCCCTAGTCCCGGCCAGTCGCGGACGGGCGCAGATGGGCTTGCCTTAGGCACGCCTTCGGCGCGCAATCGTCGCGCCCGCTGCGCTCGTCCGCTGCGCTTCCTGCCAAGGCACATGATTTATGGTGAAAGAACAGGAAATTGGAGGGGGTGTGGCCAACCGAGGGGGCGTGTCTCAAGGCGCGCCTCGCCCTCGTGAATGGCGGCCAGAAGGAGGGGGTCGTTGCAGCGTGGAGCGCTGTTTCGAGGATGTCAACAGGAGATAGGTAGGTGAGCAAAGAAGTAAAAACACAATATCACAGCAGGTTTTTAAAATAACGCAGAGTCTATCTCCCGGCTTTCCGCCTCAGGAGTCCATTGTTAGTGCAGCACCCAGCTTTTGGCGCGCGCTATTTATGCGTGGTGAGGGGGCGTGGCCAACCGAGGGGGCGTGTCTCGAGGCGCGCCTCGCCCTCGTGAATGGTGGCCAGAAGGAGGGGGTCGTTGCAGCGTGGAGCGCTGTTTCGAGGATGTCAACAGGAGATAGGTAGGTGAGCAAAGAAGTAAAAACACAATATCACAGCAAGTTTTTTAAAAAAACGCAGAGTCTATCTCCCGGCTTTCCGCCTCAGGAGTCCATTGTTAGTGCAGCGCCCAGCTTTTGGCGCGCGCTATTTATGCGTGGTGAGGGGGCGTGGCCAACCGAGGGGGCGTGTCTCGAGGCGCGCCTCGCCCTCGTGAATGGCGGCCAGAAGGAGGGGGTCGTTGCAGCGTGGAGCGCTGTTTCGAGGATGTCAACAGGAGATAGGTAGGTGAGCAAAGAAGTAAAAACACAATATCACAGCAGGTTTTTAAAATAACGCAGAGTCTATCTCCCGGCTTTCCGCCTCAGGAGTCCATTGTTAGTGCAGCGCCCAGCTTTTGGCGCGCGCTATTTATGCGTGGTGAGGGGGCGTGGCCAACCGAGGGGGCGTGTCTCGAGGCGCGCCTCGCCCTCGTGAATGGCGGCCAGAAGGAGGGGGTCGTTGCAGCGTGGAGCGCTGTTTCGAGGATGTCAACAGGAGATAGGTAGGTGAGCAAAGAAGTAAAAACACAATATCACAGCAAGTTTTTTAAAAAAACGCAGAGTCTATCTCCCGGCTTTCCGCCTCAGGAGTCCATTGTTAGTGCAGCGCCCAGCTTTTGGCGCGCGCTATTTATGCGTGGTGAGGGGGCGTGGCCAACCGAGGGGGCGTGTCTCGAGGCGCGCCTCGCCCTCGTGAATGGCGGCCAGAAGGAGGGGGTCGTTGCAGCGTGGAGCGCTGTTTCGAGGATGTCAACAGGAGATAGGTAGGTGAGCAAAGAAGTAAAAACACAATATCACAGCAGGTTTTTAAAATAACGCAGAGTCTATCTCCCGGCTTTCCGCCTCAGGAGTCCATTGTTAGTGCAGCGCCCAGCTTTTGGCGCGCGCTATTTATGCGTGGTGAGGGGGCGTGGCCAACCGAGGGGGCGTGTCTCGAGGCGCGCCTCGCCCTCGTGAATGGCGGCCAGAAGGAGGGGGTCGTTGCAGCGTGGAGCGCTGTTTCGAGGATGTCAACAGGAGATAGGTAGGTGAGCAAAGAAGTAAAAACACAATATCACAGCAGGTTTTTAAAATAACGCAGAGTCTATCTCCCGGCTTTCCGCCTCAGGAGTCCATTGTTAGTGCAGCGCCCAGCTTTTGGCGCGCGCTATTTATGCGTGGTGAGGGGGCGTGGTCAACCGAGGGGGCGTGTCTCGAGGCGCGCCTCGCCCTCGTGAATGGCGGCCAGAAGGAGGGGGTCGTTGCAGCGTGGAGCGCTGTTTCGAGGATGTCAACAGGAGATAGGTAGGTGAGCAAAGAAGTAAAAACACAATATCACAGCAGGTTTTTAAAATAACGCAGAGTCTATCTCCCGGCTTTCCGCCTCAGGAGTCCATTGTTAGTGCAGCGCCCAGCTTTTGGCGCGCGCTATTTATGCGTGGTGAGGGGGCGTGGCCAACCGAGGGGGCGTGTCTCGAGGCGCGCCTCGCCCTCGTGAATGGCGGCCAGAAGGAGGGGGTCGTTGCAGTGTGGAGCGCTGTTTCGAGGATGTCAACAGGAGATAGGTAGGTGAGCAAAGAAGTAAAAACACAATATCACAGCAAGTTTTTTAAAAAAACGCAGAGTCTATCTCCCGGCTTTCCGCCTCAGGAGTCCATGGATGGTGGTGGTGTTATGGGGTGGTGGTGGTATTGGTGGTGGGGGAATTGGTGGTGGGGGAATTGGTGGTGGTCTTGGTGGTGGTCTTGGTGGTGGTGGTATCGGTGGCTGGTGGTATTTGTGGTGGTGGTATTGGTGGTGTTGGTGATGGTGGTGGTATTGGTGGTGGTTTCGGTAGTATTGGTGGTGGTATTGATAGTGGTGGTGGTATTGGTGATTGTTGTCTTATTGGTGGTGGTATTGGTGGTGGTGGTATTAGTGGTATTGGTGGTATTATTGGTGGTGGTGATATTGGTGGTATTTGTGGTGGTGGTATCGGTGGTGGTATTAGTGGAGGTATTGGTGGTGGTATTGGTGGTGGTATTGGTATTGGTGGTGGTGGTACTGGTGGTTGTGGTATTAGTGGTGGTGGTATTGGTGGTGGTGGTATTGGTGATGGTATTGGTGGTGGTATTGGTATTGGCGGTAGTATTGGTGATGGAGGTATTTGATTGGTGGTGGGGGTATTGGTGGTGGTGGTGGTATTGCTGGTGGTGCTATTGGTAGTGGTGGTATTGGTATTGGTGGTATTGGTGGTTGTGGTATTTGTGGTGGTGGTGGTATTGGTGGTGGTGGTATTGGTGGTGGTGGTATTGCTGGTGGTGGAGGTGGTGGTATTGATAGTGGTGGTGGTGGTATTGATGGTGGTATTGGTGGGGGTGGTGTATTGGTGGTGGTGGTATTGGTGGTGATGGTATTGGTGATATTGGTGGTGGTGGTGGCAGGATTGGTGGTTGTGGTATTTGTGGTGGTGGTGGGATTGATGGTGGTGGTAATGATGGTGGTGGTAATGATGGTGGTGGTGGTATTGGTGAGGGTGGTGGTTGTTGCATTGGTGGTGGTGGTAGTATTGGTGGTGCTGGTAATGCTGATGGTGGAGGTGGTGGTATTGGTATTATTGGTGGTGGTGGTATTGGTGGTGATGGTATTGGTGGTGGTGGCAGGATTGGTGGTTGTGGTGGTAGTGGTATTGGTTGTGGTGGAATTAGTGGTGGTGGTGCTGGTAATGCTGATGGTGGAGGTGGTGGTGTTGATAGTGGTGGTGGTATAGATGGTGGTATTGGTGGTGGTGGTGTATTGGTGGTGGTGGTGGTATTGGTATTTTTGGTGGTGGTGGTATTGGTGGTGATGGTATTGGTGGTGGTGGCAGGATTGGTGGTTGTGGTGGTAGTGGTATTGGTTGTGGTGGAATTAGTGGTGGTGGTGGTGGTATTGGTGGTGGGGGTATTGGTGGTGGTCTTCATGGTGGTGGTATTGGTGGTGGTGGTATTTGTGGTGGTGGTGGTATTGGTGCTAATGGTGGTGTTGGTGGTGGTGGTGGTATTGGTGGTTGTTGTCTTTTTGGTGGTGGCATTGGTGGTGGTGGTATTAGTGATATTGGTGGTGGTGGTACTGGTGGTGGTATTGGTGGTGGTATGGGTGGTGGTATTAGTGGAGGAATTGGTGGTGGTATTGGTGGTGGTGGTGGAGGTAGTGGTATTGGTGGTGGTGTTGGTGGTATTGGTGGTATTTGTATTGGTGGTGGTGGTACTGGTGGTATTAATGGTATTGGTGGTGGTGTTATTGGTGGTTGTATTGGTGGTAGTATTGGTTATGGAGGTATTTGATTGGTGGTGGTGGTATCGGTGGTGGTATTGGTGGTGGTGGTATTGGTGGTTGTGATGGTATTGGTGGTTGTGGTGGTATTGGTGGTGGTTGTGAGAAGTTGGCCTGGTATATGCTGACCACTAATTAAAGTGGGCACCTTGTTCCAGTCCAAACAACCTTTATTGATGATTAGGTTAAAGACAACCTTTATAGAAAGCTATCCTAGTGATAGCTGTGGAGAGCAGCCTTCAGGCTAAGTCTCGAAGGAATGTAAAGCAGCTTGTTTTACCAGATCAGAACCTCCTGAATGACCAAATGAAAGGAGAACCACACAAGAGATATGTAAAATATATTTATTTATTACTAAACACTCTCTACTAACCTCTTTATGAGATTAGAGCACGAATCACACAATATTGAATCACTAGCATGACAGTAAATAGCACAATACACAGCGGGCTCCAGGGGGAGACCGAACCATATAGTAAGAAAGTGGTATAACAACCACGACTTAACTAGACACAGTGCCAAGAGCACGTAGAATCGCTGGGACCTCAAGGAACCACCAAAAGTAGTGACACAGGGGACCCATGGAGGATGGGTGCAGTGTGTGAACACAGGCGCGAACTCCGTGAAACTCTATGGGAAAGTCGCGGTTGGAATTTTAGAGTTTAAGGACACTTCGGAGAGGACTTTAAGCAAACCCCTTGGAACATAGAAGGTTCTAAGGCCAGCAACCTTGAAAGTACCAAGATACCCGTGTTACCTATCCCAGAGGAGCCGGGTGCATAGGGGTCAAGCAGTGTCGGAAACCTTCGTCGTTTTCAATGGCATGATGCAAGAAAGTGCTGCTGCCGGGAAAATGAAAAGTGTCTGGTGGGATCCAAGCCTGGATCCGAGGTGAGAAGAACCTGAGAGCAAAGGGGACAGAGTCTGGGTCACTTCAGGGTGACCAGGGGCACGATAGACGAATGCCCACCGATGTCGGGCACTTCAGGTGAGATGATAGGATGCTTGACTCTGCAGCCATGGGGACCAGGAGATGTCAACGACAACCAAAGTCCGGAGGTGAGCTGTCCCACGAAGGATGTTGAGTGCTGGGGGGGTCAGTGTCCGGATCGAACACCACCAAGCCTAGGCAACTGCAACCCACGTGGGCAGAGGAAACAAGCTACGGTGAAGACCAGCAAGGTCCTGGGGACTCTCCAAGCAATGAAGAGTCAGGGCACATCTAAAGCAACCAGGAAAGCCCAAGGAAAGTCAAAGTTCCCTTTACAGGGACCCACGGGCCAACGGACCAGGGATCGCGAAGGGACCTCAAGCTGAATCACAAAATACCAGCCCACGGAACACTTGTGGAGTGTTGGGCGGAAATCTTCCGTAGAAATACTGCTCGGGGTCAGGACTACACCTAGCCCAAAGCACAGCCTCAGGGATTGCCAAAAAGCATATGCTACTGCAAAAGTACACAGTGCACATGTGTTCAGGTTGCACGGTCCCCACGAGGGATACGGGTCTCAGGATTGCTGAGAGAACTGATCAACCTCAGGGAACCCACCTCCTGTGTTGCAGAAATATTCAAAGTCCTCAGGAGCTTGGGAGATGCAAACCGGTCAGATGTGTTAAAGGTGCCTGCCTTGCAGGGCAGTAACTCCTTTACTCCAAGGGAGATTCTTCAGTCATCCAGCATAGTGTAGATCGTCGAAGTACTTGGTTTCTGTAGCAGAGTTTAGTCCAGGTAAAATCTAAAGTCCTGTAGTCAGGGTTCCTACTTTATACCCAAGGAAGGGGTGTGACAAACTCTGGGGACCCACCTATGGGAAAGTCAGGACAGTGGGGTGGGTACACCCATGTCCTTTGTTGAGTTTCGTGCCAGAGCAGGAGCAAATGGCTCCTGCTACCGGTTTGAACTGGACTATGCACAGGGACACCGAGGAGCATATTATCAATGGAATGCGATCATTATTGCAAAGCGCGCTTAGCTCGTCTTTTACTATCGCCGGCTATCGCTGGATTACATCGCCTTGTTAGCGGCGTATTAGCAACGCTTTGCTCAGAGGCAATGTAAAATCCAGCGATAGTGGTGAAAACCAGCAATAGCGCAAGAAATCCAGCGATATTTTGACTGCGCTAATGTAAAGCTTGCTGATAGGCAGGTGTGGACTCAGTCTGACAATCCATCTCCCATTGACAAGATGGCTAAGTCAGGTTTTAATCAGGCGATAAATACCAGCGATAATCGCGGTTAGCGTGACTTTTATTATCGCTTCGCGGGTGCGGGCCGCATTGGTACTAGAGGGAAGTTGTGTTTGCGGCTGTTTCCATGCTGTTTTAGTGAGGAACACCTACATTGTATATCATTAGCGATAAATATCGCTGACATGCAAAGCGGCAAAAAAAAGGCTGCTATCGCACGGAAACAAGCGCTAACGCATGTTAGCGAGTCCTTGTTGATAGTTCGATAGGAAAATCGTCGCTTTTCTGGCGATATGTGCCGGAAAAGTGGCAAAACTTCTCTTGATAATATGCCCCCAAATGTGCCCCCAGTGCAGTCTTTAAACACTCTCAGAGTGCACCCATCCAGCCCCAATACACTAAATCCTGTCTGGGAGGTGGTCACACCTCCCTGTGACAGGAAACCTATTGTCAAGCTTTCCCCTGCACAAGCTTGTCTCAGCAGCAGGAGGGCAGACTCGTGTCTGTGGCTGGCAGCATCCATTTTGTGATGCCCAGGTCGAGAAAGCTGCTACCGGGTAGACCGGTGACCCACAGTAGTGGTTCTAGAATGGAGGAATAATACCTCCCATATCAGTTACTGGTGTGGAGGTATGATTCCAAACACTACATGTTTCTAAGCAGCTGTTTTAAAGTTAGCATTTACCGCAGGGTTATGATGCACTTAAATATATAGGGTTGGCTGCATTACAAAAAACCCCGGAAACTAGGTTCCGAAGGCTGCAGAGGGGCTCTGCTCATGCATGGGCACCCTCTCACATAAAACCCAGCACCCTGCCTTTAGGATTGATAAAGCCTGCCATAGGGGTGACTGATAGGTTTATATGTGCAGTGATTTAGAACAGATATAGTGAACCTATATCTAAGTAAGGGGTGCATGCACCACCTTACACAGGCTGCAGTATCAGACCTGTGGTGTCAGTTTGAATGGTCTCGCAGGGGTGGCATAACACATGCTGCAGCCCCTGGGAGGCCTCTGGGGTACCTATGCCCTGGGTACATAGTATACCATATACTTGGGACTGATAAGGGTACCCCAGTATCCACTCTGGAGTGTACCTTAAGTACATGGAATACATTTAGGGAGAAGGTGGCTAGACTGGGGTCCTGGATAGCAGGATGCCAGTCAGACTAAGTCGAAAACAGTGATACTCAGCAAAAAGTGGGGGGAAGCATATGAAGCAGATCCTAATCTCCTACAGTGGTGGTATTGGTGGTGATGGTATTGGTGGTGGTGGTGGTATTGGTAGTGGTGGTGGTGGTGGTATTGGTGGTGGTATTGGTGGCGGTATTGGATTGGTGGTTGTGGTATTGGTGGTGGTGTTACTGGTGGTGGTAGTGGTATTGGTTGTGGTGGTATTGCTGGTGGTGGTGGTATTGGTGGTGGTGGTATTGGTGGTGGTCTTGGTGGTGGTCTTGGTGGTGGTCTTGGTGGTGGTGATATTGGTGGTGGTGGTATTTGTGGTGGTGGTGGTATTGATGGTGGTGGTATTGGTGGTGGTGGTGGTATTGGTGGTGGTGGTATAGGTGGTGGTGGTATTGGTGGTGGTATTGGTGGTGCTGGAGGTGGTGGTATTGATAATGGTGGTGGTGGTATTGGTGGTGGTGGTATTGGTGGAGGTGGTGTTATTGGCGGTGGTATTGGTGGTGGTATTGGTGGTGGTTGTATTGGTGGTGGTAGTGGTGATACTGGTGGTGGTGATATTGGTGGTAGTGGTATTAGGGTGGTATTGGTCGTAGTGGTATTGGTGGTGGTGGTGGTATTAGTGGTGGTGGTGGTATTGGTGGTGGTGGTATTGGTGGTGGTAGTGGTGGTGGGGGTATTGGTGGTGGTATTGGTGGTCGTGGTAGTTGTGGTGGTAGTGATGGTGGTATTCGTGGTGGTGGTATTGATGGTGGTGTTAGTGGTGGTGGTATTGGTGGTTGTGGCGGTATTGGTGGTAGCATTGGTGCTGGTGGTGGTATGAGTGGTGGTATTGGTGATAGTGGTATTGGTGGTGGTATGGGTGGTGGTATTGGTGGTGGAATTGGTGGTGGTGGTGGTGGTATTGGTATTGGTGGTATTGGTGGTGGTGGTGGTATTGGTGGTGGTGGTATTGGTGGTGGTATTAGTGGTGGTAGTAGTATTGGCGGTGGTGGTATTGGTATTGGAGGTGGTGGTATTGGTGGTGGTATTGGTATTGGTGGTATTGGAAGTCTACAGTGGCAAACATTTAGGGGAGAGGTAATGTAATAGTGTGTTCTTTTTATCCACATCTTTCACCCTACCACCCCACTCAGTTGACTGCACCCCAGGGCAATCAGGGTTACAGTGGCACTCATTTTGTGCACGTCAACCTCTGCATATAAATGAAGATAGCCTGGAAACGTGCCACGTAATGAAGGGCGCGTTCCAGGCCATCTTCATTTACAAGTCCTTGCGGAGGCATTTGCTCCCCCTGTAAATGAAGGCACGTCCCCAGGGGAGAATGCTCCACAGTTTAAAGACCTCTGTCACCACGGGGTCTCTTCACAGCTCTAACAAATAGAAACCGCACTCTTCATCGTAGGGCATTCGGTGTCTCTGCCTGTTCCTGTCCCCTCGGATGTCCAAATAATAGGCCACGTTACTTTCCGCTTATTGGACTAAACTAAGACCGTGCGTCTGTGCTTCCCAAGAGGACCATTCAAACAGTTCTACATAACCCAAAACTGAGCAGCAGAAGCAAAGGCATCCTGGCACTGATCACAATCTTCAGAGTCATCAACAGCAGGCACCCCTCAGTCTGCAAGACAAATGTAAAGCTCGCTAGACATCTCTAAATCTCCAGTTAAAGGAATACTAGCCACAAGCATGCTCCATGGGGAAGAAAGTGTGGAACAAAACATGACGTTCCAGGATGAAAAATGTTGCATGTGAAGGCACCCAACGAGGGACCTACCCTCCTTTTTCAGCCTTCACCCATCTGAGGACTCCCTTGTAGTTCCTGTTTGCTAACACTTGTTCTCTGCACTCCAGAACTCAGATGACACACCCAAAGTACCTCCTCATACACCTATTATTAATGTGTCAACTTTTCTGTGTTGCCCAAGGTGCATAAATACGTGTTTGTCTGGCACTCAATTAGATTTCACAAAAGTTACTTAACATGCTTGTCTGTATGCACCATTCTTATGAATTACGCCACAAAAACCGGCCTTCCTACTACATGTGGAGTCAATGGGCTTCTCATGAGATTGCACTAAAGGGGATTGAGGTAGGTAAGATGACTGCAGCTTTAATTGTCCGTGCACATGGGCTTATTTACAAGCCCCTTGCGCTGCCGCTGCGTCACTTTTTTGGATGCAGCAGTGGTGCAATCAGTGCGCCACACTGCTCCAGATCTTCAAACTGACACATAGGTCCAGGCATAAAGATTGACACAGGGCTTTTACAATGGGACTCGCCTATGTGTTCTGATACATTGCTGGAGTTACGTCAGTTTTATGACCAACTCCAGCAATGTGGTATAACGGGGGAATGGGATAGCCCAGATGGGCGGTGCTTCTTTGTCTCTCTGTGTCTGGCATCCTGTTGAAGGGTAGCTCATAATCCTGGCTATGTCTAAGCTGTGTATTCCATCAGGTAATGTCCAAGGACAAAATAATAGATCTAAATGTTCTCATTTCGCTGAAGTGTTGAGTACACTGACATTGTCTGTCCGCAGGAGACACATATTTCAAAGATAAGAAACATTTGTTGGGGACTGTGGTGCTCCATGTGTTGTCAAATTCTACACAAGCAACGACGGTAAGAGAGGTTGTTATACTCGCTAGAGCAGGCCTCTAGCTCATGAATAGGTGCATCTTTGATAAAGTTGGTCACTGGGCTCTAGCAGAATGTCAAATTGCAGGGTTTAGGTTTACAATTTGTTCAGTTTATGGCTCCAATGTCGATGATGCATCAGCGACTTATGTGATAACTGAACTAGCATCCTGGCTGACTTCAATAATCTTTTGTGGTGACCTTAACTGTCTACAACAAATTACATCAACCGCTATTGGAGTATATGAAGGTCGGAAATCGAAAGTGCACTAGGCTATTAAACTTCTGTTGGAAATGCATGGGTTAGGGGATGCATGGTCTGAAGCCCGAATATACAAATTTTCGCAGGTTTTTTCAGACCACAATCCTCTGGTTCTTGAACTGTCTCTTTCTGTAATCACTCAGCTCCTGTTTCAGTGGACATTTTATAGGGCATTACTTCTGGACCCTGAATTTGTTGATCATATGAAGCAGTGGCTGACAAGTTTTCGCAACGTAAACAGAGATGGTGCTCCAATAGAGGTGGTATGGGACTCAATGAAGCAGATGTCAGGAGCAAAACACTCAGCTCTGACATATATAGCCTGAGAGTTAAATCAAACAAAGTTAAGGAACAATATGAGGAACATGCCAAGCTAAAATTACTTCATGTGAGCCGATACCTAGAGGTCCAAGAAGATCATGAACATCTATTGAAGACAGCCGCTGTCAAAGCGGACATTAATAGTATGTACCCCAGGAAGACAACCGAGAAATATCAGCTATATAAGGCGGAGAGCTATGAGTACAAAGACTTCGTAGGGAAACATCTGGCACTTAGAACCAGGCATAAAGTGGTGTTGAATGGGATCAAGCTTCCAAGATAGCCCTAGTCATCATCAATCATTAGAATTTGGGGGATTATTACAGGACCTTATATCAGAAAGACCGGCTTCCCTGATCAAATTTAATTAAACAATACTTGAGGCAATCAGATGGGAATTTATTAGCTGAGGAAGATAGGTTGTTTCTATATTTCCCGCTCACTTATGAGGAAGTGAAAGAGGCAAGATCTATTCTAAAGTGCCAGGCAGAATCATCACCAGAAGGGTATCTCAATGGCAACTTGGATTTGTTCCAGGCTGAGTCACTACAGACCCTCTAAGACGTGCTGTAACGCTATTCGATGTAACTGAGATAAGGCGGCCCCTGTGTCGATGATCCTGCTTTGATTGTGGCACCTGGCAGTACCTCTGGAAGGTTCAGGAGCATCGGGGTGGGGCCTGGCATTCAAACTGCCATACCCAGTATGTGTTACAAACTAACCATAAAAATACAACTAACAGGCACTGACTCCAATGGTATTATGATCACGAGGGGGACTCGGCATGGGTGCCCTTTTTCTCCTTTACTATTTGTGCTTCATTTTAATCCTCTCTTGTGGATCCTGCTGAATAACAACACTAAAACTCCTGTGATGATAATGGCTTTGCTACTAAGCTGTATGCGTATGTGAACAACATTGCTATCGACACTACAGATCCAGATAATTTGATTCTGGTGGTGGAGGAGGAGGCTGCCAGATTTGGTAAAATATCAGGATATTATCTAAATAGGGGTAAAAGTAACATTTTGTGTAATAACGACACTGGCTATCAAGATCCTTGGAAGGCAGATAATGTGGTCTATCTGGTAATCAAGATAGCATCTAAGTCTAAGACATAGCTTTTTACCCCATATAATTATCAACCTACAATGCGTAAAATCAAGTCTGAGTTGGCGTGCATCAATAATCTAGATTTAACACTCATAGGGTGCACCCTAAGAATCTTCGGGCAGATTTACAAGCTCCTTGTGACACTTTTGCGCCACCATTGCATCACTTTTGTGACCCAGCTGTGGCGAAAAAATGCACCCAATTTACAACGTGGCGCATCTAGGAACATGCATCACGTTGTAAAACCCGGTGTCAAATTATACCTGCGTCAGGTATAATGTATGCAAAGTGGGCGTTCCCAAGCAGGAAAGCCTCGTAAAAGTGACGCAGTGAAATCTACAAGATTTTACTGTGCCACTTCTAGGACACCACTGAGTCAAAATCTTAAGCCTGCTTGAAGCAGGTGTAAGGAGGGACACAGTGTGGTGGGAATAGGCATCTAAATGCAAAGCTGGAGTAGTGTCATGCTTGCGACTCAACTTCAGCAAAGTATGACTTTTGCCCCACAGATACGTCAACATTTCTGAAACATCGGTCAATCCTTTGCGCCATGGTTTGCCGTATTGTAAATACGGCACATCCATGGTGGCGCAAGTGTTTCTCTGGGTAGCCGCAGGGAGAGTGATGCATCTCTACAGATGCGTCACTTTCTTGTAAATCTGCCTCTCAATCTTTTCACGGGGATTCCTGTGGCAATTGGACAGGAGAGGCTGACGATGTTCGTTGTGATCGGTAACAACTTTATCTGAGAGTGCAAGTGGGAGAGAAGGGCTTTGAGATACTTGAATTTAAATGTGGTCAGATTTTTAAATATTATTATTGGGCATCCATGCTACAATATATGGAGTTTTGATCACCAGCACTGCCAGTATATACTTGCAAGAAACACGTCTCCCCAGTATAATTGGGTTATCCCTGGCTAACGAAGCCAGGGGTCCCTTCTTCAGAATCTTAGAACCTAGTTATAAGAAAGCCAAGCCTAAGGCAATCAAGGTGGCTGGTGAAATCTGGTCTATTATGCACGGTAGAATAGATATGCCCCGGTATCATTTATATACACATCACTGGTGCTCCCCTCGCTTCCCTTTAGTTGTCCGTGATCGCCACTGTTTGGCCTGGGAGAAGGCAAGGGTATGTACAACAGGGAACCTTTACACAGTGGGTCAAATCTACTCCTATGAGGATTTACTGTAGGAGTATGGGTTGGTCAAGAATCGTTTTTTTCAAATACCTATAAATCAGGGATTTCTTCCTTAAACTTGACAAATATATAATTTCACTACATTCGTGTGCCTGAGAGCAGAGCCTGCAGCCCTGGGGTGCTGGCAGAATCGGGTTTTCTATAGATTACTTATCGAACTCGACCCGGGCGATATTGATATTCAATGCGAGATGTGGGCTATAAGGCCGAATACCACCCCTGAAAGTATGCTCTTGGGGCTGTCTCTGACATCGGGAGGGAGACTCTGTGCCAGGCTAAGAAGCCAAAGCTATAAGGCAATGTTTAATTTGTGCTATACTCCACAGAAGCCTCGTCGCAGGGGACAGCGACTAGGCGCAGGATGTCCACGTTGTGGGGAAGGTACTGCAGACATCATTCAGGCGCTATTCTTGAAGAAACTTAGCTCCATTTAAGGACTTACAGGCACATGCATCAACCACAAAACCGGTCGCAAACGGGCAGATTCTCAGAATCTGCCCCTTTGCGACCGGTATTTTTGCATTTGGGATGCATCATCCCAAATGCAAAAATCGCAATTTAAGGAATCTCAAAATAGCGATTCCTTAAATAGCGATTGCATTTAAGGAATCCCTAATTGAGATTCCTTAACTGCAATGCATTAAAGTTTAAAAAATAGCGATTTCGCTACTAGCGGGAGCAAATTACCATGAAGCTGGACTTCATGGTAATTTGCTAAAACTTAGAAAAATTCACTTATTTGCATTTTTCTAAGTTTCTTGTTGTGCACACACATGCCCTTAGAGCATGTGTGTATGCAACATGTGTGCAGAGTTCAAATACATGGGTGCAATAGGGTGTCATTTTGACACCCTTGCACCCTAGAAATTTCGGGAGCAATTTGCGAGTACCTACTGGTACTCGCAAATTGCTCCCGCAATCTCCAATGCATTCCTATGGGCCTCGAGGCCCATAGGAATGAATGGGAAGCCATTCATTAATTGCGACTCGCAATTTGTGAGTCTCAATTTATGAATGTTAAGGAATCACTATTTTAATAGCGATTCCTACATGCATAGGCTTTTGGGAGTCCTTAATTGCGATTCCTTAGTATTCGCAATTAAGGACTCGCAAAAGCTTTTCTTGATGCATGTGCCTGAATATGGCGAAGCATCTTGGAATGATTTCAAATACTCTAATTAGTATTACACCTCAGATCATGTTCTTGGGGGTAGATTCCCAATACGTGAATGATGAACGTAAATTATATATTGTGGATTTAATGTAAGGATTTAACCTGGAGACACGTTCTTTCGGATTTATTGGTGATGTATTTAATGACTAAGGCTGTGTGAGGTGTTTCTTTTTCTACAGTTTGTTTTTAGTTCTGTACTTCCTTCGCAATAAAAAGAAAAGTTTTAAAAAGATTGCACTAAGTGATAGGCTATTGATGACGCTCAGCTGCTGCTAGGGAAACTCTCAGAACACGTAATGTTGTTTAAATGTCGCCTAAGAACCCCAGTTGTTTCCTTTGCATCGACAGATGTGCACAAACAGATGAACAAAAGGCTCGCCGCTAATCTCTTGAAAGCTGTAAACAGATGCGCGCTCTTCAGTGGGAAAGAAAATTCAACTGGACGAAGACTCAATGCGATGAAAAGGATATCCTCAAAGAGGCCAATCCGATTATACCCCGTTATTAAATCAGCGGAATTATTTCGAATAGTTCACAATTTGCTTAATCCTGCTGTACTGAATCCCCCGCAGACTGCACTAACCATCTGCGGTGCTTCGGATGTGCTGTTGCTAACCACGCGCCCTGCCCCTAGATCGTAGATGACGTGTTCACTCGCCGCACCTTAGATACAGGGCCCGATGCACCCAATGTGTGTGACCATCGCAAAGCCTGCCTATTTGTGCGAAAAGAATAACTGACTGGATCAAAGAACACAATGTGTCGCAAATCTCATGACAACTAGCAGTCTAAATTGCGAATTTTATGAAAATATCTCCTTAGCTGACACCAGTCCAGAAAATCTAATTTCTCAAGCCAGTCGAGCTCCTGTGTGTGTGTGTACACATAGAGCACTTGTGTAGCAAAGTGCTCTTCATATGCGGGACGCGTGGTGCGGTGGGCTTGAGAAGCAGTAGCTGGCTTGCCACCAGCCAGGATCAAAATAGTGAGCATGTGTCAGAGAGCACATGCATGCACCAAAGAGCGCTATACAAACCAGCATAGCAAAGACAACACCCATTGCAGTCACCGCCCACTGAGATGGAGAGGCAGCGGCTTGGAGTCAACGCTGGTTTGTTAACGGTAACCAGCCCTATCCACGCACCGCTGCATCATTATGTTTGGACACGGTGGCCATTTTAGGCGTAAACAATCCACAGCTTGTCATGTCATGCTCCCTTACAGCAACCAGGCTGCTGCTGACACACGTTGCATGATAAACTACTGTTGTTTTATCAGCTGTATCCAGCATGGCAGCTGTTGGAGCTTGTGGTGAGGTGGCACAGTAGTGGACAATGGGTGAGATGGGAAGTCACAAAGATGGCTTCTTCCAGGGCAGTGGGTAATAACCATGAAACTCCATTCCAGTTCATTTGGGAAGGTTTAGGGGATTCTCATGTAAATCAGGGGTTACTAAGCACCATTTGTGATAATTAGAGTATTTTACCTCTAGGGTCATGGGGTCATCTTACTATTTGTCCAAACTGACCATCAAGTACACCCCTGTAGCATTTAGCCATCAAGGTAGTGAGGCAGAGCAGTCCAAGGCTTACAGATGGAGGTGGTGTAAGTTAGAAACTCTGAACTCAGCAAAGCACACAATGACCGGCGCCCCCCGCGCCTAGAGGAGGGGCGCCCTTAGTAGCGCCACGGGACTGGACCTTCCCCAGGGCCGAAAAGGGGGCTGAATGAAGTGACGTCATCGGGGCGCGCTGGAAGGCTATTTAAATCCGCGCCCTGCGATCTTCAGCCTCTTTGTCCCTTTGAACCTCCGGCAAGCTGCAGGGGCACATCGTCAACGTGGAGGGAGTTCGAGTCGGCGGAGTGTTGCGTGTGGCACAGGAGGTTTGAGGGGGCCTAGGCGTAGGCTTGGGCCAGGTAAATTATCACAAGGCTGTAAGAGGGTGCGTTATTACGCCACCGCTCAATGACCAATGGTCTGAAGGGAAGTTTCTTTATGTGGTCGGTAGGATAACGCAGGCAGTATAAGTTAAGGGGGTTCTGGTTAAGGCCAAGGACAAGCTTGGGAAGAAAGTGATACGGGCGACCAGTAAGAGGAAGGCAGCGGGTCCAACACTTCCTCCGCTGTCCCTGGAGACCAGGGGAGTCTAATTGGGTTGCGCTGGCATCTAGGCACCCGTACGGGCGGAAATTTTATGGAGGGCCTGGGGTAGTAGTTCCCTTTAGGATAACGGTGGTGGAAATACAGCTGGTGACAGGTTCCTGGCAGGGAGTCATGGATTAATTCAGGGGAAACAGGAGATGGTGTAAACTAGGCTCTTCACAACTCGATGGTCACTGAAAGGGGGCAGGTAATGTATCACAGGACGGCCCAGATAACAAAAGGGAGAGGTGGAATCAGGATGGAGGTCATATTTTTGGTAGACGGGCAGTGGCTCATACAAACAATGCTAGGGGCCATTTGGGAGCACAGTTAGCGCGGGGGAGGGTGAGCGCACCAGGGAGCTTCTCGCCCTGTGGCGGTTAAACAACTGGATGGCCCCCAGAAAGGGGTAGGAGCCACGTGTGCAGAGGGTAGGCGGAAGGGGGGATTGGCCTGCTGGTGGTCCCTGACTCTTCTGCTCTAACCCACAACCTATGGACTGAGGTGAACCCTGGGGAGGCTGCCTGAGTGCAGGTACCCCGGTGGGCATGCCAGTGTGCCATGCGGGGCCCTGGTTTACAAGTAGTGCAACTGTTCGCTGTAGCGCGTTGGGGCCTGCTGGCACAATGTGCACAGCAGAGTGGGGGCTTGGTAGGCCGAGACGGCCAAGTTCAAGTGTATGGCCAAGTTCAAGAGTTCAAATGTAATGTGGTGCATATCTTCTTTACTGCCTTTGACAGGCCAAGGCCACTAAAGTGTACGGCCAAGCTCAAGTTCAAGTGTAATGTTGTGCCTAATTGCCCGGCAGCCTTCGTCAAGTTAATACCGCTAAAGAGTGATGCTTTGATAATTTTATATCCAAAAGGGATACTGTTACTCTCGTGTTGGTCACTGGTGAATTACCTGTTTCGTGAATAAAAAGGCTACGCCATGAACAACACGCTCTGTTTCTGAGAGTTCTTGGGCAAATGGGAAGAGTGAATGTCACGTTGTGCGCCTACTATGACCGGCGCCCCCCGCGCCTAGAGGAGGGGCGCCCTTAGTAGCGCCACGGGACTGGACCTTCCCCAGGGCCAAAAAGGGGGCTGAATGAAGTGACGTCATCGGGGCGCGCTGGAGGGCTATTTAAATCCGCGCCATGCGATCTTCAGCCTCTTTGTCCCTTTGAACCTCCGGCAAGCTGCAGGGGCACATCGTCAACCACCCACCCACCCACCCGGCAAGCGAGCGAGGGCGGAACGGTGACAGTTAACAACAAGCAAGCACAACAATGGCGGTTAAACAACTGGATGGCCCCCAGAAAGGGGTAGGAGCCACGTGTGCAGAGGGTAGGCGGAAGGGGGGATTGGCCTGCTGGTGGTCCCTGACTCTTCTGCCCTAACCCACAACCTATGGACTGAGGTGAACCCTGGGGAGGCTGCCTGAGTGCAGGTACCCCGGTGGGCATGCCAGTGTGCCATGCGGGGCCCTGGTTTACAAGTAGTGCAACTGTTCGCTGTAGCGCATTGGGGCCTGCTGGCACAATGTGCACAGCAGAGTGGGGGCTTGGTGGGCCGAGACGGCCAAGTTCAAGTGTATGGCCAAGTTCAAGAGTTCAAATGTAATGTGGTGCATATCTTCTTTACTGCCTTTGACAGGCCAAGGCCACTAAAGTGTACGGCCAAGCTCAAGTTCAAGTGTAATGTTGTGCCTAATTGCCCGGCAGCCTTCGTCAAGTTAATACCGCTAAAGAGTGATGCTTTGATAATTTTATATCCAAAAGGGATACTGTTACTCTCGTGTTGGTCACTGGTGAATTACCTGTTTCGTGAATAAAAAGGCTACGCCATGAACAACACGCTCTGTTTCTGAGAGATCTTGGGCAAATGGGAAGAGTGAATGTCATGTTGTGCGCCTACTATACAATTTAGTAAAAAAGCGTCCAGCCTGCGTTTCTACTTATAAAAGAAAAATAATTCAATTGACACAAAATAAACACTAAATATACAATTACAAGTGTACATGATGAAAGCCGGGCCACTCTAGGCCGTTCTGAACTAGAGACCCAGGTACGGTCTCTCAGTGTTAGACAATGTCAAACTCCTTTCTTTTATATCTGTAGTAGAATTCACATTGTTAAACCCCTTATTGTTGCATTCATCAGAGAGTCCACAATGTAAAACCTAATATATTAACCAGAGAGTTCACAACATAACCCCCCCTATAGTATTTGGTATGAGGTTACAGCATGAAAAGTCCCTTCTTACTTTACTTGACACAGGGTCTGCGGTAACAATCTCCCTATCAGCTACCAGCATCTGAACGGCTTCCTAGGTGGGATAATACAACTGCTGCTGAAGGAAATGCATGCAAAGATGATGATCAACAAACTTAATTTAGATTACATAATCTCTAATTGGCAACTAAGGGGCAGATTTACAAGCCCCTTGCGCCACTTTTGAGTCACTTTTCTCATGTTAAAAGTGACGCAAAAGTGGCGCAAGGGGCTTGTAAATCTGCCCCTAAATCTTCCTCTAGGCAAATCTAAACGCTGGGAAGAGATACACCCTTGCTATCAGGCATACCATAGCATTTAATGACCAAGCTGCCCCAGAAGCACCTCAAGCAAAGCATCCAATTGGAAGAACAAACATTGTTTTTCTGGTCAGACAACTCCCATCTTTTGTGGGTGTTCAAATAATGCTTTTTTACTGATTCATATTTTTTCAGAAAGAAGCTTCCTTCAAAATGAATGGAAATGATAACATGATCTACTAAACATTACATGCTGCATGCTTTTTAAAAAAACTCTTTGTATTTAAACTCCAGGCTCATCGTACAAAGTATTGAGGACATGTATACGGTTTTGCGCTCCAGAGAGGGATATACACATTGGATGGCGCTTTTACGGCCGGTATACATTCCATGAGAAAGTCTGCAGGCTCAACACACTGGAAATAAAAAGGACAACATCCCCCACTTGTTATTTGCCATCACCTTTGGTCATGATCCCGTGTATGCACACCAAGCCCCCGACACCTTTTCCCACTTTCTGGGACATCCCCTACTCTGATACGCCGCTCTTTTTTGATTTTTTTTAAAATTCCATTTATAAAGCGCCTGGTTACACCTAACGGTGTGTCTCCACGCTATCCTTTGGTATAAATCAAGATCTATTTCCCAGTCCTCAGTACGGGGGGGGGGACAGTAATAGTCTTACCAAAACTGCGGGATATGTTACGCTTTGCCGCTCCCACTGCTAATGCCAACCAGATCCTCTGATACCTCGTCCATGTGTCCTCTCCTGTTAGCATGAGGAGGAGCCATTTAGGCTCTATGGGGACGGTCAATGACACGACTTGGGTCTACATGTTGCATACTTGATGTCAATCAGATGTGTGCATCGTGTTCTTGAGTTGCGTACCAGGACGAACAGCTCAAATGCACTGTTATGGACAGAGTTTTTCTGCACCATAGTCAACCACTCTGCCTTCCTCATGGGAGCCATTACTGTACCTCAGTCTCAGAATAGAAAACATGCATTCCGCACTCACTTTTTTCTTGCATTTGAAATTCACTGGTAACCCTGTTGAAGTTACAATGACGCTTAATCTCAACTGGTTTGTTACTCTCTGCGTCTGAGTGCAGGAATTAGATTCAGAAGACCACACTCATTGGGCTCATTGGGAGACTTGCAACTGCTTACGTGAGCCTCGTCCGGCTTAATCTGCTACAAAACTGCACCTAAGCACACAAAAGCAGATGGCTGTTTTAAACCAGCCGGTCAGCCTGGCATGTTAGCAGAGCCCTCATGTAAAGTCATCTGGCCCCTGCGGTTGTGGAGTCAGAGGTTTCTAGTGCAGAGTCTACGGAGGCTCTGCCATCAGAGACCCTGTCGGGGTGCCTGTTCAACCAGCAGAAATATTTCTGATGCACCGCAGTTCTCCCCCTCTGCAAACTCTAAATGGCACCCGAGACATCTTAGCCACCTTGTCTAATTAGGCATGTTAGATGAAATTCCTATAAAAAAATATGGAGGTTAAACCCTTGTGTCTAGTGAATATGGCCACTGGGATCCTTTTCAGAGCATAACATACAAATCCCCCATACTTTGCTGCTGGCCAGCAAAATATAACAATACAAGTTTAACGTCTTTGTAATGAAAAAAATCTCATTACACATAGTCACTGACTGTTTCTCTGAGTATGTTTTAAATGTTTAAGCACTAGAACATCACTTAATCTGAAGATCTATTAAAACGAATTGCTGGTCTGAAAAATATATTACAATTATCATGATCTCTTGCCTTGGTAGATGGAATAAAAATATTTGCTGTCTTGTTTAGCAATAAAGTGTTTATAAATATCTTTATTATTATTTTTTTTTTAAATGTAAAAATGCAGTAACGTTTTTTTCAGAATGCAGTATACCTGACGTCACTTAGTTCTGATCCTCTTCTGGAGATTGTGAGTTACAGGTAGCATGATAAATGGAAGCCTAAACTTGGATCCAGCCTCTAGCTTGAGACCTGTTGAATGCAGTTGAAAAAAATGTGAAGCAAAATCACCTCTGGTGGAACATGAACAGAAACGTAAAAACACACGCAGGAGCAAAAACACATTTAGGTGCACAAACATTTATAGCACCTTTGTTGCAGCATCAGCAGGAGTCTAGAAACACGTTTAGGTGCAAAAATACATTTGTGGCCTTACTTCCTCTTTGGCGAAGCGAATGGGATACTCAATCCATCAATCAATGGCTTGTAAAGCGTGACTACTCACCTATAAGGGTCTCAAGGCGCTGGAGACTGCTGGTCCATCGAAGGCACTTTGGTTGTCGAAGAGCCAGGTCTTGAGGTCCTTCATGAAATGAGGCAGGGATGTGATTACCTGAGGTGGAGAGGCAGGGTGTTCCAGATCTTAGCTGTGTGGTAGGAGAAGAAACTTCCTCGGGTTGTGGTTTTAAGGACACATGGGACGGTGCCAGAGCTAGTTGGGTGGTGCGGAGGTCTCTGGTGGGTAAAAAGAATGCGAGGCGTGGTTGAGGTACGCAGTTCCCGTTTTGTGTAGGGCTTTGTAGGCGTCCAATTGTGGTGGATATCCTGCCTGCAGTGGCGTAACATTAGCCCCCGTGGTGCGGGGGGCCCTGAGCTCAATCCATCAATCAATGGCTTGCAAAGCGTGACTACTCACCTATGAGGGTCTCAAGGCGCTGGAGGGGGGGCCTTGGGACTGCTGGTCCATCGAAGGCGCTTTGGTTGTCGAAGAGCCAGGTCTTGAGGTCCTTCCTGAATTGAGGCAGGGATGTATTACCTGAGGTGGAGAGGCAGGGTGTTCCAGATCTTTGCTGTGAGGTAGGAGAAGAAACTTCCTCGGGTTGTGGTCTTGAGGACACATGGGACGGTGCCAGAGTTAGTTGGGTGGCGCGGAGGTCTCTGGTGGGTAAAAAGAATGCGAGGCGGTAGTTGAGGTACGCAGGTCTCGTTTTGTGTAAGGCTTTGTAGGCGTCCAATTGTGGTGGATATCCTGTCTGCAGTGGCGTAACATTAGCCCCTGTGGTGCGGGGGGCCCTGAGCTCCAGGTGGAGTTCCTGACTGGGTCTAGGGGGGCCTCCAAGTTTCCTTACATCGCTGCCCGTCTGCAGTATTCAAAGGGCTTACGGAACTTGTAACATGGCAAGCAGGCTATCAGTCACATTTTGATGGAGAATCCCATCCGCCAAATTCTAAATAAGGCCCTTAGAATCCAAACTCACATTTAAGTATGCAAGCACAGGTGCAAAATCATCCTTTAGGCAGTGGCGTACCGAAGGCCCCTGCAGCGCCCACAGTGTGGGCGGGGGCTGAGCTCCAGTGGCCCCTTAAGCACAGTACCCTGGCCTGAGAGCTCCTGAGTGAGAGCGGAGGGGGGGCCATCCATGTACTTAAAAGGGGGGACCCCTCAAGCTTTGTTACGTCACTGCCTTGGTGTATAGTCAGTAGAAGTATGATATCACTCAGTACGGTATGAAAATGTAGAAGTACGATGGCATGTTAGGTGTTAAAGGAATGCTGCAATAGAACATCACATTTAAATGGCAGCAAACAGAGTTTCCAAATCACCTTTTGTGCGTCATCAAAATATGCGTGAAAATATTTAGGTCAAAGGACACTGGTATACTTTTTCTGGATTGGCACTATGCCGGTTACTCTTCTACACACTGATGTGGATACACTATTTTTTATCGATACAACTTCTTTTCCTGCATTACCACATACTCTGAAGACAGAAATTCCTGTCTGATGCAAACTGTGACTTTCTGGAAACATGTATTACTCCCTAAGAAAGCTATAGGTATTGCAAAAAACATGTTAGGCATTTCAGAATAACTGAATAAAGCTGAGTGCAAAGTTGCAAACAAACATTTGGTGCAAAACCAAAAGAATTGGGTCGCATTTTTAGAAGCACAGCCACAATTCGGAGGGAAAAAAACAGTTGCATGCAAAATCACAGTCTAATTTAGATGCAATCTCTTATTTAAGTGAAAGCTTAGATTGGTGCAACATAAAACAATAATTTAGAAACAATTTTAGGAGCATAAATCACATTTAAATTCAAAACCACATTTAAGTACAAACCACTAATTTGTGGAAAATCACATATAAGTGCAACATCAACAAGAGCACAGAGACACTTTTAGGTGCAAAACGCCTTTAGGTGCATACACACATTTAGCCGAAAATCTGCCTTGATGTAAAGTCAGCTGGAAAGTGGTATCAATGTCAGAATCAAATTCAAAATTCAAAGCTAAGTGGAAAATCACAATATGGCACTAATTCACCCTTCATGCACATTTTAGGAGCCCATATGTGCTTTCATTACAATGCTTGGATGCTTCATGTTATTGCCTATGCTCTCTAATGGTAGTCACTCTCTAGACAAGCAGAAAAATACAGTCAATAGCCAATAGCTAATGATAAAGATGAAATACTCTTTTTGTCTGATCCAGTTTATTTGGTTCATATTATTTTTATTGAGATTTTATAAAGCAAACATTAGAAGTATATTACAGAGGGAAGAAATACAGATATCTCATACTGGGGCATGATGAATGACAATAGTCCCATACTTAGTTAATCATAGAGGTATGTTGACAAAGAGGCATATAATTGCAGCAAATCCGGGTGTCTTTGGAGCATGGAGCTGTGTAGGTTTGCGGGTTAGAGATAATTTTGGAGCGCTAGGGTAAATCGTTATCATTATTGTAGAGTAGGTTACCCCAAGGTAGCATTGTGAAAAGAAGAAGGGAGATGAAAGATAAAAATACAAAGGGGACAGAAGGAGGTAGAGGTTTCTAGGGAGAGAGAGAGAGAGAGAGGGTTACAAGAAAGCAGATAGTATAGTGCAGAGGGGAGGTATGAGGTTAGGGGTGGGAGATGGTGAAGGGTCCATTTGGGAGAGGATTGGGAGGAGAGGGATGGGGAAGAATATGGAAGAAAAGGAGGTGGAGGGTGGCCTCCATGATGGAATAATCTTGCAGATGTATGTGTCAAGTTTTAGCTAGATTCTTTGCTTTTTCTGAGGGGGACTTTAAGAAAGAGTTTAATGAGTTGTTTGGCACCCCTGGTAAACAGGACCCATTCCCACCAAGCAGGGGCAGAACATTAGAAGAAGTCTTTCCATTCAGAAAGAATAGCTTTAAGGCCAATTGATATTAATATGTCCCATAAGATGTAGCTTTTTTTGTCAAGCTGTTTAGTGAGTTCGGGGGGAAGAATACCCAGTGCTATGGATGCGAGGATGGTCTTTTGGCCTCATTCTAGGCGTTAATACCATTTTCTTCAGGAAATGGCTTAAGTGGACTGACCCAAAAAAACAACAGCTGAAGGGAGCCCATCTAAAGCTCTTCTCTGTATGCCTTGTGCACTAATTTGCACGTTATCATGAGGACAATTACTGTGTGGTGTTCACTCAAACTAATGTGTGTTAGCAGGGAATTACTGCCAATTCTATTATTTATATACCTTTATTCAATTAGCAACTCAATCAAATATAATTTGTAGAGCATGGCTAATCACCCATGAAGATATCCAGGTGTTAGGTTATTGCTGGGATCAGTTGAAACGCCAGGTCTTGAGTCCCTTTATGAAATTCCGTAGAGAGGATGATGTTCGGAGTTGAAGGGGAAGATCGTTCCAGGACTTGGCAATGAGAAGTAGCTTCAAAGGTTGTGGGAGGTGTGTGTGAGGGAGGCAGAGCGCAGGTGTCTGGATGGTTGGTGGAAGTTCAGGAGGTGGTTGATGTATGCTGGTCCTTGGTCGTGGAATGCCTTGTAGGCATGAGTCAGCATCTTAAATTGGAACATTTCTGGATGGTGAGCCAGTAGAGGTTCCTAGGGTGGGGTGTGATGTGGGTCTGTTTGGGGAGGTCGAGAATGAGTCTGGCAGCTGGGTTTTGTATTGTCTAGAGTCTCTTCAGGAGTTGAGTGGTGATTCCTGTGTAGAGTGCATTGCCATAGTCCAAGCGGCCTGTGACTAGGGCTTGAGTGACGGTTGTCCTGGTGCTGATGGAGAGCCATCTGGAGATCTTTTGGAGCTTGCAGAGGATGTGTAAGCAGATGGAGAAGACTGTACTGATCTGGCTTTCATGGTGAGTTTGCTATACAGAATGATGCCTAGGTTGCAGGGGTGGTCTGTTGGTGTGGGACCGAGTTTGAAGGGCCACCAGGTGTTGTTCTCCAAAAATCAGTACTTCTGTCTTGTCCGTGTTGAGCTTCAGGCAGTTTGTATTCATTCAGTTAGCAACACTCATCATGCAGTTGTGGAAGTCGGCCCTAGTGTTGGATGGGTCTTCTGAGAGGGAGAGGATGAGTTGGGTGTCGTCCGCTTAGGATATGATGTTGAGGTCGTGGGTTCTGATGATGTAGGCCAAGGGCATATATAATGTCAAAAAGAAGGACCCCCCGAAGCTAATATTAGTTTTTAGGGCATGGAAAATACAATTCTGAGAAATAGCACCCCTAGGCAACAAAGGTCAAGGAGATATCAAGACCTATAACAAAATATTTATACTACGAGAGACTCAGTGTACATAAGAAGCGAATAAAAATAGATTCATTATAATAATTTATTTTCATATGATAACTTTTTTTTTAAAACATAGAAAAACATGTATAGCTGGACAATAACAGTACAACATACTGCTTACAATAAAACATTACACATTTACATATGGGAAAAGGTCACAAAATAAACAATGACTATTGATAAATTTATAGTTAGACATCGGACACATATAATACAATTATATCACAATTAAACAAAATAGTGGCTAATTGATAAATTTTCTTGTATTGTTTTCTATGCGTGTTTTGGCAAACAGAGCGCCTTCTTCAGGAAAGCCACAAAGATTCCTAGACAAACAAAAAATATATACATGTCTATGATAATGTACACAGAGTTTTGATAACAACAAACTAAATATTTGCTATTTATAATTCTTGATATATAACTCCGTATTCTGAAGACCAAGAAAGGAGATTAGACTAAGAATTTTTTTTACAAAAATAAATATATAGACATGACCAAGAAGGGATGGATCTGAATAGAAAAAGAAGAGGGTGAGAAAGAAAAGACATCCTCGATCAAGAGTCTAATGCAAACAAAACAAAAGATTGAGAGACAATTGAGAGACAATGGGAGAACCACCGTGAGTTGAAAAGTCAGCGTTACAAGGAAAAGGAAAATACCACATTCTTTCCCATTCAGTTGTGAAGAGAGAATGAATGTGTTTAAGGCAGAGACTCATGTGACTGTAAATGGTCTTACCATAAATGAATAATAGAGGTCCAAATTATGTGAATGACTTTGATGGAATGGGAGGACTAAGCAGAATCTAAAAAGAGAATAGCAACGTCAACAGATGTAGGCCAAGGGTGTCGTGTAGGTGTTGAACAGGGTGGGGCTGAGGGATGAACCTTGAGGGACACTGCTGATTGCGCTTTTAGGTTCTGAGGTGAAGAGTGGTAAGAAGATTCTCTGGGTTCATCCTGTGATGGAGGATACAATCCATTTGAGGGCAGCTCCATGATTCCCGATGTAGTGGAGGCTCTTGATGATTGTGTGGTGGGATATGGTATCAAACGCTGCTGAGAGGTCGAGGAGGATCAGGACCACTGTTTCACCCCGAATGAGGAGGGTTCTGATGTCATCGGTGATAGCGATCAGTACGGTCTAGGTGCTGTGGTTGGCGTGGAAACCGGATTGAGAGGTGTCCAGCAGGTTGTTTCGCTCCAGATGTTTGGTTAGTTGGCGGTTGATGGCCTTCTCAAGGACTTTGGTGGGGAAGGGAAGCAGAGAGATGGGCGGGGAGTAGTTTTTGAGTCCACTGGGGTCGGCGGAATGTTTCTTGAGGAGGGGTCTAACCTCTGGGTGTTCGCATCCGTATTGAAAGGTGGCCGTGGTGATGGATGTGTTGAGAATAAAGATGAGTTTGTAGCTGATTTTCTTGCTCCGGAAGGTTGAAGAAGTAATGGGGTAAGGGTCTGTGGGTGCTCTTGATGTCTGTGGTGAAGCTGTGTGGTGAGCTTTTCCCATGCGGTGAGCGGGTGGTTGTGGGTAGTGTCCATTGTTGTGAGGAAGGTGTAGAGGTCAGTGTGTTTGGTTTGAAGTTAATGTAGATGGTGGATATCTTGTTGTGGTAATAGTCCACCGGGGTGTCACAGAGTTCCCTGGAAGGGGAGATTGGGTTCTTGTGGTTGATAGGCAGGAGAAATCTCTGATGATACTGAAGAGTTCCTTGCTGTGGTTGGATCCTGGTTCAAATGCAGTCTGTCAGGATGCTTCTTTTTTTGTATTAAAGGTATTGGTGGTATTTATTGAGGGCTGACTTGAAGGAGGCTAGGTCTGAGGGATCTCTGCTGGTGCGCCATCTTCTTTCTTGTCGTTTGCAGTTGTTTTTTATTGTCCTGAGTTCTGGTGTATACCAACTGGCTTCTTTGTTAGATCTGCTGGTTTTGGCTGGCTTGATGGAGGTGACTCTGTTGGTGCAATTGGTGATCCAGGCTGAAAACCACTGGACAGACTGTTCAAGGCTGGTTGCGACATCGGGCTGGGTGGTGTTGGGTGCGTCCCTCCATTGAGTCTTTGTCACCTTTTTCCAAGCTATGGTGGGAGGAGATGGGGGTGGCCTGGTGGTGGTGCATGGGGATTGTTGGACAGGCCACACAGAGGGCTTGCTCCCTCCCCGCACGACAGGGCCCAAGCTCCGGCCCACCAGGCATACCCCACGAAAAGCACCTGTACCCCGTCTCCCGACGGATCTTCTGCCCGCGGACCTCTACTCATCACGGGGGCCAGCCCCACCGGCTCCCCCGGCCGGGTCAAGCCGCCATCTTGGGCCCTGCACCACGAGGCCGCGTGGCCTCACCCCTTACCCTGCTTTGAGAGACTTGAATCGAGGGGACCCCTGAGTCCAGACCTCCTTGTACCATTCAACCGTACCTTAAGAAGTGCTTATAAAGAACACTGAACCTTATCCGTGTGTGGTATCTGTCTGTGGGGGGGAAGTTACTTATCTGTACGATCGTTGGAGACGGCTCTCCCCGGAGACCTCTCCTCCTGTCCCCGGCCGACCCTCCCGGTCCGTCTACCCTTTCTAACATTGGTGGCCAGCGGCGCGATCCGAATCAACGCGTAATCGTACAGAGAGTAGCTCACCCCACGACAAAAACACGATGTCAGCCAAAGATAGCAGCTCCACCGAGAATTTCCAAATGGATAAATTAGAAGAATACAACCACCGCAAACTGAGACAATTCTGCATAGAACTTGGCATTGCTACCACCGGCCTGAGTACCAAGGATGATCTAAAGCACGCCCTAGAGTCGTGGACAGAAACTGGGGTCGCCGGACCCTCCGACCAAAGCAGCATCACACCAGAGGGGAACGCCACGGCTCCCGAGGAGCGGGGAACGGGCCTCTCGCAGGAGGAGATCCGAGAAAGAGAAAGAACCCGATTGCACGAGTTGGAAATGGCACGACTCAAGATGGATGGGGAACTCAAGTTAGCTGAACAGAAACTCAACCTCGAGCATATGCGGCTCCGAGATGAACGAGAAGAGAAGCAGAGACAGAGAGAGCTGGAGGAGAAAAAAATAACGCTCGAGCACGAGCGCCAACTTGCGGAGATAGAACTTCGGAAACAAAATAAAGAACTGGGGGTGCCTGAGCGACCACATACCCCGGGGCCAATCGAGAAAAAAGTCCACATCCCCAAGGATGTTGTCCGCGAGTATGTCCGAGAAGACGACATACAACAGTGGTTTAAAGCCTACGAGATCGCCATGACCTCCCACCGGATCGACCGGAGTGATTGGGGAGCCGGACTTTGGGGGAGGTTTATCAACGAGGGTCGCGATGCCCTACTGCAGCTCCCAGATCACCAAATGTCGTCCTACGACCACATGAAGGCTGCCCTCCTCACCCGCTACGGCCTCACACCCGAGATGTACCGCCAGAGGTTCAGAGATTGCACCCGGATCCCAGGTACAACTTGGGTAGAATACGTGAACTATTTCAGCCGTGCCTTCGAGGGTTGGATAAGGGGGAGCCATGTCACCACTTACGAACAACTCTTTAACCTTATGGTATGGGAGCACCTGTCGAACAACTGTTTCGTCGAGCTCAGGCAGCACCTCCTCGACAGTAAGCTGACTGACCCCCGGCAGCTCGCCGCCGAAGCTGACCGATGGGAAAGCACCCGAGTGGGCCGGAGGGGGCCACACGAACAGAACAGAAGCAACCCAGGCCAGCACCGTCCTCGGGGAGGAGGAGGGGGCCAGGGGCGAGGAAGAGACGCCTTGCCAACAACACCCGTGGCCAGCACCCCGCCTCCGGCCGGCCGGGGCAACCCCCCGTGGCGTCCTGGGGCCCGAGCCAACGTCACGTGCCACCGATGCCAGCGAGTCGGCCACTACGCCAATGACCCGAGCTGCCCGCAGAACCAAGCACCCAAGCCCCGCCAGGTAGCTGCCGCCGCCCTGGGGGAGGAGCGATCGTCGGAGGAACCAGAAGAGTATGAGCCGGCCCAGCAAGAGTGGGAGCCGGCCGCCATGGTCCTGGCGTGCTTAGGGGGAAGAGACATGGTCCCGCGGGCCCCCCTACCCGCTAACACCAGGAAATACGGTCAGTGGGTGACCATTAATGGACAGCGAGCCGAGGCCTTGCGTGACACAGGCGCCAGTGTGACGGCCGTCCGCTGTCACCTGGTGAAGCCCGAGCAGATACTGCCGAACATTCTCTGCCCCGTCCGCTCGGCAGACAACTCTGAGAGTATGTGTCAAATGGCCTGCGTCCCATTCGAATGGGGAGGGGTCTCCGGCCTGTTGAAGGTGACGGTCCGGGACGATGCCCCCGTGGACTGCCTCCTGGGGAATGACCTCGAGAGTTCCCCGTGGGCCACCGTTGAGAGAAGAGAGCACCTGGGGATGCTGGGCCTCCCGGACTGGGCCTGCATAACCACCCGGTCCATGGCCGCCCGTGCCGTCCCTCGATCAGAAGAACCGGAATGGCCGGCACCTCCGCCCCCGGTCGCCCCAGTAGAAGACAACGACAAGGCCAGCCCCCCAGACCCGACGACCGAAGGGGACGCGCAACCCCAGGACCTTCCTGACCTGGCTCAGTGGCGTCAAGAAGGGGGGCCCACCCAAGAACAGTTCCGCCAGGAACAAAAGACCTGTCCCTCCCTCGAGGGACTCCGCCAACAAGCCAGCGCCCAGAATGCAGGGGACGCCACCGGAACTCACTGGGTCTACTGGGATAACGACCTGCTATACAGCGAGCAAAGAATCGCCGAGCTGGGGGCCGGTCGAGTACTGGTGGTACCTCTCCGCTTCAGAGACTTTCTGCTCAACCTGGCACACGATGTCCCCCTGGCTGGACACCTGGGCCAGGACAAAACGTACAGCCGCCTAGTAACCCACTTTTTCTGGCCGAAAATGAGGAACGACGTCCTGAACCACTGCCGATCTTGCCCCACATGCCAAGCCAGCGGGAAGAGTGGTCGGAAGCTGAAAGCCCCTCTGCAACCCTTCCCTGTGGTCACCACCCCGTTCGAGAGGGTGGGGATAGACATTGTGGGGCCTCTGGACCCCCGCACGGCACAAGGACACAGGTTCATCTTAGTACTGGTGGACCATGCCACCCGCTACCCCGAGGCGGTGCCCCTACGGACCGTGACAGCTCCGGTGGTTGGCCGGGCCCTAATGGGGATCTTCTCCCGGGTAGGCTTCCCCCGAGAAATCGTCAGCGACCGAGGCACGAACTTTATATCCAAATACATGAAGTCCCTCTGGCAACAATGCGGGGTCACCTACAGATTCACGACCCCCTATCACCCCCAAGGGAACGGACTAGTGGAGCGTTTTAACCGCACTCTCAAGGGGATGATTGGGGGATTGGAAGAGCCCCTCCGTCGCCAGTGGGATGTACTACTCCCGTGCCTCCTCTTCGCCTACCGCGAAGTTCCCCAGAAGTCCCTCGGTTTTAGCCCTTTCGAACTCCTGTACGGGCACCCTGTGCGAGGGCCCCTCAGCCTAGTAAAGGAAGGTTGGGAGATGGCCCCCCTAAAGACCCCTCCAGACGTCTTCAAATACATCCTGGCCCTACGCAATCAGACCCGGCGCTTCAGACAGATGGCCAAGGCGAACCTCGAGGCCAGCCAGGAGGACATGAAGAGGTGGTATGATCACCATGCCTCCTCTGTTGAGTTCGAGCCCGGACAACAAGTATGGGTGATGTCCCCCACCGAACCATGTGCCTTGCAAGATAAGTGGACGGGGCCCTTCAAAGTGGTCGAGCGCAAAAGCCCCGTCACTTACCTCATCGACATGGGGACCTCCCGGAACCCCCTTCGGGTCCTCCACACCAACCGACTCAAACCACACTTTGTGCGCTCAGAACTTAGCCTCCTGATGGCTACGGACAGTGGTGCAGAAGAAGACTCCGAACCCCTCCCGGATCTCCTGAAGACTCAGGAGAATGACGGCTCCGTGGACGGGGTCTGGCTCTCTGACGCCCTCACTTCGGAGCAACGCCAGGACTGCCGGAACCTCCTGCTGCAGTTCGCTGCCCTGTTCTCCCTCACCCCCGGGGTCACCCCTTGGTGTTTGCACGACGTAGACACCGGGGACAGTCCCCCTGTCCGACACCGGGCCTACCGCGTACCAGATCGGGTACGGGCCTGCATACAGGAGGAAGTGGCCAAGATGCTCACGATCGGGGTCATCGAGCCCTCGGACAGTCCCTGGGCCAGTCCGGTTGTATTGGTTCCCAAAGCCGCTGCCCCCGGCACCGCACCCGAACTGAGATTCTGCGTCGACTACCGGGGCTTGAACGCTGTCACCCGGACCGACGCTCATCCTATCCCCCGAGCAGACGAGCTGATCGACCGGCTGGGGGCCGCCCGCTACCTTAGTATCTTCAACCTAACAGCGGGCTACTGGCAGATCGGCCTCACACCCAGGGCTCAGGAACGGTCAGCCTTCTCTACCCCCGATGGCCACTATCAATTCAAGGTCATGCCCTTTGGCATGAAGAATGCCCCCGCCACGTTTCAACGCCTTGTGAACCAGGCCTTGGCGGGGCTCGAAGAGTTCAGCGCTGCCTACCTGGACGATATCGCTGTATACAGCCGCCACTGGTCCGACCACCTCCGTCACCTCCAAGAGGTCCTACAAGCCCTCCAGCGGGCCGGCCTCACCATTAAGGCCGGCAAGTGCCAAATTGGCCAAGGGTCTGTGACCTACCTTGGGCACCAAGTGGGAAGCGGGCTGGTGGCCCCGCTACAACTTAAGATTGCTGCCATCCAGTCCTGGCAGCCCCCCATCACCCAGACCGAGGTCCGAGCCTTCTTGGGGCTCACCGGCTACTACCGGCGGTTCGTGAAGGACTACGGCAGCATCGTGGGGCCCCTCACGGGTCTCACGTCCAAGAACCAACCGAAGCGGATTAACTGGACTCCTGATTGTCAGGCGGCCTTCGAGAAGCTGAAGGCCGCCCTGTGCACCGCCCCTGTGCTCCAGGCCCCCGATTACAGTCGGGAATTTGTGGTGCAGACCGACGCCTCCGACCACGGCATCGGAGCCGTCCTTTCTCAGTTAAACCCCGAAGGTCATGACCAGCCGGTGGCCTTCATCAGTCGACGTCTCCTGGCCCGAGAACAGCGTTGGAGCACCATCGAGAGGGAGGCATTCGCAGTAGTGTGGGCCCTCAAAAAGCTCCGACCCTATCTCTTCGGTACCCACTTCCGGGTACAAACCGACCATCGCCCCCTGCAGTGGCTGATGCAGATGCGGGGGGAGAACCCAAAACTCTTGCGCTGGTCCATTTCCCTGCAGGGAATGGACTTCACCGTGGAGCACCGACCAGGCCAAGACCACGCCAACGCGGATGGCCTGTCCCGCTTTTTCCGCCTCGACGAAGAGAGTCCCCAAGGAGATGGGTGACTCTCCCCGCCTTCAGCTGGGGGGGACGCATGTTGGACAGGCCACACAGAGGGCTTGCTCCCTCCCCGCACGACAGGGCCCAAGCTCCGGCCCACCAGGCATACCCCACGAAAAGCACCTGTACCCCGTCTCCCGACGGATCTTCTGCCCGCGGACCTCTACTCATCACGGGGGCCAGCCCCACCGGCTCCCCCGGCCGGGTCAAGCCGCCATCTTGGGCCCTGCACCACGAGGCCGCGTGGCCTCACCCCTTACCCTGCTTTGAGAGACTTGAATCGAGGGGACCCCTGAGTCCAGACCTCCTTGTACCATTCAACCGTACCTTAAGAAGTGCTTATAAAGAACACTGAACCTTATCCGTGTGTGGTATCTGTCTGTGGGGGGGAAGTTACTTATCTGTACGATCGTTGGAGACGGCTCTCCCCGGAGACCTCTCCTCCTGTCCCCGGCCGACCCTCCCGGTCCGTCTACCCTTTCTAACAGGGATCCTGCGATGGTGAAGTGGAAGATAGTTTGGTTGGTCCAAGTGAGTTCGGTGACATGGCTGTACTTGACTCTGTCGCTGGCAGTAAAGATTGGATCAAGTGCGTGTCCTGTGCTGTGTGTGGGGGTTGGTGACCAGTTGGGTGAAACTGATGTTACTCATGCTTTCCATGAGGTTGGCAGAGTTAGTATCTTTGTGGTCGTCGAGGTGGAAGTTGAGGTCACAGAGGAAGAAGTAGTGTTTGGAGTTGCAGAAGCCGAGACGTGGTCCTGGGGATCTGTAGAGGAGGGTGCCTCTGATGGTAGTGCTTTCATGGGTTGGAGATGGAAGTTATGGTGTTCCATGAACGGAGTGGGGTGACATTCAGTGGTGGTGCAATGGGTGGTTTCTTTGTGCATGATTGCAATGCCGCCTCCATGTTTGTTGGTGCAGTCTTGGTGCAGCATCTTATAGCTATTGGGTGTTGTGGTTTGATGTCAGGGGTGAAGGAGGGCTTGAGCCAGGTCTCTGTGATGAAGATAATGTCAGGGTGATTGTGTCCCAGATTTCGGTGGCTTGTTTGCACAGTGATTAGGTGTTGAGCAGGAGGCAGTGGAGTAGTTTCAGGGCAGTTGTGGTCGGTGACGTGGGTGTGGCGTGAGTTTCTGTAAGGGCGGGCGCCTTGAGTTGCAGGCAGAGAGGCAGCAGCAGCAAGTAAAAGGTCCTACCGTTGATCGAGAAGATGCGATGTAGCAGTTGTAGTTTCAGCATCCAGGGCTCAGAACTCTGCGGTGGAGTATCTGTGGGCAGAACAATTAAAGTATGGCCACAGAGTGGGCAAAAGACATGCGACAGAACACACAGAGAAGGAATCAGACAAAGCAATCAGGGAAAAAGAACTGGGTAAGCCAAAAAAGGCACAACAGAGGGCAAAAGACAACTGACATGTTATGTTATGTTATGTTAATTTAGTCTTTTATAGCGCACGGCTACTCCAAAGAGTGTCCCGGCGCTTTTATTGACAAAACCTGTGGCAAAGTAACACAACTCAAATAAAGAAAAGAAATGAAGCAAACCCAGCAAAAGAAGAAAAGGGTGAATTAAGGGGCAAAAAGCCAAGTTTTAAGGCCCTTCCTAAAAGTCAGCAAATTAATAGTGCTGCGTAATGCCAAAGGCAAAGTATTCCAACACTGTGGCGCCAGCAGCTTAAAAGAGCGACCTCCAATGCGAGCCCTTTTTACTCAGAGGACCACAGCAAGGAACAGCGATTCAGACCTCAAAGATGGGGCCGGATGATAAAAGACAATCCTGCTTTGGAGGTATTTTGCTCCCGAAGCATGGAGAGCCTTATGAGCCAAAGTCAAGGCCTTGAAAACTATCCGTTTCCGGATAGGGAGCCAATGAAGTGACTGCAAAAGACCGGATGCTCTGGCTCGCCTATTCAGGCCAAAAATGGCCCATGCGGCCGAATTCTGGACCACCTGCAGTCGTTGCAGGAGATATTCCGGTAGGCCAAGATATAGGACGTTGGAGTAGTCCAGTCTTGAACTAATTAAGGCCTGCACCGTCGTCTTCCTATGATCTTCTGACAGCAAGGGAAGAAACTTGCGGAGCATCCTAAGGAGGCCCAAACATGTTCCCGTAAGACCAAGGATCTGAGATCTTAACGTCAGGCCGTTATCAATCCTGATCCCCAGATTCTTAGCTAGCTGGGACGAGCACGCTGGAGGAAACATATTAACAGGCCACCATTCCTGCCAGTCAGGGTCAGATGGACATCCGAAGAAGAGTACCTCAGATTTATCTGAGTTGCACTTGAGGCTGTTAAGCTGGAACCATTTAAAAACAGCCCCAAGGCACTCACGGATACTCTCTCCATCAAAATCTTCTCCTTTCCTGCATGAAAAGAGGAGCTGTGTATCGTCGGCATAGGATACGATCTGGGCCCCAAAAGACTCCGCCAATGCCGCCAAAGGGGTCATAAAGATGTTGAAAAGAGTCGGGCTCAACACAGAGCCCTGCGGAACTCCGACTCCCAAATGCGGCATCCCGGCAGAGCTGGGTGAGACCCGGACCGTTTGTCGACAGCCCGCCAAGAATGATCTGAACCAGCTGAGCATCGTCCCCCTCAGACTGATCTCATAAAGTCTTGCGAGGAGACCCTCGTGGGGGACGGTGTCAAAAGCCGCCGACAAATCAAGCATTACAAGCATAGCTTTGCCCCCCGAGTCCAGTGCCTCTTTAATGGTTTCCGACACCTCCAAAAGTGCCGTCTCGGTGCTTAAATTGGGGCGGAAGCCAGATTGAGTAGGGTGCAGCAAATTGTGCGATTCCAAAAAATTGGACAGCACAATGTGAACATGCTTCTCCAAGATCTTAGCCAGCGCAGGGAGAAGAGAGATGGGCCTATAAATGGCCAAAACCTCAGGATCCAGGCCGGGCTTCTTAAGAAGGGGGAAAACCATCGCCTGCTTCCAGGCCTGCGGGACCACCCCCCGACTCAAGGAGAGATTCAAAAGTGGGTTCGCCAACGTATTTACAACTTCAGCCATTTTCGCCAAGAATTTGGCCGGGCATGGGTCAAGAGGCGACCCAGATTTAAGATTGGCCATAAGTGCTAATGACGAAAAAACTGAAATTGGCGGAAAATCTGCCAGAACTGGGCCCAAAGGGGCCAGCGGAACTAAGCCGTCCTCAGAGCTGGGAGGAACTTCAGCCACCCTCAAGGGAAAGGAGTCCTGGATCAGTTTAATCTTGGTGGTAAAAAAATTGGCAAGGGCAGAAACCCACGACTCAGAAGGAGTGGCCTGGGTTATATTAAGTCTCGGGACCGTAAATTCCCTAACGATCGAGAAAATCTCCTTACAGGAATTAGAGGCAGCCTCTATCCTCTTTGCCAAGTAGCCTTTTTTTCCAAGGAGGATATCCCGGTGGTATGCTTTAACCACTGTCCTATAGACAAGCCTGGCCGCGGGATCATACTGTGACCGCCAAGCCCTTTCAGCCACCTTGCACTGCCGCCGAGAAGCCGACAGTGCTTCAGTAAACCAGGGGGCCGAGACCCGCTTAGATATTAATCGGGGGGCCATCTCAGGGGCTAGATCATTCAGCCTATCCGTTAGCCACGCCTGCAGGGACTCTAAATCCCTCTCCAGGTCACCCGTGAGAGGGCAGGGATGATCAAAAGATGCCTGAGCTAACATTTCAGGAGTCACCCGATGATACGCCCTAAGGGTGCATCCCTGCTGCCTAGGAGCAATGCTCGATGGTTTCTTTGTGCCCAATACATAAAATTTGGCTAGCCTATGATCCGACCAGAGCACCGGCAAAAGTGACAGCACCTCTATGGGGGACGTGGAAAAGACCTGATCCAAGGTATGACCCTTGTCATGCGTTGGTCCAGAGAGGTAGGGGGCAAGACCTAGGGGGGCCGTGACATCAATCAATTTGATCGTGTCAGGGTCCAATCCCTCATCCATGTGGAAATTAAAATCCCCGGCCAATACACAGTGCTCAGCTCTCAGAACCAGCGCCGCAATTACCGACTGGAGCTCATGAAAGAAGGATCCAGCCGGTCCAGGGGGCCTATAAAATAAAAGCCCTTTAAGAGATTGCTGAGGCGCCAATGCTATAGAGAAAGCAAGAGATTCAGATCCTGTGATGGCATCCATGGGAATGATAGAGCATGCGACGAGTTTATTCACTACAAGTGCCACACCCCCACCCCTCCCCTCCAATCTATCTTGCCTAAAGATATTGTAATCTGGGGGAATTGCTGTAGCTATGTCGGGATTAGAGGAATCCCCTAGCCATGTCTCTGTCAACATCAGGCATAACGGTTTTTCAGTGGTCAGGAGATCATAGATATCCTGAGCATGTCTGCGCACTGATCTGGTATTTAAAAGCAGGCAGAGATGCTTCACACTGTCCACCTCCCTATTTGGTATAGTGGCCGGAGCATTGCTAGGGGACCAACCACAACCAGGACATCGTCTCTTACCCCTGTATCGGCCGGGAAAGACTTTACGACAAACACAGGAGGCCTTTTGCAAAGACCGAAGCTCAAGCGACATATAACATACCATAGTAACGGCAGGTGCAGGTAATCGCAATGATACAACCCCGACCGCCGCTCCGGTCGCCTCCGAGACGCTGACGAGCACAGACGGGCAGGACTCTGGCACTACTCAGGCGCAGGGAGGGCGCCCCGCTGCGCGTCACCGCTGCGTGCTTGAAGGACTGGCTTAAGTAGGGTGGCAGCGTCAAGTCAGCGCCGTTAGGACGCTAAAGATGGCGCCCAAAGAAGGTCACTACAGCTCCCAGTCCAATATGGCCGCCAGATCCCCCGACCAACAGACCCCTGGGACAGGACATCACCTCAGAGGCAGCAAAGGTAGCAGTCACGAGCACATGCTCAATGGGGTCACCCTATGACCTCCATTAAGTAAGGCCTGGTAGGGTCTCTGGGAGGTGGTGGGCAGGGCCTGCGGAGGCGGGAAGCTGGAGGGAGTGGGCGGCAAAACAAGCAAAGTATGGCAAAAAGCAATCAGGAAAAAAGAACAAAACAAGCAAAGTATGGCAAAGCAATCAGGAAAGAAGGACAGAGCAAGCAAAGTATGGCACCAGAGTGGGCAAAAGACAAGTGGCAGAGCAGGCAGAATAGGAATCAGACAAGGCAATCAGGACAGGGCAAGCAAAATAAGGCAGAACAGTGGGCAAAAGACAACTTGCAGAACAACAGCAACAGCAAGGAGAGCAGACACGACAACCTACTCCTGGTCACTGATCATTCAGATTACTCATTAGAATTTTTATAATAATGCTAGTAAACTGTCAATGATTAACTTTTATCCATGTGATTTACACAGCTATTGGTTGCCCGGGTCCTCTAATTTTCCTACTCAAGAATTCTGGGTACAATCCAGGCCACCTCCTCTGTGATAATTCTGAAATGCTGAAATGCAGCGTACTGGAGCATATCTGACGAAACAGCGCCCATCGTATTAGTGCACTGATGCATAATTAACTGGATACATTGCATTTTTTTTGTCAAATGTGCCTTTCTGTCAGCGTTTTGCTCGACTTCCTGCCACATAGCGAGGTCTGGACGGCAACCAGTGGTTTCCCTGAATCTTGAACTTTTCTCCGAAGTCGGTTTCGGAAGGAAGTGTTCTTTCACCACAGATGTCACCATTGAAGCTCAGGGAAAGACGCTGGCGCTCTTGCTACAGGGTAATACGGTAAACGCAAACGTCTTTGCAGAGCGTAATGCAAACCCTGTCTGAAAGACGAGGCGAACCGGAAACCGTGACTCATTGCACGCGCACTCAAAAGGCGATCGTTATTCCTGGCCTTGAGCGGGGGTGCTAGATTGGATTCATAAACCGGTTAGCTCCTTCAAAGGTTAACTTCGTTCAGTTCTGCTGGCCCTATACGAAGATGGCAGAAAGTAGACATATATGAGATAAATCATTCAAATGTTGTTTCGTTTTGGCATACATATGCCTTTTAATTGTTTATGAAACATTCAGCCATGAAGTATCAGAGCCGCTCTTATATGTCTGCGACATGCAGAGGTCCCCCTAGATCACTTGCTTTACTACCGCAGCCAAAGGGACGTTACTTCAGAAGCAGGGTCGGTCGCCGTGGTCTCAATTGGGTCACTTTCGCATGAGAAACGAGCGGCAGAAAAGTTAGATAGAATGAAGGTCAATTATTTACAGTGAAATTAACCGAGATGCCCATTTGAGCAGTGATCCACAATACTATGTTATATTCCTTTAATAACCTCAAAGGTTTCTATCATCTAGCTTGACCATCAGAGGGCTGGCTGGAGGACCAATGAAAAACAGACACAAAACATCTTCAGCCCTTTGTTGTATGTGCACCTGACAGAAGGCCCTGGGCTTCAACCACACACTAATCTCACATATAGCCAATGGCTTGCAAGTCAAAGCTTCCTAAACTCACAGGGTTTCCAATTGCAAAATGACTTTTTGCTATGAACTAAGGGCCATATTATCAAGGAACGGCGATAACATTATCGCCGCTTTAGCGGCAGGAAACTGCCGCTAAAGCGGTGATAATGGGTTTGATAATATGCCCTTGTGAATACCCATAGAAGCCCAGGTTCACATCAGAACCTAGGCTTCTATGGGAATTCACAAGGGCATATTATCAAGCCCATTATTGCCGCTTTAGCAGCAGTTTCCTGCCGCTAAAGCGGTGATAATGTTATCGCCGTACCTTGATAATATGGCCCCATAGGTGTTCTGCAAACCGGCAAAGTCTTTTCTGACTGGCAAAACAGGTTTATCAGCCCTCTCCGAATCACAATCGAGAAGAGGTGCGAAAGGCGTGCCACGTCCTAATTGTCATTCAAATTGTGCGTATAAATGGTTTGCGATGAAAGTTGTGGCTGCAAAAGCTACTAGCAAAGGCCGCCACCAAAGGGGGCCTAAAAGGCCGGCGCCATAACCGACGCCAAGCCCAAGACAAAACAGTTTTTTTCATGCCTAGGAGCAGGGAAGCTCCCGCGCCCCCCCCTGCTGCGACCGTCGAAGAGGCACGGGTCCTCACAGCGAATGGGTGCCCAGGCGCATTACAAACTCTCCAATTGGGGGAGTCCATACACAAGGCGGCAAAGCACCTGGGGGGGGATATAAGCGCTGCTCCCCCAGGTAAGCTCCTATCTTTGGGGAGCGGGGGAGCAGCACTGGTGAATCTTTTTCTGCGTTGTCCCAGAAAGGCGTGGCGAAGCTCTGTCGGCAAACAGGGCAATCGGGCAGGAGGACAAGCAGACGCCGGGCTGCACCAGGAAGCGGGAGTGCGGAGAGAATTGGTGGTGAAAACCCCTTCGATCACCCTCACCCCCTACACCAAGAAGAGTCGGACGAACGGGAGCCCACCCCGGCCTCCGTGGCGCCAGAGAAGACCAGCAGTGGCGGACGCTGCGCAGATCGAGGGCTTGCTCCAGGCCTCCGCGGCGCCGTGCAAGCGACCACCGGCCCGGAACCCAACTGCAGCAGTGGACAACCGGGAGCCCACCCCAGTCTCCTGGGGAGCACCAAGCGATGGACCGGTTCACGGCAGACGACCGGAAGCCCACCCCGGCCTCCACGGCCCAGAAAGGAAGCGTGCTTTTGGCCTACCAGAGTCCGGGATTGCGGCGCGCTGAACACAACTGCGCCACCCCGGTCAAGCGCCACGAAAGAAAGCGTGCTTGGTAGCTGCCGGAGTCCGGCATTGCAACTGCCGCCCACCCCGGTCGCGCTGCTCCTAACCCAGCAGAGCCCACCCGGGACATAGGGTCACCACGGGCTTACCCGGCGGTCAGCTTCAGCAGGCGCACAGCTCCGCAGTTCTCCTATCGGGTGGTTGGCAACGTATCTCCACACCGCCAGGCGCTTCCGGTCTTCCAGTGCAGAGCCGGGAGCGTGCGCTGCCGGAAGCCAGGGCTTGCGCGGGAGCGGGAGTCTTAAAGGAGCAGGCGCCTGGCAAACAAAAGGAAAAGAGAAAGGTCTGCCCGCAAAGCCCAGCAGCAGGAACAGCGGGCAGTTGGTACATCAGGCCCCCGCAGCAGGGGGTGAGCAAAAAAGTTTGGTGCATATATTGGCAGCAGCACCCCGCCTGGCAGCAAGTACCAGTGGACAACTGCTACAAAGAGCGATGGCAAGGAAGGGGAACAAAAGACAGCAAGATGACCTCAATGACCTGCTGCGCCGGATCCGGGCGGCATCAGAAGTCCACGGGAACGACTGGCTGCAGCCCCATCTGCAGGAGGACGCAGGGGAAGTCGCCAGCATCGGAGCGTGCCCAGCACACCGGCAGCCAAACGACAGAGGAGGGCTCCGGCCAAACTCGCAGACGTGGCGGCGACCAAGAAAAGCTCCCCAGAAGAAGGACCAGCCACCTGTAGCCAGCACGGCGGCGGCAGGACCAATCAGGGGGACGACGAGCACGGCGATGAGTGGTGAGCATATCAGTGCAATTGTGCAAGAATGCTTTAAGACTATGGCCCCACTTTTTATGCAGGGGTTAGCCAGGCAGGCGGGGGTACCAGGTGTGCTGGCAGGAGGGCGGCGAGTTGACACGGGAGGACCGGGGAAGATAGATGCCCAGACAGAGGAAGAGTGCTCAGGTTACAATGGCACCTGATAGACTCTGGCCACGTCCGCCGGCAGCGCTTTGGGGAGCAGATCACCCCAGGGAGTGGGGGCGAGGCAGGATCACCCACAATGGCCTGGGGGGGCACACCCCCAGCACCCATCCCGCCCTCCACACCAGCGGCTGACGCATATACACGCCCCTCACCAGGCCCTACGTCCTTAACTACCAGGGCCACAGGGTTAGCTAGCCTCATACAACTGGCGGTCAAGGAGAGAATATGGAGAAAATAATTTATTGACTTTTTTTCATTGTTAGAAATACAGTTGGAGGGGCTTGACTTGACCACCTGTGATAAGAGGAACGAGGGCAAATGGGAAAGGAGGAAAGAGCGCAAGGAGAGAAATTTTGATAATTGGCTAGACGCGTTCCGTATAATGGCCTGCGTTATAGTGAAAAAATACCCGCGCAGCGCAGCCGATCTATGGCTGTATATGTTCAACAGCCACAATGCGCAGAGACAGTTCCCAGGGTTCTGGCTAAAAATGCAGACACACCCAGAAATGGAATGGAACAAAGAAGACGTATCTGGTTTCATTCACAAGATGATGGTGGCGAAGGAGGCCAAGGCATGGGGGGCAGAAACAAGCAGTCGTTTCGAGGGCCCGCCCATAAGTGGAGTGGGAAGCCATTCAGTAAGCCCAAGCAATACAGCTTGGGGAAAGCACCTCACAACACCGGAACATCAGCTATCTGCTGGAAGTTCGAAACAAACAAGTCTACCTATGGGGCAGCGTGCAAATTCCAGCACACTTGCTCCTCGTGCGGGGGGGGGGTCACCCAGCAGCAGGATGCAAGCGCAAGAAAGACCACAAGGGAGACAGGAAAGAGAAAAAGAAGCACTGGCCTAGGCAAAGGGGGCACAGGGGGACAACAGGTTTACAAACATACAGGCTGGCACGGTCCCCCATTAACACTCACTTGATGCGCAAGTTAGCCAACGGCTACCATAACAAAACAGACGCTGACACCCTAGTCCAAGGCTTCTAAGAAGGTTTTCCCATCCTGTTTACAGGCCACCTCCTACCAGGCAGCGCCAGGAACTTGAAATCGGCATTACAGCACCCAGGGGTGGTAACAAAGAAAATAGAGAAAGAGAAGGTCCTGGGGAGGATAGAGGGTCCCCTGCCCGATCACATGATCAGAGAAGTGGTGGTCTCTCCTCTAGGGGTAGTCCCCAAGAAGGAGCATGGGCAATATTGATTAATTCATCACCTGTCATTCCCCGACGGCGCTTCTGTAAATGACGGGATTAGCACAGAAGTATGTTCAGTGACCTATTCTATGATAGATGATGCCATCGACCTAGTTAGGGCAACGGGCCCTCATGGAAAAAGTGGACATAGAGTCCGCCTTCCGGTTACTCCCAGTCCACCCCTCCAGTTTTCATCTACTAGGCTTCCAATGGGAGGGCAAACTATACTTTGGCAATGCCATGCCCATGGGGTGCTTGGTCTCGTGTGTCTGTTTCGAATTCTTTAGCACCTTTATGGAATGGGCGCTGCATGTGAGACACCCGTCAGGTGGAAAACTCCACTACTTGGACGATTTCCTATTCACTGGTCCCTCGGAATCCGACGAGTGCGGCGACACCCTACCAGCTTTTGTGAAGCTGGGCTGGGGAACTTGGTGTCCCACTCTCAACAGAAAAAAACGGTATGCCCGGTGACAACAATCACATTCCTGGGAATAGAACTAGATTCTGTCGCCGGGACGTCCAGGCTCCCCCCAGAAAAGGTGGAGGATTTCAGGGGGGAAATCAGGAGCCTCCACGGGCAGGAGAAAGCAAAACTGAGGGACCTCCAGAGGCTCATAGGCAAACTGAACTTCGCGGTCAGGGTAATCCCAGCTGGCAGGGCATTCGCCAGGCGTTTGACCCGATTGACATGTGGACTCACCCAGAGACACCACCATGTCAGGATAGGTGCAGAAGTCAAGAAAGACCTAGCAATGTGGGACACATTCCTGGCAGACTTTTAACGGTGTACTGATCTGGAGAGAAGGCTGGGTGACCAGCAAACAAATCGCGCTATACACAGACGCTTCAGGTAGCACAGGTTTTGGGGCAATCTTGGGCAAGAAGTGATGCGCAGGGCAGTGGCCTGGCGCCTGGCACAAAACGGGCATGACCAATAATATCAACTTTCTTGAGCTCTTCCCCATCATAGTCGCACTCACTGTCTGGAAGCGCGAGTTGCGGAACATGAAGCTGACACTATGGTCCGACAACGAGGGGGTAGTGCAAGCAATTAATAGGGGGACAGTCAGATACCCAGACACACTTCGACTAATGCGCAGATTGGTTAAGTTACAGCTGGACGGCAACATAGACCTGCGGGCGCGCCACGTACCAGGGGTGGACAACAAAGTGGCAGACGCCCTGTCCCGTGTACGGATGGAGAAATTCAGAGAGTTGGCACCCAGCGCAGATCTGGAAATGACCCCTTTGGGATAGATTTGTCAGAGCTGGTCAGCCGAGCCCTCACCCCGAAAGCCGCCAGGAGATACAAAACGTATATCAATACTGTAATGAGGGTGGGGGTGATCCGGTCACTGGGCAATATGAGAGCCACCTGCAGGGCAGCGGAGCAGTTCATACAGTGGGCATTTGACACCCAGAAGTCCAGGTCATGGACGCAAGCCCACCTGCCGTGGCATATCACGCCAAGCTGGAGACCGGGCTGTACCCCGTGAACACGCACTACACCAAGGCAGCAATGAAGGGGTGGAGGCACGTTGAGGAAGCAAGAAGGGACACCAGACGCCCGATAGACTTCACAAAGCTGAGGGTCCTGTTGGGGGCACAGCGGAGCACAACAAAGGACAATTTTGAGGACCTACTACTACCTTTTTGCTACCGCTTTCGTTGGGGCATTCCACATTAGCGAATCAGTTGCGCCCGCGAGAACGGGTCCAGTGGACTACTGCTTCCAAGCAGGTGATGTCACACCAAGAACAGGCAAAATAGAGCTACTATTAAGACGTTCAAAGACAGACCAAACCGGAAAAGGGGCGGTGGTACGGTTGTGGTGCATTGAGGATAAGAACTGCTGAGCGGTGTGCTGTCTGCTCGCCTTTATGACTATACGTCCAGCGGGCGAGGGCCCTCTACTCAAGCACAGCGACGGTACACACCCTAGCAGATTCCAGTTCACCTCAATCATGCGCCTCACACTCAGCAAAGCAGGGTTGCTACCGTGAGTTTTTGGGTCCAATTCATTCAGGATAGGGGCCGCCACGACAACCGCACAGCATGGGATGTCGGAGGCCGGGATACAGGCCATAGGGAGATGGTGGTCAAAGGCATACCGGACATATGTTAGGCCCCAGCTGGTATAGACAGGAGTGGAACCTCAGCGCCGGCCCAGCTGAACAATTCAGTGACTTCTCATTCCACCGGCAGGACGAAGACCACGTTTGGTGTGGGTGGTGGGCCACTCCTTCATAACCTGGATGCAATCCTGGTGATGCCACAAAGTTCAAGCAAGAAGGACGGCCAGCGGACACCTGCATAAGGTGGTTTGGACAGCCGGGAATGAAATGGGAACAGCTGCCGGCAAAACTTGTGGAACTAAAAGCAGAGGCGGTCTGGTTCCCGGACATTTTGGTCATACATTTAGGGGGGAATGACTTGGCCAAGCGAGGGAGACACAATCTGTTTCAAGACATTCAAAAGGATTTGACCGAAGCAGGTAAGGCAATTTGGGGCACCACCATCATTTGGACTGAGCTAATTAGCAGGAACGAATGGCGGGGGGCCCACTCACAAGGCACGCTTGAACTGAACCTTACTGTGAGCAAGTTCTGCAGAACCAATGGGTTTGAATCAGTTAGGCACGGGCTCATCCACACAGGTCGCCCCGATATCAATGCGAAGGATGGGGTGCACTTGTCTGACGAAGGCATGGGCGTCTTCTGGAGGAACCTGTGGGGCGCAATGGCGTTAGCAGGCTGCAGATGACAGACCCGGCATAGGGAGAATTGGGGGAGCCACAGGAAGACGGGAGCCTGCCTGGCGGTGTGGCGAGAAACTACAAGGATAATGGTTGGTACGGGGGCACTGAGGTTCTGCAGCGATCCGAACCCGTGTATTCGGTATCGTAGTACTGACACGATTCTGGTACCAATGAACCGTAAATGATCCATTTAATACATGACAGTGTTTTCGCTGCGCTACGAGCATGAATTCACTGAGAAAATCATGGCATCCATTTTAGATACGGCACCCATTTTGTTTCTTGCCCTCACATAGTCAATGGACGAGCAATGACCCCGGCAGAATCACCTTGTTAAGGACACGTAAGCTCGAGCCCGAGGAAGCTGACGCTGCGTGACTAGGCAGAATCAAGCTGCCTCCCCTGCCTGAGGCCAGCCCTGCTATACTGGTTCTCGTGTCCATTGTCCTGATTGAGAGGCCGAAGACGGTAGCCATGCCCGTTTATGATCCATAAACACCTCTTATCCTACTTTCCTATCCCTTGCACCTGGCTCTGCTCCTCTCCTTCTGGGCTTTTACAATGGGGAGGATACGATTTTTATGATGGGGAGGATCGGGCAAAGAATGGAAAACTGACAAAGAGACTTGATCGAATACTGAAAACCTACGACTAATTATTGTTTGATGTATGTTTATTGTCTGTTTGGGATACCGGGTTGGGCATGAAAGATATTCGTGTAATGTTGCCTGAAGACATATTTTGTGTATTTAAGGAGCAACCCACTTCTTGCAATTTGAACAGTCTCGTAGATTCTGCCTTTGTGTGGTTCCTATGACTTCTGTGTCCCTGCAGTAAATAAATCTTGGTCTCTGACGCCACCATCGAGAAGCCCGCGTCTCTGTTTATTTGTGCACCGAGACAGGAAGGAACTCAGGGGTCTTTGGGTGTTGTTTCCCTGACACCTCTGGACTCTTTAAAGTCCAGAACCTCAAATTGGCGCCCAACGTGGGGCGACGTCATCCGGTACCGGTCCAAAGCCTGAAAATTTCGAGGAGCTTCGTGTGAAGATTCCGGAGGGAGGTACCCCGCTTCATCGATCCCTGTATGTCGTAAAAGTGGCCCGACGATCTCTTCCACGAGGGTTCCCGTTCCCAGACGGCTACAGGACCGCTGCCCTGACTGTCGCCCTGTCTTGGACCCGAGGTGCAGACCTTAGTACGGCGAGACGTAGACGGGTTCTCCTTGGTGACGTCTTCCACATTTCAGTTAAGTATTAAGTGGGTTGCGCTCAGTTTGGTTGTTCTTTGTTGCTCTTGTTTCGCTCTCTGGATACGTTTGTTTTTGAATTCGTAGATTATCATTGGTTGCTCTTGTTAAAATAATCTTTGTTTTGGTATTGATTCATTTGGTAGGCCTAAGTTCTTTGCGCATTTTGGTTGGAATCTGTCCTTAGTTTATAATGACCAAAGGTAGTAATTGTTTCCTGTCCTGGTTAAGTTGCAACGGGGATTCCCGGTTGGAGGATCCGTGTTCGGTTCCTCCGATTGGAACTCCTACATATGAGCTCTATTGTAAACACGGTGTAGGTCCTATCGCTTATAATGAAGTATGGGTCCGTTACACCAGGAAAGATGGTGTCCTTAGTTGGCCACCGCATGGTAGCTTTGAAATTGAAATTCTAGACAATCTAGAAATGAAGTTGTTTAAAAAGAAAGCCCGGTCGGCAATGTTTGATTCTTTTCGCGTGTGGCGTAAAGAAGCCAAGCAGAGAGAAATTAGGAAGATGAAGAAGGAACAGAAAGAGAAAGGGTTGACATTAATGGAGTCTGCTAGACAGTTGCATGTCAACGAGACTGAGAAAGCAATAGAGATGGCGAATAGAAAGAATAATTTGGCGATTGATAAATGCTACCCTGTCTTGCCATCTTGTCCTGCTAAGCCGATAGAGGACTCTGAAAAGGATCCTCTGTTGTCTTATCTGTTGAGATCGCCTCCACCGTATGCACAAGGTATTGCAGCGCCACAGTTACTACCTGTTGTACAGCCAGCTGCTGGTCAGCCTGGAATAGTTGCTCCACTTCCTTTGATTCAAGCTCCTGTCCTTCCTGTGGTTAATGTTCCCTCGGCACCCCCTCTTCCTGGGTTGCCTATTCCGCCTTTGCCTATCGTTTCGCCAACTGCTTTACCTGCTACTCCCACCCTTACCATTTCATCTGCTCCAGCTTCCCTGTTCCCGAACTCTGTAAACATCCTGACTCCGCTTTCTGTTTGTCGGAAAATAACCGACTCTGTAACTAATATCCTAACCCCTCTCTACAGGTCTTTAATTGGGACCCCCGTTTTTGACTCTACACAGAGACGTAGCCAGTTTCCTGGTCCCCAGGAACGAGAAATGTTAGATTCGACAGCTCTTAGGTGGATGTCGAAAGCTGCGAAGTATGATGCACGAAGAGTGTCAGATACATTTATGCAATGGAATGAACCAACTCAGCGTTATGTCTATGACGTGATGTGTTCTTTTGTGCGTGAGGAATGGGACGATGATGACTCAGATTCCGTCCCCTCTGATTTGATAAATATTCAGCAAAAGTTCGCCGTAGGAACGGTGATAGGTTCAGAAGTAAGGGAAGCGATAGAACTGATTTTAGCTTATAGGGATGACTCTCCTCTTCAGTCTCTAAGGGGTTCTGATGGTTCACCGATTACTAGAAAAAGACGAGGTCAGTATCCGATGAGGGAAGTTCCACCCATATGGCGCGAAGCAGTTCAAGCTGATGCGGCTAATGGTATTGCAGCTGCTCCGGGACATTTCCATAGAGTGTGGATACACATCCCTTGGAAGCGAGCAGAAGTATTAGCAGTAAAACAGGCATTACCGGACCCGCGTAAGAATCCTGCTGGTTATTATAAAGAGTTAACGCAGACAGTTCAAGCGTGTGTCATGAATTTAGCAGACATCGAAATGCTATTTGGCAATGTAGTGCCACAGCCTATATGGGCCAAGATCCGGCAAGAGAACCACCCAGTCGCCTTAGGAGGTGATTGGGCAGCTATTATAGCGGCAGACGCGCAACAAGTTGGTGGTGCTAAACCTGAGCCTCTGATTGCTGCTTTACCTGGTAGAATAATTAATCTGATGAAAACACTGATGCCAGCGTTACGGGTCAACTGGGATAAACTATCAGCATGCAAGCAGAAGAAAGACGAAAGCGTCTCTGATTTCTTCACTAGATTTGAAGAGACCTTCGTAGACCACAGTGGGCAAGATATGAGTACTGAGGGAGGTCAGAGGTTGTTTGTCGACAAGTTTGTGTTTAATTTACTGCCTGAGCTTAGTAACAAGTTAAAGGATTCTGAGAGTGCATGGGCAGTGTCGACGACAGCACAAATACTTGCAACTGCTCAGTATTACGAGAATAGAGAGAAAGAAGAGAAGGAAAAGTCAGAAAAGAAGACAAAAGATTTGAAAACTTTTGCAACAGGCATACCCGCCTCGCTCAATTCAGTCCGATTCACAGCAGCGACCCCAGTTTCAGCAACAGCCACAATTCCAGCAAGGGACGTCCCAAAGATTTAATTATGGTTTTCCCCGACAACAGTTAGCATGGAATCAGTGTGCCTATTGTAAAAAGGAGGGCCATTATAAGAACGAGTGTCCAGTACTGCACACACAAACCAGTGGTGTCCCAGCACAGAGAGGTAGTGGTGGGTTTACGCAAGCTCCTAGAGGTAGAGGACGTGGTACAATGACTCCACAGGCTGATCGCCAATCACAATATTTCGATCAGCGAAATGTACAATCTACGCAACTAGGTAGATCTCCACAGTATCATGTTGAGGATTACTATGAAAATAATGAAGAAATTCAGAAAAGCGAGTACGAGGACAGCCACAGGCAAAGAGTGGGAGTAGTATCAGTTCCAGTTGATCAGAGTGGACCTTATGTCGCAGTAGTTACATCAGGCGTGGTCGAACCGTTTCTGTTGGATACTGGTGCGGCAAAAAGTTCAATTATGCATGCGAAACTCCCTGGCGCACCTTTGTCTGGCTTAACGAACACTTCAGTAGGTTTCTCAGGCGCCCCTGTTCACAATCCTGTTTCTAGTCCTTTGTCAATTTCTGTTGGCCCATGCAAACTAGAAGCACCCCTTATTCTAACAACCGGTTGTAATGAAAATCTGCTTGGTTTAGATCTGTTGAAACGCCTGCATGCGACACTGTACTGTTCTCCTTCGGGAGTACAGCTCACATTAGGTAAGAGAGTCATTTCTCCAATGTACCTGTCAATGAATAAGCTCCCACCGGAGCTGCGTTCTCTCCCTGATACTCTTTGGGCAACTGGTCCTAATGATGTAGGTCTTTTGGAAATTCCCCCTTATGTGGTGAGTCTGAAAGCGAATGTTAGATTCCCACGAATTCCACAGTATCGGATTTCGAATGAAGGTGAACGTGCACTTTTACTGATCGTGAAAGACTTAATACAGAAAGATGTGATAGAGGAAACTAGAGGAAATGTCTGCAATAGTCCTGTTCTGCCGATTTTGAAACGCACTGACCCTTCCAAACCTACGATCTACAGATTTGTGATTGACCTCAGAGAGGTTAACAAAATAGTGATTCCACAGTTTCCTGTGGTACCAGATATCACTGCATTATTGACGTTGATTCCTGCCACTGCCTCATGGTTTACAGTGATAGACTTGAAGAATGCCTTTTTCAGCATCCCGATAGCCGAGGAAAGTAGAGACATTTTTGGTTTCTCCTTAGGTGGTCGCAGTTTCAGGTTCAAGCGCGCTCCACAAGGTTATTGTGAGAGCCCTTCAATTTACAGCCAAGCATTAAAAAGTCAATTAGATGCTCTTGTACTTCCTCCTGGTGTTGCTCTGATCCAATACGTAGATGATCTTTTACTGGCTGCTGATGACAAGGAAACTTGCAAAACAGCTACAATTTCTTTATTACGTCATTTGTCAGACTTACACCACAAGGTTTCACCTTCTAAACTGCAATATTGTTGCCAAGAAGTGACCTATTTAGGTCATCTTTTGTCAAAGGAGGGAAGAAGGTTGACCCCAGAGAGAATCAAAGCAATTTCGCAGATGACTGTACCAAGCACACAGAGAGAAGTGCGTGCGTTTTTGGGTATTACGTCATACTGCAGGCAATGGATCCCAAATTTTTCTCTCATGGCAAAACCATTGGTAGCCCTGACTGGAAAAGGTGTTCCGAGCCCTTTGCCATGGTCTGATGAATGTCAACAGAGCTTCTCCGACTTACGTGTTGCGCTGTGTTCAGCTCCTGTGTTGGGTACTCCTGACTACTGTAAGCCGTTTACTTTATATGTCCATGAAAGAGAAGGTTGTGCGTTGAGTGTTTTAACGCAACAATTTGGTGACAAACAGCGACCTTGTGCATATTTCTCATCCACATTAGATCCAGTAGCCAGAGCATTGCCAAGTTGTTTGAGAGCTACAGCAGCAGCTGCGGTGTCTATTCGACAGTCTGCTGGACTAGTCATGAACAACATGTTAGTAGTCACGGTTCCACATGCTGTGGATACACTCATGAATCGAACGAAAACTCAGCACCTCACTAGTGCGAGACTATCAGGCTATGAGCTGACGTTTTTGGCAAGTCACATTCAGATCAAGCGATGCAACATATTGAATCCAGCAACGCTGTTGCCGACTACTCAAGAGTCGAGTGATTCAGAGCCCCATGATTGTTGTTTTAGAACTGAGGAAGAGACAAAAGGTAGGATTGATTTAAAAGATACTCCGTTACTAGATCCAGATGGCACTTTGTACGTTGATGGGTCATGTTTTAAACTACAGAATGGAGATGTGACGGCCGCATATGCAGTTACGACTTTGAGTACGATTGTTGAGACCGCAAGAGTAAGTCAGAATTCTGCCCAAGCTGCAGAATTAATTGCATTAACAAGAGCGTGTGTTTTAATTGAGGGAAAGAGAGTGAATGTGTTTACTGATAGCCAATACGCCTTCGGCGTAGCACATAGTTTTGGACGTCTGTGGAAAGAAAGAGGTTTTCTCACGTCTCATGGGACTAAGATCCAACATGGACAGTTGGTCAATGACCTGTTGGAATCTCTGACCCGACCGAATGAAGTTGCGATTGTGAAGTGCAGTGCACATCGAAAGATTACGGATGATGTTGGCCATGGGAATGCGTTTGCTGATGAGGTCACCAAAGAGACGGCCAGGAACATGATGAGTCGGATGTACGTTGCAACATCTGCAAGATGGATTGCTGAATCAGGAATGTGTGAGAATATGATTGAAAGTGTAAAAGCAATCCAGAATGAAGCAACTAAAAATTAGAAGAATGAATGGAAGGAGAAAACGGGTAAAATGGATTCAAGTGGATGTTGGGTTGATTTGTCCGAACAGCAGCGTTGGATGTTACCCGATGCGTATGTACTTGCGGTAGTCACGATGGCGCATGGAGCGGCGCACATTAGTTCGAAAGGGATCTGTAAAATGTTAGCTCCAGTATGGAAGAACGATGGAATTACTAAGTGTGCGGAAAGAGTGGTGAAAAATTGCATGATATGCCTGATGCATAATCCTGGCAAGGGAACCCCAACCCCAGCTGGTCACTTTGCTCCCCCTTCTTGTCCCTTTGAAGTGATTCAGTTGGATTTTATCCACATGGACAGGTGTAATAATCTTAAATATGTCCTAGTGGTAGTCTGTGCCTTTTCAAGATGGATTGAAGCGTATCCGTTAAAGGATAACACTGCTATGTCTACTGCCAAAATCCTCCTCAAAGAGTACTTCCCCAGGTATGGTATGCCACGGATTGTTTGGTCGGACAATGGAAGTGAGTTTGTAGGGAAAGTTATGAAGAGTGTGTGTGCGGGTCTGGGAATCACCCAGAAATTCCACAGTGCGAACCACCCACAGTCAGCAGGTTTGGTTGAAGGGTACAATGGTACCTTGAAGCTGAAACTTGCTAAAATTCAAGCTTCCACTGGTCTATCTTGGCCAGACGCACTGCCTTTAGCTTTACTGTCCACCAGAGCGACTGTACACTCTCGAGTAGGGCTTAGCCCATATGAGATTGTGTTTGGTCGTCCTGCTAATGTTTGGGGAGTCCCTAGGCCAAAGGAATTCAAACAGATCGAATATCCAATGTTGATTGATTACCTTTTTGACCTGACTGCTAAATTGAGCCTTATTCATCAACAGGTATTTGAATCCTTGCCTAAACTGCCAGAGAGTCCAGGTCATACATTGAAACCCGGTGATCAAGTTGTGGTGCGGAATTTTGAACGAACCCGGAACCTCCAGCCAAGATTCGTGGGCCCGTTTCAAGTGCTCCTGGCCACAAGAACTGCTGTACGCCTAGCTGGAAGGAAGAATTGGGTGCACGCTAGCCATACGAAGCGTGTCCCTCTCCCACTCCCCTACGACAACTGGGTTAGACAGGGATTTGGTGTATCTGAGACAGAACCTGTTCCTAGGCTCATCCCCTTCAGTGATGCAGAGTACATAACGGACAAACGAACTGAAACACAGAACTCTGATACCCCACCAGGAACTGTTCCTTCGAACCCTGAACAAAGCGTTGTACAAGGTGAACATTTGTCACCTGTGGATTCGAACATTACTGTACCTGCAGATCAATTGTTTCAAGATCAGACGAGACCAGAAAAATTTAGATACAATCTACGTTCTCATTTTAGAAAACAATAACATTGCATAATTACCTTTCTATTTTAAAAAAACTCTTTCACATTTCCATTCAGTCAGGAAGTTTGCTCTATAACTTTTTGTTTTTCTTTGTTTTTTTTCTCTCACCTTGCCATCTGGGTTACCGTAGGGTCGTAACGTGTGCCTTGTTTTAACTTGCAGGGAACCAGACACAAGGTCGGTTCCTTCTGTTTATTTTGGGAACTCCCAGGGTAGACAGAGGCAATTTTTTAATGGGTACAAACCATCCGTTGCGAACGGTTGTAGAAGATGGAGCTTCCTGAACTGCGACGGGCTAACGTCATAAATGCCCGCAAGACAAAACTGTATGAAATATTGTATAGCAAATGTTTCCTATGCAATGTGCCCTGACATTTCTGATTGTTTTGATAACGCTGGTAGGCGGAATTATTTTTGGTATTCAACTGATCTTTGCACCTGTTACATCTACAGTATCTCCCCATGCTTCTGTTTCTCCGACTGTTGTTTCTTTTCATTCCTTCCATCCTTTTCCTGCACATGAGCAAGCTCGATGCTCTGAGTTTATAAATAACACTTTCATTCAGCTCTTGCACCAACACCAACTAGTAGTAAACACAACGAACTGCTGGGTGTGTGGCCTGATACCACATACCATGGACAAGGGTATCCCTTATCTGGTTCTGCCCTTTAGTTATGATGGATCATTCTGGGCATTTCAGACCATGTTCGTCTATGCTCTAGAGACCTATCCCCCGCGACCTCCGCGTTCCACTAGGTATAACTCCGCTAATAGAGCCTTGGTAAAGGGAATTACTGACATGGTTAGAGATGTCAATATCACTCCGTTTATTCCCAAGGATGAATTGCGAGTTTACATGGGTTGGAATGTTATGGAATATGGCATTACTTTGGGTGAGAACAAACGTAAGAGCTCGACTCCGATCTGGGTCGTACCTCACCAAGGTCAGGTCTGTTTGCAAGGAAATGGGAGGAATCCAAAGGCTCGACTAGGGAAGAGTGACTGTTCCGAAACATACGTTTTCCCGTCACAGTCCTCCCCTGCATTCTTAGCTGCTAAGGACACCTATTTTGTTTGCAAAGACAGAGCATATACATGGCTGCCTGCTGACTTTTCAGGCTCATGTTATATCGCTCAACTGTTGCCTCCGACATACACTGCTGCACCGGATTACCACAAAACTAGAGTTGTGAGAGGTGTTTTCAATAAGGAAGACACTGCTGGCCAAGAAGCAGGAGACTTCTTCAAAGGTTTCCTTCCGTTCTGGGGGCCTATGGCCAACAGTAGAAACTTACGTCAACTAACACGGGTAGTTGAATCCACTATTACCGAAACTGCGGGTGCCCTTAGTAACCTAACAGCTGAGCTTCAAGCGGATCGCCTCATGACGTTACAGAATCGTATGGTCCTTGATGTATTACTTGCAGATCGAGGTGGGGTATGTAAGATGATCCAATCGAGTTGTTGTGTTTTTATCCCAGATAATGCGCCATCAGTATATAAGGCCATTTCCAGGTTACACAAAATCTCTGACTCTATTCATGTAGAGGAAGGTGACTGGTCACTAATGGGATGGTTCTGGAATCTGTTATCTGCGTGGGGATGGAAAGTTCTGATGGTCGCTGGTGTTGCGTTGGTATTTTTATTTTCGTGCTGTCTCATAGTTCAGTGTGGTCCTGCCTTATGTGGCCTTTGTGCTTCAACATGCGTAAGAGGACCACCTGTTTTTGGAGATACGTCACGAGATAGAATAATGTTCCAGCAACATATCAGTGACCTGATGAACATAGAGATGGACTCTGACATAGAGTAAGTTATTGCCTATGTAAGGGCAAAAGGACGGTCTGAGGTTCTGCAGCGATCCGAACCCGTGTATTCGGTATCGTAGTACTGACACGATTCTGGTACCAATGAACCGTAAATGATCCATTTAATACATGACAGTGTTTTCGCTGCGCTACGAGCATGAATTCACTGAGAAATAGGGCATTTTGTTATAAAATCATGGCATCCATTTTAGATACGGCACCCATTTTGTTTCTTGCCCTCACATAGTCAATGGACGAGCAATGACCCCGGCAGAATCACCTTGTTAAGGACACGTAAGCTCGAGCCCGAGGAAGCTGACGCTGCGTGACTAGGCAGAATCAAGCTGCCTCCCCTGCCTGAGGCCAGCCCTACTATACTGGTTCTCGTGTCCATTGTCCTGATTGAGAGGCCGAAGACGGTAGCCATGCCCGTTTATGATCCATAAACACCTCTTATCCTACTTTCCTATCCCTTGCACCTGGCTCTGCTCCTCTCCTTCTGGGCTTTTACAATGGGGAGGATACGATTTTTATGATGGGGAGGATCGGGCAAAGAATGGAAAACTGACAAAGAGACTTGATCGAATACTGAAAACCTACGACTAATTATTGTTTGATGTATGTTTATTGTCTGTTTGGGATACCGGGTTGGGCATGAAAGATATTCGTGTAATGTTGCCTGAAGACATATTTTGTGTATTTAAGGAGCAACCCACTTCTTGCAATTTGAACAGTCTCGTAGATTCTGCCTTTGTGTGGTTCCTATGACTTCTGTGTCCCTGCAGTAAATAAATCTTGGTCTCTGACGCCACCATCGAGAAGCCCGCGTCTCTGTTTATTTGTGCACCGAGACAGGAAGGAACTCAGGGGTCTTTGGGTGTTGTTTCCCTGACACCTCTGGACTCTTAAAAGTCCAGAACCTCAGCACACCGGAGTGCAGTGCACCGGAATAGGACCACTCACCTTGGGATGCCTTACGGCTGGGTGAGTTGGCCTAAGGGCGGTGTGTAGGACTACTCACTCTGGGATGCCTTACGGCTGGGTGAGTTGGCCTACCACAAAGGGGGTAGCTAACAGAGACGGCGCTCACTGCCCAGCCCCCGCCGGATGGCAGGGCACAACAAGAATCGGCAAGGTAGCGAGCTGTGGCCTAACTCCGGGGACAGAAGCTACAACCCCCTGCGAGGGCAAATCCAACCGAACTAAGCAATGACCCAGTAGGGCCAAGAGACAATGTAAGCCTGCAAGTGACCTCTACAACGAACTGTCAGTCTAATCTGCTATTGTGCAATATACATATGATTTATGGAAACGTAATTTATAACAAGATGACACAAAGATGACAGCTCACCAATAATGACTTATGACAGGATGCACAACAAAAGGCAATATGTATATGCGTGTATTCCTAATAGAACTGCGGCCAACAAAGGTCCACCACAAGAGAATGAGTATGTTGGCTTATTTATGACAAGGAATACAGGAATGGAAAGTTGGGAGTGGGCAAAGTGTGGGGGTTATGACTCCTCAAAGGAAGTGGTAATAGATTTACAAAGGGGTTGCTGTTCCCATTAGACAGCTTCCATTTTGTCAATTTGTTCGGGCAAGCTCAGGGTGAGCAGCCTTCAGTCCACAAGACGACTACCTGCTCCCTTGCTGTGTCCCCGAATCGGATTTCTTTAAACCAGTGAAAAGTAGCTGACATTACGAGCGGTCCTATCTGCGATGAAGGTAGCCAAGCAGGTTCCCTCAGCTACTGTACACACTTCAAGTTCTGCCATGTTAACAACCACAATCCACCCTTTCTCCATGTGCTATCTCAACTTGGTGTTACCAGTTCTATTTTTCGTTCTGATCTATAGTACCTGCCTTAGATGAATGATTTCACAGCACTGGATAAGGCAATCTTCCCAAACAAAGATTCTACTACTGTTTCTCCACTGTATACGGCCTCATTGATAAGTGGCAGTGTGCCATATTGCAGTCAAAATATTGTTTGGTGGATGCTTCATCACTTTATCAGTTCAATTTTTGTTGGTTAAATTTTTTCTTCAGGTTTCTCTGCCTTTGCGTCTTGAGCGTCCATTTCTGCCCTGGTTCAGTATTGCACAGGTCTTGATCTACTGGTATTTATCTGGCTGGTTTGCATTGCATATGACATTACAATATTTATTCCAATAAATAACAACACCTAAAAACACAACATTCTTAAAATACCAACAGATACCACATTTCGTAGCTGGCTCGTACACAGTGTTAAGGCAATTAACATCCATTAATAGTTGTCTCTTTCACAGTGCTAGGGGTAATATGATATGTAATCTCATTTGTAAGATTATTTCCAGTTGCATCTGTCACATCAAGGGTGAGGACACAAAGATTGCATCTGGTGTGTGAGTTATGGTATGCATGTATGTTGTGCAAGTTGCAGATTGCAGTCCTAACCATAACCTACAATTGAGTGGGTTTTAGGTTTTCATTTGAAACCATCACTCCACTGTGAATTTCTAAAATCTTTGTCATGTTATGTAGGTTTGTAGAGCATGCTATAATGTGCGAGGGTATCCTGGCGGTGAGCAGGTGTGAGTTAGACATATCTAGGGCTTAGTGGGACTACTCGAAAAGCCATGTCTTCAGATTCTTACAGGATTCAAGAAGTGAGGAAGAGGCTCCTATGTGTAGCAGCAGGTAGTTCAACAATTTAGGAGCTGTAGTGTCTTGTAAATAAAAGAATGCTGGAACTCTTTGGTCCCACTGTACACATAAGCGTTGGTGAGACAAGTTGAAGGCAGGCTTAGAATGTTGAATTCAGAATTACACGCAGTGGAATACAGATGTCTGCAACTACTCTACTTGAATGGCATAGTTGCTGGTGGGTACCTGGGCTAGCAGGACCCTACAACTGGTGATGGGATAGGGGATACAAATCTCGTACATTGAAAGCGCTCTTCCAGAGAGTTTGTAGTGGTCCAGAACACTGCTTGTGCATGCCATGTGTGCTGCAGTCGAAGTGCAGAATCGACGCTGGCACCCGTGGATTCCCAGAACAACGCCAGCCTGTATAAAATGGTTGAAGATAAAGAAAGCAACATCAAAAGTCTACATTTCCGTGGCCAGGAACTGAATGAAACGGCCTCAAATAAAAGGTGCTGTGGCATTACACAAATCAATGCCATATGCTATATGAAGTAAGAACACTAAAAGCGGATGCGACAACGTTACGAAAGCATCACACAGCCATAGTTCAGTACAAGTCAAACTGAAATTCATGTGCTATGAAACAAGGATTAACCAGGTGTTTGTAAAGAAACATTTAAGCACAACGCTGACCAAATATCATAACGTTATCTGCTTTCATGGACTAGTAGAATATATGGTTTATCTACTTACTGAAACCTATAACGAATCATTGCACCACAACATGCTGCTGAATGGTCCTAGAAGGAAGGTCTGAGGGGTTGTGCTTGCGGAGCCGTCCTCAGACAAAGCAACCCACCACCAAAGCTGCTGCATAGAGGCCCAGAACAACTCCACAGACTACCATCAATAAAAAGCACTTTTTAAAATGATGGCGCTCCCTAGATTTCTTTATCCACTTCGCAACACTTTATTTCACGTCCCAGAATCATATTTCAAAGCAATAGACTCAGAGGTAACCACGCTCTTGTGGGACGGTAGACCTGCCAGGATAGCCATGACTAAACTGGTCAGGAGCTGGTACGACGACGGTATCACACTCCCACATGTCCGACTATACTACTGGGCCTCACAATTGGCTGTAATAAATCAATGGCTCCACTCGCCCCAAATTGACCCTGCTTACCGATTAGACAGGCACACCCTGGGAGTGGGCGGAATCAATCAAGCACTCTACAACCCAAAGCAGAACACAAGCCTTCAGGGACCCACCGCACACTCCGCCCAACTATGGCATGCGGTGAGGCAGAATTTGGGTTAGAGCGATAAGTTGACACAACATACCCCGCTATGGGACACAGGCAAACTAGGTAAATTGGGCAATAGTAAGAGATTCAGGCAATGGGAAACAATAGGAATTTCACGAGTGGGAGACCTTTGGAAAGCGGCAAAACCAGACACGTTCGCTCAATTGCAATAACTGTACGAACTGGCTCCCAGTAAACTATTGCGATACCTACAGGTCAGACACACATTAGAAGCGGTTATCCCGCCTGACACGAACCTACCAGAAGCATCCCCATTAGAGGATAGACTCCTCACAGAATGCATGGACAAAAAGGCCATATCACTCAAGTATCGGAAAATTGTTAATAGTCAGTTAGACCCCACACAGCCATTACAAGACAAGTGGCAAGCTGACGTAGGAGACTTAGACAAATCCAGCTGGCATGAAGTGATAGAATCCCGAGGGTAGTAGCAGTATCGTCTAGGTTACGTCTCCTCCAACTTAAAGTGCTCCACAGAATAATATTTTACTAGAACAACACTACAAAAGATAGGGAGGATCACTGACATATTCTGCCTACGACAATGCAGTCATATAGGCACCTTCTACCACACACTATGGGACTGCCCAGAAATTCAACGATACTGAGAAGCAGTGATGAACACAATCACACGGGTCAGCGCAGGCCCAGTACCACCAGACCCCAAGCGCTGTCTCTTAAATATCTGGGAACCCACAGACCTGAACCACGCAGCCTAAGCTTGGGCAACCCTGGGTATGGTAATGGCAAAGCGGAATATTGCGAGGGTTTGGGGGGCGCGTACTGCCCCAGTCCTAGGAGACTGATGCAAAGATATGGATATTGCCATGGCAGCTGAGAAAGCTACATATGTTCATAGAGGTTCCCTAAAAAAATGGGAGTGAGTATGGTGTAAATGGAATACATATAGGGGAGGTATCCGTACTCCGCCTACTATAGTCCCAGTTTCCGACGAGGATGTTTAACAAAACTAATGTCCATCTATTGCCATGTCATAATACATTTCTACATCAAATTGCTAAAATATGTACCTAATATTGTGTACCAGAAAAATATGATTGAATGGAACTGTCAAGTCTTGATTTCAATAAAAAAAAATATATTTTTTAAAAGCTTTGAATGAGATCCAGGACGAGATCAAAGCTCCAAATGTCATTAAAGCTGACCCTGAATCCAGCACATCACGATGCGCTAGAGAAGCTCTGCCTGATCAAGTTCCACAGGAGGCGCCTGAGAAACAACTACAGTCCACCAATGTATATAAGGCTGCTGCATTCTTAAAACCGCCAACTGCATTTGATACTATCGAAAAACACAATATTGGCAATGGATGGACTGCATGGATAGAGACTTTTGAAGATTATATAGATGCAATAGATGAAAAAGATCATAAAGTGTCTGAAAAACATGGTTGGTGAAAGAGTCAAAGAAGCCATAAAAAAGATGCCACAAGAAAGTGAAGTGATGTACGATCCAAGTCTTAAATGTAAAGTTTAATCCAATATGGAGTATGAAAGATAAATATTCAGTCAAGAATACCAGAGACCAGGTGAAACCATTGATGAGTTTGTTGAGAGGCTGGATGTTCTGGTGAAACACTGTAAATGTAATTAATTTAAGTATCAAGAAGCAATCCGCCTCAGAGTAATCAATGTCAGATTTCTTTCGACGACGAATGCTGAAGGAAACTCTGAGCTTAAAACAAGTCCTCAAAGCTACCCGTGCTGAGGAGCGTGCTGATCGTCATGGAGGCTGGAGGCACCCAAAGTGCATCAGACATCAGGGTGAAAAGTAAGCCAAGAGGCAAGGCTGATCAATATAAGTTGATGTTTGCAAAGAAAAAGAAAAAGTGTTATATATGTGGACTCTTATTTCCACATGAAGGTTAATGTCCCGCTATTGGACAGTTATGCATTGGATGTGGTAAAGCGAACTATTTTGTGATGACTTGCAAGGCAAAGAATAAGTAAGCGCGTTACAGCGTGAAGACAAAATGGCCGAATGAATGCTATCTCAGCGATGTTTGAACAGCGGCCCGTGCAGGTAAGAGCTGTGTTGACGGTTGGGGGGGGGATTCGACAGACAACCATGAGGGGAAATTAAATAAATAATTAATTTTCCCTCATTGTCATCTGTCGAAATCCCTCCAGGCCCCCCACCCGGCTCTACCGGTCTTACCTGCACAGGCTGCTGCTGCATTCGATGGTCACCCACAAGGCCAAGCAGTCACATCAACTGAGGCAAATTGACACCAAACAAAGTCAACCATCGTCAAAATCATTGCAAAGAGTTCCTCTATATCAGTTTTCAGAAAAAGTGACAATTACAACTGTGCAATGTCGATGTTAACTTCAAAACGATCTGCACATGTGGGTCCAGTCAAATGTGAGGAAAAAAATAGACACCAAAAAGCACCAAAAACATTCAAACATTAACCGAAGATCACTCTAAATAAAAATAGGTGTTCAGTACCACAGAGGTGCGTTGATAAATATCACGCCTAAGGCCAGTATCAAGAATTATCTCCATTACCACAACTTACAAAGTCAAACCCCTCACTCAACGACAGCGGAAAGCCCTGCAACTCTCATATTTGGAAGAGCCAAGGATGTCCAAGTTGCCCCAGTGGACCAACCTCAGATCCAAGAATGAGGAGGATCTTCATGCTATTGACTTGGGTTGCAAACAGAAAATGAAAATATATGCTGACAAAAGACTTTATGTAAAAGGTGTCATCTTTGCAAGAGGAGGTAGAATACTCGTCAAACAACACAGAAAAAAAGTTAGATGCTCCTTTTGGGCTGAATGTTTTACCATCACTAACACCAAAGTACACATGGTGACTGCCCAGCATCTTGGGAAGTCCCTTAAGAGAGATTGCTCTCATTTTCGACATGTGGCCAATTGCTCACCAAACATCTGGTGCATCGTCTTGAAAGCTCTGGTATTGTAGGTGTAGCCTTGCAGTGGCTGATCTCTTTTCTAAAGGATCGCTCCTTCCAAGTTTTTTCTCACACTGGTAAATCTAACCCTATTGCCTTAACATCTGGAGTTCCGCAGAGATCGATCCTGAGTCCCCTGCTTTTTAATCTTTGTGTTCGCCTCTTGGCGGACATTGCAGAAAAATCTGGGTTGACCATCTTTTCATACGCTGACAATACGCAGATTATTATCAACATCAGGATCCTTCTTTACTCAAACTTGGTCTGCGTAACATCTCCTTGTGGATGCCCAGAAATGCTTTAAGGCGGAATGGTTCTAAGACTGAGGCCTCATTCTGGGGAACAATCCCGAGGGTTGAGGAGCCAGCCATTGGCCTGTCTTTTTGGGACCTTTGCCGGCCGCGGTTCCTAAGGTTAAGAACCATATCAGCAACAACCGCCGATAATTATCGCTAAGCGCACTTAGCGCTAGGATAACTATCGCCGGCTAGCGTGGATTTTTATCGCTGACATAGCGTACTATTAGCAACGCTTATCTCAAAAGCGATAAAAATCCTAGCGCTAACTTCCAAACGTGAGATTATCGCTGGAAACCCAGCGATAATCCCACAAAGTTTGGCGACAGCTTGCTGATAGAGCCTCACATACTTAGCCATGATATCCACCTTCCATAGGATATCATAGCTAAGTCAGTTTCAAAGCAGGCGTAAGGAAAGTAGCGATAACAGAGGTTATCGCTACTTTTCTTGTCGCTTGCTGATATAGCGATTAAATTATCACCACTTTTCGGTCGGAAACGGCCACAAAAGCGGCGATAATTTTATATTGCCGCCTTGTAGATATGCCCCCTGGGCTTTTCCATCGATAGCAAGCTTTCTCTCGCAGCCCAGGTCTCGGGACTCACCTTGGCTTGCTTTGCAGTCCTCAAGGGGTTAAAGAACATCCTCTGGCTAATTCCACCAGCTGCTCGGAGGACTGTTTTGCAGGCCTTGGTAATCTCCAGACTTGATTATGGTAATATGCTGTATCTGAGTGCGGACAAGACCTTTGTCCGTCGTCTCCAGCTCATTCAGAATGCGGCAGCCCGTCTTCTTTTTCGGTTGCCTTGTCACGCTTCTGTTTGCCCTTTGCTCCATCAACTCCACTGGCTTAGGGTTACTAAGCGTATCGAGTTTAAGGCCCTTTGCTACATGTTTAGAGCTCAGCATGGCCTGGCCCCGTGTACATACTTAACCTTGTCAAGCCTTATCGTCCCTTTTGCAACCTAAGATCAGCTAACCTTTTTCTCTTCTCAGTCCCCAAAGTACAGCTGACCCATATGGGGGGCTGCTCGTACTCCTTCCTGGGACCAAAACTGTGGAACTCCCTTCCGCTAGAACTCAGGACTTGTCAATCTCTCCTCGCTTTCCGAAAAAAGGTAAAGCCCTTTCTTTTTAGTCAGGCCTAACGCCAATTAATCTCCAATCTCACTTGTCCCACTTTCTTATCCTATCAAATCCTTAGTGGCCTATAAAACTTTTCCCTTGGACCCTCCTGTCTGAACTGTTTTGTTTTCGAGGATATTTTCATCTCACCTGTTGTTAGAAATTGGATTTTTGGTAGGCTAGGGCATGTGCCAAAGCCAGGCAGAAACCACCACTCTAGTCAGGATAAGGGAGTTACACTCCTAAAATAACCCCTGCTCACCCCCTTGGTAGCTTGGCACAAGCAGTTTGGCTTATCTTAGAGGCAGTGTGTAAATCATTTGCACAGAACCAACAGTAATACAGTGTAAAGACTACAAACGGAAACCACGCCAGTTTAGAAAAATATCCATTATTTTTATATACTTAAGACAAGACCAAAACCCATAAAAATCCACAATACAGTACTTAGAAATCTTCAGTTATCAAAATATGCTTGAGAAACAGTTCTTTGATGTCGATAGCTCTGTCCAGGGCTATCACAGCATCGTGAACAAACAAAGCCAAGCAGTTCTGGCTGACCGCGGCGTCGCGGGCCAGCTTCGGTGTCGGGAAGTCCCGCAAACAGTACCTTTTAGAAATGCAGGTCATTGGCGACCTCTCGTTGAGCTTCTGAAAGCACGGCGTCCACATACATCGGTCTGGAGGTCGATGCAGGAGTCGTCAGGGCCCTCAAAGTCACACACATTGCAAATTGATCTCCTCTCTGTTGAAATCAGGAGCACTGGTGTCAGCAGGCGTTTTGCGCTGCAGTGCGGAGTGCAGCGATGCAGAGCGCGGTGCCCTCAGGACGCGGTGTGAGCAACGGCTCGGTGGAGGCGTCCGATGGCGTTGTTGGTGAGACCAGGGTCGCGGTGCGAGAAGAAGGCGGTGCTCGTCACGGTGCTGGCAGGTCACGGTGCTGGCAGGTCACGGTGCAAGCAGCGGCGTCGTCGTTTCTGAAGCGCTGTCGTTAGTTGACGAATTAAAGTCGATGGCGCCGGCGTCAGTAGGCCAAGGCTGCGGTGCGGGATGAGGGCGGTGCATCGTGTAACTTTGCGAGCAGTGCCCTCGAACCACGGTGCCAGCAGGGGCATCAATTTCGGCATGGAGCAGCGTCGTCGAGGATACCAAGGCATCGTTGTGAAGCGAGGTGGTGCGGATTGCGGAGCCCACAGGTCGCGTTGCGAGCAACGGCTTGGTGGTGGCATCAGATGGCGGCGTCGGTGAGACCAGGGTCGCAGTGCGAAGTGAATGCTGTGCTCGTCCCAGTGCCTGGTCACATGAAAAACACTTGCGGGGCCGGTCTCAGAAGGTTTTTCTGATGAGACCCCTTGTTTTTTAACTGGGTTTTAGTTTAGGGCCCTTTAGAGAACTCCTGTGCTTCACCCTTGTCCCCCCCACTTTTCTGCTGGGGACCCTGCCAACCTTAGGCTGAGTCTCCCCCAAATGCTTTCTTGTGGAGCCTGATACTCACTCACCGGTCTGCCTCCATAGCAAGCTTCCTGGGGTCAGTCAGCTTACTATCAACTAGGTTCTGGGGCTGATCAGCAAAACATAGACTAGACAAGTGCTCCCATGCAATCAAATTGTAGAGCCCCTGAAAATCTGTCACATTAATGCCCTTCACCCACCCATCCAGTGACTGGCAAAACACATCCACATATTCCAACCAAGTGTTGGCATCGGACTTCTTACTGGACCTGAACTGATCCCTGTACTTTTCAGGAGTAAGACCATACTTAGTGAGAAGGGCGTCCTTCATGTCGGGATAGGTGATACCCCTTACCCAAAGCTAATAAATTATCCCGGGCTTCTTCTGAAAAGAGAAGTCACAATCCTGCCGCCCAATTCTCCTTAGGGACCCCATTCATGTGTATCGCTGCCTCGTGACCCTGAAACCACCTTTGTATGTCGTCCCCCTTCTTGAATTCCTTGCCTACATTCTTAGGCATGTGTACAGTTCTGTCTGCCTGTATTGATGAGTTGCTGCCACCATCTGAGCTGGCTCTATTCCATAGCTCCAGCTCCTTAAGGTTTCGCTCATGATCTAAGATCATCTTACTTTCCTCCATGGCTATTCTTTATTCTACCCTTTCACTTTCTATCCTGAGTTTCTCCAACTCAAACTACCTTGCTTCCCACCTATCCTCCAGCTCCTCTGGGGACAGGCCACTGCTGCCTGGCCTGGAGGGTTCTCCACCTCCCAAAAGCACATCCAACCTAGGAATAGGATCCACTGAGATCACCAGACTACTCGCTGGCAGTTCTGGCTGCTACCCAGGCCCTCAGCGCCTTTTGTAGCTCCACCTTCCTCGTGAGGCCTCTGACTTGGACTTTTAGGTTTTTGCAAATTGATTTCAATTACCTAACATTGTAGCATTCCAACCTATCCTCCTCAAAGGCAATTTTCAGGGATGCAACAGATGATGCTCTTGATTCAGGCATGATGAATTAGCAAGTTCAAACTGGTAAGATCAAAAATAGGCCAAAAAGAAATAGAACCAGAACATGGCATGTAATGGTCTGCGATATGGTAGTAGTGCACACAAATCACTGTAAGTCAAGTGCAAACACATGTCCTATCCTCACCACTGACAACCAATGTTAGAAATTGGATTTTTGGTACGCTAGGGCATGTGCCAAAGCCAGGCAGAAACCACCACTTTAGTCAGGATAAGGGAGTTATACTCCTAAAAAAAAACCTGCTCACCCCCTTGGTAGCTTGGCACGAGCAGTCACGCTTATTTTAGAGGCAGTGCGTAAAGCATTTGCACATCACCAACAGTAATACAGCGTAAGTACTACAAAAGGACACCACGCCAGTTTAGAAAAATATCGAAAATTTTTACATACTTAAGACAAGACCAAAAACTATAAAAATCCACAATACATTATTTAAAAATCTTCAGTTATCAAAATATGCTTGAAAAACAGTTGTTTGATGTCAATAGCTCTGTCCAGGGCTATCACGGCGTCGTGAACAAACAAATTCAAACAGTTCTGGCTGACCGCGGCATTGTGGACCAGCTACGGTGTCAGGAAGACCCGCAAACAGTACCTTTTAGAAATGCAGGGTATCGGCGACCTCTCGTTGAGCTTCCGAAAGCATGGTGTCCGCAGGCGTCGGTTCCAGAGGTCGGTGCAGGAGTCGTCGGGGCCCTCGAAGTCACACGCGTTGCAGATCGAACTTCTCTCTGTTGAAGTCAGGAGTGCTGGTGTCGGTAGGCATCAGGTGCTGCTGTGCGAAGTGCAGCAGTGAGACGTGTGGTGCCCTCAGGTCGTGGTGCGAGCAGCAGCTCGGTGGCGGTGTCAGATGGCATCGTCGTGAGACCAGGGTCGCGGTGTGAAGTGAATGCGGTGCTTGTCACGGTGCTGGCAGGTCATGGTGCAGGCAGCGGTGTCGTCGTTGCTGAAGCGCTGCCGTCAGCTGCCAAACAGGAGTCGATGGCGCCGGCATCGGTAGGCCAAGGCTGCGGTGTGGGATGAGGGCGGTTCGTCATGTAACTTTATGAGCGGTGCCCTCGAACCAATGTGCAAGCAGTGGCATAGATTTCGGCGTGAAGCGTCGTCGTCAGGTATACAAAGGCGTAGTCGTGAAGCGAGGTGGTGTGGAGCGCGGTGCCCACAGGTCACGGTGCGAGCAGCAGCTCGGTGGCGGCGTCAGCAGGCGTCATCGGTGAGACCAAGGTCACGGAGCAGCATTGCGGCGGTGCCCTCTGCGGTGCCTTCAGGACACGTAGTCGGCAGCGGCGTGGTTGATGTCGGCGTGTTGATTCTTCTTCTGTTGCAGCACAAAACACACAGTCCCCAGTGCTGAGGGCAGAAGAGCTTGAAGTCTTTGCTGTTTCTGAGACTTCTTTAACAGGGGGCAAGCTCTACCTCAAGCCCTTGGAGAAACTCACAAAAGTAGATTGCAGAAAGTTCAGTTCAGTCCTTTCACTGCTCAAGATAGAAGCAGCCACTGCAGGCCAACACAGCAAAGCACACAGCAAAGTGGTAGTTCCTCCTCACAGCTTCTCCAGCTCTTCTTCTTGGCAGTCTTCTTGGCCCAAAAGAGTTCTTTAGTTCAGGGGTCTGGGCCCCAATATTTATATCCCAAAATCCTTTGATCTCTTAGGCAGAGAATGTCTGTGCCCAGCCAGAACAAGTTCTGCCTTCTCTGGTGTGACTTTCTGGCAAGAGGTGGAGACGGCATGGTCAGAGGCAGACCAGGCCCTTTGAGGTGCAAGGAAATCTCCTCCTCCTTCCCCAATTGCAGTCGAGGCCTATTCAGCCCTTTCCTGACCCACCTAGACTATCTGGAGCCTCCCCTGCTCCCTCGCCTTCTGTCATCCAAAACCCAGACAGGCAATCCACACTCCAGCAGAGGCACACGGGATGACTGAGCAAGAAAATACATACTTTCTAAAGGTGGTTGTTTCAAACACAGAATGTAAAAATCACCTTCACCAAAAGATGCATCTTTAGATTCTAAGTTCAGGCATACTAAACTTTATTTTCTTACCTAATTACCCAGGCTAGTTATGTTTATAAGATGTTATAAACAAACTCCCTATTCTGTCCTATGTGGAACAGGGCATGTCCTACCTTTCACATACACTGCACCCGGCCCACAGCGGTACCTTGGGCCTACCTTAGGGGTGGCTGACATGTAAGAAAAGGGAAGGTGAGAGACTGGCAAGTGGGTGTACTGGCCAAGTTGACATGACAGTTACAAACTGCGCGCAGACTCCGCAATGGCGGGTCTGAGTTACCTTTTCAGAGCTACTCACGTGGGTGGCACAATCAGTGCTGCAGACCTACTAGTAGCATTTGATTCACAGGCCCTGGCACACTCAGTGTACTTTACTGTGGACTAACAAGTAAATCAAATATCCAATCATGGAAACACCAATCCATAACACAATTTACCACACTTGCACTTTACCACTGATCAGCAGTGAGAAAAGTGCGCAGACACTCTACGCCAGCAAAAATAGAGTCTAAACCGAGAGGTCAGAAAGCAAAAACTCAGGGGGAAACACGCCAAAAGATGCCAAGTCTAACACCTGTGCAGATCATCAACACTTCGATTGCCAGATCCTGGTTTCCAGTGACCCGAACAGGACATGCTATTCAGGTGCCATGACGCTGAAATTAAAGAATTGTAATTGCCTGGATATCTATGATTATCTGTGCATTTATTCATGTATTTATTTTGCGTATTTAGTTCTTTACTTATTTATCTATTTTGAAAAAGATTTGTAACTTTTAATTTAGCAAAGTGGGAGATGTAGTGTCTTGTAAATGAAAGAACACTGGAACTGTTTTGATTCTCACTGTAGACCGTAGACCTGTGACGTAAGCACTGGAGAGATGAGTTGAAAGCAGGCTTAGAATTTTGAGACTGTCGTTTCTGCTGGAGCGCCATGTTCTTTCCAGCTGTTTGCATCTGTATTTTGTCACACTGAGTTCTGGGGTATACCAGCTGGCTTGTTTGGTGAGTCTGTTCGTTCTGGCTGGTTTGGTGGGGATGACTCGGTCTGATGCGCAGGTGATCCAGGCTTTGAAGTTCTCTACTGCTTGGTTCATGTTGGTGGAAGCTGAGGGCTGGGATAGGCTGAGGGCGTCAGCCCATTGGTGTTGAGTGACAAAGATTTCAGATGTCATCAGTGATGTAATAGGAGAGATCATAAGCAGTGTATCACAGCGGTGCAAATAATTTTTATGGAAGTTACGTATAAATGGGAAATTTCGTTGTTTTTTTTTACGCTGTTGCCTTTATATCTTTGTGTCTTTTATGTTAAGTTATATCTTATTACGATACATTGGGCAGTCAACGCCTTGCCATGCACAGTGTAAAAACCCCGGCAGCACACAGCATTTGACCATGCATGGTCTAGGGATAGAGGCATGGTCTGGCCTGCGGCCAATGGTCCTTTTATGAACCCCCCACAGGTGGCTAACCATGCACAGCTTTCAGCCATGCAAAGCAGGGCTTGGTCACAATGCTGGGTCCTGCCCCCAATCCGATACTGATTGCACACTACTGCAGGTGGGCAAGGCCGCCATGAGCACCAAACTGGCCAAAGATTCCTATCCCATATTTTCTTTGAAAGCCAGCAGGACCACACAAGGGAGACACACTGACTCTTTCTTGGACCGTCCTACAAAGATACATGCTCAGGATATCCCTACCTTGACTCCTTATGTGCTTTTTTTCTCTTTTTTTTCAGAACTCAGGGACCAAGTACTGTATTAGCAGCCACAACATTTTTCTTCATGTTAGGACTGACAATCACATCGCTCCCATGTGACTTCTGTAGGTCCAGCCATTTTCGTCATTTTTATGAGATGGGAGTCCCATACGATGTCTTGTAGGAGTCCTTCGGCAACAGAGAGCTCTATCTTTTAAACCTTTATTTCTGGAAATCAGCTGCACAGATTTACAACAAATCATAAACAGCACACATTCTGTATAAACATCTAGCTTTCTGCCAAATCTGGTGTAATTCTGTTCAGCCATGTTCTCTGTATCGCTGTACATTTTTTTCCTACATCAATTGCAAAGAGAAAAAGTGTTTTGTGGCCCTCCTTGTTCTCAGCTCTGGGAACTTTCCAGGAAGGAGCTGAGGTGGATGAACATTTATTTTGTAAAGTTTCTCAAAGATTCGTCAAACTGTGGCAAAGTTATTAGCAAAATAAAATATCCTTCCCATAGAAACTCTAACTCCCATATAAATACACAGTGGCATGCTGTGCCAGTAGCCACTGTATTGGTATATTTATGAAAAGATTACCATTGGAAATGGATTTCCCCATAGTGGGTGCCGACGAGAGCCGGCTATTCTTTTTTAAACTGTGTGCCTCAGTGTCCAACCCAGGCACCCATGATATATCCAAATGTTGTGGGCTGTGGGGGGACCAAGGCCCTGGAGCCCCGCCCGGCAAGCCAACAAGCCAGCACTAACAGTGGGTGCTGGCGGAAGCCCCAGTGCCCATCCATGGCACCCACTAGATCATAAATCATTGGGGGCTACAGGGAGGAGCCCGAAGGCCCCCTGCGTGCCCTGCCGGCTCCCCAGTCAGAACCCTTTGTGGTGCCAGAGGGATCCTGCTCTTTTACTTTGCTCCTATCCTAGCGAGCACAGCATTTTTCAGTGTCCCAGGAGGGGGGAAAGTTGTTTCCTTACCTGGGAGAGTACGGGCAGGGAATAAAGTTTATATTCGCTACCCGCAATCTCCTTAGCAGGGTACACAGCAGTTTCCAGGGGGGATAGGCTCTCCAGGACACTGCAGCAGTCAGCTGGCCTCAGGGAATGGGATTCAATGGAGCCAATGAACGTCAGGGGGAGGGGAGCAGAGCGCCTCCTCCCCAAAATTTAAATCTCAGCCCTGGGGGTTGGGGTTCCCGAGCCCTCTATGAAAATAGGGGAGGGAAAATAGGGGGCTGCACGGATTTACATCAAATCACAAAATGCACGCTTTCTGTACCAAGATCCAGCTTTCTGCCAAATTGTACATAATTCCATTCAGCCGTTTTTGCGGTATTGATGTTCAATTTTCCTATTAAAAATTGTATGAGGAAAATACATTGCCATGTTATAGTTAGGAAATAGAATGAAAAAGCTTGCAAATGTCACTAAAAAACCAAAGGTTACAGGCACATTATAGTTAGGTTCCGATTTTACATTCATAAAACCTTGGAAATTCAGCAGTTAAGTTATAGTTATCTCAAGAAACTATAACTCGTGCCCTGGGTAACTATAACTTACGTCCCTGCCATGCATAGTTATCTCATCAATAATTTAATTGAAAAATGCTGCAGTGATATTAGCAATTATGTCATAACTGTTGTAATATGTGCAGTAACTAGCACTGCATGGTCAGGCCTGGTGAATTTCTTTATGGGGAGGAGGGCACGAGCCCCCTTCCTGGGCTCCTTATGTCCCCGGGGACACCATCCCCTGTGCCTGGCAACATATTTTAGGGAGCATGGGGCTCTCCCAGGATAATGTTGGCCCTAGGAACCTCATTGCCAGTGGCTGGGTGCATTTTTTTAGTGGAGGTGGGCACCTAGCCCTCTTCCCCGGGTATATTTGGCACCGGGGACTCCATGCCCCGGTACCCACCACTATATGTACAGGGGAGAGGGCACGTGCCGATTTCAGCCCGATTACCCCATCCCATGGGGCCTAGCCATACTGCAAAAAGGGAGATGTGGCACACAGTCCACCTCTTGGGCCAATATTAGCTCCTGGGGCCTCATACCCTGAAGTCCAGCCAACAAAGGGTAGGTACCCTGGTGCCCACCCACGGCACTCACCACACCATGTTTGGAGGTGCTGGGTAACCCCAAGGCCTCCCCCAGACCTGGAGACTGCCACCTCCCTGGGGCTTTTCTTAATAAAATGTGGGGGGCCATGCAGCCCTCCCACAGCCCCAGGGGTGACCACCTCTCTGGGGCTTTAAATTTTTAAAAAAACAGGGGGGCCACCACATCCCGGGGCTTTAGTATATTTGAATGCAGGAGCCATGTGGCTCCCTGCAGCCCCCCGCAGCCCCAAGGACCACCACCTTCCCGGGGCAAAGAACTAAAATGGAAGGGGGCTGCACGGCCCCCCTCCTAGTGACCTAGATGGCTCTAGGGACCGCCACCAACTAGAGCTAGCTCTTGCAATGTCCCGGGGTGCCCTCCTTACTGGAGACAACAGGAGGGGTAGTTGACCCCTAAGAACCCTCAGGAATCAAGTGGACTTCATCCCCAACCAGTACTGCAACAGGACACATGTTTGCAGAGTGGTGAAAAAAGGGGGTGTGGCCTCCGAAGACCTTTCAGCAATCCAGCTGTGTGGGACTTACTGGAGGTAACAGGAGGGGTAATTGGCCCTCAATGATCCTCTAGATCCGAGGGGACTTAATCGCCAAGCCAGCAGTGTGCTAAGAGGTGCATTTGACGAGTGGTAGGGAAAGAGAGTGGGCCACAAAGATCTCTCAGCAATCCCGCAGTGTAGGACTTACTGAAAGCAACAGGAGGAGTAGTTGGCCCACAAGGACACCCTTGATGAAGTCTGCTCACTGATTGGGAGGGAGGGGGTAGAGGAGACGGGAAAAGACACAACAGTGATAGCGAAAGTGAAAGCATGCCGTGCCACACACTTGTATGAAATTAAATAAACAAGTAGTCCCAACAAACACAATAATATTTAGGAGTGTAAGGAAACTGTAATTGGCCAGTGCTCCTCAGGTACAAGCGTAAATTATGTATCGGAGCTTGTTAATCAATAAGGAGCCAGGAAATTAAAATCACACAGGAGTGAACCAATTGCAAGCAGCAGGCTGCATTACACTCGGTAGAGTGTTTACAGCAAGTCTTGCAGACAGCGCTTTTGTGCTGATGCTCGACCTAAAAACCAAACAAATTAATTGAAAAAAACAAAGGTTACATGGACGTTATAGTAAAGGATTAGCATTTACAAAACCTTAGAAATTCACTGAAAAAACAAAGGTTACAGGGACGTTATAGTTAGGAAACAATTAAAAAACATTGAAATTCACTGAAGAAAACTAAGGCTACAGGGACGTTGAAATGAAATAAAATACACCCTGGCTGCTGCGCAACACCTCTTCCTCTTTATTGTTAGGATCAGGTTTTACTTGTGTAAAACTAGTGATATTCTAACTATGACTTACCCCCCAATGCACTGCTTATGACCTCACATATTACATCACTCATGACATTGTCAGTGACATCACTCATGACATCACTGATGACATCTCAAATGACATCACTGCTGACATCATCCAGAGAACCACTCACACACCTAACACACCCCCATCCAACATCTCTTATGCCCACTCACACACCCGCAAAACCACTGACATACCCATTCACAGACTTATACAGTACTCACACACCCACTCCCTCCTCCATAGGGCCACTTATACACCCACTCACTCATACAGCCACCCATACAACCACTCACTCACTTATACAGTCACTCATACAACCAGTTATTCACCCATACAACCACTGACATAACCACACTCTCACCCACTCAGCCTCTCAACGCAGCCACTCACTAACCCATACAAGCCCTAACACACTCCTCACACAACTACTTACATACCCATTCACACATCCATACAAGCACTCATACATCCCTGTACTCACCCATACAGACATTCACACAGACACTCGCCAATACAGCCACTCACACACAAACTCACTTCACGAAACACCCTCTTAAACAGCCACTCACTCACCCATACAGCCACTTACTCACCCAGACACTCACTCATACAGCCATTCAGACACCCAGTCACTAACCCATACAGTACTACACACCCACTTACCCACCCACAGCGCCACTTACACTGCCACTCACCCACCCATACAGCCACTCACACAGCATCTGTCACCCACACAGCTACTCACACACCCACTTATACACCCATATAGCCACTCACACACATCATACGCACAAGGATACATATATTCACACAGCCACTCACATGATATTTCTTATAAGTAGTTTCACTTATTAGTAGTACACCTAGTATGCTACTTTCACTTTTTTTAGTACCTTAGTATATATGTTTAACAATTATAGATTCTTACAAAATACTTACACTCACTGGATGGTGTCATCAGTGATGTCATTTGAGATGTCATGTGTGATGTCATCAGTAATGTCACTGACCATGAGATGGGGACATTATGTCTTGAGCTAAATGGCCCAAGAGACGCAAGGGTGTCCCTAAACATGAGAAGTAGCTGAAACAATCAGTCACCACTTTTTAAAGTGATTCTCTGTGACAAATAGTCTTGCTAATGGCAATGGTAGGGATGCCCTCCATTTACTAATTGTACTTAGTTGCAGATTTGCAATAAAATATCTTATCCTGGATTCGGGAATGCTGTCTGATGCTCAGGATGGGATGCACTGTTAACAGGCTGCGGATGTCTCCCATTTATCTGATGCATTTGATAGTGTTTTCAGACAATAGAATTAGTATTTGTTTTGGGAGATTTCTGAGCTCAAATTTGGCCTATAGCCTTCTTGGTGTCTCAAAGGACCTGAACACCATCTACCTTTTGTCGGAGCACATAAATGCCCAATGTGAATACAGTTATATTTGAATCCCTTACCGAAATTTGAAAGGGCTGGAATCTAATAGATACCAAGATCAGAGAGACCCATAACATAGCTGCATGAGCAGTGAAGGCTCCAACACCCAGCCTCTTGGTAGAAGGAATAATCAGACTCTTAGAACATGCCGGGACAGCTACCACTGCAGCAAGGAATATTAATATGAAGCTTCTGGGCCTCTAACAGACAGTACTAATAATAAATGACTGAAACTAATGGTGAAGGATATCCCATCTGCCGAAATATAAATCCCATGGGATATATTGGGATTTATATTTCGGTGTTTAGGCTATCCATTACAGTTGTGATGGAGTAACCCATCCACCAAGGTCTAAATGAGGCCCTGAGTACCTTACTCTTACTATGCTCTGTACTGGGAGCTAATACAAAGCAGCCAATGCAGAGTTAATTCTCTCTGCAACTAATATACAACAGAACCTACCTAGCCATCCAACTGGCTACATTGCGAAGCCCAAAAACATAGCATCACAGTATTCATGATAAAAGAGGCAAACACAGTCACTGTTGTCACTGCACAGAAAGCAAAACATTATTATCCGGCTTAGAATTTGCAGTTAAAATGTAGTTTCCAGATACACTTTTGCCACTAAAGTCAGATCAGGCACCAATATGAATCCAAACTTCTTCACAGAAGAGTCCATTATGTCAGGGTATTCTCCCAGCTGTTCAGTGTAGACTTTGCTAGACCAAAGTGAAATTGTGTTTTATGATAGGCAAAACCTTTAGGAAGGACTTCACTAACTGCTCATTCGCGCCGACAGGAGCAGTACTTATGTAAAAATTGTTGTCTCTGGTACCAGGCTGAAAGAAAGGACAACACATTGGTAGCAAACAGAGTCACCTGTAAGCCTCATAAAATGAGAATGTGCCACATTAGTGGGTATGTGCAGATGTTTGTCTTTTAGATCCAGTTATGCCATCAACTCGTAATTGGTACTGGTTGAGGGGAGGAATGCATTGTAAAAGAATATTTGGAAGGGCCAGAATATACTTGTCCACAAATCTAGAATGGAACAGAATTATCCCTTTGGTTTCTGCAACAGGAAAGTACATTAGTGCATCTAATTATCTCTCTCGTGGAGCTGAACCACCAACATTGCATTCACTGCATCAAAGGGACGGTGACAGTGTACGCCAGAGAGAAACTTACCAGATATCACTCGATACATCATCTCAGGTCGGCCATCATGGCCTCTGTTATTTCATGATCCTGGACTTATTGAGAAGGAAATAAGAGTTTTTCATTATTTGATTGAAAAATGTGGGCCTCCATTTCACTAATTACTAAGCATAAGCCTTCATTGATGAGTTTCAGAATGCCAGTTCAAACTTTTTAATTCCAAAACATGTGCCCGCTCCATGAATGGCGTTATTCACTGTGTCACTATTTCTACTCTAAATATGCGTATAACTAAGAAATGTTAATGCTATTCTGGTGCCTTAAGACAATTATGTTTGTGGTGCACGTCTTGAAAATAAAACATATGAAATATTGCTGCTCTTCCACAATTTCTATCAGAAAAGCCTGTATCATATCTTGGCAAAACAGTTTTAAATTAAACAAATACGTTTTCTTACAGCATCTGGAAGTCATTGTAGTAGCCATGTTGGAGCACCTGATGAACAAACTAATCTGACGATGGAAGTACTTCCAGAGTCCACCAATGACAACTGTTGCTGATCCTGGTCCAATCGTATCTTGGAGGAGGGAAGTGGGGTAAAGTTTGGGATTTATCACAGTAGGACTCTCGATTGTGGGCCCACCTTTGCAGATGGATAGAGGGTATAGGGAATGATTTATCACAGAAAGGCTCTTTACATTGGGCGCCTCATAAGGGGGACCTTGATCCACCTGCACTTGAAAGCCAATCTGTGGTTCAGCGATCTGTCTATGTCCACCCCCTGGATAGCAGCAGCCAGCATGGGAATGTTTCCAATCTGCAGACTTTCTCAACATTTTGTCCAGATGACTGCCAAAAGCTTTGAGTCCAAAGAATGGGAAATGAATTAGAAGGCTGCCTGGGAGCTTCAGTGTCCTTATCCAAATGTGATGTCTTCAGTTGACTGTGAATTAGAAGTCAGAAATTCCAACCTTATGCTCCTCATCTCCTAAGATATGAAGCCATCCCCCTCCTTCATAAACATGCTGGAGAGATGTTAAAAACGCTTGAGAAGAGATTGAACAGTAAATGGCATGAATACAATCGACCGGAGTGAAGAAATTATTTCACTGATCACTCTTTTCACTGCCACATCTACCATCTTATTCGCTATATTTGATAGGCCGGCATTATGTGATGTTGCAGACATGTTGGGTATATTTTTGGATCCAGGCAGGGACCAATGCATTTCATAAATGTTTAATATGTAGTTAGTTAGATCTAGACACAACAATTGCTTAGGTTATAACTCTTTAAACGTGCTTCGGTAGTAACTTGAACCTATTCCACGGCGAAAAGTTAAATAGGTGCGTTAAATGTATGATTGTACAACCTTTTCAGAGAAATATACTGATTCGTGTGTTTTGTCATCATTCCAGTCTGTCTGTCAGAGTCACACAATTTCTGTCTTGATAAAGATGGCAACATAAGGCTTCCATCGAAACGTGTCGACACCCTAATATAGGAACACAATCCGTGAAGAGACCGGGACCTTTGAGCACTAATCCACTCTATAGTACCGGGTCCCAGCCTTTCCTAAGAATACACGGATGTGGCCATTTTAAAGGCATAGCTTTTTGTCTATTGTGTGCACTCTCTCACTCTCTCCTTCTTTTACTTACAATCAGTGCTTTAAATGGGCCGGTACTCACCGGTACTCAGTACCGGCACTCTTCTTGGTTTTTACCCTAAAGAGTACCGGCACTTCTGCGTTACCAAGGAGAGTAACGGTACCCACTGTGTCAATGCGGCATTTTAGGTCACAAATATGTGAGCATGCATCGCTTTCTACACACTGCGGCGCATGCTCACATAAAGGTAATTTCACAGGGGGGTGGGGGGGGGGGGGCAGTGACACGCAAGCAGAGCAACGGGTCTGACTTCACACGCCAGGTAGCTGTGCAGCGGGAAGAAAGGGAAGCCCTTCGGCTTTCCCCTTTCTCTTTTCTAGCACAGCAGAAAGGGAAACAGCGATAAAATTCCATCAACAAGCAGGTTTTCCCATCGGCGCCACTGCCAGTCCGATTGAGGACCCATCGACAAGGAACTTTCTGCCAATCCTTAGGTGAGTGGCCTGTGCGCAGCTCCAACCTCCTCGAGCCTAAAAAAATGAATGTGTCCATGTGCCCTGCAGGGGAGGATGCAGTGCTTCACCACGGTGCCCTGTCTTCCAGGCCTCCACTCGATGCGGGATGCTGCAGCTTTGGCAGGGCGGGGAGGCGAGCAGGTGGCTGGATGCCTCACGTCCTTTGCTGGATTACATGTTTTAATTAATAAGTGCGTTGACTTTCACTGCGGCTACTTCCATACAGTCCAGAAAGAAGCTGTGTATCTGGTCTGTGGAAATCATAATGCCTAACTGTGCCCAAGATCCCTGCGTTATGTTTCAATAATGGGCATATGACAAGTGCATTTATCTTAAGTACGGTGATAGTCGTCCTTTTGGAAATGCATTTTCACTTTCTTTCAGATTTGCATGAGGGTTGAAGTATTTTTTATAAATGTTGTTCCAGATCGTGGATGTGGAGATGAAGAATGCTTTCTTTCTGTTTTTTCCTTCTTTCTGTTCTCCATCGATGGTCTGCCATACTGGGCCAGCCCATATCCAGTGACCTGCCACAGATGCAGAAATGACTAGACCCCTCAAACGGTGAATGTTACTAACATCCTACAATAATCACACACCGGGAAATGCGGTTTTTTTTCTGCAAAGACTGTCTGCTTTGGGGGAGTGACACATACAGCCAGCCTTACACCTCCTTTTAAAGCAAATTGATGCAAATTCAAGTAACTTTCCCGGGACAATAACTGCAGTTTCAACTAATTAAAGTAAAACCATCTATTTTAGGTGTGGTTTCTCCTTCATTGACTGCCTTCTTCTGGTTGCACACCCAGCACTCCAACTTGGGAGTTCTGCACCCACAGAGTGCCACTGCTGTGTTCCGACAAACGCATAATATGAACACTGGATTTCCATACATGTAAAATTTGTGAATTGGAAAGTGGTACACTACTATAAATATTGTCCCTAGAATGTAGCTGTCATTTCAGATGTGGCCAGAGGTCTAGACCCTCAGGCCAGGCAGGGAGCCTAGGAAACACCCACACCACTACAGGCCATGACACATTTCCCCGCACTGGAAGGAGGGCACGGGCAGAGAAGTCAAAAGAAGGAAGGATCATAGTTAGCCAGGGAAAGGCAGGCCTGTCTTTACTGCTACTATGCTGTGGAGGCATCCTGGAGTGTGAGGTTGTGAACAGTACAGAGATATGAATGAGAAGTGCCAAACGTCAGCCCCTCCCCACATATGGTGGTGGCCTGGTGGTTGTAGCAGGGGCAAGTGTGGCAATTTCCACTACAGCAGCTTAGAAATCTGTAGGGGTCCACCGCACTATGAGGTGCACCAGACTGGTCGTCATCAGTTCACACAACAGCTGGCTGTATCTGGTATGCATGAAAAAAGTGAGCCACACAGTGAGGGTGGGAGGACCATGGAACCCCCGCACCCACGGGAGGAAGCCAAGCTTTGGGCTTGAAGAGAACGAGCAGGCCTAAGGGAAGCTTAGAGAATCAAACACGTGGGTACAGGGTGCTTCCCATATCAGAAACAGTGGCTATGGCAGGCCAGCTGTCCACCATCATCTACATTGACACCACACTCATATGTTACTCCATCCCTTCACTAGCCCCTCACAATTTTGGACTAGGTTTTGCTGAGTGGCACAGTATCTAAAAGTGTGAAATATTATTGCTCTGTTGTGAGACCCCAGATAACTTGCTTTTCTCAGGATCACTAGCATGACAGCTGACTGCTTCCTTACACCCTATGTGGATCAGAGTTGTATTTTAGCATGTAGTCTTTTTTTCTTGTAATTAATTGCCTGTTGTGGAATTGTACTGGGGGCTGCTCTCTTCTCATACGCCAGGAATACTCTGTATGTTGACCTTTTATCCATAATTTTCCCTTCCTGTTCCTATTGGGTGTTTGAGTTTGTGGCATTACTACTGCAATCCTGATTTGTAACTGGCCTTTTTATGGTTCAGGGGCACAGGTCACCAGCCTAATGCTGCACTGTCTGCTCCTACTGCCAACCCTTTTCTTTCTTCTTCGCCCCATTGCTCCCTTCACCCCAGTTTTGAAGCTTAAAGACATTGACAAATGTTTTCACATGTAAAATCTATATCCTTACAGAGGGTAAATATGGGGATTTACCAGAGGGTAGTGATTTGGTGCACTGAGGGCGCAGAAGTAGAGGGCTGAGATGCAGTGCAGTAACGGTTCAGAGGAGAGATTTCAGAGGGTACAAGAGAACACATGGACAGTGGCACTGGATGGTGCAGGCCGAACAGATCCAAGACCACCAAAGGGTACAGAGTCAGGGACTGCAGAAGGTTGAGGTACAAATAAAGTAATGAAAAAGGGGCACTCATGGGCAGATAGGTAGGTTACTAAGGGGGCATAGAGGTAGGGCACAAGAGCTTACACAAGAGTATCAGGGTATATAGATCAGTGAGGAAATCAGTGGTACTCTCTGCTCTATCCTAAATCTTGCGCATTTTTTTAGGTCCATCTCTTAATACTCTCCTCCCTTTCCCTCATTATTCATCAAACACATTCTCTCATGTGCCTTCTGCCCTTCACTCTCTTGTCCTTCAACAAAGGGTATGCTCCATTTTCAGGTTCTCTGCCACATCTGTCAGATATTTTGCACCCCATGCAGGCAACTTCAGTCCCTGTCCTGTACCATCCACTCCCACCACAGTTAACCTTCAATATTCTGTTAACAATCCTTTTATTCCCCTCAGATACTCTTCTTCAAATAGAATGCCTTCTCTCATTTACACTTCTCAACCACCTGTTTGTCTGAAACTTCCATGTGCCAGACATCCTACCTAATTACCTTCTTTAATGTGTGGGCGTGGGAAACTCCCAAATGTGAACACCCCAAAATGTACCTAAATAACTTGGCTACAGAATTGATGATTCAGAAATAGTGTTAACCTCAATTTCATGAGGCAATGTGTCCACAAGTTAAAGGCACTTCGGCAGACAACAAAAATACAATGGATCCAGTAAAGGCCAAATCAATTATTAAGTTCTAGATCAGCAGAATAAGTTTAACAGTTTATTACATTTTACAGACAGCCACAAAGACTGTCCGTAAATACAGCATTACAGGATAGTGCAAAGTCAGAATTGTCCCAAATTAGCAGCAAAATAACCTGATGTTGTAGTTTAAAAATCACTCAATAGTGAAGTAATACTGCCGCAAACTGTGCAGCATTATGCTGTATTTGTCTTTTCTTCATGCATAATTGTCTTCTTCGATGCATAGTTATCTTTTCTTGATGCAAACCCTGTGGCATAATTTGGTCCTCCTCTGTCTCATAACTCTAGAGTTAAAGAACCTCACATCTGTAAGCAATCTGGAATGCTCTTCTTAATGCAATGCCATATTATAGGAACAGGATCATTCGTCTTTCAGTAAAACAAGTCTCCGCAACTTTTAATATTTTGTTTAATATACAGGTGCCTCTAACAAAAAGGGAAACCCGATAGTTACCTTTCAACAGTCAACTAGTACAACTTAATACATGCAAGGGCACCAACAATACATTACAGATTGAAGCAATTTGTCTTCATTTGTACCCCCAAAAAATTCTTGAGCCCTTTAAATGTTTTTCATTAGCCCCTCCCTTAGTCCCGCCTCTAGCCCCACGCCCCAGCTCAATCTGATGAGTACCTGCACTTTTTTTTTCCATTTAAAGCCCTGCTTACAATTGTTGTTTGATATGGATTTTTTATGCATTTAATGTTTTTATTATGTGTATAGTGCTTTGATAGAACAGTACTATTGATTGTCCATAGATTGTTATAGATATATGTCTTTTTAGATCTGATTAATTCATCAATAAATTTGCAATTAGATAATAACCTCTGTTTTTAAGTTGTATCTAAAATGTTGGCCATGGGTAGATGGTTATAAAAGTGATGTGAATATGAATGTTTAAGACTGTGACGCTACTTGTAATACATAGGTAATGTAAGGCGCCTTGGAACGATAGAGATTTGAGTAAGTGAGCGAGAACTCAGTGACTAGTGGTATAGATAGATATTACTGCTAGCCCTGGAAGACCTACCGAAGGATTCTTTTTTATTGATACAATTGTATAGAACCCTATTCCTTTGGTTTTAAGGGGTCCTTCTCATTTCTTTGCAGTAAAGCATTTGTGAAAACATACAGTTATACAGTGAAAACACTACAAATGGACAACACACCAGTTTAGAAAAATAAGTAATCTTTATCTAAACCAAAACAAGACCAAACGTCAAAAATCCACAATGCAGTAACAAAAATATCCTTAAAAATAGGTTATTCACTAAAATCAAGCTTCTAGCAACAAATAACTCCACCTGGAGTCATAACGACGTCGTGACAAAGGAAAATCCCAAAGAACGGCGCCGACCGCGAGGTGCGGGGCGTCGGGCCTCGAGTCAAGCAGACCCACAAAGAACAGTAAATTAGATTAGATTTGATGAAAGCAAAGATGGTGCATGGCATCGGGGAGGTGATGCTTCGTTGGCGTCTGCGGCGTCGGTTCCTTACCACCCCAGGGGAGGTGAAGCCTCGGTTCTTTACTACAGCGCAGGGGAGGAGAGACATCGGTTCCTTAATGTGTTGGGGAGGTGACATCACAAATGGCGGGGAGGCGGCAGTTCCTTACAACAGTGCGATGTTGATGGATTCGGGAGTCACCCACGTCGAGGATCGGCTCCGCGTTGATGAAGCACCGGCTTCGGGGAAGTCGGGGCTGCGGTGCGAGTCGGGACATTGTCTCGTGGACATCACGAGCGGTGTCTTTGGCTTCGGTGCCGGCAACGGCCTCGTTGACGCCTTTGGAGTTGATGTGGCACAGCATCGGCAGGCGTCAGGCCTACGGTGCAAGTCGGGGCGGTGCGCCATGCTCTTCACCAGCAGTGTCCACGGCTTCAATGCAGTTTACAGCGTCGCTCGCCGGCATCGCTTTTGCAATTTCCTTCAGTGGCAGCCGAAACAGCAGTTCCAGATGCAGAGAGACAGAAGGGATGAAGTCTTTGTGTCCCTGAAACTTCAGACTAGGAGGCAAGCTCAGTTTCAAGCCCTTGGAGATCTTTTCTTCAAGCAGGTGACAAAACAAATAGCAAATTCCCTTTTCTCCTTTCCTTGGCAGCAAGCAGCCACTGCAGGCCAACCCCAGACAGCAAACAGGCATTATTCCTCAGCTTATCCGGCTCTTCTCCTTGGCAACGGTTTCTCTTGATTTCCCAGAAGTGATCTAAAAGTCTGGGGCATGTGCCCCTCTTTTTATCCACAAAAATCCTTGTTCTCCGAAGGCAGAGAGTATCTGTACCCAGACAAAACCAGTTCCATCCTCACTGGTGCAGCTTCCTGGCAGGAGGTGGAGACGGCATTATTGAAGGCAGACCAGGCCCATGCAGGTGAAAGGAAATCTCCTCCCTACTCTAAATGCAGCCTAAGTCTATTCAGCCCAGCCCTGACTCATCAGACTTCTGGAGCCACGGCATCTCTCCAGCTCCTGTCAGGCAAAAGACAGACATGCAATACACAAACCTAGCAGAGGCACACTGGATGGTTAGGCAAGAAAATACCTACTTTCTAAAAGTAGTATTTTCAAACACAGAATGTAAAAATCACCCTCACTAAAAGATGCACATTGTGAGTTCAGGCATGCTAAACTTTATTTTTCTACCTTGTTTCCAGGGTCAGTTATGTTTATAAGATGTAATAACCAAACTCTCCATTCTGTCCCGTGGGAACAGATAGCCTTGCAATAGAGAAAAATGAAATGGGCAGTATTTCACTATCAGGACAGGCCACACACATCAGGGCATGTACTACCTTTCACATACAATGCACCCTGCCCACAGGGGTACCTTGGGCCTACCTTAGGGGTGACTGATATGTCGAAAAGGGAAGGTGAGGGACTGGCAAGTGGGTGCACTGGCCAAGTCGACATGGCAGTTACAAACTGTGCGCAGACTCCGCAATGGCGGGTCTGAGTTACCTTTTCAGGGCTACTCACTTGGGTGGCACAATCAGTGCTGCAGACCCACTAGTAGAATTTGATTCACGGGCCCTGGCACACTCAGTGCACTTTACTATGGACAAACAAGTAAATCAAATATCCAATCATGGAAACACCAATCCATAACACAATTTACCACAGGAGCACTTGCACTTTACCACTAATCAGCAGTGAGAAAAGTGCGCAGACACTCTACGCCAGCAAAAATAGAGTCAAAACCGAGAGACCAGCAGCATTGGATTTACAGACCCTTGGCACACACAATGCACTATACTAGTGTCTGACAAGTAAATCAAATTGCCAATCAGGGAAACACTAATCCATAACACAATTTACCAAAGGGAGCACTTGCACTTTGGCACTGAACAGCAGTGGCAAAGTGCCCAAAGCAGCTAGGCCAGCAAAAGGGAGTCCAACACACAGCAAAACATAGGAGGCAAAGGCAAAAAATGCAGGGGAGACCCACACCAATGGTGCCAAGTCTAACAGTATGCAATCGTTTATCAAGGCAGTGTTTTGTCCTAGTTAGTTGGTCTTCACAGCTGACCTAGCCAGTTACTTTTTTGTAATAAGATGCTGTTCACCAGGTACCACCACCCAGCGGCCTATCCTGATCACTCCACTAAGACTGTGGTAAGAGAAGGAGGTGAGCCTAGTAGGATGGTCTGGACATTGTATCCCAGCGCAGCTGGGCCGCTCTGTTTGCGCAGCCGTGAACTTGGGGTATATTCTGCTGTATGAAGGGTGGACATATTCATTAGGAATCTGTCAGGTATTAGCTGAATCACCACCAGTGTTATCATGGGGAAGAAATTACAGATGAAACATAACGGAGTCAATTCTGTATCAGTCCGTTCTGGGTCACCTCAGCACATAATGTGGAAGAAGCATCATACAGTGTGCTTCCGCAGCGGCGGAAACAAGTGGAACAAGGTCTGTAGGGAAAAGGATGGCATATAAACTGGTAAGGGGTAGACCCTATAAGAGAGAGAAGGAACATATTGGTATATCCAATAGTTTGCAGCTATTGGGAGTTGTATATTTATAGACAGGGCAGTCGAAATTCCGTGTTTAAAGGATAAGCACCGCCCGTCCTGTAGTAAATGGCTGTGAAGAGTAAGATGGAGCAACGCTGAGCCAATCAGAGATGTGGATGAAGAATAAAGGCAACCAATCAAAATGCCACTTGCCCATGCACAGTACCTAGGTCCAAGCATCGCAGTTAAAGCTACGCTCCCACCATGCCCATTGATGTATCTCTTCCACTTTACAGACTTCGCCATACTACTCCAAATTCAGTAGTGTCGTCTTTGGTGTGCAGAAGACGAGAGGCGGGGCTTTCACTTACATTGTCTACATTGATGGGGGTTATGTAAGTTCTTAGAAAGGTAATTTCGGGAACGTGTATTGTTGATCTGGGTTGCGGTTTGCAGGCTTGTTTTCAACCAGTACCTGTGATTTCACTGAGAGCACAACACCCCACCACTCCCCCCCAACCGGGGCTCAGCGGACAGCATCTCATTCTCGAGCAGCCTCAGCTGACTCATTTGTAAACTCAAGGTCTCTGCCTGATTTCCGAGAATAAGATCTGAAATGTATTGCCTTTCGAAGTGAGTCTGCGAGCGCGCTTTGAAGGGGAATTTGATACAGTGATGGTGGTTTGCAAAGTTTCGTATTTTTCGGGGGGGATTTTCCACTCATTTAGTAAAACATGTACCTCCTGGGGCTACTTGACTGTTTTTGATGTAGTCGTTTAGAAAACTGCTCGCCTTTTTTAAATTTATTTTCAAAGTGTTGTTCATGATTAAGGTTCGGTAGAGCATCCTTTGCCCTTTGGAGGACTGAAGTTGGTGCCTCGTGCATCCAACACGAACACTAACATTATTAATAATGTGACCCTTGGTAGAAAACGAATATGCAACCAAGGTGTGCTACACCATGTATACTACAGTGGGGCTTTAACAAGAGGCGAGCAACACTCCCTTGAGTAGGACCTGGGATAGTAGCGTCCTCTGCACTGGCACCCACTGCCCTCAGTGGACCATCTTGTGGGAGTGGAGCCCGATGTGAACTAACTGTAGACCCTGCTGCCAGTGTATGCTGGGGAGAGTATTGTGCAATGATGTTGCCTCTTCTATCTGGCAAGCCTCATGGCCACCCCTGGAATACAAGTCATTCATTGAGAGCCAAGTCACCCTCACGCTCCTCACCCTCAGACCGGGAACCCTTGCCTTTCTTCCCTGTCTTATGACTGTCCAATGTTCCACTGAGGCTGCGCCGGCCAATCCAGGAACACTTTCAGGTTTATTGGGGGTGGGGGGCGCTACATGTGACTGGATGGTTTGTCATTCTACTTATTTCTAGCAGACCACTGCTCAAGAGACTACTGGAGGGAACCAATCAGCCCTGCAGCTGGAGAGGGTGGAGGCTGTAACATTTCGGTTGGCATGGCAGGTGCAAAAGCGATGGTTGAGTTGAGTTTCTGGGGATGGTTGGGATGAGTTTCTGGGGATGATTGAGTTGAGTTTCTGGGGATGGTTGAGATGAGTTTCTGGGGGTGGTTGAGTTGAGTTTCTGGGGATGGTTGAGTTGAGTTTCTGGGGATGGTTGAGATGAGTTTCTGGGGATGGTTGAGTTGAGTTTCTGGGGATGGTTGAGATGAGTTTCTGGGGATGGTTGAGATGAGTTTCTGGGGATGATTGAGTTGAGTTTCTGGGGATGGTTGAGATGAGGTTGAGATGAGTTTCTGGGGATGATTGAGTTGAGTTTCTGGGGATGGTTGAGATGAGTTTCTGGGGATGATTGAGTTGAGTTTCTGGGGATGGTTGAGATGAGTTTCTGGGGATAGTTGAGTTTCTGGGGATGGTTGAGTTGAGTTTCTGGGGATAGTTGAGTTTCTGGGGATGGTTGAATTGAGTTTCTGGGGATAATATCGTTACTCAGTCCTGTCCACATTCAATAAGAGCCACCCCGCTGCTTAGCTATGTCCTCCGGTGTGCGGGGTGGTGGCAGAGATGGAATCTGATGACACTGACAAGGGCACTGGCAAAAGGCGTGGGACAATGGCCCTCGGGGGTCAGATCTCCGCAATTCAAGTAAGATCCTACCTTGCTCCTCTCCTGCCAATACTCAAACAAGACAGCTCAGCCGGCACTTATGGGAGCTCTCAAGCAGCACCCACATAAAGTTCTCTTTGTTGTGTATTCTTTGATACATTTCTATGAAATACTAGGACTAAATGAAATCTGTTGTAAATAACCAACAAGAGAACTGCCCCCTGGTATTCCTACGCGAAACGTGTACTTTGCATGAAGTTACACTTTGTCCTTAAATACAAATGTCTACTTTAGGGAGTACCTCGAACACAAATCTGACGAAAGACACCGCTGCCTCACCTTCCTGCTGTGGCGCAATGCTTTCGTTTACACTAGTATAGCGTTTTAGCTCGTCATCATCAGCGCATGACTCTTTGTAATTATGGCGCTGTGTAATGTGTTTACTGTGCGTGCAGCACAGGGTTCCAGAATTTCACGCTGCTGGGTGTGAAGTTTAGTACAGAAAGGCCCTAGGGGTTAAAACGATGACCTTTAACAAACATTCTTCAGGATTGCATAACCTTCGCAGAGCCCAGGTGTTTGTGTTCGGTGATGGAAAGATTTGGAAGTAACTAATATACAAGTTCAATAAGACAACAAGAAGGTACTAACGTGGAATCAACGGATGACCTCTAAATTGGTTACATTGGATGAGTTTGTGCGATTGGTTTAGTTCTTAGAAGCACATTTAAAACAGCATTTGCTATAGCATTTTCCTTCTGGTCGTGGTATTTGACAAGTGTCTTAGTGCCAATATCGGCAACACACTCCCCATCACACATACAGCAATCGCCTGATGAAATAAACACACAAGACACCTTTTTCGTGGAGAAAAATTGCTGCAGGTTAATTTGCATACCGAAATATGCCAACATGGTGGGTCAGCTTATGGGCGATCCAAGGGCAGGCAGCCCCTCTGCTGTCTGCCCACCTGATGAGCCAACTTGCACCATGGCACTTACCAATCGGCACTTACCAATTCTGGGGGAGGATACACCCCTTCCTACCTGTGGACCACCAGTCCACCCATCTACTCACGCCCCTTGAGGGTGGCGGAGCGTATCCAGGCAGCCCCCGGTTGCTCAGGTTTACAACCGCCTGTAGGACTAACGGGGCACCGTCATTCCTCCAGGGTCCAACGCGAGGACCATCTGGGGATATTTGCCCTTTGCACCCTTGTTGTGCTACTGAAGAGGGTACTCCTATGTACCTTTCAGCCTCTGGATCACCCTGTAACTCCGCCTGCAACACAAAATAAGTTAGCGGCCTCTCCCACTCCACCCCCTGTATACTGCCTAATCGGTAGGGAGGGAAACGGCGTGCAGGATTGCCAGGAAGAAAGGTGCCAGGTGGGTGTGAGAGGCACTTATACCTGGCTCTCCATCAAACCGTGTGCCGGAAATGACGCGGGGGTGCACCGGAACCCCAGGGGTTCCCCAAAACACTGGAATGTTGCTGTGTGCCCTCATGTGGCACTAAGGCGGCAGTCCTCCAATGCGGCCCCCTGCGTGGGCAGCGGGCAGCCACATTATGCCAATATCGGCAACACACTCCCCATAACACATACAGCAATATCCTGATGAAATAAACACACAAGACACCTTTTATCGTGGAGAAAAATTGCTGCAGGTTTATTTGCATACCGAAATATGCCAACATGGTGGGTCAACTTACGGGCGATGCAAGGGAAGGCAGCCCCTCTGCTGTCTGCCCACCTGATGAGCCAACTTGCACCATGGCACTTACCAATCGGCGCTTACCAATTCTGGGGGAGGATACACCCCTTCCTACCTGTGGACCACCATTCCACCCATCTACTCACGGCCCTTGAGGGTGGCGGAGCGTATCCAGGCAGCCCCCGGTTGCTCAGGTTTACAACCGCCCGTAGGACTAACGGGGCACCGTCGTTCCTCCAGGGTCCAACACGAGGACCATGTGGGGATATTTGCCCTTTGCTCCCTTGTTGTGCTCCTGAAGAGGGTATTCCTATGTACCTTTCAGCCTCTGGATCACCCTGTAACTCTGCCTGCAACACGAAATAACAAGTTAGCAGCCTCTCCCACCCCACCACCTGTATAATGCCAGGTAATCGGTAGGGAGGGAAACGGCGTGCAGGATTCCCAGGAAAGAGGGTGCCAGGTGGGTGTGAGAGGCACTTATACCTGGCTCCCCATCAAACCGTGCGCCGGAAATGACACGGGGTGCACCGGACCCCCAGGGGTTCCCCAAAACACTGGAATGTTGCTGTGTGCCCTCATGTGGCACTAAGGCGGCCGCCCTCCTATTCGGCCCCCTGCGTGGGCCACGGGCAGCCACATTGTGCCAATATCTGCAACACACTCCCCATCACACATACAGCAATATCCTGATGAAATAAACACACAAGACACCTTTTTTCATGGACAAAATTGCTGCAGGTTTATTTGCATACCGATATATGCCAAAATGGTGGGTCAGCTTACGGGGGATCCAAGGGCAGGCAGCCCCTCTGCTGCCTGCCCACTTGATGAGCCAAATTGCACCATGGCACTAACCAATCAGTGCTTACCAATTCTGGGGGAGGGTATACCCCTTCCCACCTGTGGCCCACCAGTCCACCCATCTACTCACGCCCCTTGAGGGGGGCAGAGCGTATCCAGGCAGCCCCTGGTTGCTCAGGTTTACAACAGCCCGTAGGACTGACGGGGTGCCGTCGTTCCTTCAGGGTCCAACGCAAGGACCATCTGGGTATATTTGGCCTTTGCACCCTTGTTGTGCTACTGAAGAGGGTACCCCTATGTACCTTAAAGCCTCTGGATCGCCCTGTAACTCTGCCACAGCTCTGGGTGACCACAGTCACAACCAGGCCCCCCCCCACCCCCAGGCAGGCATTCTTACTTACATCCTGCTGCTTCCCGGGCCTTGCCCAGGTTAAACAAAAACAAGTCAATGCCCACTCTAGAAAGGTGAACCCCTTCCTCATCAAAACACCCTGTGGACTTGGCATTCAGCAGACCGTGTCTAATAAAGTCAAACCCCCTCTTTCCAGTGAAATCGTGCATGGCACTGTTAACTCTCCTGTATGAGGTTTCCACGGCTTTCCTGACCGAGCCCCACTTCACATTAAACATGGGGTTATCTCTGACCACCATAGCTCACATGCCCCCGATACTCCCACCGTGCTGTGATGAGTAAAAGCTCAACTATCCGTACAGCTACCTGCCTTCGCTTAATTAATGGACATGCCAACTTTCTTAATACATTGTAGCCTTTTAGTGCTTTAATATCTTGTTTCCCCAACTAAGGGACAGTAGCATCCTTCTAGGTGTCTGCTTCCTCAACAGGCCTAGCTCGCCTGGCTATCCGGGCAAGGAATGTATTTTTGCCTGAAGCAACCTGTAACATGGCCCGGGTCCCGTGTGCAACAACTTTGCTGAGTTGACCCAGACATTTGCACAGCCCTCTTGATTGCTAAACCATGGTTGTGTCAAATCCGGTTTGAGGGAAATTTGTATTGTGCCCACATTGCAGACACTGCACCCTCTTAAGTGACAACTTACACAGCCCCCCAGGCTTACTTACTGTAGTCCGATCCCATGTACACCCTACCTGCTGCCCAACTGTGACCCTAGGTGCTTAAACCAGCAATAGCCCTAGTTCGCTATGTTATCCCTGGAATTAATAGCCCTCCACAGAAGCAAAGCTGGGTACGGCTTCCCTTCTAGTTACCTAGTAATTCCTGCTGGAACGGTTATACTCCGCCGCCAAAAAGTCTTGTGACCCATGATAATGTCGCAATCTGAGGTTCCCAGATTCAACTTCTGCCCAACCCACCTACTGTGGGTCCGCTGAGATCCCTCTGCCCACTGCAAGTGACCTTGTAATTTAGAACCTGCTCCCTTACTGCACTTGCCTGTCACTTCAAGAATCTGGCAACAACCTGACGCAGCAACTTGACGAATGAGCAGGTGCCGACCTGACTGATGTGTTACATAGTGAGCCATTAAGTACCTAACATATCTCTTCCCCTTGTAAAGATACAACAACCGCTCTGGTTTTGGGAACCTCACTAAGCACAACATTTTATCATAGATCCACCTCTAGAGACGTAACCCCTCAGCCTCCGAAAATCATACTGAGATCAGCTGGCTGACGCCGCGGCTGAAATTATTACAATTTGTTGCCCTCTGGCCTGTCGAGAGTGAAAGTTATTCCATTATTACTATTGTGCAAGATCCAAACCCCATTGGCTCTTCATGTGTTTGTTTCCTATCCATACTGTATAGTCAGGAAAGCTTGCCAAATGTGATGGACATAGTCTATGCCAAACATAACAGGAGTGTAGTTGTGCACCTTCACCCCGAGGGAATATCCTTGCACTGGTTAACAGGTGTTTATTGCTAACCAACTTGGAGGCCCGGTGCCCGATACGGCCAGTCCGGCCTTGGGTACTCAATTATTGACCTCAGGCTATCTGATTGGATGACCTTAGTAGATGGATGACCCTATGTAATTCCCATATGCCCAACCTTTTCTTAAAGGGGGTAACTAGTATGTGGGTTATGCTCCAATGTCCCGCCCACAGTCTTCCCAGGCTGCTTAATTGTTAACCCTGTGAGCGGCCTAATGACCAATGATTGGCATCCGTTAGTTGAAGTCGCCCATCTCCCCAAACTCCCCTTATTGTGAGTCTTCTTAGTCTACTTGGAGGACCGAGGAAGTCTGTGGCTGTCCTGGCAGCGTAAGTGGCTAGTTTATTACTGTTCATCACATTTCTGGTTCTCACGGGGGTCAGTTAGTCCCCCTGTCGCTTAGCATGGCCACACACAATCAAGAGCTGGTTGTAATCATAGGATGTGACAATGAGGTGTTGCCCCATGCACCTTAAAAACTGCAAAACTGCAGCTTCCATTGAAAAGGCAGTACTGACCGACAGTCAATTCCTCCCCACACCAACAAACAGCCAATTCTACACAACAAGCGGGGGAGCCCTGAAGAAAAGACAAGGCTGGTGGAACATGCACAAGATATAAAGCGGCCTCCTCGGAAGGAGGAGCCCCCCCAGCTCTTCCACTTCCCGTCATAGGCAAACCACCAGCGCTGCTGAATCCTCCCTCTCGACGCAAACCTACCACCATTTTCAATACATTATAAATCTACCCATGCTCCAGCTCAGTTTCCTAAGCACCAGCTTTAATTCGCGCAACATGATGTTACTTGACATTAACATAAGAGTTTGAAACCATTGATAACCTGATTACAAGTCATCACTGCCACTGGTGACGATTCATACATTCTTGCCGGGCTCTCCCGCCACAGCAGATCAAAGGGACACCATGGTTTCAACTTGTGCGACACACTGGGTAGGTAGATTGCCATGACAGAACAGATATTAAAACAATTGAAGCATCTACGTTCCACATTTTAACTCAGGCGTCAAAATAATACGGCTTTGAACAAGAGCTGGGGGACAGCCGGCCCAATGAATGGCATTGATTTGTCATGCTCTCCTCTGAGTTCTCCGCTGTAGAGGCTCCAGATAGTATCAAGTGTGTGTAAATGTCTTTCAAACGTAGACCAAAAGACCGTTTATACGTTGTGACTGTCCCCACTATCGTAGGACCTGCCCAAGGACTGATGCAATTAGGAGCAAGAGGCCTTAAGCAATGGGTGTCTTTATGTATAGAAAAAATTAATTAGCCACGTAATGGACCATGGACATACCCTTACATGTCTCTGAGGTGAGGCAGTTGGAGAACAAAAGACAGACAATATGCAAGAGACATAGGATGCCGTTAAGCAGCCCGCATGGCCAGAAAGGAACATCTGATCCAGAAACAACCCCTTGGAGGTATGCTAAGCTGACCCCAAGATCTGCTTCCCCATGGTCCTGAACTGGGGACTTTTGCATGTGGCTAAACGTGGAAACCACTCAGCCACAGAAACTCTCATTAAGACCAACCAGCTGAAGCCGCAGTCCAGATTAACTTTCCCATTGTTTGCTGAGATTTAGGCCCCAAGCAGTGTATGACTCTCAATCCCTGCAATGCCTGACCTTTTTACAATCATTCTACATGTGTACTGCCCCAATGCTGTGATGTTTTTCTCACAATCCTAACAGGCTGCTCACTGACAACCATGTGTGTAGCTTGGTCACATAAATGTGGAAATCCAATGTCCGTAGATTGTCATTTCAATGCAGCCCACATTTTTGTGGTTCCCCTCGGAACGCTGCTGCATCGTATGATAACCTGTGCTCAATGATGGCACAGAATAGAGGCAAGTTGTTGCCGATCCCCGCTTCTATCCTGTCACCTCCTTGGTGCATTCCCTTGGCCTTCAATGACAGAGACCCTCCTGTGAACTTCCCAAGCCCCTGTAGGCCCGCCTGCCTCTGAGCTACCCACTCACTCACTGCACCCTGATGACTGACAGTTGTACAACTATATGCCAGAACTCACATCAGGCGGCCATTTCAGTTTGCACCACACCTTGCTCCTGCCGTGCTGCCAATCATAGTAATATCACAACTTCCAATAAACCTGACCATGTGCAAGTGTGATAATTCAAAATATTCCAGGCCCCCAAAGCTATAAGAATGGCTTGGGCAGCAGGCAATAGAATTTCAATGTATATTGAATTAATCAATGCCTGTTGTTGTGGTCATTTCTAAAATAGACTGACAGCGCCAACTTGTGGCAGACTGTCAGAGCGCCGGTGTTGACAATTAAGTGATGCGCCCCCGAAACCACCCGGTCAAATTTAGCCAGGTAAACTGGATGCTGGATTTAGCATTAGTAGGCCGTTGCAGCACTTTTTGAAAGTCCAGGGGCATCTTTCACGCATTGTGGATTTAAACCAAAAGAGGCTGTAAATAGAATGCCAGGTTCAAATATGTAAAGTGTGTATCACTGTGACTTTTTGTGGCAGGGGTGAAATATGTTTGAGTCTCTCTCCCTGCAGTATTCAATATCCAATTGTATATCAAATATAATAATCTGTAGATTAATTAATGTAATAGTCATCATTGTGCATCCGCGGATTACCGCGCTGTGCTGAAGGGTTCGTGCGCGGGCGAGGCAGTGACGGAGTGGTTCCGTCATCCGCACAGCGCGACCGATGTGCATGACGGAACCACTCCGTCACGCGCATCGAAGGGATTAAACCCTTTCAGGTACCGGCGACCAAGGTTGCATTTTATACCTTTACATTCCGATGATTTTTGGGTCTTTCCTTAGTGTATTTCTTCACTACACACAAAGTTTAAGTCAACACATCCGCAGTACACCTGGCGTACCAGCTGAACACCCACGCCAGGGATCAGGTTTCTGTTCGTGCCACACACACACCGTTGTTATATTGCGATACAAATTAATTTATTCTGCTTTGAAATGCTATGTGGCGACACTTGTCTCTTCCCGTCTGCATGCATTGCCCCAAACAGATACACATGACCATGAATGGCCTGACTTGGGGGCTGACTGCTGGCCTGCCCCCGAACACAAGTCACGCCCAGGGTTTAAAAAATAAAAAATTCCCGCAGCACCAATAACCGTCCCCCAATGCGCATGTCCCCGGCCAATCAGCAAGCTTAATTACAAACAAATTGGATCCCGAGTGGACAGCAAGGCCGCGGGCCATCCTCCACGTTGATCGCACGTGCTACACATGCCCCACAAACCTTGGGCCTGCCTTCCGGGCGGACTCCGACTGCATTGTGCACGGATCACAGACACGGCTCAGCCGCTACACATTCACTCCTTCTTACAAGTCCCTCAGGCTGTCCGTGCTCAGACTCGCCCCAAAGAGCACACAGAAACTCATGAGAAACACCAGTCCTTGAGCCCGAGACCTACTTCTCGCAATAGGAGAAGGGCCTGGAGTGACTGAGGGTACACTGAAAGGGGAGGGGAGGGAGCATAGTGCTGCAGAGATGAAAGGGCCAGCGAGATGGGATGGAACTTCCCAACAACAAAGCCTGCACTAGGAAGAGCTATACAAACTTAACTAGATTCCCTTTCTTTACCTCCTGATCAATTTTACAGTGAAACGTTTGCTGCACGTCCCATCAGAATAGGACTGTTGGCTCTCACGCGCTGCAGCAGACGAAGGGCAGAGGCTGCAATATGAAATTCTTATTATAAAATGTACATGCATAATACGGGAGCAGTGACCTTTGCCGAGTAATCCCCGAGCAGAGTATCCAACCCATCATCTGTATTAGAAGACACCACAAACCGAACAAAGCCAAGACTGCTCAGCACACCTCACAGCAACAAAACAAAACCTGCGTGCCTCTGATCATCTCGCTGGTAAGTGCCGATGGGACTCCGCTTCGGTGAATCAGTGAGTGAACATGTGATTCTGTTGCCTCAAGCTCGTGGAGAGACCCAGCTCCGGCCCTCCAGGACTCGCAAGTGGCCAGAAGCCTTTAAGGCCATAAGTTTCAATACAGAACTTCAGCCAATCCAAGACAGACAGCAGGAGTCACTATTGTACCACCGTCTACACCTCCCTGGACGTAGGCCAGCACATAATTTGACTAAGAGTCGGTCTCCTAACTTTGTGGTAATTCTATTGGTGTAATAATTGCTTTGCTGCACCCTCATAGCGGGTTATTACTTGGATTGTGCACGTAAAGTGGGACAAAGTTGTGGAACGCAGGTTCGTGTACTTTCTCTGCATCTATTTGTGCAGTTATCGTTGGAAAAAACTACAGGTAATTTGAATTGCTTCCAGTCATGTGGTTCCCTTACTACATTTGCAGCTGCATTGCATTCAATCAGTTGAATGCGGCAATGTTATGATAGCACACACTGCACTGCCTCTAGTGCAGTACACACCAACATTTAAAGATTAAACATTCAGACGCTTAAGACCTCTACCCGGCTCTACATTGTAAGTCTGAAGTTCTGTATTGATCAACACTATTGCAGTTTCCGAACCTCATCTGTATCCAGGACCCCCCGCACATCAAAACACTCGCCACCCTCCATGCTTCCAGCCCCAAGGAGGCCCACCCCGAGGCAGCCCGAGGTCGCCATGGGACAAACTCGTTGATCCCGTCGATACCCACCAACACTTTGCGAGGTAATCGACCGGCCCGCCTCCTTTGATCATTGCTGACAGGACTTAAGTCCACCACCACGTTGCCTAGTGCCACTCCTGCTCCGCGACTGCCCCCCCATGAACCATGCCAGGGAGACATGGCCAAATGGGCACACTCAGTCCGAGCCCTCGACCCCTGCTGCTCCCCCACAACACACTACCAGGCCAGAGGGGGTCTCGGTGACGACCTGGGCCCGAACCCCTGCACAGCTCCACCCGTGCTGCCAGGCTCCAACCACGAGGTCGGAGCCACAGACAGATAGGGGAAACACCTTGGGGGGGCAAGAGAGCTCACACACTCACCGGAACAAAACCAACTGAGGCTGTGAGTAAAGATCACCGCCGCCGGCCCGAGCCGCAATGTGCTAACAGCTGACTTGAAACTAAGAAGTGTGTCTCAGCAACGCTGTGTGCGCGTGCTTTTTGCACGCCTGAGACTGCTGTGTGGTCCGTGGTGCTGTTTACGAGGTTTCCCGGGATCACATTGCCCCCGCAGCGTGAAACATCGTCCACGCTGCTGTATTGCTGTTTGTGGCCCGAGCCGTCATTGTAACTGAGGCTGTGAGTAAGAATCAGCGCTGCCAGCCCGAGCCACAAAGTGCTAAAGGATTTCTTGAAGCTAAGGAAGCTACAAGGTGAAAGAGATCATGATCGTTGTTCATCGAAAGGAATCTGCCCAAGATCATCAACGAAGGAGAAGGCAGCGCTGTAACCCTTCCGTCTACAGTGTCGCCTAGAACAGAGCCACACCCTGATCAGGATCGCCCAGCAGAATGTCCGACGAGCGGGGAGAGAGAGAGCGAGGCAGCATAACCCCCAGGTAAGGCTTGGACTCCGGTCAGGAGCCGCAAGCGTGTGGGGCCTGGGGAGGTGTGTAGGAGGAGTACAGGAGTGCCCTGAGTTCTGTCCCGCTGCACCGCGTTAGATGTGCTGAGTCCCCGAGCGGCCCATACCTGCCCAGCAGTACCGGGGCCGCCCCTTTAAGCCTATGACCGTTGTCTCGGGTGTTGGGGCCTAGTGGTGCCCGAGTTGACGGCGCAGATTGGCTTACCGCATTATTCTTGCATTACGAACCGCTGTATTATTGCATTACGAACTGCCTGGTTTTTGCTTTATGAACCGCATTTTTATTGCATTACGAACTGCCTGATTCTTGCATTACGAACCGCATTATTATTGCATTACGAACTGCCTGATTCTTGCATTACGGACCGCATTATTATTGCATTACGAACTGCCTGATTCTTGCATTACGAATCGCATTATTCTTGCATTACGAACTGAATAGCATTGCATTAGGACTGCATTAGAGATCGTGAATTGCTCCTTAATACCGCAAGAACCTACAAATGATTGCTGGCCTAATAATCGGGCAAGTGAATTATTACGAATACGCATATGTTGGTTTTCTATCATTTGGTCTCATCGTGTTTCTTTTTATAAAGATACCGCTATTTGTATGAAACCAGTGTGGTGTCTATTTGTGGTGTTATCACTGTGTTACTTGGAGTGTGGTTGCAAATACTTTACACATTGCCTTGGAGATAAGCCTGGCTGCTCGTGCCAAGCTACCAGGGGGGGAGCAGGGGTTATCTAAGGGTGTGTCCCTCCTTACCCTGACTAGAAGCAAAGGTCCCTATTTGGACTAAGGTACCTGCCTCAGCCAACTAGAGACCCCCAGTTCTAACATTGGTGGCAGTGGTGGGATTTGAACTTGTATTTGCAACGGACTCACAGAGATTGGTGTACATCACTAGTTTTAGCGCAGACCACGACGCAACCACATATTGTGTTTTTGATTTTTAGTTCTATTTTTGAGTGACCTTTAAGCCACACATCATGTCTCAAAGGAGTCAAGTAGCCAGTGAGGCTGCAGAATTGGAATTCGACCTTGAAGCATTGCTTACCTACAAAGTTGATCAATTGAGGCAATTCTGCAGAGCTTTGGGATGTCCCATGAAAAGTAGCGCCAAGAAGAAGGAGCTGCAAACTGCCTTGAGGGCCTGGTGGGAAGCCAAAGAGGCTCAGGAGACAGGTGATGCTGAGGTGGATGAGGATGACCCAGGGATTGGATTTGGTCCACAGGATTTGCCGGTGGGAGTACCAGCCTCAGGGGCTGTTAGTAACCATTCAGGGAGGAGCTTTTCCCCAGAGGAGCTGGAGGAAAACCAAAGGGTCAGAGAACGTGAGTTGGAGGTTTCAAAACTAAAGGCTTAGGCGGATGAGAAGAAGTTGCTCATTGAGAGCAAAACGTGGGCAGAGGAGAGCAAGAACGCTCTCGCTTTGGAGGAAAAGAGATTGCTTTTGGCACATAAGTTAAGAATCAGGGAGCTTGATTTGGAGCTCAAACGGCTCGAGGCCATGAGTGTCTCAGCCAAGCCAAAAGAGATGTGTGTTGCTCAGGAAGTGAGCTCTGCTGTGTTGGAGGTGGAGTCCAGCTCAGATGGTGGCAGCAAAAATGTAGTGTCTAGTTCTGAGAGAAAAGTACATACACCCAGAGATGTGGCACCTGACTTGAGGGAGGGGGTTAACACACACCAGGGGGTTCAGGTTTATAAGGTAGCTCCAGTGGTGTGCAGTGTCCCTGAAGTAGATTGGGGAACTGACACAGTGGATCATATTCCTAGTGGTGGGAGACTCTACTGACACTAGATGAGAGGTGCAGGGAGAGTGGTTCTCCCAAGCTAGATACCTTGGTGTGTGAGTGTGGAGACTGCCCAGAAGAGTAGGTTGGGTGACGGAGACAGTCAGACCATGTCTTGCCAATCTCAGGAGAGTGGTGAGGGGTACTTGTGTGAGGCACTGGAGGGTGAGGCAAAGGATAGCTTGGTTAACAACGGGCTGTGTGATTCCTTTGTTAGAGAGCATATTTTAAGTCCCTGTTTTTCAGATCTATGCCAGCACCCGGTGGGGTGCGAGTTCTCTGATTCCATGGAGCTTGTGCAGGAGGCAGACCTTTGGGTGGATTCCCTGAGGAAGCTTTTGGGAGTGACCCAGAAGGGGGTGGTTTAGGTTTTCCCCAGCTGGTCCCCTGTTAAACCCAGGAACATAAAGGTTTCCAACTGTGTCTCAGCGATGCTTGGTGCGTGGCACTTTTGCATGCCTGAGACTGCTGTGTGGTTCATGGAACTGTTTACGAGGTGCCCCGGGATCACATTGCCCCCGCAGCGTGAAACATCGTCCACGCTGCTGGATTGCTGTTTGTGGCCCGAGCCGTCATCGTAACTGAGGCTGTGAGTAAGGGTCACCGACGCCGGCCCGAGCCGCAACGTGCTAAAGGATTTCTTGAAGCTAAGGAAGCTACAAGGTGAAAGGGATAGTGATCGTTGTTGTTGTACAGTATAGCACACTTACAAAGTCGGAAAAGAAAGGAGAAATGAAAGCATATCTCCTATTAACGCCTGCTTTCAAGTGGACCTACTTTTTGGCACAAGACCCTATCTACTTTTGATAGTAGATAGGGTTTTTCTTCAAAAATCATGGGTGGACGGTGCAGAGCTAGCCACCAAGGACCCTTGCCGCCGGACCTCGCCACTATACCATGCTGCCTCCAACGACTTGTCTGCTAAAGATGGAGTGGTGCTAGGAGGCCCCTGCTGCTGGTCTAAGATTGCAACCACAGCATGAGGAGACACACAGCTGGGAGTTGTGGGAACGTGGCCAACCTCCGACGCCCGAGGCCTGCTTTGCATCCTGGTGGTTCTATGACCCTGGGAGGCCTGCATGACACAGCCACCCCTACCTCTGCACCTGACTTTGTTCCCTGCATGGAGGCCCCTTGAAGGCGCAGAGGCCTCTGCTGAGGGGACCCAGCTTTCATTCCCCGGCAGCAGGAGGAGCATGGCAGGGCTTTGAAGCTTGTTAGAGACTATGGCTAGAACTGCGTTGTCCCCTAGGCAGCCACTATCCCTACTAAGGCCAAGGATGGTGGCAAGTGGGCTCCTACACCTCTTTTCTGGCCCCCATGCACTATTTGGCCATGAGGCCTGGAGAACTGGACCTAGTGAAGCCTGAGCTGGCTGTGCTTTCTACGCCAAGGGGTGCCTTTCGAACGCTGCTGAGGATGGTGAGTGGCATGAGGCAGTGTGAAAACCACCAGATTTTAATTTTGTCCAACTTCTCTCCTGATAGCAGCCTTGTCCAGAAGCAATTTCTGGCCTTGCGACCCTGCCTTCAGAAAGAGGGACATCCGACACGGCCTTCTGGTACCTGTCGTGATGCTGATAACTGTGGATGGCAGGAATTGGGAGCATGATGACCCAGTAGATCTGGAGAGATCCCTGGACGCCATGTATGTATCAGATATGGACACCTGTAAACCGCCAACTGGTCCATCAGCTGCTGCCATGATGAGGGAGGATTGTGTCCCTACGTACCTGGGTTGCCAATGTGTGGTAGTGGGACCGCTTACAAATATATGCTGTCATTACCTGGACCAGGGTCCACAGTTGCGGATAGGAAGTTTTCCTCCATCCCGGATCTACAGCTTTCTGGAGATAAGGGTAGATAGGGCAGTCAGTTAAAACATTTCTGGGTTATAGTTTTGTCCACCTCCCCTCCTGCTGGAGGATTTGGTGCGGGAATTTAGGATGGATACTGGTTGTCCCCTGACCCCTGCCTTCTGGTTCCCTTTCCCCTCTTCAGCTTGCCCCCAAGGCCTTACGCATGACCTCCTGACAAACTTAATGTGAGTGGCCTGACCCATTATAAAAAGGCAGAAAACCCTCTATTTTCTATGGACACACCGCCCGGATTTGGAGTTACTCCGAGTCCCCTCCCCTTCACAGGAAACTGTTTGGGGCCAAATATGATCTGAACTACCATTACATCGCGCAAGTGGAATTGGTGCTTTTGCAATTGTGGCAGCAGCATTAGGAGTGGGGATAAAGCTGGCTGGTTGGTTGCACAACTGCATCAGACACAGTCGCACACAACGATATTGGCCATTAGATCCGTGTGTGAGGTGCTCCTTACTGATCCGCACAACATAGTGAGAGAGTTGGCTACTTTTTACAAGACCCTCAACTCCTTGTCTTCACCAGATCATGCTGCCACAGAGCAGGTGTTTCTGGCGGGCCTTCCCCTTCCGGCCCTGTCACGAGGCCATGCACAGTTACTCAGTGCTCACATCAGCGACAAGGAAATTGCAAAGGTTATTGATGCAATGGCAACTATGAAGGCTCTGACAGATAACGGTTTACCAATTAATTTCTATAAAATCACTAACCCTCTGATAGTGCCTCAGAGACATCACCATTGCCACTGCTTATCCCCCGGAATTCAACAGGGTGTGTATCTCCTGCTCCCCAAACCAGGCAAAGACCCACTCACCCGATATCCCTCATCACCGTGGATATGAAGATCATGGCTTGAGAATAGTGGGACGACAGAGCGGGATCGGGCCGAGCACTGGGTGATGCTGGAAATATTAGGATGACATGAGGACAGGGAGTGGCACCCGACTTGTCGGAGGTAGCCACTGACTGATTTAAACTGCCCACACTGCCTGTGTATGCACTGCCCAGAACGCAGCATGCACCCGGCCTGGCGATAAACTGACTGCCCGGTCAGGAAGTGTCAAAATGGCGGTCGACAGCAGATGAAGACGGCACTACACTGCAGGCCGCCAGGGAGCTGCTGGTGATAACCAGGGACCCTCGCCCAGGCTAGCAGGACTACAAAGCACATCCAGGGTGGATTACTGCTGAGGATATAGTCGACCACTGACGAGCTGGGAGGACGCGCAGTAGTACTGTACTCTTGTGCGTCATAGACTTGTGCACCTACCGCGGAAATACAAAACTAGCGGAATCGCAGAGATACCTTGTGGACTTATCGCCTCAGGAACGGGTGCTTACGCTACACTGGGAGAGCTGTATTTCCCCACTGACCGCTGCCACGACGTGGAGGTAAGTCTATGCGGCGGCGAGAAGCAGGACTGCATTGCTGGCGACTGTGGGACTTGGTGCGGTGGGGTACGTGACCGAAACACTCTGCGGGCCTCTGTGATAGAGATGAAAGGTGGACCTGTTGCTGCATCGCCGCTGCGCCGCAACTAGCTGCCACTATTCCCTTCGAGATATAGTGAGGTGGCAGGCAACATCTGGCACTGGGGCCCAGGTGTATCAGTTTGTGGAAGAAAAGGTCTGTCTGTGCTGTTGCCCTGTGAATGCACGCCCCCTCACCACCATTGTGCGGCAAGAAAATCCCCAGTACACAAGTGTATCTACGAGGACCTGATGCGGCTCCTGTGTTCACGGCCGTCGGTTGTCTGGCACCTCCCTGGTATAGTGGCCTAGAGTATAACTAGGATAGTGACCTCCCTGCCTGCACAAATTCAAGTAAAGCCCGGCTTGGATGTACAGTGCCACAGCTGGACTCCAAGTTACAATACGTGGAGCGAAGGCGGGTCACCCCGCTAGTGTTGCTGGAGGGAGCTGTTGTGTGGGGTCGCCGCTCCTCTACCTCATGGGTCACCCCAGGGCTAAACAACCCGACCCCCTGCATCTGATGATGCACATACTGCAACGCGTGAAGAATTGGCGCATGGTTAAGATACTGATGTAGTGCCACCCACGGGGGCTGAACAACACACTGATAAGCTGGACTTGATACTGAAAGAAATCAGAGATTCACGTATGGCGATTGAAACACAAATAGGAACGCTCTAGACTAGCCTCAACCTCTTACAAGCGGACCACAAGAAACTGGCAGTCAAGGTAAAGTCAAACAAACTTGATTTAGATGACTTGATACCGCAACAAACTATACATACTTCCCAAATGGAACAGCTACAGCGCCAACTGAAGGAACTACGAGACAGGGTGGATGATGCCAAAGGGAGATCCCGCCGAAACAATGTCCGCATACTGGGAATACCGGACAGGAGTGAGGTGCGTAATCCCACCCAGTTTGTTGAAAAGTGGCTGCGAGACCATGTAGCAAAGGAGGGCCTAACGGATCTCTATCGTGTGGAGAGGGCACCTTGGGTGCCACCCAGATCACTAATAGCACGCATCCTGAATTATAAAGACCGTGACACGATCCTCCGTGCTGCCAGAGAGAATGCCCCCATCCGTTTCGAGAATAAAACGATCTCCCTATACCCGGAGTTTATACTAGCGGTTCAGAAAGCGAGAGCTACTTTTCAAGATGTTAAAAAGAAACTGAGAGCACACAACCTGAAATGCGCCTTACTTTTTCCGGCCCGATTAAAAGTCATCTCTGGCCAAAAAGCTATATTTTTTGATAATCCGGAGGAAGTGGCGGACTAGCTGGAGATCACCGTCACGCCTCCTGCATCCCAGAACTCAATCCTACTGCACCAGTCTGCACGATCCTTGTCACAAAGTGAAATGGCAGCCAGCAATGAGGAGACTCGACGACATGGCCCGGGGGCTGGTGTGAGCTCAACTCTGGAAAAGATCTCGGACAGCCAGAGGGACCCTCTCCTGACAGCGGCGGCGGCACTGGCGGAACAAGATGCCCAGTCCCCAGCTGCGTCTATCCGCTCATCGGATGAGGCCACAGTTCGCTCGGACTCTGAAACCTGTCTAACGTTATGTCCATTAGTTACTCCACTGACTGCCAAAGACTATTGAGGTGGCATGATCTTCCCTCCGAAAGTTGGTATAGTATGAAGTACTAATTAGTATGATTCAATGTCTACAATGACACTTGATGGTCCCGTTCTTTATGCCTATTTCATGATGGTGGATCTTGTGCTGGAGTGATGAGACTTGTGTAACTACATATGGGGTAATGTATGTTAACACCGTGGTGGTTGCCACCCCCCCTTTGGCGACTGCACTATGGTATTGTTTCTTCAGAGTTCATGTTGAACTTTTTCTTATGGTTTGGTCCTCTGATGTTCTCTGAGGGAACCTAGAAAGGTAATTTCGGGAACGTGTATTGTTGATCTGGGTTGCGGTTTGCAGGCTTGTTTTCAACCAGTACCTGTGATTTCACTGAGAGCACAACACCCCACCACTCCCCCCCAACCGGGGCTCTGTAAGGCTGCCCGGGGGGGGGTCGCGCAGCGGCCCGCCCCTTGGAGGGCGGCCGCCTTAGTGCCACAGGAAGGCACAGGGGTGGGAGGTCGAGTCCCTGGGCTAGTCCGGGGGAGACCCCAACAGATAGCTGTTTCCGGCGAGGGCGGGCAGGAGACAGGGGTACTTATACTGTCTCCGCCCCCTCCTCGTCCTCTTGCCCGCTCGTTCGCCTTGCCTGCAGTTCGTCGTGCTCCGTCGTGTCGCCCGTCTTTACTTCGGTGAGTCTGCCGGTTACTTCCCTCTCGCCCCGGCCTTGTCCCTGGGCAGTACCAGGAGACGGGGCCCTGTGGTCGGCGTACCACGGGCGGGGGGGGGGCCGTGCTCGGGGAAAGAGTTTGTGGCGGGGGGACAGGATCTTGTGTACGTTGAGGGGGAAAGCGCCGTTTGTGCTTAATCGAAAGTTACCCTGTGGCCAGGCTCCTTTTATCTTCAGCCTGGCTTGGCATTCGTTACGAGTCCTGCGACAAGGGCTGGTTGCGGACACGGTAAAGGGAGGTTTCGATGGCGTGGATTCAGACCTCGGTCGGCGGCCCACGCTCACCCTCTCACTCCCTCCCCAGCCCCGATAAATGCCTGATTACTGACGACCGCGGGGCTGGGGGGAGTATCTCATTTTTCCCCGGGTGTGCACACAGGTTTACTCTGGGGAATGAGTCTTGGCCCTGACTTCCTGGGCATAAAACAGCAACTTTCCCCCGGGTGTGCTTCGGTACGCATTTGCGGTGCGAATTTCCTCTCCCCTCCCCCCCCCCCCACACGGGTGGCGTGGTCTGCCCTCGGGCCGTTGGGGGCCTCGGACGTGGGATTAGCGGGGTTGGGGAGGCCTGCACGTTAACTGCAAGTGCGAGCCGGCAGGTATCTCAGCAAGCTGATCTCGCCATGCGCTTGAATCGCGTCTTGCCCCCTTAGCCGCCATCTTTGGGTGCCCGCGGGGGTGAGGGGGGGAGGGGCGTCGCGAGGTCGGAGACGTTCAGGCCACAGTGGGCATTGCCCGGGGTACCAAGAGCGCCGCCTTGGGGCGAAAATCGCCTGGGTAGACTAGAGCAGGAAGCTGTACTGACTGACACACAACAAACACAGCTGCAAGAAGCGCATCTAAAGCATGCTGAACTATTAGAAAACCTGCGCCTTCTAGACTACCATCTTTACACTCAGAAACAACATGCCACGGCGGATAGAGCGGGCCCACTTCTTGCTAGAATAAATAAGGACGCCCCGTTGGTGTCTCCTGTTCTAGAGATCCAGAATATGGAGGGTGACACAGTTTGTACGCCGCTAGAAATAAATAATGCTTTTAAAAACTATTATGAGATATTATATGAGAAACTGACTGACTTTACTGACGTAGAGTTTGAACCCTTCTTTGACGGTCTGCAGCTTCCACACTTATTACAAAACCCTAAAGAGGAACTTTGACAGCCGGCGACTAGCATGGAAATTAAGCAGGCAATTAACAGTTTACCCCGTAATAAAGCACCATGAGGGGATGGTCTACCCATTGAATTCTACGCAACATACTCTGACCTATTAGTGTCCAACTAGCTGCGGTTGTATCAGACATCCCTAGAGGCTGGTACCCTTCCCCTCACCACACTGCAGGCGACAGTGGTCTCGCTTCTGAAGCCGGGCCAAGATAGTACAGATATGCCGGGTTATAGGCCTCTCTCCCTATTAAATACGGACTAAAAAATATTGATTAAATTGTTAGCAAATAGACTCTGTCAGTTTATACCGCAGCTGATACAGAATGACCTATTCGGCTTTGTTCCAGGCAGAAGCACGGCACTTAATATTAGGCGATTACAACAAATAATGGCACATACGCAAGGAACAGCCGATAGTAGGGGCTGCGTTTCACTTGATTTACGTCAGGCCTTTGATTCCCTACATTGGAACTATATGTTCTATGCTCTCTCCAGATTTAACATACCAGAGGACTAATAAAATGGGTGCGGCTGGTATACCTGAACCCCACGGCGCGGGCACAAACGGGGCAGCCTTTTTCACAGCAGTACAGTGTTGCACTGGGAACCAGACAGGGTTGCCTGCTATCGCCCTTACTATTCATCTTGGCTCTGGAGCCTCTCCTGCATAACCTACGTAATATACCGAGTAATAAAGGGATTGTAATAGGGCCCAACACGTATATTGTCTCTGCCTATGCGAATGATTTAATTTTATATTTCAAGAACTTCAACGAGGAATTTGAACCTATACCTTCCACTTTGAACACGTTACAGAAGATTTCTGGACTCTCGATAAATGAGAACAAGTCCTATGTTTATTTCTTTACTGACACAACATGTAGCGGCCCTCTAGGCTTCGGGAAATGGACTTTTCAAATAGCACCTATTACCTTCAAATACCTAGGAATCCAAGTGTATAGGGACATGACAGACCTGCTAGATGGCAACTTGCGCTGTACTATAACTGCCCTCAAATCCCAAATAAAATTCTGGACGTACCTACCCATATCGGTGGCGGGCAAAGTGGCAATCGCCAAAATGGTGATGCCCCCTAGATTGTTATATTATTTCACTAATCTGCCCATTATGGTCACGGTACAGGTCTTTAAATTATTGTCCTCCCTATTGATTGATTTAATTTAGGTAAAAGGTCGAAGGCACATTGGAATCGCAAAGCTACAACTAGACACTAAACAAGGGGGAATAGGGGTCCCAGACCTGAAAGCCTACTGTTACGCGAGCCAGCTACAATGGCTAGCGTATTGGGTGGCGGGCCGTACCTTACAGGAGATTGGTATGTCTCCGAGGTAATGGCAAAGAGGCAACCTATATACACTCTTATTACCCAACAGCAATATTCCCACGACGGCGCCTCATTTATTGAGGGTCGCATTTTTGTATTGGAGAAATGCTTTAAGATACACCAACACAGTGGCTTCATATGCCCCCACTATTCCTCTTTTGGGTATCCCCTCGCAGACGGGCATCGTTACAAATAGAGGAATATTGGCTTGGGGAGATGCGGGAGTGCAAACAGTGGGCATGTTCTTTCTGGACGGTGCCCTGATGCCTCATGATGTTTTTGTCCGAGAGCATGGAGTGCCGAACTCACTGTTTCTCCTACATACTTGTGTTTCTCGCTACATACGTAACACTTGGGCCCCAACAGGGATAGAACCAGCTACGCACACTCCACTCACCATGCAATATTTAATAGGGAACGGGTGCCATTTAACGAGGTGGCTATACAGAGGGATCCGAACGATAGCAGCAGTGACACTCCAACCCCTCTGCAACAGGTGGGATGTGGGTCAAGCACTGACTGACAAAGAATGGGGCACGGTTTTGGAATGCCCCAGGAAAGTATCAAGGAACCCTAAATTTAAGTTTATACAGCTCATACCCCTACATAGGGCTTACCTGACCCCACTCAGGCTGAGTTCCATGTTTCTGGATGCGGTGGATGTTTGCCTGCGCTGTCATTCCTTGGAAGCAGGGCTGATACATATGCTGTGGAACTGCCCACGCCTACGACACTACTGGGCATCCGTATGTGCGATACTGAAGGACGTTGCCCCGATGTGGAATGATGTCTTACTGGAGTTCTGCCTGCTGGGGTTCGGTCCAAAAAGGAAGAGGGGAAGCCCCGTTAACAAATTTGCTAACCTCGCCTTAATATTAGCTAAATGTAACATTACCATGAGATGGAAGACCGCCAAACCACTATCACTACAGGAATGGCACTGTGAAATAGTGAGATGGGGAAGGTCAGAGGGCGCTGAGCTGCAGAGGGAAGAACATAGGGGGGTTGCATAAGAAACTCATTTCTATGGAATGGAATGTGCTGATGGAAGGGTTTATTGCTGTTGCCCTTCAAACGTACTGTCAGATTCCATATAGGCCCCCACCCCGGTGCTTTCTGCAAGAAAGCTGAGGTCAGTTTGAGCTAAAGTACATCTATATAATACAATGATGGTTCCTGTTACCCTGTGAAGGATTAGATCTTCATGATTATGTTGCACTAGGATGGGTCAACTGTCTGTATACGTTTTACGCTGAGTCTGTGAGGTGGGAGGGGGGTGGGCGTGGAAATTGGTTTAGTTTTTTTTTTCACTGGAAGAGGCACGAGTACCAAAGACTGTTACCTTGCACATATATCTACCGCTAAGTGGTCGATTGAGCTGGGACTAAAAATCAAGGAACTACTGTACTATGTGCGTATGTTGTTGTTTCTTTTGAGACTCTAAATGTTGCCATAAGACCCTAATGGCTAATGTCTTCTGATTTAATGGTTGATGTATGTAATCAATAAAATATGTTTAGAAGATGAATATCATGGCAAAGGTTTTGGCCACCCAGGCTTAAGACCTATATTCCCCTCCTGATCCACCTCTCACAGGTTGGGTTAGTTCCTGGCCGCACTTTGGCGAATCACCAGCCGATGCTTTCCCATCACCAGTGGCAGCTGCGGAAGGATTATAATGAGAAGGTGTTCAACTCTCTTGAAGCCAAGAAGGCATTCAAACAAGTGGAGTGGCCATAATTGTTCTGGGTGATGGAGGCCATGGGAATAGAGGATGCGTACATTGCCAAAGTCTGGTGGCTCTGTAGTGCTCCGATGGCCTCAGTGACCTGTGTGGACTTTTCCTCACCCTTTTTTGCAGTTCAACGCGGCACAAGGCAGTGGTGTCCACTCTCCCCACTGTTATCTTTACTAGCACTGGATACGGCTAGTATGCATAGTGTACCTTCGCCTGTGGGTGACAGGAAAGCATTCTATTACGCAGATTATATTTTGGAAATCTTCCCCAAACCAAGTGAATGGATCCCGGCTCTTATGCAGGTGATCAAGTCATTTTCCACCTTCTTGAGATACCATATAAATTGGTCAAAGTGGGAGGCCCTGCCTATGACACCGGTGACTACGGTGGTAGTGTTGTGGGGGGGCACATTCTGAAATACTTAGCGGTGTACCAGAGCAGTGATGTCTCTCTGTTGGTGCGTGGTAATAAAGCTCCCATTATGCCCTAGGTACAGGCTGAATTGATCACCTGGTTGGTGTTGCATCTGTCTCTTTGGAGCCTGGTTCAAATTTAGAAAATGAACGTGATGCCGAGATTTAATTACATATTCGGTTCCCCTGAAAATTCTCTGTGGCCTGCTTGGGGAGTTTGACCAAATGATCCAGACTTTTATGTGGGAGGGACAAAGTCCTTGTCTCAAGGCCACTAAACTACATGCTAAAACCACTGTAGGGGGCTACGACTTCCACATGCGGGGTCTTAGTGGTTGGCCTCTCATTTGACACATGTAGTGCAGATGCTGAAGCCAACTAACGAGAGGCCCCCGTGGGTCTTTCTGGAGCACCATCTACTGCAAACAAAGGGGTAACTTACAACTTTCTACATGGGCCATGAGCAATCAGGCCGCTTGGGTAACCCGCTTATACATGCCACGCACTATGCATGGCGTTGTGCTCATCACCTGCTTTGCTCCCTGTGCACGCTCCATCTTAAGGCTCTGCTCCAGCAAAATAGAGATATTAAAATTGGGGAGCGGAGATTGACTAGTCGCGGTGGAGCAATAGGGGAATTAGCTATGTAAATTACATAGTGCAGGATGTTGAATTGGCCCCCTTTGCTGCTCTCATGCGTGACCACGTGCTGCCTCAATCGCAACACTGGCAGTATCGATAGCTCACACAGTATCGTCTGCAACATGCGCTGGGAGCCCCCCTTACAATATAGTGCCTAATATATTGTTGCAATCCATTTGAACTTGGAAAGGTTTAAGGGGCACTGTAGCGGGTCTGTAAGTAACACTGATCGACGTCCTCTTTTCTGGCCCTACTGCCCATAATTTGTGTTATTGGAGGAAGTAGAAGCTAGGCCTCTCCATTTCTGAGGAACATTGGCACAACCTTTTGGAAGAGCACGCCGGCTTCCTCAGGGAGGCCAAGCTAAAATGAGCTATTTCAAGGTCTTGCACCTCTGGCACTGGACACCGGAACAAATGTGTAGGGCCCAAATCTCAAGGGGACACCAAGTGCTGGAGTTGTGACTTGTCAGGCTGTAATTTTGTACATATTCTTTGGCACTACTGGAGCACTCTTTTGGATACCATGATGGCACACCTGGGGCAGTTTCCACACCTGATGGGCCATCAGGTTTGCTTCATGACATGTCTATATTCCTGGACTTAGCGAGTCATGCCAAATGATGGCTGCCTATGGCTCTGGCAGTGGCCACCCCATAATACATGACTCGCTGACATGCATGACATGGCCACTTATGAGTGACTTGTTTATAAGCTCAATGATCAACTACAGATGTTTGAGGAGGTCTGGGGTCCCTTCATACATGGCTAACTATGGGCGTTGACAATACTCGGCCTGGGTCCCATACTTCCCACCTGTCCCTTAGCTACTCCGGGGTGGGTGAGACAGCTTCTATCCGACCCTCAGGGCACCCCTCTTCACCGTACATGAGGAGCTTGGTATGACCTATATCGATGACCTGATAACATATCGCCCGGTGGCCCTATGGTTAAAAATGTGAGGGGCAGCCTGGGGGACTGGTGCTACAACTTACCTTCCCCTTTCTGCCCCTACACTCTTGTCCTCCCGCTAGTCCTTCCTCTTGGTTTTCCCAGGGGACCTTGTGGGCTGCGTCATTCCTGTTAGGAGGGGCTTGGTTATGTGTATATATATCATTATTATTAGTATGTATTCCAACTCATAAAGTATATAAATACATTCAGGTGTTCTAAAAGTACTTTCAAATTATCATTAAATGCATGTCTGTTATCATAAGCGATTCTTCAAATTTTGCAGGCTTTTGTAACAGTGAAGCATGCCTTTAAAATATTTAAATTGGCACCTTTTCAGCATAACCCACATTATTAATGAACTTTGGCCTCATTATGAGGTTCCCAGTAATGTGACAGGTAATTCTGGTTCATGGAGGTAGCATTACTGGCCAGTATGGCAATTACGGTGACCAGAAAAAAATGCCATTACGAGTTGGATCCTGAGGATCCACAAAAAGTGGAAATAATTGGAGAATCTATTTTGGCTGCTTTGAGCAGGCAGAGTCCCATGGGCAAACTGTCTGTGCCTGTGATGTTTCCTCAGTACATGTAAGGTCCATTGAAGTTTACAACTAAGTCATACTCAGGGCCCTTATCAAAGGAGCCCTTCCTTTAAAAAGAGAATTCCGTCTTTTCCCCGTACAGAGCAGGGTCCCCCAGGGCTGTATTTTGGCCCCTTGTTTATTTAATATTTACATTAACAACTTGGAGAAGACCCTCCTGGAGACCAATATGGATTTTCCTCAGGTGGGACGATGTGGTCTCCCCGTTCTGGTGAATGCAAACGACCCCGTTTTAATGGCCAGGACTGAACAGGGCCTGCAAACTCTTTTAAACTCTTTGGCCCAATTTATGAGGGAGCAGGAGCTGAAGGTCAATAATTCCAAGTCCTACATCATGCAAGTGGGGGCCCACTCCAGCAGATCTTACACCTTTAAGGTAGGGTCCACCCCGATCCCAAAGTCGAGTGTTTTCTCCTACTTGGGGGTTTTGATAGATGTCAAATAAATTTTGCCTCGAGATTGGGGAAAAGACCGGTGGGGGCCCTACAAAAGCTCTATAGGGCCAAGTGCATCTCTCAGGCACTTTACGGCAGTTAAATATGGGGGTATATTAACTCCAATGATCTCCAAATTGCAGAAAACAAGTTCTTGAGACAGCTTCTATCCGACCCTCAGGGCACCCCTCTTCACCGTACATGAGGAGCTTGGTATGACCTATATCGATGACCTGATAACATATCGCCCGGTGGCCCTATGGTTAAAAATGTGAGCTGGCAAGGGGACCACATTAAACAAAGTGATTTTAAAAGATTGTCAGGCCCTAGATCATGTCTCTCGTGTACTATGGCTCAAATACATTGAAGGGAGCTTAACAAGTATGGGGAGAGGAGAACTTTTTTCCAACCCGGACCGGGTGAATAAGACAGACCTAAATACTATAAAGGCGGCCTTCTTTGCGCAGCAGATTGCAGCCAGGGAAGAGAAGGAGCCCAGTGTTCATCGTTTCATGATGTTAAAAATAACCCAGATGGAGGAGCCGTATTTACTGGGGTTCATAAATTCATACGATAGATTTTTATTGACCAGGTTTAGGTTTGACCTTTTTCATCTCCTTCTTGCTCACCCAAGGGGACAGAGTAAGGATCGTAGTCTACTGTCCTGTGGTTGCGATGGAAAATCTCCAAAGGACATGATCCGTTTTATGATGTTTTGTAATTTTTACGATACCCCCAGAAAGTCCTTTTTAATTCTGGTTCTGAAAAAGGCCAATTTTAGGCAAGTGCGACCCACTCTTATCTTTTTACAAATGCTCACGGGTAGCACCTTATTTTATGTACTTAATTTTTTTCGATCTGCCATTAGGCTTAGATCTAGCTTTGATTAACTAAGTTGTGTTACATACACTCTCCCTGTCACTATGCACTTTGTAATGTCGGCTCTTAAGTTAGACTATTTTAAACCCCTAGAGCGGTGATACACTGTGCTATCTGAATAATTCCTTATCTTTAGGGTACTGCTTGTAAGTTATTTGTGGTTTCGCATTTTTATGTTTGACTAGTTTATTTTGTTGTACTTTGGTATGTTGTTGAAAGGGCTATTTTTATTGTATTTTATACATGTGCTTTTATGGTTTTAAAATTTGAAACCGAATAAAGATTAACTAAGAGTTCCCTAAATGTAGCACCTTTTCAGCATAACCCACATTATTAATGAACTTTGGCCTCATTACGAGGTTACCCGTAATGTGACTGGTAATTCTGGTTCATGGAGGTAGCATCACTGGCCAGTAGGGCAACTACGGGGACCAGAAACCAATTTGCAATTACGAGTTGGATCCTGTGGATCTACTAAAATAATCGGATAATCAATTTTGGCTGTTTTGAATAGGCAGAGTCCCCAAGGGAAACTGTCTGTGCCTGTGGTATTTCCTAAGTACTTGTAATCTCAAAGGGCCTGGTAAGTCTTGTTATCAGGTCCATTGGAGTTTACAACTAAGTCATACTGAGGGCCCTTATCAAAGGAGCCTTCCTTTGACAGGAGAATGTGACAGATACATAAGCAGAGATAAGATTGGTAAAAATCTTATGCAGGTACATGTAGCTATCACACCATCTTACTATGAAATAATAGTTCTGCTGTATTCTTGATTTCACATTATTGTTATCTTTTCATTATTTTAAAATTTGATTTCACAGCATAGTTGCTACCCTGATTGTAATTCAGGTCTCTTTGTAATTCTGTTAGGAATTCTGCCCCCTACATTTGTGCTGCAAAAGTTAAGTATTGTTGGGCATTTGTGTGTATCATGTTTTAAAACACACTCTATGTACTTAAGAAACTCCAGGCATGCTTCTGCCTCTGCTAAATGAATGGACATGACAATTTTGTTAAGACACTCTGAATGTAATACTTCTGTCCTTGTCAACAATTGTATCATATGAACCTGTTCCAGAATCAGGGATGGACTGTCCGTAACTGGCATAGGACGTTTCCTGGTAGGCGGAAAGAGAGGGGGCCAGTTTTGGACCAGTGGGGGTCGTTTTTGTTACTGGGGGCTGGTTTTGCAGCAGTGCTGAAATATCGGCCCCCGTAATAAAAGCAGCAGCAGTGTTTCCCACCAGCTCCGCCACAAGCCCCCACCCCTTACCCCCTGGGCCGGTCGGACTCAATTGTCAGGTCTGGTTTGCGTTCTCAGTCCGGCCCCTTCCAGAATCACTTCTACAATTAAATATGCGTATCCCCTCTATTGTATGTTTAAATCATTGAAGTATTTGAATGCCATTATCCTATTTCCACACTCCTTCCTTTCCTCTACTTTTATCTTTTCATATTGTAGACTGTCCTTCTTCATTGACCTTTGTGTGCCTACCAATGTCCAAACTGGAACCAAGATGAAGGAGCCCAATCAATCCAACAAAGACAGCAAATCTTCCTTTCACACTGTCTGGATACATGGGCAACTACATATGTAATCCTTAGATCCATATTTTTTTTAAGGCCTCCAAATCTCTCTACTGGCTCAATTTTGATGACGGTTCACAATGCTCCTACAATCTTTTGAGCATCTTGGGCCACATACTTCTGCTAGACCCTTGACACCTTGCTCTAATAATCCCTTCTGCTGGGATGGAGTCCATCCTTGAATACCTGCATCCTAGGTCTCTAGCCTTTTTTTCCCAAAGCTCCTACTACTCCGACCCCTCCCACCGCCTCTCTCCTTATCTCTATCCCTCTTTTCCATACCTCGGCACATGCTCCTAGCAGCCCCTCTTTTTCCCTCAATTTTCTACATGTCCACAGTTCCTTTATGCCTTCCCCCAATGTATTTGCTCCTACACCAAATATGTGCAAAACTCAACATTTCTTCTTATTCTCTAACAAATCAAATAGGTCTACATGCTCTTTTACACATTCCAAACAGAGCACCTAAAACTCAGCATGCATCCCACTTTGCCTACATTTAATTGTAAGTGTACCTAAAACGGATAACATCCAGTGACCTCTGTATCCGGTGCTCTCAACATTTTTTGCATAATAGTTGATTATCTCACATCCAGAATCTCTAACTACACAACACCCATTTCTCCAGATTTATGTTATCTAACAACTTACATGCACTGGGAAAATCTTCCTCACAAAACAATTCCTCCTCTTCTTCCTCAAGAAAGTATTGTCTTATTGGAAGACTATTACACCTAGGGGCCGATTCCGATCCGGGTCGGAAAGCACTCCGACCGAGTCAGATCCGGAGTGTTTTCTGACCGAGCCGGACCCCTACAGTCTGACCGAGCAGAGTACGATGCGCACGTATGCTGTCGGACTCGGTTCGGTCGGACTCCCATAGAAGTCAATGGGAGCCGGTCGTACGACGCGTAAATGGGCTCCCATTGACTGAATGGGTACGTCTCGAACAAGTGCTCCCCCTACAGTGGGTACGCGTCGGTGCCACCCGCACCGTACATGCCTGTGTTGGGGAGACCCATAGGTCTCCCCCTGTGTCCGAGTCGTAGGGCTGCGGGTGTCAGGGGGTCCGACGCGGACCCCCAAAGTCTGACTCTGGGAGCTTTTGTGAGCCGAACATTCCAGCTCGCACAGGCTGTCCAACGCCTGCATCGTACTGGCTCGGTTGTAAATCGCATCCATTGCACGCCACGGTTAGCTTCCGACCGGGACGTACGGAGCGGTTCGGACACGCGTACGGCTCGTTGTTTTTCCGGCCGAACCCGATTCGGTGCCCTTCCGACCGAGATCGGAATCGGCCCCTAAGTCCGGCAATCACACTGGGAGTTGTTAACTTGTCAGCCTTAGGGTGGTCTTCCCCCAAGCTTTTTGCCTTCTCCCCTCTTGTTTTCTGAATTCACTTTTGTTGTCTTAGAACTCTGAGCACTTTACCATTGCTTACCAGTCCTAGCATAGGCCCTAAACAGCCCATATGGCAGGGTGCATTAAATTTAAAAAGTTGGACGTGTACTTTAAAGTTGTACTTGTTCTGTAAAAGGAAAACTCTTAAATTTGCTTTTCATGCCCGCAAAACCTACCTTTCCCATAGGATAACATTGGGTTATTTTACTAGATTTAATAAGTGTTACCTTTGCTTGGGAACAGTTGGAAATTTCAATGTTAGTTCTTTAAAAAATTCTAATTTAATGGTAAAGTTGAATTTTTGGTCACCATTCTGAAAATGTCTCTTTTGAAAGTTAAGAAACAGAACAAAAGTTTCTGTGGGACTCCTTTGTCTATAATGATTCCTGTATGGTCTACTTTGAAAATAGCTGGGGAAACTAAGATCTACTAGCAAAAACGACCCCACTGTACGCATGATGTATACTGTTGAGAGGTATTGTGCCAGTCGGCCCACTTAGGTCCCTAAGAGAGCCTAGTAAACATCACATAGGGTCAAAATGTCGGCATTACGACAGGGATTATCTGTTACTCACACCTCATTACCGTTGTATACAAAATATATATGACATCCCTAATGTATGTATGTATCATTGTTAAATTCTGCACACCACTGCACATTTTGAGCACTGCGCTGAATGCATCATTTTAATTGTGTAAAATGGACTATATCTATGTTGAGAATAAAAATAGAGTTTTGATTGGAATGTGGTAGGAAAGCGCTTGATTATAATACACAAAGGAGTGCAATGGAACCGTTTTTTATGTTTCTTGTTTTATTACACTGGTTCCGGTTTTGGGCATGTGGTTTGAATCCTGTATACTTTATTTACTTTTTGAAAACTGGCATTATCTTTTCCTAACCATTTGGGGCCTGCAGCCATTGTCCTGGGTCACATGCCTAGGCGTAGTTGGCAGTTGGCCTTTGTGTATTCCTCCCAGACAATGTCACAGATGGAGACTGGATGTTGGCAGGATGGGCCTTCCTGACCGGATGGGTGGGGGCGGAGCTGTCCCAGATCACACTTACACTTCAATAGGGGCTGCCTCCTATACTCAAAAAGAACTTCACACTAGTCTTTTGACACCCCAGACATCTTGGGGGCCTGGGCAGAGTAAGGAAAGAAATTCCAGAACCAGATGTGGGCGTGAGAGTCCAAAAGTTTCTCCCACTTCAAAGTTTGCCCCATGTAGAAATATTGGACCCTGGAACCCACTCTTCAGAACACTCCTGGACCTGCAGACTTTACACAAGAAGAAGGACTGCCTAGCTGCTTGAAGAATGCCCTGCTGCCTGAGGATTGCTCTGCTGCCTGAGGTCGTCCTTGCTGCTTGAAACCAGGGCTACCAGAGTGTCTACAAAAAGCAGACCACTGGACTCCTGTTCTGATCATCAGGAACACAACTGGCTCCCGACCAGTAGCTTTATCGGAAACGATGCATTGCAACGCATCTCAATGCCAGCATTACAGCTCCTGATCGGCAGCTTCAACAGCACTGACCCAGCGTGATCCTTTCCAATGCAGGACAGTCCATCACATCGCGAACTGAAAGGCTGTTGGGGCAGTGCAGCGAAAGCAGACGCAGACTTTGCATCTTGATTACAAGGACACAAGGCACTATCTCAGTGGGCCAAACGTGGTCCTGTGCCCAGCCTGTACTCCATCGCAGTCAATCTGATCTTGTGACTTTGTCCCTGTTCAGAGCAACTAGATAACTGTAATAGGTGTTATTGCTTCCAAGCATGATTTTCCCTAAAATCTTTAAAACTGCATAACTCCAGTTCTATTTTTGCCATTTGGGCCTCCTTTAATTTATTAAAGATGATTATATTTTTCTAGATTGGTGTGGGATTTTTCTTGTGTTGTGTCACTTTATTACTGTTTGAATGTTGCATAAATACTATACATATTGCCTCCAAGTTAAGGCTGACTGATTTTGTGCCAAGATACTAGTTGGTTAAGCACAGGTTAATTTAGGGACTTTTGGAGGTTCACACTGACAAGGATTTTAGTTTTTGCTTGAGACTGTGTTTCACCCCACTCAATCAAAAATCAAATTTCTCACAGAAGTCAATTCTAAATTAAGCAGTATAATAACAGATACAACACTCCCAAGAGCCCACTTGCATCAAGGGTAACACCCCTTACTTGATTATTACTTCGCACCAAGGGTACCGCCCCATGCTTGATTATTACAAAATTGAATATCATCTCCATGTTGACTGGTGTGATAACTTCCATTCCATTTGTCTTTAACTAAAAGCAAAATCAGTCTGCAGACAACACAAAATTCAATTCAATTCAGCACGAATTGTGATGAACCAATTACCTCAAGACCGAAATTAGAAAAGGTGAGTTTTTAGCAGTTTTCTGACGCAGGCTTCCGACTGTTGACTTCTGAGGAAGGTCAGAAGAGCAGTCCAGAGTTTGTGGGTAAGAAATGCAAAGGGGTGGCCTCTGCTCCTTGCTCTTCTGATCTTCGGCACCACCAGGAGTCCCTGAATACTTGAACCAAGAGCCCCCGCTGGAAGAGAGGAGGTGAATAAGGTCCGAATGAACAGTGGGTCTTTTCCAAGGATGGGTCGGTGTGCAATGCAAATAGCCTTGAAATTTATATTTTTTTTTAACTGGGAGCCAGTGAAGGGCTAAAAAGGCTGGTCTGGCTGACTGGTTCTTGGGTATTTTTTTGAGGATTCTGGCGGCTGAGTTTGGTACTACTTGGAGCTTATTGATCTTATTGATCGATCAACATATTTCAGACTCCCTAGATACAGAGAGTTGCAATAGTTTAGGTGAAAGTTTATTAGACTCTGTACCACGACCCTTCTTGAGGAGAATGGCAGCATCTGTAAGAATTTCCCAAGGGATTTTAGAATACAAAAGCATAAACCTCCAATTTTTTGTTAAAGTTCCTACTACCTAGAGCTGTTGTTGCCTACCACCAATACCTCTGTTTTGTCGCCGTTAATCTTCGGCCTACTGTCAGACATCCAGTCTGTAACCTCCCTGAGGCATGCATTCAGTTGGGTGGAGGTTTGACAGGTATTGGTTGTAAGCGCCAGGGTGATCTGGGTATCATCTTCAATGGCTTAGGGTCATTACCAATATTAACCTGCCATCCTTTTTCAGTGAAAGATCGTGAAGAGAATGAAGCTAAAAATATATTTAATGACCTATGGCAGGCATCCTCTGTAATCTTGCCCTGCTCAAGGTAATAGGAACCGAGAGCCAGAGATCTGCTTCTGGGGCAGAAATGATCCTATAACGAAAAACAAGCCGCACACTGACTGAATATAGATTGAGAGAATAGCCCATCAGATCTGATCCGGATAACCTTCGCACTGCCGGGATATCTTATCAAAACACAGTTTATAGTGCAATTGCAGGCTATGAAATTTCAAAATAACCTGACTAAAAACAGTCCAGAAGCTTTTGACACAGTCACAGCCATACCCATTCATAGCCATTTTTAAAATGTTTGATCCCACAAAGAAATGCAAGGGATTTGCCAGTTTCTTCAACACTAAGGTCGAACATATTGGTCTCTGGGGTTGGACTTTCAAGCGTGTTACATCAGTCCTACACTTGTTGAATTGGCTTCCTATACAAGGTAGATCCAATTATAAATGTGTGCATTGTACACAGACTTATCCATTCTGATGATTATTAGTATCTGGTACCCAGATACTCCACAGTTCTGATTCGTTAATTATTGGAACCACAAGCTTTCAACTAAAAAACACACCTGCAGCCAGTCTTTCTCCTGATGTACGTCCAAATTGTGGAATTCACTCTTGGCGCTAAAAAAACAAATGAACATTGTTACCCAGCGGTACTCATTTTATCACCTCAGATGTATGAAAGGCTGAAGATCGAACACAGGCGGGCAGTGGAAGCATTAGTCCACTGAGCCACAAGCTCAGTGGACTAATTAGCTTTTCTAATCATCTTATATCTGCTGCATCAATCTATTTGCCTTACAATATTTGTTTCAGGGTCCCTAAAATATCCATTTATTGCTTGACTCTTGTTTTTACAGTGCATGAATAACTGCTCTTTATGTAGAATGACTGAGTGTAGTCTACTGGCTCCTGTTGTATCTATGTATACTTGTTATGTATTGCCATTGTTCGTAGCCATCTACAGCTGCTCTATGTAAAGCGCTTTGATGCTCTTGGACCTTTTTATGCACTATAAAAACCAATCCAAATAAATACATAATAAGACAAATGCCTGGTATAGAGAAAGAAATTAGCACCTCACTATGCCCCATCTTTACTCAGTGTTCAACCATCACATCACTCAATGGTTATAAAAGAGGATGAAACACAGATTAGAATCACTGGGCATACAATGCTTTCTGGATTGTGGAATTCCCTTCGATTTAATTAAAGATCTGTACCCAACTATATGTTGTTCAGGAGACATAAAAGAACAAGCCTTTGCAATGCAATCGGTCTCGGCTTTTGGATCTTATATGTATTTACCTATGCAGCACATTATTGTGGGTACAGAAACACTTACTGTTCTAATGTGTGCAAATCAGGGAAAGGGTGCAGTACCAATCAGAATGTGCACTATTCTCTGATTGCCCCAGTACTGACCCAAAGGTAGGGCTATAACAAATGCTCAAATAACCAGAGGACAAGATGAGTAACCCAATTACATTTCTACTCGATAATCTTCCTTCGTGGACAAGGAAGGATATGCGTGTCATTTCAGGATTGATCACTGTGCATAATGCTGGATGGGGAATTTAAGCATGAGTAATTAGAAGGGTAATTTTACACATTGAGGCCTGGACTCCGGCATCATCCTTTTTTAGTCTAATGTTCTAAATTAGAACGAGGGGACACACTCTTAAGAGATCAATAGTGTAGATTGTTCCTACACAGCACACAAAACAAATTAAATTTTATTGGATGCTTCGGAAATGGCCTTTGGAACACGTTTGGTTTTCACTAGGTTGGTGTGAAAAAAGTGCCATCAAATTAGTGGCAAGCCACAGTTTTCCAGGCTGTATTTACTGAAGTAATGCAATTTCTTGTATTTGTGCCTTTCCACTGCATGAATCGTGACGCCCACTTTTGCTGCATGGTTCCATTGACCGCGTTTCGCTGCTGAAACACAGTTTGAGACCCTATTCCTTACTGATTTAAATCAGAATTCCCCAAGGCTCCTGTTTCGTATGAACGGGTCTGCTTCAACCCTACATTATTATGCAATAAATGCATTTCTTTTTCTCAAGCCTACCAGTGGCCCTGGAAGTCGAAATGTCTTGCATGCACGGGCACCAGAATGTAAATGTTGAACCTAGCTAGCCGAGACCTAAAAAGGGGGGGCTTTTTAAAATCTTTCTCTAGTGTGGACAAGTACTGGCATGTGTGCGGATCTTTTTTTGCAATGATTTATCTTTCAGCTGAAAAGTCTACAATAGCAGGAGGATAGAGACACCTTGAGCAAATCGGTGTGAAATTCAAATATGGAGGTCACAGATTAGAACCTCGGTAGATTGACTCAGCCAATCATCAATCACCCAGGTTTATAACATGAGAACAGTTGAATTATATAAACGCATCACATGCTGTCATGCGCAACGAAGTCGCAAGACTGAGCAACCACACAAATAAGCGTAAGGCAGCGAGAACCAGGCGTGCCGGGTCATCCTTACATGAAAGCTAACCTCAGCATCAACTGTCAGGAAGAAGACTCAAGGCACTTGGCAACTACCCATTGCGCTAATGTTTGTTAGAATCGGATGATTTATCGGCGCTGCTTCCAATTTTAATCAGCAATTTTAAAACAAAGGTGGAGTTTCAAAACCTATTGAAAGATACACAGTTGTGTATGAGAGCGGTTTCCGGTCCAGTAAGTTGATTCGTCTGTGTTCATGTAACTCTATCGAGTGCCGAAAAAAGCGCTTTTCAGCAGTTTGCAGTTATGGATTGCAACTTTACTAGTCTGGTGCGCCAGCTTAGCTCTTACATTTTGAAATGTTCTTCATGAAGGAATCCTGCTTTCTTTTTTATTTTGTAGAGTATTGTTTGTGCTTCGAAAAGGGCTTCTATATTCTATAAAGCCGCCAGCGCACTGCACACTTTGAAACAATAGAATAGCGTCAACTTAAAGTCTTGCTTCACATAAGCTCAGTGAAGCTCATTGAAGATATGAATGAGGTGCAACATCTGTCCGAAATGTTTCCTGAAACTGTCCTATTTGCTAATGAAGAGCAGCTAAGCCCATATTGATCACTTGAGCTGTCTGCGATCCTGAAGCAGCTCTGCCAGGAATGTTTACTGGAGCAGTTATCTGTGCTGATGAAGAGCAGCTCTGTTCGAAATGAGCACAGGAAGCTGTTGCGAGTACAGACGCAGGTCAGCTTAGCCCGGAATGTGCAATGCTAGCTGTTCTCTGTGCTAAAGTATATCAGATTTACCCATCAGAGCATTTCACTAGATCCTGTCCTCAGTGCCGAAGTGCGCAGCTCTGTTCACAGTGTGCTGCCAGCCGTCCTCGGTGCTGGAGTATATATCAGAGTGACCGGCAGTTCCTGTTGCAGGGATTCTGCTTATATACAGAACTATGCGTAGAACCCCAGGACCTCAGTGAATTGTGGTGTACCAGAAACTCACCTCAGAACCCAGAACCCAGTATCCGGCTAGCATAAGTGTCCCATTCGTTATCCGAGATTTAGCTCGGCGATCCCAATGAAAAGACAACCCAGAACAAGCGACTCAGTATACTCTCAGGAATGGTGGGAATCGGAAATACCTGTTCGTATATTATTCTCACATCAGTCCACAACAAGAATCAACAGAGACACGGTGAAAATAAAAAGAGTTTATTTTTATAGACCACGTGTCCTAAGATGCAGTACTTTGGCTAATACAAGCAGACAAATGATTAAAATCAAAACCATCAGCATCGTTACAATACCATAGAATATAAAAGGGGTGATCATGTTATAATGACAGTGGATACTACCACCTTCCCTTTACTAAGAAGCTAATATTATTATTATGCTAATAGAAGGTCTCTTAGGCTTGAATAGGGGACCCCATACCTCAAAGATCAGCTTAGTGAAATCACATCACAGGAGCATCAGGAGTCTTCTCGCAGGAAGGCTCGTCTTCGGTCTGAATATTAAACATGAGGGCTGTAATATTAAAAGCACCAAATTTCAGGTATTTTGCAGCTGCCTGTGTGTTATGGCTAAATAGTGGGTCGATCGACCTAGAGTGGAAAACATGCATTGTCTAACAACCCAGACTGTTTGTCACATCATGTACAGACCAAGGTCGCTGCGCAGAGCTCTGGATGGTAACAACAGATTGCTCTTGTGTGAGACAAAGCTCGAGTCAGCAGTTTGTTTAAGCAATAACATGTGAACGCAGTGTCGTGCGCAAAAGCAGCAAGATGGCTTTCTAACATCTAACGTGGTTATGCTAACTTAACAATGTATGTTCGTATTAAGGGAGTCCTTACTACATGCCCCCTTGATCGAAGCACTACTTAGTATGCAAGAAAAGAGAGAACGCAGAGTTCAAGTGCGACAGAGCAGAACAAGGCGTATTCAATTCAAAAAACAAGTTTCAGTTCAGGCAAAGTCCGAGAATGAAAAAACCAAAAGTGGAAAGAAAAAACAAAAAACCTCAAACGTGCAGTGGGGGGTGAAAAAATGAAAAACGCCTCACCGGGCAGAAGGGACTGTTCAAGACACGTGAGGAAAACACAGTGGACGACAGTTCACTCAATCCATGAACGTATATGCAGCATACGTGGCCACTGCTTCCAGCAGAATATCGTTGGCACGGCCACTGAAGGTTTCAGCCATCCAGTTAATCAAAGAAAAGGAACATACATGTTCTTCCATTAGCGGAGCCTCTAGCACCATCAGAGGGCAACCAGCGTGTACTTCCAAATAACTCATATCCAAGAAGTCATATGCCGCCCTTGCGATGTCCCAATTACCCAGGATTCCATGCGCCGCACCACAGGCCATAATCCGAACACCAGAACAGGCGAACTCGTGAGACACTAAGGGTCTCATCAGTCGATCATAATCCGGGTCCGGAGACACCGTGTTGGTTAAGCACAAATCCAGAGGCCATTCAAAGGGACAATCTAGGCAGTGAAAGACAGGTTGCACGCAGGTGAAGTAGGAATACCGGAAGGATAATCCATATGCCAGGCTCAAAGTCGCCAATGGCAGGACGCCATAGTATTCAAGCATCCTGTCACGAATAAGCTGCAGACGGGATAGGCTGTCGTGTGGCACAGAAAGAGCAGCCATTCCGTAGTATGAAAAGTAAAAGTAGCACACCTGCCACTAGCGCCAGAATCAACGGGACACCTCCAAAGACGCTCGAGAATAGCGAATGAAAAAATGCCGGAATCACACCAAAAATAGTTTGGAAAGAGGTCACGAGGCCTGAGCCCACAAGTTTAAAAAAATGAGCCCGGCCGGTTGTGGACGAGGTATTGAAAATTGTTTGGATCAAAGCACCAAAATGCAGGGGGAGGTCAGTATTCAAAAGCGCCTGTACCTCAATGCGCGTATTTGCTACGTGAAGGACAAATGTTTCTCGGGAGGAAGTCAATGGCACCTCCTTTTGGGACAAAAGAGCTCTTATTCTGCTCATCTTGTTGAACTCTGCTTTCAAGGTTGGAATCGAAGGCCAGATGGAAACATCCAGCCGCCCATGCGGGGGAGGAAACAGAACATTATTGCAGCAGACAACTCTCTGTGATACAGTTACTATATATGGGATTCCCACTAACATCCCGCAGCAAGCTTCATTATTCAAAATCAAATAACTACCGTTTGCAAGCAGCGTGAAAGATGGTGTAATCACTGGTACCGGGATACCTTTGAGGACGCAGGCCAAATTCGGGGCGTGTACATTACAAGCACCGTGCAACTGAATGTGCCTACATACTACAGAATGATCAGGTGTCGTTGTACATTCCTCACCCTTCAGATAAACCTCAGTACCGTCTCTTGTACATCTATACGTAAAAGGGAGGGACTAGACATCATGTATGAAAGCGGTACCCAGCTGTTCATATCTACCCAGAGCATAGTGTTTCATACAAGATGTAAACTTAAAAAGGGCGAACGGTAGAGTTATCAACCCATGTAATAACCACACTGCTGAATCCAATTCCGCCACTGAGAAAGGTAATGGCTCCAACTTTTCAATATGTAACAAGGAATATGAAGCATCTTTCATGGACATGAACTGCTGTTTGTCAGTAAGGTTAAAGGGAAGAAATAATGATGTTGTATTCAGATAGTCCTAGGGGACCTTCCCTGCCTTTAACGTTTGTAATGTCCATGCAAACTGCATAACAGAACGCAACTGGTTTTGACCATGATACAATACCGACATATCATCATGCACAATATCAACAATCGAAGAAACAATATTATCTAATGTATAAATTCGAGAAGAAAGAGTGCTAATACTTTTTCCATAATAGCTCTCAATCGTGAAGCTGCCTCAATTTGCGACAATTTCCAAACTTCGTTGTAAATAGCATACGCCCACCTTTTGGATCTGCCACCCACAGGACCTTTAACAAAATCATTCAAATCTATTTTGTCATGTAATTTTGATAAATGAACTTTGACAGATGCCAAGGTGGAATGTCGCAGCCAGGACTGACATAATTTCCCTACAGAGTATGTAGTTACTGTATGTGACGACTCAAACCGAGGGTCTACGCGTTCCTGAGTATACCCTGGTTTCAGCCCTAGAAAACGACGTTGACAGGTATCAGAAGTGCTTTGCCAAATTAACCATCCTTCACTACTAAATTTCGAAATATTGAAAGACGTATTAGAAACTAATGACTGCAAAGCAGGAAGGGACAGATCTGTGTGGTTATCCGAATTGGGGTAAGCGCCCAGATCCGACACAGAAGGCGAATTTAGTTTTTTAGAAGTGGCCAATCCGAAACAGGTGGTTTGGAAGATGGTTGAATTTAAAAACAACATATGATTTGGTACGAGACAGGCACGGTGTAAAGCTTCAGTTCCCTGAACCTGCCACGGTTTGGAACCCCAAACCGACTTAAGATCAACAGTAGCCTTCCATAGATCATAACCTTTGATTGACAACTCATCCATAAAGGACTTAGAATAAAGTAATTTACTGTGTGTCAGTCTAACCTTTGAGGCAGACTCAGGCATAACCTTAAAATAAAAGGATGCCGGGTCGGACACACTGAAATCAGTAAAATAAGTATACTTATCAACTAATGTAGGTGAACTGCCGAAAGAGGGGGTGGGACAGTGCTCCCATTGGGTAAAATTTACAAAATTTCTAAATGTATTCGCTTTATGCAGGAAGTGATTGCCATAATGCTGAAAACAATACTGTTCTGCATAATTAGCCGCATTTTCATACAAATCTTCAGCATCAAAAGCGGCATAATATTTCAAATCTGAAAACAGTGCTTCAATGGCGTGTACATCCCAATCATCAGAACGTATGTTCTGTTTAACTACATCACCCATAGAAACGCGAAACACATTAGGTACATTGATGACCTCCGTGGGTCCATGAATTTGGAATTTAACAGCATCCCACGCGATTCCATCCAAAACTGGCCAGGCAGTAATATTCACCAAAGTCTGGTCTCTTTTCATGATGTGGGATGAGGAGTGGGGGGCCAAAGTTCCATTGATAAGTCTAATTGTTGATCTCTCTTTGAGATAGTGACCATCCACCAGACGGAAAAACACTATTACAAATCCAATGGACATAAACAAAAAAATACTGAAAAGCAATAGCCAGATGTATGTCCAAGGGGTAACCAAAAAATGTCTTTTAAACCAACTAGCAAAAACAGCAATGTTCGAAGGGGGAGTGAAGGGCAATGAGTTAGTGTCAAAGGAGAAACGGGACTGGTCAAGCGCCGTAGATTGTAAAACAGGCGAGGGACCATTTGTAGGATAAGCATACTCAGTCTCGTCGGGCAGACCACCAGCCGGTGGTATTAACAGGGGATCAGTAACTGACTGCATCTCGATGGCAACATCAGACAAGGTGGTAGAAGCAGGAACCAACATTGAATTTCTTTGCATCGTCTGGCATGAAACTGCTGGAGTCAGGCTAAGAAGTATCGGCCACTCGCTGAAGTTTGACATTGTCAATAGAGATGTACCTGTTGTCCTTTCGACCAGGAAGTGGAGGTAAAATGACTGTTCTTGTACCCTGCACTCCAAGCACTGGAACTGGTGCACGATAAGAGGGGCCGAACTCCTTCTTGTTCTCCACCTTCTCACGGACCAGGTCTCCAACTCGGGGTAGCCAGCCGACTACCGGAATCTGAACCTCAGCTTCAGACGTGGAGGGCAAGTGTTCCTTCGAAAGAGAGTCTCTGGCTTCTTGTAGAGTCTGCAAAACAGCACAGTGATCATCTACGTCAAAGGGTGCGGTCGACGCCGCCATGTCTAGACCATCAAGGTCTGGAACAAACATTCTGATTCCGAAGAGCATCATGTATGGGGTCCGCCCACCCAGAGACCTTCTAGGGAGATTATTAAGTGCACGTTGGACGTTATACAAATGGGCTAGCCAGTTCCAGCCTGTGCCTAAAATACGTGCTGTCAATGATTGCTTTAAGTCACGGTTCATTCGCTCCACCACACTATTACCCTCAGGTCGGTAGGGGGACGAAAATTTGACTAGGACCCCCAAGTTTCTCATAGCCTCCTTGTAAGCCTTAGAGGCGAACGCAGGGCCCTGATCAGAATGGAAGGTACCACACGCAAAAGTTCCCACAAAGACACGCAAATCCCTGATGACAGTCCGTGAGTCAGCACTCCTTTGTGGCCATACCCAGAGAAAACGTGTGCACGAATCCACTGCAACCAAGATATACTTGTACGCAGTATCAGAAGAAAAAGGACCGCAGTGATCTAAATAAACACAACCAAATGGCTTATTAGATATATACAACTGTGTTTGTGGTGGACGCGCAACAGTAGAAGGTTTAATCTGTTGGCAAATGTCACAATCAAGAACATAAGCGCGCGCTTGTTTATATAAACCAAACCACCAGTAACGTTGTTGTAACAGAGATATAGTAGCGGACACACCGGCGTGGGCTGATGCCAACCCCTCGTGTGCAGCTAGAATCAGTGCTGGTCTGCAGTCCGCGTTGGAAATAATTCTGTCACCAACGTCGGTAATCCTCACTAACGGGACGTTATCAGGACTTAAATGATAAAAATAACGAGAAGGAAAACCCTTCGGGTAATCACTTCCCTTCTCTGTAGCAGCAATAGCTGCCAAGATGTCATCATCAATCTTACTTTTGGATCTTGTAACTGCTGCCACTAAGTATGTAGCCACTGCGGTTTTTGCCGCCTCGTCAGCCAAGCTGTTACCGACGGCATGGACACCAAGTCGTTGGTGACCAAGAGTGTGAATAACATTCACGAGTGGGAGACGGTCTTTAAAGTCTGCCACTCGAACCCAAAGCAGTTCATGCTTAATTGTGCTACCTTTGGTGTCTCGATAATCATTTTGAGACCAGAAGTGTAAGTTGTCATTGTATGACTGGACACAATAAAAAGAGTCACTAACTATCAAAGTCGTGACACGGGGATCAGCAAACTCCAGTGCAAGCACCAGAGCCCGAAGCTCCGCCAATTGCGCGGTACAATCACCCAATGACTGCGTATGCACTGCATCAGATTGGAATTCACCATTCACGAATGTACCTACGACAATTGCGCAAGCCGCAGAATAAGCGTGCTTTGATCCAATCGCGGGCTGCGCCGAGCCGTCAGTGTATATGACACAATGGTAATCTTCGAGCGGGCGCAAAGACAGAGGAGCCGGATGAACGAATTCATACTGCAAGTACTCTTGAGTCTGTAATGAGGCGTCAAAGATATAAGTGACATCTGGCGACGTCAGAGTTGTTGCCCATTGTATCCACCGTGGATGCAAAGCTTTAGAATTTGGTACACTTGCTTTAGTCACTGCCTCTAGGGCAGGATACGGTGTTACAACCAGAATCTGTTTCCCATGCGACAGTGCGCATTCTTTAAGGATCGCCATCTGTACAGCAGTCAGAACTTTCTCGACCGTGGAAAAACGTAATTCGGCAGAGGTGTACAAGTGTGATTTATACGCAATGGGGACTGTATCGCCCTCATTAAACGTTAAATACGTGAAACCCACGGCGCCTGGTACTATTCTTATTACCAGGTTAGTGCGGTTATCACGCGTCAGCAAGTATTGTGAAGCAGGAAGATCAGCCTGTAAAGACTGTAGAATAGCAGAGTGTTCTAGCTGCCAGTTAGACTTCGAAAAGGAAGGTTGTACCAAGGCATAAAGCGGTTTGATACGCTGGGCATAATCAGGAATATACGTACGTCCGAAATTCAGAAAGCTCAGAAGAGATTGTAATTTTTTCAGCGTTGTAGGAGCGCGCAAGCATGCGCACTTCTCCAGAAAGTGAGGAGCTAATCCCTTACCCTCATTGTTGAGCTCGTAGCCCAAAAACAACACTGTATATTCCGCGATGTGAGACTTCGCAAAATTAAATTTGTAGCCATAGTCTGCAAAACTCACAATAATATTGTCGACTCGAGACAGATGTGGCATCAGCTCATCATCCGTGAGATAGATATCGTCAACATAGGAGTATGCATCTGGGTCTATTCTCTCTAAGAGAGAGACCACGCGAGCGGAAAAGACGCCAGGGCTGTTTTTGTAGCCCATGGCCAATCTTGTAAACTGTTTTTGTTTGCCGCCCGAAGTAAACGCCGTCCACTGGCTACTCAGTGTGGACAGGTTGTGGCTAAAAAAGCCATTGGAAATGTCAAGTCTCGTTTTAAATCGTTTACGCACGAGACTGTCGACAAGAGCCGAGCTATGTGTATTTTGTACCGCGCAGGTCCGACAATGGGAATTTAGGTGCCGGTAATCCAAAACTAAACGGTGCGAGCCGTCAGACTTCGTTACAGTGAATAAAGGGTTATTCATAGGGGACACACAAGTTTCAATAACACCCTGATATTCCAATTGTTCAAGGATCGCCGCGACGTGTGGCCTAGCTTCACGACGCATGGGATATTGGGGTTGAGGCTGGGGCATAGACCGCAATGGAATCTCATGGCAGGGGGACAACCGGTCCCATCCCACCTGAGTACGATATACCGCCGGCGCAAGCGCCAGCGCCCACTCCTCAGCGTACACTTCAGCCTGGTCCTTAGGCACCGTGTGCGCAAAGGACGGGAGGATCACCTCCTCCCCTCTAGGAGCTTCTAAAATGAAAGCTGGGGGCCAATCTGCCTCCGCTAGGAGGATATCATAGGTGGTAGTCAGATTATCCCAAAAAATCCCCTTTATTGTTCGTTGTATGTCACCCTCTATCAATAAGACTATTTCATAAAGTCTGTCAGGGGGTGCCACTCTGGTGTCAGCTGTCTCAACAGTAACCAATATATCAGTTGCTCTCGCCGCCAGAAATGGACGCAGAGCTTGACGGACTATGGTAATTTCCGCTGCGCTGTCCAGTAGCGTCAGCGCCCATGTCCGGTTCCGAAGCTGTGTCCGCACTATCTGAGGCATACCTTGCCGTCAGAGCCGCCACTTTCTTCTTCTGAAACGGGGGTCTTTGTCGTGCAAATTCGTCCTGCTTGCCTTTACCCTCAGTCTGTCGGGGCTGGTCACGTGTTTGTGGTGCACCCCGACCTTTGCCACCGCCTCCGCCACCGGACTGTGAAGCCGATGTTTCCTGTGAAGAACGAGGAGAACGTTGTTCAGAAACCTGAAATCTATCAGGAGACTTAATAGTAGCACGATCTCGCAGATCATAAGTGCGTTCACTACTTGACTGAACGGGAGAGACAGGCCGAGAGCCCTGTTTCTGCTGCTGCTTTCCCTGTTGTTTAGACCGCCAATTTTGTTTTGGAAAGCTTGGCCGGTCATCCTTACCAGAGGCTTCCGCCTTACCCTGCTGCTTAATATCGGGAGTTTTGATCACAGGCTTAACTCCTAAAGAGCTACGACCTAAATCTCTGTATGCACCTGAGATTATCTTCGCAAATACCTGCGGCTTATCCTCCTCAGCAACTTTCTTCAGTTCATTACGAACCTGGAATTGCAAAGCATCACCCTTAAGGTTACCCATTATCATGGTAGCCACCAGGTCAAACTGTCCGAGGAGCCGCATCCCTAATTCTATCGCAGACTCCGCACCGTGGTTCTCTTGAACACGTTTAATAACGGAGGGCAGCTGCAACATAGACGGAGTGCCAAAGCACTCGCGTACGTCGCTGCAAAGACCTTACCCCAGTTAACACAATCATCTACGTTGGGGACCAAGTCTTTAGGCAAACTAATGGTGAGGATCCTGTGTTTCTCCACAGGAGATGTATTCGGGTATACCGCCTCTATTTGGTCAAATTTTTCAGCAAGCCAAAAGGGGAAATCATCCCTAGTTTGGGGGTGCTTGCCCATAACAGAATTAACCATAACAGGACTAATGACTACCGCGTGGTGGTCAGTAGGCTGCCCCGCAACAGCAGGTGCCCCCGCCTGCATATTGCGTGACACGTACTGCACTAACGCCCTATATACCGTAATAAGGGCAGTGTGTAGTACACGCAACTCAGCCACCGTCACCGTGAGGTAACGGGGATGAGGTGTAAATCCGGCTAGTACCGGCCAAGTGGCCCCCGCAATTGATAAAGGGCCCATTCTCGGCGGTATAACCACATGGGGAAGGGCGCCATTAAACCAAATATGATGCTGCCAAGCAGATATTGGTATTTCCTGTGTCCTATACGGTGTATAGTTCGCTGGCACGGCAGTGGCAGTGTAAGAATGAAAGGTATTATCATCCGCACTCACCGCCGGAATCGTCACCCAAGAATAGAACAACTCATAGGGATGAGCCGCATCGGCTCCCACCACAAAGATGACGTTCATACCAGTGTCCGGCACCCCATACTGCGTCAAATGACGTTTCAGAGCTGCACGGCTATGCGCCGCAATATCTACCGCCATAAGGACAAGCTACACTTGAAGTATTCAGTAGCACAAGGGTTCAATAACCTTTTTAATGATCAAGCTTGAAGAAACCTATATCAACAGAAATAGGTAGGTTTAAATCCGTCAGACTTGTTATCCGGAAACAAGAATGAGGGTGTTGTGGACTAATATAAGCACTAGTAAGGCGTTTCAACTCATAGACCAAACGTTAGGTGCGCCATGTTGCAGGGATTCTGCTTATATACAGAACTATGCGTAGAACCCCAGGACCTCAGTGAATTGTGGTGTACCAGAAACTCACCTCAGAACCCAGTATCCGGCTAGCATAAGTGTCCCATTCGTTATCCGAGATTTAGCTCGGCGATCCCAATGAAAAGACAACCCAGAACAAGCGACTCAGTATACTCTCAGGAATGGTGGGAATCGGAAATACCTGTTCGTATATTATTCTCACATCAGTCCACAACAAGAATCAACAGAGACACGGTGAAAATAAAAAGAGTTTATTTTTATAGACCACGTGTCCTAAGATGCAGTACTTTGGCTAATACAAGCAGACAAATGATTAAAATCAAAACCATCAGCATCGTTACAATACCATAGAATATAAAAGGGGTGATCATGTTATAATGACAGTGGATACTACCACCTTCCCTTTACTAAGAAGCTAATATTATTATTATGCTAATAGAAGGTCTCTTAGGCTTGAATAGGGGACCCCATACCTCAAAGATCAGCTTAGTGAAATCACATCACAGGAGCATCAGGAGTCTTCTCGCAGGAAGGCTCGTCTTCGGTCTGAATATTAAACATGAGGGCTGTAATATTAAAAGCACCAAATTTCAGGTATTTTGCAGCTGCCTGTGTGTTATGGCTAAATAGTGGGTCGATCAACCTAGAGTGGAAAACATGCATTGTCTAACAACCCAGACTGTTTGTCACATCATGTACAGACCAAGGTCGCTGCGCAGAGCTCTGGATGGTAACAACAGATTGCTCTCGTGTGAGACAAAGCTCGAGTCAGCAGTTTGTTTAAGCAATAACATGTGAACGCAGTGTCGTGCGCAAAAGCAGCAAGATGGCTTTCTAACATCTAACGTGGTTATGCTAACTTAACAATGTATGTTCGTATGAAGGGAGTCCTTACTACATTCCAAGGCAGCACCTTGTCCAGCTGTCCAAGAGCGTGAACCTGGAACTGTCTGGTAGAACCAGGGCTTTGAAGTAGAAGGGGTGCTCGGTACTGCACAGTTTCGGTCCTTCACGGCGGAGCGTTCTGAGCTCTTTCTAAAACTGTCAGAGACTCACACAGGGAGTCTCAGCTGTACTTAAAGATAAAGCATGGCGGTTGCTCTGATTATACGTGGGGTACTTTTGGCGCATGCGTATAATATAAGGTAGTGCGCGCATGTTAATGCGCACTATTTTAAAATAACAATTACGCTGTGTAACGAGACTGTAGTTAGGCGGTGCTGCTTCCGGAATTAACGGAAGTTACGTATCGGATCAAGAGCCAATAATAGGCACTCTTACAAACAAAATGCAAAAGTTAACCAATGGCAAGCTGCGAGCAATTACCCGGTAATAGGCGGAGTTTCTCCAAGCATATGGATTACTAGATGTCTCGGAGAGACCGCGCATGCGCGCTGCCTAGCCGAGACCTAAAAAGCAATTAATTTACACTTGCCTTTAACTGAACTCAACACAGAACAAGTGTCTTGATCAAAGGATTTCAGATCACCTGACCATCTGGTCTGTAAGTCTCTACCATAATGTTTTGGAGTTGCTAATTCCCCTGGCATTCCCCTTACTACCTATGGCACTGCTCAGGAGTCATGAAGGTTGCAGCAGAAACAGAAAGTAAACAGAGATGCAATTGTTTGTACTTTCCAATTCTTAGCCTTTGATCAGCCCCTCAGCAGCAAATATCAACCTGTTGAGGTGCTCAGAAAGAGAGAAGGACTCAACACTGTGTTATTATTAGAGGTCAGATTGTCTGTGATGTATCTGCTACTACTCCTGGCATTTTGGCCTACTGACATCTTTGGAAAAAAGTTCAACTTTTTATCTCTGACATGTCTGGTGTGATGCACAGTACTAAAATAAATATTACGGAGCCTACTAAACCACGGGGCATATCATCTAGGCGTCGCTATGAAATTATCGCCGCTTTTGCGTCCGTTTTTGGGCAAAAAGTGGCGATAATTTCATCGCCTTATCAGCAAAAACACGCTATCGCGTGTTTTACTGACTTAGCGCCCGTCACAACAATGCCCCGCTTTGCATCTCTAATGAGATGCAAAGTGGGCGTTCTGTCCCAAAATAACTGGAGAAATGTCGCTAACCGACATTTCTCCAATTATTAATGGGCACGCTAACAAGCATAGCGATAAGAAAAGTAGCGCTAACCGCGGTTATCGCTACTTTCCTTATGCCTGCTTTTAGTTTGACTTAGCCATGATATCCAATGGAAGGTGGATATCATGGTTAAGTCTGCCCTGCCCTATCAGTAAGCTATTGCCAAACGTTGTGCGATTATCGCTGGATTTCCAGCGATAATCGCACATTTGGCAGCTTGCGCCTGGAATTTTATCGCTTTTGAGATAAGCATTCCTCAGCGATAAAATTCAGCGCTAGCCGGCGATAATTATCCTCGCGCTAAGCGTGCCGTGTGATAATTATCGCCGGCCCTTGCTGATATGCCCTCACATAAGTTCGGCCGTCAGCCAATTGCCGACGGCTGAACACCCTCTCCTGTGCATCTATCACCCATTGCTTGACACTGCGGAGGGCTTCATAGGATCCTCCATGGCTCACACGTGGATTCCTTTGCTCAGACCAAAGGGCATGGAGTGACATGGATTCGTTTCCGCAACTGCCAAACCCCACCCATCTGTGACAACACATACTGACATCACAGATTTCCACCAGCGGCAGAGAAGATAGCGGGTCAGTTCTTCCTCTGTCGTTTTGTGGGGGGCGCGACGCCTCCCTGGGTGTCAGGGAGGCATTGTTGGAAAGGGAAGAGTCTCCCCTTTCTAATAATGGCTTCCTGACACATTTTACTGGCTGTAGCTCGTGGCTGCGCTGAAATCCACAGCCAAGAAACTAGTAGGCCACTACAGATCGGTATTTTGGGGGGGGGGGGTTGGCTTTGTGGTAACAGACCGACTTCCCCGGGGGCACAATTTACAAACTATGATAAAAAGTTATTTTCCTCCTGGGGTAACAATAGCACCACCCCCAGAGATATTGAGAAAAAACATTTAAACAATTTGAAATTGTTAGGGGGTAGGCCCTGTTGCCATATGGGCCAGCCGCCTGTGGGCCCTAATTTGTTTTTAGGTTTTTTGGGAATTGTGCATTTCACCTGGAGGACCAATCGCACACATTTCCTAAAAATAAAAAAAAAGATGCAGGGGGGCCCATAGAACATCATCTTTATATATATAAATCTGAAGAGAATATAGCTTATGTGGATTTTATTTTATAAGTGTTTGCTTTGCTGTGAAAAAACCCAAATGTTTGCATAATAAAAATGGCACGTAATTTATCATTCATGCATAATCTGCACATAAAAAGTGATTTCAAACATTGCAACATGTGTTCCCACACAGTGCAAGGCCCTAAACAAAGGTTCACTTTTCATCATGCAGTTGTATATTTATGCAAGTCTCCCCACATTGGATTACTTCAGGTGTGTAGTTTTAAAAAATGTAAACGTTTGCTACGTTTCCCTAATTGCCGGCTGGGCTAGGACCCAAAACCCACAGCTACCTACTTTGCAAAAAAGGGTCAGTTTTGAGTGGGAAAATGTGATGTATCCATGTTGTGTTTTGGGCAGTTTCCTGTTGTTAGCACTAGGCTTACCCACACAAGCTACGTACCCTTTTTATTGGGAAACTTGTGGGAATACTGAGAGGAAAGAAGTTCCCCGCAGATTCCAGAACTTTTCATCACAGAAATGTAAGGAAAATGCTTTTTTTTTTATTGAGTTTGCAAAGAATTCTGGGTAGATAAAACCTGGTAAGAGCAACGCAAGTCACCCAACCCTGGATTACCCCAGGTGTCTAGTTTTAAATTTTTTTCACATTCTCTAGATTTCCCTAGGTGCCTACTCAGCTAGGGCTCAAAATCCACAGGTACATACTTTGCAAAAAAAGCGTCAGTTTTGAGTGGAAAAATGTGATGTATCCATGTTGTGTTTTAGGTTGTTTCGTGTCTCAGACATTACACAAGTGAGGTACAGTTTTTTTATCGGGAGAGTTGGGGGTATGCTGGGTGGAAGGAAGTTCCTGCTCCCCGGAGATTCCAGAACTTTCCATTACAGATATGTGAGGAAATTATGGGCCTCATTTATGGGGATATGGCATAGGGCAGCACAGTAAGTCACCTTGCTGAGCTGCCCTACGTCATTGTCAAAGGGCAGGAATGAACCACATTTATCTAATATTGTGCATTCCTGTCCTGTTTCGGCAGCCTAGCGGCAATGCTGGCAACCTAGCACCATGGTGCAAGGTTGCTTGCGTAGTGGGCAGGATTGTTTTTTGGAAAGAGGAAAAAACAAGGAGAAATAACATTATTTCTCCATGTTGCACCTGCCCTGGGTAGACAAAAGGTCTTAGCGCAACCCCAGGTTTACATGGTTTTGTAAATCTGGTGAAGCATCAAAATACATGGGTTTTGTGTGGGAACACCCACTACAACACCCATGGAACGCCTCCCTAACGCAGAGTAAGGCAAAGCAGTGATTTTCACTACCTTGCCTTACTCCATATCTATGAAGTCATTCAAAGCCACACAAGCGGCTTTGCGTGACATCACAAACATGATTTTGTGATTTGCGCCACCAGAGTGTCACAATAAGTGATGCAACGGCAGCACATGGGGCTCATAAATATGCCCCTATGTTTTTTGATCAAAGTTTGAGGTTTTCAAGGGATTCTGGGTAAAAAACTGGTGAGGGCCATGCAAGTCACCCCACCCTGGATTTCCCCAGATGCCTACTTTAAAAAAATTGTGCAAGTTTGCTAGGTTTCCCTAGGTTCCAGCTGAGCTAGGGCTGAAACTCAGAAAAAAGGGTCAGTTTTGAGTGAAAATGTGATGTATCAATGTTGCGTTTTGGGCCGTTTCCTTTTGCTGGCACTAGGCCTACCCACAGTCACACAAAAGTGGTAGCACTTTTATCTGGAGCACTTTTCCTTACCATTTTCCCCAAACCTCAAAATTAGGCAAGATTTTGCCTATTTTCTGGTCCCCTCCAAAGGTAGGCACCCTGGGTACCTTTAAAATCTCCAGGATGTTGGGAAAAAAAGAATGCAATTTTGGTGTGGATACCTTATGTGGACAAAATGTTATATAGCCCTAAGAGCAAACTCCCCCAAATAGCAAAAAAAGGGTTCAGCACGGGGTGGGTGGAGTCCCAGCAGTTAAGGGGTTAAGAGACATCTCCAAAGATATGCACGCCTTCCCTGATAATAACCAGATTTACTTGTCCATAGCCTATGGCACAGGGGAGCACATCACCCTTCTCAAACACCTTCAAGAATGGATGAGAGTGTGGATGCACCTTCAACTGAATTCCATCATAGCTCACAAATACACCCAATAAATAGGCTTATGCCAACCTTCCATGAGAAAGATACATAAGATGGCTGCCTGTTGCCTTTATTCATTAGTGGCCAATATGTGTGTGTGCTCCTTAGTCCAGGTTTTAGGACATCATCACCTTTACTTTCAGATACCTGCAGACAACGCTCACAGACACCTCCAGTTGGATTAAAAGATGACACCCATGGTGTTGCCATAGAATCTCTGTAATATATTTTCTTCTGTGTGAAGGGAAGCTTCCTCTGCTTGAATGCTGCAACAAAATGCATATATCTCATCTAGCAGACCCCATCCTTTCATATGGCCTCAATCCTTGTCTGAAATTACACTGCAAAGGAAACTATGGGGCTTATTTACAAGCCCAGTGCACCGCTGGAACGTCACTTTTTATGACATTCCGATGGCGCACTAGGCTTACCCATATCTACGAGGCCACGTAAATCCACCCTGTGTGGCTTTTCTTGGCCTCATAGATAGGGTGTGAGGCAACACAGCACAAGTTGCTATGTTTCTTCACACTACGATGGGGGAGGTGTGTTATTGAAGATACTGTGGGTGTTCCTACCTAACACCCATGGCATTTGACACATTCCTAGATTTACAACATGCTGTAAACCTGGGAATGCGCCAAAAACCTACACCTCCCCAGGCGAGGCATAAGGGTTGTTTTTGTGAAGGAAGGCGTCCCTTGCCCTACAAAAAAAACCTGATTTTAATGCAGACACCCTAGCACCATGGTGCACGGATGCCTCCGTTGGCACATGGCAGCCATTTGTACACCAGCGCAGTGAATAAACACAGGAATGAGCGGTATCTAATAGACACGGCACATTCCTGCCCTTAACTTTTGACGTAGGGCAGCACAGCAGGAAGGCTTGCGGCACTGCCCTACGCCAAAATATTGTAAATGAGCCCCCTTTGTTGTCATTGCAAAGGTACCTATGATAAATAACATCTTGACCTCTGTATCCAGTGCTCTCAACTCCCTATCTAATATTATGATGTTTTTGACAATGATTGTTGACTATGTCACATCCAGAATCTCTTTCTACATGACACCCAAGACCCCAGACATTATGACTTCTAACATCTGCAGCCTGCATGCCCCGGAGAGGGAGAAAACAACAAAGTCAACATGGCATCCTGGCTGGGTGCCATGCCAGCTAACACTGCCTGGCAGCATGGGTATGTCATCCCTCTAGCAGGCCTCACAGCCCTAAGGCAGGGTGCACTATACTACAGGTTATTTTATATCTGCATGAGCATATATGCCCCAACAATATTGGGCACCATTTCCACTGGGAACTCAACAACTCAAGTTCCCCAGCACCATGATAGCTTTACTGAATATAGGAGTGTTTGGTACCAAACTACTCTTTTCAATAAATCCACAATGATCCCAGTGTCTGGTGTATTGTACCATGTATCCAGAGGGCACCTCAGAGGTGCCCCCTGAATCCCTACCAACCCTGGTTTGGTGTCTGACTGGCTGTAGGAACCCAGTCACAACCAGACATGTTTCTGGACATCTGGGTGGAGAGCCCCTGCTCTCTGGGACCAGAAACAATGCACATCCTGGGTAGAGGTGCCATGCCTCCTCCCCCAGGATGGGCAGTGCTTGAAGAGTGAAGCTTCAGAGGCCTGCCATCTATGTAATGCGACCCCCAGCCTCTGCTGCTAGCAGCAGATGACAGCCCCCGGTTTACATCCTCACCTTGGGCAGGAAAACTGGTTAGAAAATTCAAAAAGATAGGAGGTGTGCCCACCTCTGCCAACCCTACACTGAAGGTGGGGGGGAAGCGTGGTGAAGCACACTTTTTAGTCCCGTCATCTTGAAGATGGGGGGACCCCTCCAATCAGGGCTAGGCCTATGCCCCTTCTACAGGAGGGTGGCATAATAGAGGGTATAGGGCCACAATCATCAAACTGAGGAATTGTGATTCCTAAATTGCGATTTTTAAGAAATCGCAAATTAGGAATCACAATTCCTTATGCATGTTGGAATCGCAAACAAATTTGAGATTCCTACACATTCCTTATTTGTGACTCGCGAATCGCAAATAAGGAATGGCTTCCCATTCATTCCTATGGACCTATAGGCCCTTAGGAATCAATGGGAATTGCATGCGCAATTTGCGAGTACCAAATAGGTACTCGCAAATTGCGCATGCAATTTCAAGGGTGCAAGGGTGCCAAAGGACACCCTGATGTACCCCTGAAAGTGCAATTAAAAAAACATGTTGCACACACACAAGCCCCAGTTGATGGTAATTTGCGTTCCTTTTGGTTGCATTACATTTAGGGAATAACAATTGCGATTCCCTAAATGCAATTGCAATTTAAGTAATTTTGCTATTACTTAAATAGCGATTTTTGCATTTGGGATGTTAAACTTGCTGTCGCAAAGGGGCAGATGCGACTGCAAACATCACTGATGCATGTGCCCCCTTGTCACCCCAGGTAAGGTGCCCATTGGCCCAACCTGCTACTCCCATAAATTGCCTCCTAAATGTACTATTTAGGTGGCTTCCCAAGACCTGACCCTCAGATCTGCAACGACCTAAGAAGAAAGAAGGCACCCTGCAGCAGTAGCCAGAAGACAACAACTGCCTTGGCCCCAGCCCTACCAGCTTGTCCCCAGCCTTGATGAAACCTGCAACCTGACTTGCAGCGTGAACTCCAAAACCCCTGGGAGGACTATTGCCTTTAATAAAGACTCCAATCTCCTGAGGACAGCAGACCTATTCAGTCGAAACCGACTCCAAAGACTCCAGATCTTGGTGGATCTGCATCTCCAGCCAATTTGCACCCAACGCCCACAGCCCGAGTCTGAGTGGCTCACCTGTGCAGTGAAGCCTCCCCGGCAATCCTGACTTCATGCCCAGCATTGGCTGACCTCTCCTGCCCTCGACGACGGCACCTGCAGTGTGAATCCAGAGGCTCCCCCCGACCATGACCAGCTTCGGTAAGAAGATTCAGACGTCCAAAGGCACCCCTGCACCCAAAGCCCCTGGGCCTTGGCGAGCTGAACTGACCCTCTACATCTCATCTTATCTTTGATGTCATTGGTCTTCCTCCTGCAATCTTCGGTGTAGCGCCTGCAGCCTCTTTGCCATCAGGAAAATCCTAATTGAAAAGCATTATTTGCACCCAGCCCCTGTTGCCCCTGTGCCACTGGTGGTGTTTGTTTGGTGCTGCTTTGTTGTCCCCCCTGTGCTCAACCTATCCCCCAAAACTTGGCCCCTGTAACCGATTTACTTACCTGCAAAATGTGTGGATCCAGGCTCCCCCTGTCTCCATTTGAAAGCATTGGGTCAAACTCCGAAATGACCTCTGCACCCAGCTGTCCCTGTGCCACTGGCCCTTGCTGACTTTTGGCTCCGAAGACTGAAATTGTAGGTTTGATACTCACCTGGTTAACTGCAATACTGTTTTCCCCATGAGTTAACATTGGACAATATGATAAAGTTTCGGAGTCGATTTTTTAAAGTGAAAACTATTTTTAGTTAAAAACATACTTACCTTATTACGAAGACCTGGGTCTTAAAATAAAGTACAAAGGATAATTTAAAAAAATTTGGTCTGGATCTCCTTCTTGAGTCGTGTGTCCATTTGTGATCACTGTTGTGCAATAAATGTCTTGCACTCCTCTGTGTTAGGTCCAAGGCTGCTCGTCCACACTACCACTAATAGAGCGCTTTGCATTTTGCATTGAGCCCTGTACGCTTTTGGGGAACCCACTGGACTCTGTATCCAGCCATTACCACCTAGCAACAATATCATATACAGAGTCCTGCAGCCATCACAGATGTTCCTCTCCAGAGGGAATTCCCTGGTGTGGCTGCACAGTTAGTGGTCATAATTTGAGCCCAATCAATGACTTTCATGGTGCTGATGGGCAATGTATACCACCAGCCATCAAGCTGCCCTTCTTATCCTCTTAGTAATGTTATGTTTTGTTATGAGTATTTGTAGCACCCACTATCACAGGACAGGGTATCCTGGCGCTGCCCGTTTGCTTAATGCACTGCTGTTGATTCAGTTCATTCCTCAAACACTCACACACACACACACAGCAAGCCTTCTCGTGCCCATGGAGAAGTGGTAACAGCTGTTTATCGATGTAAACACCACGGGAACACGTGCCTTAGGCAATGGTCGGCGCTTTGGGTACAATAATGCATGATCGTGTTGCGCATAGCCAGCTGTATAGTGAAAAGCAGCTTCTGTGTGTCCCGCCCCACAGTAGAATAATAATTTGTGCTTAATTTGAGCTGGTGACTGCCGGTACTGGTCACCATCACTCATTTTTGGGGACCGGTCAGCACTTCTATTTCCTCATCAGGCAATTTCCAAGAGCAACAGAGGGAAAACACGCAAACAGAAAAAAGGAAGGCGAATGAGGTAAAACCTCACAAAGGGAGAAAGCAGGAGCCTGCAGGAGGGAATTTGAGGGGCATCTGGTAGTGGATTAAGGAGGCACGAGGTGGATTCACAGCCTTGGTATTTGGCACACTGACATTTAATAGCGCCGACCTCGGGCTTCTAAGCAGCTCGTTGATCATAGGCAGGCCTTATTTTACAAATTAAGCACTGATTTCCAGTGTAAAACATCGTTGTTGAAAACGATATTGATTTTCTACTATTACACAGAAGAGACGATTTCCTACTAAGCTCCACATCCATCGTTCTTTATCTGGTCTTTTTTGCAGTTTTATACAGAGGAAACGTGTTGCAAAGACTTGACAGCGCTCTACAGGAGAACCAGATTACATCACACAAGGAAGGATTCATATATAAAAAAATGTAAGGTACGGGAGGATTAGGTGATTTAATTATTGTCGTCTAATCATTAACAGACTAGTTCCCGTAGACAAAGACAATTCGGAGCTTTAAGTAAACTTTCATTTTCTTTTCTCAGCAGCAGTAAGGCGAAATCTAACAGTTTCACCACACCCACAATTCATACAAAGTGCGTTCTTAAACCCCGTACGTTTGTATATTTGTTATTGCTTGCTGTTGGAGAATATTAGCAGTCCTTGCTCATTGCATACCATTCTTGCGTCTCATAAAGTGTATTTTGAATTGTTCAAGGAACAAGTTCATTCTTGTTAAGCAGCTGTAGTGTATTGACAAATTATCTTGAAAATGAAAACACCCAGAAGGTGTCATTCTTTTACTAGCTGCACCCAAAGTAAGCAGGGACACCTTAAGCATTTTGGGGGCCCTAGGCCAAACATATTTTAGGGGCCCCTATCAAGAAAGACTTTGACTTTATTGACCATTTTCAGTTCATTGATGCCTGCTTAGGCCAGGTCACAGGCATCCATCATAAGAATTCCTGGACACTGTGCCATAAACAAATCTGGGGACCCTGAACTGGACAATTTAGAACTAATAAGTTGTACAAATTTCACATCACACAATTAATTCCTTGACCCGATTCATAGGCAAAGTAGAAATACTACACTTACAAGAGCCCATTAACTTACAAGACCTACAACCATAGATCATGAAACAGAAGAGACAGACTTGAACATCAGTAAACTTAAAAAGAAGAAAGACATTTAGGACTTTAAAAAAAATGCATTTCACATAAGAAATAAGGCACACTGCAGCCTTTTCAGGAACACTGTATGATTGTGTACAAATTTCATAGATATCCACGTGCTCTACACCGAATTGAGGTTTATCCAGTTGGGGTCAGCACCAAACTCACAGACTCTGACTTTAGAATATTGGGCTTTGTTCATATAACTCAAATCATAAACAATCAAGCTTTGGCAGCAATGTAATATCTTAGTTGACACAAATCAAACATGGGCTCATACTTCAGACAGGAAAGCAATCCCCAAATTTACACATGCAGAGTGTACAGGCTAGGTATCAGCTTTAAACTCTGGCCTCTGAACTATCCCTCAGGTTTCACAGATTGGACAAACCCAAACCTCAGACAGCAAATCTTGTCTACATGCTTGTCTACATAGATCTTACAGACTCAAACCTCAGACAGCAGACCTATCACTTAGACATCTGACAGCAATACCACCCCTCAAATTACACATATCCTACAGTTTCAGGCCTCGGGTATATCATGTCTGCTTTCAGGTTATATTGACCTTACACCAGCAAATTGATTACCTGTCTCAATTGTAAGCTAGAGACATTCATGAGACTTAACTAGTATCCTGCCACCTTTCTCATTGGTAGGGTCACAACAATATTTTGAACCACTAATGGATAAAATCATCAATGAGAGAGGCAATTCTTCCAAAAGCCATGTTTCAGTAATACAAGTTGTAAATGTTTTTCCAAAATGGGTGCATTATGTAAACATCTGTTCTTTACTGAAGACCTGGCATTAATAAGACTTCCGTCTTATAAATGTTCTCATTTAGATTTAGCTGGAGGGTAGGCTTCAACGCAGATGTGTGTTTTCCATGTTGCACTAGATGGTATAGGTTGCCTCTGTGAAGAAAACAAATAGATTACGGATTTAAAGTGTAGCTGGGATAAAACAGTGAAACCATAATCTCACAGTAGTAGTATTACTAGACCTCTTTAAAAACAGAATGAGTCAGGGCATGGCCTGATGTGGGCCAAGATGGTGGTTGCTCTCCGTTAGAACTCTCGCCAAGCAGTAGAAGCTGAGATCATCCTGGTACTGACAGGTCTGGTAGGATAGCCGAAGCCTGCCAACAGTGGCCTCTCAGGGTGCACCATGATTCTGGTGTACAGCAGCACTGGCAGAGATGATCCTGCCTGGGAGCAGCCGTGTTATGAGAGATGCAAAAGCCCAAAATGGCGACCGCCTGAAGCGGCAACCAGAGCAGCTGCAGACAAACTCTCGGCTCGGGCAGTGGAAGCCCTCGGGACGAGAGCCGGCCCATTTTTAGCCTCCCCTTGAGCAGTTCCTAAGTCGCGTAGCAGAAGTTGGGCCATTTGAGCCCTGGGACTGGGGTGGTTGGTCTCACGGCTGCAGTGGAGACAGGACGCACGCAGGTTGAATGCGAGCTCGGACTCCTGAAGACAGCGGGGAAGAGGAAAGCAGCCCACGGGGCTGCAGGGATGCTGTGGTTTCCTTCTCCTCCTCTTCTACCCTCTCCCAGCTTGGAGCAGCTTGGTTGGTGCTGGCCCCGAGGGCCCAACAAGTAAGCAGAGGGTAGGGAGGCCAGGGAAGGAACCAGATCTGAGGTTAGGGTTATGATAGGGGGGCATGGCCGATCGTGAGGAAGCGGAGGACTTTCTCTATAGGGGCCTCTCCCGCCCTCCTTTTTCCCATCGGGGGATCATTGAAGGATAAATAGCGGGTTCTCATTTCACCCCCCCGCCCCCGCAGCACAAGGAGGCTGTGGACTGGAGGCCTGCAATGGGCGACGCTGATGGGGCACGGCAAGGGCACGCTCTGGCTGCACCTGCTGCCCACCCGGATTTGGTGGTATAAGCGGGCCATGGAGCTGCAGACAGGCCCTGCATTGGACTTTTGAGATGTGGAGTAAGTGGCTCGGATCCATTTGCTGTTCCAGTGCCTAGTGGAGTTGTTTAGACCTACTGGAGATCAGAGCCTATCCAAAATTGACCGCTTCACGGCCCCACCATCAGGTGCACACGGTGTCCAAGACATGACGCACCTCCCAGGCCCCCTCCCTGATAGGACCACTATGGAGCCATTTTGCTGGCAATTCAGCCCTCTTAGTTGGTGCTGGAGACCAAGATTAGTTTGGTCGGGCAGAAGTGTCTCTCCTGCGGCAGGACCTGCGTGGAGTGACGCACAGAATAACTGAGGCGAAAGGCCGAGTCTCCATGGTGGAGGACAGATTGGGGGAGCTGCAGACCAAGATCACAAACTTGATGGGCATGACACAGTGACTGGAAGAAAGGGCCGAGGATGCAGAGAATCGTGCACGCCGCTGTAAACTGCACTTTGTGGGTTTTGCGAAGGGCAAGAAGGAATGGATTTCATCTTGGGTGCCCTCTGACCAATTGTCCTTCTGTTTTGTGAATGAGTAGGCACATAGGTCCCTGGCATCCCCAGGGCCCTCGCCTAATCTGATTATTACCAAAGTACTCAACTGTAGAGAAAGGGATTGTATTCTGCAAGGGGCTTGCCAGGCGATGAACTTGGTTCAGGGGACACAATGGTTCATGATTTTCCCAGACTATACTCACCAGGTGCAGCTGGCCTAGAAATCATTTGATAAGGTCAAGGCAAAACTTTGCACCTTAAATTTGAAGTTCATGCTGAATTCCCCATAATGTCTGCAGGTTATTCATAACTCTAAAACAGTTTTCTTTGATACACTGGAGGCTGCCTGGGAATGGATAACAGAGCAACAGGGCTTGAGGCCGCATCCAGAATGGGGGGACACACCTGCACCGGGTGCCTCTCAAGAAGGGGTGGGCTTCCAGCCTGCAGAAGGAAGTCAAGAAGACAGAGCCACCGAGGGTCTAGGGTGGACTCTGACTTTGAACTGGGAGACAGGGATCTGAGGTCAGGGCTGCCTGGCTCTCAATGATTGAGGATCTTGCAGCGAAAGCACCCCCTTACATCAGCTTGTGATTTACCAGTGTATTCAGACAGAGCCTAGGGCCTTCCTGACTCTTCATTTATCTAATTCTATCAACACCAATGTCTCTTTTAACTGTGGTGCGATTGCGTGGGACTGTGGGCGGTAACAAACTTTTGAACTTTTGCTTAAGTTATGTCTTGTTCAGTGGAGGGGTGACAGATGCTTCTGGGGAGAAGTGTGGGGTGAAGGGTGGCTGGGGAAGTAGGTATTGTTTTTTTAGTTGATGACAGGGAGGGATACCACAGGCACACTGCATGTTCACATCGTTACCACCTGGGTTAGGTTGTCTCAAATTGCACACAGGCCCTTCTGGGAAGATATTAGCTGTGATAACTTTTACCATAGGTGATGGCCCCTAAATATTGATGAAGTGGAATGACAATGGTCTTAATAACTGCATACAGAGTAGTACGTTGCAACGTATTACAAAGCCAAACAAGCCTCTAGGGAACGACCTCAAAAGAAGGCAATCTGCCCTTGGTGTTTGATATCCCGATGCCCGCAGTCTCTGCGAGTGACAGGGTGATCTTGGACCTCCTCTTGAGTCGGAGGAGATTGCTCTCGCCCTCCGAGATATGAACTCATGGAAAACTCTGGGCCTAGATGGGTTCCCCATGGAATACTATGAATACTTTCAGGCCCATTTGAAGCCTCGCCTTCTTGGCCTCTATCATGAGTGGGTTGACATGGCACAGTTTCCCACTGAGCTTGACTTAGCAACAATATTAGTCCTACCTAAGCCTGGCCAACTTATAGATCGGTGTGCATCATATTGCTCGATTTAATTCATTAACTCTGAGGTGAAAATCTTCACAAAAGTGTTAGAAACCGGTTTTTCACAGCACTCCCACAGCTGGTACACCCGGATCACTGTGGGTTTATACCCTATAGGAATACCAGGCACTGTCTCTGCAGGGTCCACGTGGCACTCGCAAATCTTATTCAGCTGGAGGATCCTACGGTCATTCTTCTTTAGGGTTTTGAGAAAGCTTTTGATTTGGTTAGCTGGGCCTTTCTGGAGGAAGTGTTGTTCAAGGTGAGGCTAGGTTCCTGATTCCGTGCTTTTGTGAGGGGTGGGGTTATTCTAATCCTAAATCCCAGATGCGGGTCAATTGTAAATTATCTGTCCCATTTTTGATTGCTCTGTGAAGGATGCCCCCTATCACCACTTTTGTTTGTGCTGGCAATCGAGCTACTGGTGGTAGGGATTTGCTTCAATGCTCTGGTATAGGGCTTTGACTTGGGGTGGCGAAGACCGCATAGCTCTCTATGCAGATGATGTGCTTCTATACATTTAATGCCCATCACTCACAATTCCTCGGGTGATGCAGATTCTTGGCCTCTATTTGGAGGCTTTGAGACTTACTATCAACTTATCCCAAATTGGTTTTCGTCCCCATGGAGGGGCTTCAGACTGAGGCAGAGTGGTCTGTGCAACTTACTGTGCACGGATCGAGCTTTCCATATCAAGGAATGTATGTGGTCTTGGAGCCACGTCTCACTTAAAGTTTGTATGTCCACCCTTTGCTGTCCCGCCTAAAATCAGACCTCAACCGATGGGTGAACCTGAATCTAAATGTTTTGTGCCGCACTGTTTTGTATAAATTGATCACCCTCCCTTGCCTGATGTACATAGAACAACATTATCCCTTATGAAAGCTTCAGTTTTGATGTTCAACATTAAGGCCTTTTTGTGGTTTGATCAACCTTCCCACAAAGCGTATGGAAAATGTTCTCAATTTACATGGGATGGTCGGCTGGGTATAGCTGCAAGTAGTCAACAAGTGGCTGAGTGGGGGATAGGGTACCCAGCGTTTTACCTGCAAGTGACCAGACTGGGCTGGATAATTTCGAGAGGTTACTGTATGGCACTCCTATGCTTCCCTCCTTGAGCCCACCTGGGTGGTTTTTGACACCTGACGCATTGCATTGGGGTGGACTGGATAGTATCGAAAGGCTACACCGGTGACTACTCCTATGGGTAGGCAGATGGTTTCACCAGACATCCTCAAAATAAGGGGTTGGTGGGAAATTCACCTTCTTGGGTGCTCCCACAGACCCATGCCCGATCACATCTTCAACCTCAGATACCAAAGTATCGTCCAGGAGCTCACCACCCTACTCAACACCTCTAACACTGCTGCAACATTTTTCAACACCTGGAAACACGCCAAAGCCAGACCACTACACAAAAAACCCTCTGCCAACATCAGCAACTCAAAAACTAGTGGCCAATCTCCCTGCTCCCATTCCTAGTGAAGGTACTGGAAAAGAACATCAACAATCAACTCATGACACACCGACTAAACCAGCTACTCAACGCCTCCCAATACGGCTTCTGCAGCAATCACAACACCGAAACAGCCCTGATTGCAGACACCGACAACATCCAAACACTCCTAGACCGAGGAGTAACAGCAGCTTTGATCCTCCTCAAACTCTTTGCAGCCTTCAACACCGTATCCCACCACACACTGATCGAAAGACTCCACCACATCGGCATCCAAGGGGAAGCACTGAGATGGATCACCTCCTTCCTCACCGGAAGAACCCAGAGGGACCACCTCCCACCTCTAAACCCAAGGAGATCACCTGCAGTGTCCCCCAGGGCTCATCCCTCATTTCCATGCTCTTCAATCCATATATGACCCCACTGGCCAAGATTGTCAGATCACACGGTTCAACATAATTTCATATGCAGATGACACCCAACTCATCCTCTCACTCACCGACGACCCTACCACCACCACAACCAACTTCCACAGATGCATGACAAACACCACCAACTGTATGAAGAACAACTGCCTGCAGCTGAACACAGACAAGATGGTAGTACTGATCTTTGGCAACAGCAGCAAAAACTCCTGGTGCCCATCATACCTAGGACCCGCAACCACTCCCTCCAACCACACCAGAGACCTCGGAATCATCATTGACAACAAGCTTACCATGAAATCACTGATCAACGGTGTCTCCTCCGCCTGCTTCCTCACTCTGCACATGCTACGCAAAATCTTCAAGTAGCTAGTTGTACACACAAGACACACCGTGACACAAGCTCTCAACACAAGCCGACTGGACTTTGGCAATGCCTTCTAAGTAAGATTTGCTGCACACCTTCTGCAGAGACTTCAGACCATACAGAACGCCGCAGCCAGACTCATCCTCGGCCTTCCCCGATGAACCCCCATCACACCTCACCTAAGGAAACTCCACAGGTCCCCGTACAGAAGAGAGGCCCATTCAAGCTGCTGACCCACGCACACAAGGCTCTATACAACCAAGGACCCGCCTACGTTAACCACCGCCTGAACTTCCACCAACCACCTCCCTTTTACTTGCCCATACTCCCCAAATCTACTTAAGCAGAAGTGGAGGACGCTCATTCTACCACATTGCAGCAAAGACCTGGAGCAGCCTACCCACGCACCACCGGACCATCACCTCACTTCCAGATTTCCAAATGGCCCTCAAGACCTGGCTGTTTTAATAAGCCTCTGCAGCCTGCAAGTAACTAAGCAAACTCCACTGGCTTACTGTACAGAAGAGAGGCCTATTCAAGCTGCTGAACCACAGACACAAGGCTCTATACAACCAAGGATACGCCTACATTAAACACCACCTGAACTTCCACAAGCCATCAAGAAGATTATGCTCCACCTCCCTTTCACATGCCCATACTCCCCAAATGGACCAGAACCTCTGATTTTGCGATGACACAATATACTAGAAATTACAAGAGGAGTTAATTACCATCAGTACACTAAAAGTAATCAATATACAATGACCATGCATTGACTTCAGTTACATACACTTACAGATTTCACCCAATGCCCGGCATAAAAGCAGAATAAACAAAATAGCAGATTAAAATCAAACACTCCTGGAGATCAACTCGGACCACAGGTTTACATTTAAGGTTAATACATATATCAAAGACTCATAAATGCTTTCTCATGGAAATACTATTCTTCAGAGAAACATGGAATTAAGAGCCTGATTTAGATCTCGGCGGACGGGTTACTCCATCACAACGATGACGAATATCCTGTCCGCTGAAATATAAATGGGATTTATATTTTGGCGGCTGGGATATCCATCACTACTGTGACAGAGTAACCCATCCACCGAGATCTAAATCAGGCCCTAAGTCTTTAGTCTCTGAGCAATCAGTTCAAGTGGCAAGGTTGTTTGGAGTGGCCCGGAGTAGGAATACACAAGAAGCACTGGAGGAAATCACAGAAAAGGCATGGAGGAAAAGCCTTTAGTCTTTGAAGACGCTGGTGCTAGGTCCTGCTAACTACTATAGGAGGATTAGTGCGCACTAGCTTGCTACTAAATACTTAGCCTAGTTCTTCCACTTGACTGAATTTAGAAGGTTTTGTAGCCTTGATCCAGTGAGTCGCAGGGGGTTTGGAGTAACTGTGCAGGAGAGAGAGAGGAGGGATACATCGAGTGAGGTAGAGCCACGGGAACCACCGGTTCACTATGGACCTGAAGGAGCCTGGAACGCTTCTTGATTCCAGAAGGATTCTTCAGGTGAGTGGGACAGGTGAACCTTGTTCCACAGGGACTGAGGCCAAGCAAAGAATCAGAGTTGGGCGGGGTTTATATACCCTCTCAAAGGATCAAAGGAAGCAGCAAGAGCACGTGTGGAAAGTGTTGCATATGGGGCACACGGCCTTATGGAAGGTTCTCAAACCTTGGAAAAAAATACGTGTTAGGACAGTTGCTTTGACCTTACAGGTCGGGCAGGTTCACCATGAACTCCAGAACCAACAACAGGAAACAAATGTATTGTTCTTGCTCAAATATGAATGATGGAAAACAACACGAGGCCCTAGTAATAGTGAGTGCAAGGCATTCTATTGGCTCACAGGATACTGGGGGAAGCTTGCAAAGATTTAAAGGGAAAACACACCAAGGCCCTAGTATTAACTGGTGCAAGGAGATCTATGGGTTTGCGGATCTTGGGATGGGGAACGCTAGTGAGGCATCAAGTGTACGGGAATCTCAGGGTTTGGGGGATGCACGCAGAGAAGCAAATGCAATGGAATGATGGGATCTGAGGGACATCGGTAGGGATATCATAGCATGCCATACAACGCCACAGGGGTAATGCAGCATGAGCCCTGTGCGCTAGACCCACTACATAGACAGCGCATGTGTGGATCGTGACAGTAGAAGTTGTGACAGAGTAGGAGTAGGAGGGGTTCATGACAGGTAGGGCTTGGAGTGGCACTGGAAAACAGAGAAATTGCTAAATGGTGGTGGCTGCCTTCTCCTCCCACACAGGCTCCCTGGAAGCAGGTGATGGACTGGTGCGCAACGCAAAAGAAGGCTGTATATGATGCAAGGGGATACCCCTAAAAGCATACAAAGATATGGGAAAGATGGTTGGAGTACCGTGGATTACTGTGATGGATATGTTCGGGTGGGATGTGGATATATATTTATTATGTCCTTATTTTACTGTGTTAATGGGCATGTCGGCATGTTGTGGGTTGTTCTATGCTGCAAATAACAATAAAATTCAGTTTATAAATTTAAAAAACAGAATGAATAGCCACAGGCTGCATTTGTGCGTTGGCGGATCCAGATGGACAAGCTGTAGGAGGGTCTGTTGTCAACACCTGTACAGTGGTAGCCGTTAAATGCTGTGCAAGGCACCTCACAGCCTATGTGAGAACTTCACCAGTCATCAACCAACATGAGGCATACCAGGCAAAATGAACAAAATTAAACAAATAAATTAAAATAATGTATATGGTTCCAGGCAAACACAATCCAAGAAAAAATGTGTTGTTGTGGTAGAGACTGTAGCTCCTCCATAATTGATTATTATTGTTTGTTTCATAGAATTCTAGTTTTCTAGCCCTCATCCCCTCTTTGAGTACACCTTAGACTGCTCTGCCTTCCTGCCTTGAGGAACAAATGCTAAAGGGTGCACTTGGTGCTCAAAATGGATTCAAAAGCAAAGTGGCCAACCTTTGTTGGTCTTCTTTCTGAGCATTTGATTGTGGAAAAGCTGTGTTAGTCAACCTGAGAAGTATTGATCATTACTGATAGACATATTGTTAATGGTCAAATACAATAGGAAGGGTTTCTGCCAAATGCTATAGGAAATGGCTTTGTTGGAAATTCGGTTGCTAGTTGAAGCGGTGAAATCCTCAAGCAGAAACCACAATCTCTGTCAGGGTGAAACACAAGCAAACCCTAAATTATCCTGTTCTCAACTCTCAAGTAGCTTGGCACAAAATGAGTCAGGCTTAACTTAGAGGTAATGTGTAAAGTATTTGTGCAGTACTTCAAACAGTAATAAAGTGGAAACACAACACAAAAAAAATCAATAAGAAAAATAGAATAACATTTCAGAAATTATTTGAGACTAAAATTACAAAAATCCTATTAGTACAACTGGAGAAATGCAGCTTCTAGGTTTTTAATAAAATACAGGCACATGCATCAAAGGAAAAACCGGTCGCAAACGGGCAGATTCTCAGAATCTGCCCCTTTGCGACCGGTATTTTTGCATTTGGGATGCATCATCCCAAATGCAAAAATCGCAATTTAAGGAATCTCTAAAATGCGATTACTTAAATTGCGATTGCATTTAAGGAATCCCAAATTGAGATTCCTTAAATGCAATGCATTAAAGTAAAAAAATTAGCGATTTCGCTAATAGGGGGAGCAAATTACCATGAAGTTAAACTTCATGGTAATTTGCAAAAACTTTGAAAAATGCACTTTTGTGCATTTTTCAAAGTTTCATGTTGCGCACATACATGCCCTTAAGGCATGTGTGTGTGCAACATATGTGCACAGATGAATTTCAGGGGTGCAAAAGGGTGTCATTTTGACACCCTTGCAATTGCATGAACAATTTGCGACTACCTACCGGTACTCGCAAATTGCTCATGCAATCTCCAATTCATTCCTATGGGCCTGGAGGCCCATAGGAATGAATGGGATGGCATTCCTTAATTGCGACTTGCAATTTGCGAGTTGCAATTAAGGAATGTGTAGGAATCGCTATTTTTATAGCGATTTCTACATGCATAGGCTTTTGCAATTCCTTAATTGCGATTCCTTAATAATCGCAATTAAGGAATCGCAAAAGCCTACGTTGATGCATCTGCCAGATAGTGCCTAGAAGCATAAAGCACCAACTGTGGTTATCTGGTCGCACTTGACAGAGACAAAGTCACAAGTTGAAGCTGACTGTGATTGAGCGCGGCCCTAATATGATGACCAAGTAAGGCCCGCTGAACAAATACCCTAAATCCTGGTTGAGGATGCATCACGCAGTGGCGGTTCCAAGGAGCTGCAATGTGGAGCCCTGTGTCATCATTGACGATGCTGTTGATGAGGGGCTTGTGATGTGAAGTCCTGCACCAAAGATGCATAGCATACTGGTGGTTCCGAAGAAGCTGTGGGGCTGCAATGTAGAGTCCTGCATCATAGGTGAGGATGCCAGTGACCAGGGGCTTGTGATGTGAAGGCCTGTGTCGAGGATGTTTCACGCTGTAGTTGTTCCGAGGAGGCTGTGGGCTGAGATGCAAGGTCCGGTGTCAGGTATGCGTCCTGCTGTGGTAGTTCTGAAGTGGAACTGTGAGGACATGCGCTGCATTGAGTCAGTTCTACCCACAGGTTCACGGCTGGGTTGGCAGAGTATCTTCAGGTCCACTTCCAAGTGTCCAGGACTGAAGTGGCACCACTTGGGATGAGGGGGTAGGTCTCACAACAGATAGAGTCCAGGTACTGGGTTCATGGTGGTTGGAGCCTTTTCTGTCTGTGAGGCTCTGATCAGACAACTACCTCTGGGAGTCACTCTGGTGGTCCTGGGGTCAAGATGTAGGGATCAGGTGCAGTCCTTTCACTCAGGCAGCAGGACAGCAGAGTCGCAATCCTTCTTTCTAAGCACCACAGCAGTCCTTCTGAGTCTCCAACGGATCCAGAGGTGTACTGATGAGTTAAGTCTGCGGGTCCAATATTTAAACCTAGTGCCCACTTTGAAATAGGAGAAGGTTCTGAAGGTTTCCACACCCAGAGGTACTGGGATTTCAAGCTCTGGCTGTGTGGGGTCACAAAATACTAGTGCCAAGCCCTTTGTAAGTGTGTTCAGGCAGAATATTTGTGATGTGGAAGTGTGGTAGGTGAGAGCAGCCCCCTTATCACGTCAGAGATGGTCCATCTTGTCAACACATATGCTCCTTTGTCTCAGTGTCTGGGAGAAATAGACAAAGACCAACCGCCAGCTACACCTAGTCATGTGGCCCAGGAAATAGGATGCAGACACCGATATTCCTACCAGCTCCCAATTGAAAGCTATAATTAAGGCTCCCGGTTTTCCGTTTTCACAGATTTTTACAGACCGAAAATAAAGTGTTTCCTGTCTGTATTTATTTTTAAAAGCGGAAAAATGCAGAAAAGTGTGCTTCTTGTGGGTGACTCTCCATGCTGTTTTATGTGATTTCTAGGACAACAGCTGAGCAGATAGGCAGCATGGGAAGTTAAAAATAGGTTGAGATTTTCCCTAAATTCAGGTGTATGGTTACATATATTTGTATTATAATGCTCATATTTACCTGAAGGTGCAGTATTTTGCTACATTTGGTTGCTTAATTTGCTAAAACGTGACAGGCAGCAAAGTATGAGTGCATGTTTACCAGTTAAATAAATATAGAAATATACGATTTTATGACTCCATATATTTGCAAAACACAAAATAAATATAGATAAATACCAATGAGATGGTCAAAAAATAAATATGGATATATACAAATGGAAATGTTAAAAAAATAAATACCATAAAACCTGGAGCCCTAGTTATAAATTATTAACTTTAATAAGTTAACCCAAGTTATCTTATGGAAGAGGCAGGCTTTGCACTGGTGAAAAAATAATTTATTGTTTTTCACTACCATGACATGTAAAACTTAAAAGTCCATGTCCAACGTTTTAAATACATTGCACCCTGTCCTATGGGATGTTTAGGACCTACCCTAGTGGTGACTTATATGTATTAAAAAGAAAGGGTTAGGCCTAGCAAATTATATTGCTAGTTTGAAATGGCAGTTTAAACTTCAGCCACATTTCAAAAAGACCATGGGTATGCTGAATGATCTGCACATCCATTCAGACTAGTAATTGCTGAAGTCGTATTGCAAAAAACATGTATTGCGGGTGCTCCTGAAATGTTATAATACCCACCCACCAGGGTACGAATGTGCTAAGACTCATAGAATCTAAAGCAATATGAAATCACAGAACACCAGGGCACACCAAATCACTATATCTATTATCCAAAAGTGAGATTGGAGTTTAATAACACTCACGAAGAATATTTGTCCAATTGGCCGTAAGTCAAAATGTATTTTCAGTTGAGGAAATGAAGAAAAGTCTTGAATCAGGTTCTTCTTTGTGCTTTATTGTCAATTCACAATAGAATGGAAAGCAACAGCAGCCGGCGCACGTTTCGCCACCCTGGGCTTTTTCAAGGCTGCAAGAAGATATTAAATACCATTTTTATGGATAGTGACACTCAATGGTCACCTTTTAAAATAACACCCATCACATAAGTTGTTTTAAATTTACCAGGAAGCTTAAGTTACATAAATTTTTTGCAGAAAAGCATAAATGGACATCTGATATAACCATCAATGATCGAGTATCAGAATTTCAGACTATTAGGGATTTAAAAGACTTACAACTATTACTATCCATAGATGAACAGGATGCCCCCTTATCTCTTCATGCGCTAACCTCTGAGCTGTATCTAGAGACATTTGCCGATTCAGACAGTGGTCTCAAGACCAGATCAAGATTCACGCCCCATTTATTGGGCCTAAATGCAATTGACACATTTCAGGAGCTGGTCTATCAAGACTTATATAAACTTGAGGACAGATTTCATTCGAAAAATGCTAAATTGAAACAAAACATCACAATGGAAGAGAGAAAAGCTCTGGATAATTTGATTCATTATACCTCCCTAATCATAAGAGAAGCAGATAAGGGTGGAAATGTTGTGCTCATGGACAGAATAGACTATATTCATGAAATTGATAGACAACTCATTGACTCAACGACATATGTACAACTTGTCGGTAATCCTATGAGAACTACCACAACTACCATAGAAAACAGATTGAAACATTGGCGAGACCAAGGGCTCATTTCGGATCCAGAGTTTAAATACTTGTTCAATGATACACCCACAATTCCCTGCATATATGTCGTGCCCAAAATCCACAAATGAGGACCGTTTCCTCCTGGGAGACCGATCATCTCAGGAATTGGTTCTCCTACAGAGAAAATATCGGAATCCATTGATATGTATCTCCAAACTTTAGTGATAAATTTACGATCATACATTGAGGACACCCGAGATATCTTAAGCAAAATTGCAGATGTGGAGTGGGTAGAAGGACATCAATTGGTTACCATGGATGTATGCTCATTATATACCAGCATACCCAGTGAACATGGTATTGATGCAGCACAATATTTTCTGGACAGTCGTCCTATTAACATGTATGAACATACAATCATGTTATTGGATTTGATCAGGCTAGTTCTGGACAATAACATCTTCATTCACAATGGCCATTGGTTTCGCCAAATACGAGGAGTGGCAATGGGGGCTAAATTTTCTCCCTCGTTTGCTAATTTGTACCTGGGATTATTTGAACTTATTCATATTTGGAGGAAATGCCCATGTGACCTGGTAGATAACATTCTATACTGGGGACGATTCATTGATGATATTTTGTTGTTTTGGGCAGGAACAAAGGATGCCCTGGAAGAATTTTTCAAATACATCAATGACAATGATTTCAATCTGTCTTTCACTAAAGAACAGAGCCTCAAACAGGTCAATTTCTTGGATGCAGCCTTGAAAAAGCCCAGGGGGGCAAAGCGTGCGTCGGCTGCTGTTGCTTTCCATTCTATTGTGAATTGACAATAAAGCACAAAGAAGAACCTGATTCAAGACTTTTCTTCATTTCCTCAACTGAAAGGACATTTTGACTTACGGCCAATTGGACAAATATTCTTCTTGAGTGTTATTAAACTACAGCCACAGGCTGCAATGGTAGGGTACCAAAATTAACCAAGGCTAATGTTTGTGATATTTAAATGTTTGCCAGATTTAAGCCATGAATGCTTGTAATGTTCACAAACATTATGGGGCTTATTTACAAGCCCCTTGTGCCACCGGTGTGTCGCACTGGTGGTGCGTATTTTAGCCCCATATTTACAAGGACACCAAAAGCCACCCTGCCTAGAAAATCTTGTGATTGTTTTTGTGCAGGAAGATGTCCCTTGTTTTTGTGAAGGAAGGAAGACCTTCCAAAAACAATCATCCCCATGACGCAGGCACCCTTGCACCTTCGTGCAAGGATGCCTGCGTCGGCGCATGGCAGCCAATTGTGCGCCAGCGCTGGGGAGAGCAGAGGGATCCGTCATATCGTTGTATTTATGACGTATCCCTTTGCTTTGGAATTAACGCAGCATGGCACAGCCAAATGGCTTGCGGCACCGTACTGCGTTAATTTTTTGTAAATAAGGCCCTGTGTTTTTTTTAAAGTAAACAAGAAGCCCAATCTCTCCCGAACCTTTGGACTTCAGCTTATCCGGGGACCTGGTAGTGTAGTCTCCCAGGTGCAACTAAAACAAAAAGATTAGTGAGTCGCAATAGCTAGGGCTTACGTGGGGGCAGGGGGTGGCAAGAGGGCTAACAACCTTTAGACTATGTGGTATGCAAACCAATGGGTGGGTCTCTCCTAAATCGAAAAGGGTGACCTTAAGGACTGGTAAACTGGAGTTTGGGGTTGTTAGTGAATAGGCACCCTCAAAATACTGCTTAAAGCAACAGTACAGAGGGAAATTCAGGCACAAAGGAAAGGAATAAACGTGATAGATTACATTGCTGCTGGTGCACGGTGTGTCAGGAACTTTCGTCTTCATGTTCAAAGCATATCTCTCCTATTTACAGCAATTACTAAAATAAATGATAAAGTAATCTTAAGCATTGTCATAATTGTCGTGTCCCCCTGCAGCGCCCCTCAATGACGACAGACACAGTAGGTTCGGAGAGGCTTCTTTATTCAACCTCTCTCTTTCACGTCCCTACTCTAACTCCCCGTTTCCCTTTCCTCGCCCCTTCCTCTTCCCTCGCTCCGCCCACGCTCCGCCCTCCCCACTACTAGACCGCACATCGGTACATCTCCCCCTTTGTTAGCAGAACAAACTTACAAAATGTTTACATCTCTTCAATCAGCCGACGTGGCTGGCGAATTGTCTGTCGTGGTCTGAGAGACCGGCCCTCTGGAAACACAGCAGTGTTACCTTCGCTTCTCTCCTCTGAGCCAGTAACAGTCTCACCTCGCAGTTCAGTCTGGTCAGCTCTCGGAGGCTGGAGTTGTGACTCTAGCGCATCCTGCAGAGCCGAGCTGCATCTCTGAAAATGAGACACATTTCGAGTGATGCGTCTCCGGTCTGATTCCGCCGTCAGCATGGTTCCCCTTTGCCGGGTGACTGTCAGCGGCTCTGCTCGAAACCTGCTGTCCGTTTTCTTACATTGCTCCTGCTTAACCACCACGCAGTCTCCCTCTCGGAAAGAGAGCGATCGGGCTCGCCTACGACCATCAGCATACGTCTTCATGCCCTCTTTGCGAGCTCTGTCGGTGGTCACCATTTCTTGATGGACGCGACCTGGGGACACAGGTCGTAATGCTCCTTCCCAGGTGGGTATTCGTGTCCGAATGGGCCGCCCCAGCATGAGTGTCGCTGGGCATTTGCCTGTGGTGGCATGTGGTGTGGTTCGGTATGATCGGAGCACGTCATTGAGGGCTGTTTGCATGTCTTTTCTATCAAGCACAGCCTGCTGGAAAGTTCTCTTGAGGGTGGCCATGAATCTTTCAACAGTGCCGTTGGCCTGAGGCCATAGCGGTGTTATTCGCCGGTGTCGGATATCCATTACTTTCATGAAGTCGCTGAATTCTTGCCCGTTGAACGGTGGGCCATTGTCCGTCTTCATTACTTTGGGTACTCCCCACGCTGCAAACACTTCGTCAAGGACGGCGAGCGTAGCAGTTGCTCCGGTGGACGGGACAAATTGAGCGATGGGGAATCTCGAGTACTCATCCACAATCACCAGCACGTACTTGCCCGACTGCATTGGGCCGTAGAAGTCCATGGCTAGTTCCTGCCACACTCCTGATGGTAGTGGTGTCATTTGGAGCGGAGCTGGGGGATCACCGCGCCCCACTACTTGGCACTGCGGACAGTCTTTGAGGGTACGTTCTACCATTTTGTCAAGGAACGGGAACCAGACACGTTCACGAAGAGCCCTCTTGGTCGCAACCACGCCTCGGTGGCTTTCATGGGCCAAGTTGATGACTCCTTGGCGCAGGTGCTGTGGGATGACGATCCGGTGGTCTCTCAGGAGCAGCCCTTCCGCTGTGACGGATAGTTCCTCGCTCACATTCTTAAACGCCTGTAGCTCTTGGCACTTCTCTGGGTCACTCTCCTCAGGTGCATCGTCCTGTCTCCACCGATGTGTTCGTATCCGGTGAATCACTCTTTGTAGCAGCTCATCCTGCGAGGTGGCTTGTTGGATGGCTTCCAGGGGAACAGCCGGCGGCCGTGCCTGGGCCACTACAAAGTGGATGTACTCCTCAGCTACAGACGGAGTGAGACGGTGGGTAGCTTCGGGGTGCCTTGACATGTAGTCAGCTGGGTTGGCCGACTTTCCTGGTTTGTGGACGATAGTGAAAGTATATTCTTGCAGGCGTAGTCCCCATCGTTCGATGCGGGGTGGCATTTTGGAGCGCGGGTTCCCAAAGATGGTGACAAGCGCTTGGTGGTCTGTCACCATGGTGAAGTGTTTCCCATATATGAATACGTGGAAATGTTCGCAGGCCCATACTACCGCGAGGCTTTCTTTCTCAGGTTGGGAGTAGGCCTTCTCCGTGTCTGAGAGACTTCGGCTGGCATGGGCCACTATATGACGCTGGTCAGTGTCCTTATCGTATTGGGCTAAGATGGCCCCGAGACCGACGGGGCTGGCGTCCACTGTGATCTCAGTTTTTCGGTCCGGGCTGAAGTACGCCAGGCTGTCGGCTCTTCCCACCGCTTGTTTGATGTCTCGAAATGCTCGCTCGCACTCTGAAGTCCACTCGAATGCCTGGCCTTGTTTGGTCAATCTCCGGAGGGGGTGACTGATAGTGGCGTAGTCTTCGATGTACCGCGAGCAGTAGCTCGCCATCCCTAGGAAGGATCGCACATCGCTGACATCCCGTGGACTCTTGGTGTCATTCAACGAGCTCACTTTGTCCGGGTCCGGCTTCATCCCTGCACTAGAGAAGACGTGCCCAAAGAATTTCAGCTTTTCTTGGTGGAATTCGCACTTCTCCTTGTTGAGAGTTAGGTTTGCGTCCAAAAGCGCGTGGCAGACTCTGTCGAGGGCTGTGTCATGCGCTTGAATGTCTGCCCCATATACTAGGATGTCATCGCTGTAATTCAGCGTGTTGGGGATGTGATGGATCGTCTGCCGGATGGCTTCTTGGAATATCTCGGCAGCTGATGATATGCCAAAGTTCAGTCGTTTATACCGGAACAGCCCCAGGTGCGTCGCGAACGTTGTGATGTACCGAGAATCTTCATGGAGTTCCAGTTGATGGTACCCCTTGTTGAGGTCAAGTTTGGAAAACACGCGCGCACCATTTAGTGCGGCTATCATGTCACTCAGGTGGGGTCCAGGGTGTCGTTCTCTCTCGATAGCTGTGTTGGGCATGCGCATATCCACACAGAGTCGGACTTTCCCTGGAGTTCCTTTCTTTGGGACGATCACCACTGGTGAAACCCACGGCGTGGGGCCCTCCGTACGCTCGATGATGTCGGCTGTCAGGAGGTCTTGCAGTTCATCTTCTACAGCCTGTTGAAGGTGAAAAGGAACCTTTCTGGGGTGCTGGGCAACCGGCCGAACCTGTTCATCAATATGCAAGCGGATCTGGCCTCTATTCATTTTGCCGAGTCCTGTGAACAGTTTTGGGAACTTGCGGACAGTGTCACTGTCATCGGTGACGCGATATAGAATTTCAACCAGTCTTAGCCGTTCGGCCGTTGGGAGACTGAGGAGACAGTCCGCTTCCGGCCCCTCAATGACATGTATCACCGCGGGAACTGATGTTGTTTGGTGCCTCAGTACAGTCGGAAATTTCCCAAGACACGGAAGTGGTTCCCTGGACATCCAGGTGTAGACACGGACGTGCGCAGGGTTTAGTCGGGGGCGAGGGTTCATCTTCCGGTATTCAGTCACTGGGATGTAATTCAGCGACGCCCCGCTGTCCATCACGAACTTCGTGTTGTGGCCACCCACGCTTATGTCCAAACGGGGGTACTTTTTGAGTTGGTCCGGGTCAGCGATCATGTTCGCGTACTCTACCGAATACTCTTGTTCGTCCGAAGATGACCCTGAGTCTCGAGACGGAGATCGCCTTGACCACCTGGACGACCGGGACTCTCTGCTGGAGTGGGAAGACCTTGATGACGACTTCCGACGGACATGGACTGCTCGCACATGGTGCCGGCGGGTGTCTCTTCTCGACGACTCAGGCGCGGTCTTGTCTTTGTCTTTCTCGCGGCGGTACTCCCCGCACATAGCTTCAAAGTGATGGCTCCGGCCGCACTTGCGGCATTGTTGCCCCATGGCCGGGCATGTTCCGCTGTGTGGAAAGTCGTATCCACATCGGTAACACCGTCTTGCGGCCGATTTCTTCGTGTGATCGTGTCTTTTGCTCCTCCTTCCCGAGTCAGGCCGCCGATGTTCTGGATAGCGGCGGCGCGACGATGGTCGGGCGTGTCGCTCGCGCTCTTTCGACCCCCGGCGGGGACGACCGGTGCGCACTTGACACGCAAGCTCCTTGCGCTCCGTGCACCCCGACTCCATGGACTTGGCATGTTCCTCAGCCTGGTCGTGCACTCTTGTGAGTTCTTCTATTTCGTCCAGTGTGTGGGTCTTCTTTAGCAGTTTTCGTCGAAGTGTCTCCGACTGGCAGCCGTCGATCACGCGCAAGCGTATGGCATCATCCGTTGAAAACCTTTCAAAGTCGCAGTGACGCGCTAGCCGCCGAAGCCGCGTAATGTAGGCGCCCATTATCTCATCTTTCTCTTGTCGCGCCCGCTGAAACACGTACCGCTCATAGTCCACATTTTTCTTGTGTATGAATTTTTTATCGAGGGCTTCACGAACTTTGGCGTATGTTCCTGCATCTGCTGCGGGAATTTCCTTGATCATTTTGCTGACATCTTTCCCCACTAGATTGCGGAGTGCAATCAGCTGGTCCTCATCTCCGAGTACTTTGGAACCTTTGATGTAGTCCTCAAAGTCCTCTATCCATTCCTCCCAACGGGGGCCCATACTGCTACCGACGACGAGCGCCAGAGGCTCCGGAGGGCGCAAGTGTGACAGTCCCATGACGATTGGCTTCACTTCCTGACGGGTCGGTGATCCGTTGTTCGACATTGTGTGGGCAGTGTTCGTGCTTGCTTGTTCACTTGTCTGAATTAGCTCGTGCTTGTTTGTTTCGCCTTGACTTGTACTTGTTGGTTGTATTCTGCTTTCACTCTTGCTGTTTCTTATGCTTGTGTGCTTTCAGGCTTGCTGTGGCCTTGCTCGTGTCTGTTTGTTCCTTCGTTTGCATTAGCTCGTGCTTGTTTGCATTGGCTTGTGCTTGTTTAAATTTGTTCTGGGCGCCTGACTTCAAGATGGCCGCCTATTCACTTCAATGGGGATGTCCCTCCAAGGCTGCCTGACTTCAAGATGGCCGCCGGGTCACTACACACGTGGGGCCTCACACGAGGCTCGAGCCTTGCTTTCTGCTTGTTGCAGCGTGCTGAAGCTTCACTCACCCACTCCTGGAGCCTGCCGCTTGTGCCAGGTAGGGGGGGGGCCTCACTGCTGCTCGCACGCGTATCTTCGAGTCTCCTGCGCAGGGGGGGGGGCTCTCATGCGTCGAGATCGTCTCTTGCAAAGCAGTTCTCCCTGGGGGGGTTCCTTAAATGCTTACGGTGTCGGGTCCGGGAGAGTCCACTGCTCATCCCATCCTCGTCGCCAGCTGTCGTGTCCCCCTGCAGCGCCCCTCAATGACGACAGACACAGTAGGTTCGGAGAGGCTTCTTTATTCAACCTCTCTCTTTCACGTCCCTACTCTAACTCCCCGTTTCCCTTTCCTCGCCCCTTCCTCTTCCCTCGCTCCGCCCACGCTCCGCCCTCCCCACTACTAGACCGCACATCGGTACAATAATTGATATAGAAATGTAGTTGATAAAAGCCCATTACATTTTACAAAACGAGGGATGGTATGCCAAAGTCAAACGTGAAATAGCTGGCATGAATAAAGGGTTAAGGAGCTCACTTGATGTCAATATAGAATAAAGCTTCGAAAACAGACAGTCATACCTACAAACTAACCTGAATATAAAAAAATGTCCTCTCCTTTCAAAGTCATATTAGCTCTGGTGGAAGCTTCTAAAATCAATATGTGCTCAGCAACATGTTCAGACTGGGTGTCAATATCAGCGAGCCTCTGATCATATGGATTTAGCACCAGCGGGGTACAGTGTTCTTACTATAAGTTATTACTTGTATGCTCGTGTTGTTATGGGAAGTTTTATTTTTTTCTCCATTTCCCCATATCGTTCTTTCCATTACATCCCAGTCTCTCTGTGTTCCTGCTTGTGGAAGTCTGACTGTCTCTGTGTTGTGTGGTCCTCTAGGTGTGCAGGCATGTTTGCTACGTGTGTGTCAGCACTATGGCGCATATGAACAAGGAGTTAGCACTGCTTTAGCGGAACTTTTACGATGGTTTTGGGGCAATATTTTTATCGCCGTATGTACAAGATGTCGCTAACCTCTATTAGCGGCAGTTTTCCGGCGAAAACGTCCATTATAAAGATCGCCACTTCTGTTAGTGATAATGACATGCAAGGGAGGCGTTCCTTGCAAAAAAAGCTGCTAACCCCACTTAGCGATATTTACAAGGGGATTCCTTAAGCCTAGAGGACCAAAAAAACTGCCACTAACTCGAGTTAGAGGCAGTTTTTTAAGACCAGAAAATAGCTGGTCTTAAAAATTGAGAAAACCCTTGGGGTCTCATTTCAGCAGGTTTTGTTGCTGGACCGCGCTGCAAGCAATGTTGCTGCGCTGCACTGTGACAAAACTATAGGGTAGGACTGCGCACCATCAATAAGATAGTGCGCATTCACGGGCCTCACTCATGAAAAATGTTTCAGCACTGCGACAAGACAGCTTAGCAACACTTTTCACTGCCCCCTTCTTGCGACACCACGGATGCACTGTATTTACTGGAAAGCGCTCCATGATGCAAGTAATGACAGATACGTCTGGAGTCCTGACGTATCTGTCTGCGCTAAAGTCAACCATTGCTGCAGTGGTGTCACAACCATGACACAACTCCAGAAATGCACGGGGCCAGCCTATCTCTGTGGCACTGTGTCACCCTTACGCCTGCCATCATGCAGGCATAAGATACTGACGCACTGCCGTTATTGAGAGGTGTCCGGGTGTCGGCGCAGTTGGCGATCCATCGGTGGCAGTTGCGCGCTGGGGTGCCATCGTCAGTAAGCGTTGGTGGAGTGGTGGTGCTGAGGGAGTTGACGAGACGTACTTCAGTGGCCTTGATCCAGCTGCGAGGGGGGCGATGATGACGGTTGTGTACAGTGGGCAGGGTGAAGCCGTGATATATACAATGATGGTCGATTCAGGAGAGTCAGGAGGTGTGGCTATAGTTGAAGGTCCCGATGGCGGAGGAGACGTGTTCGACCATGTGTCCTGCTATGTGGCTTGCTGCGGTGACTAGGTGCTTCAGTGTGATGTTGGGGAGCTACCCCAGGAGGGGTAGTGTTCTGGTCACTGGGGTTGTCCAGGTGGAACTTCAGTCGGTGGATGGGAGAGCCTGGAGTGCAATGAGGTCTACAATGATAGCGGAGAATGGGTGTCCATGGCCCCGGGGGCCTGCAGATGAGGGTGCCGCAGAGGATGGGGTTGGCCCGGATCTGGAAGTTGAGGTGTTCCATGGTCACTGTTGGGTCATTAGAGTGCGTGGGCAGTCGGAGTGTGCTTCTGTAGGTGATGGCAATGCCTCCTCCTGGACAGTCGGGTGGTCCTTGCAGGTGATTTAGTAGCCGTCAGTGATGGCAATGGCAATGTCCGTTCATGAGCAGATGTTGGTCCTGGCAGGCGATGTGTCGTCCAGGGTTGATGGCGAGGTGGGTGCTGGCGCCATAGGTCCAGGAGCAGAGGGACATAGACGGGCTTGCCTATGGCTTGCCTTTGGCACGGGAGATGCCCATTGCAAAGCAGGCATTACATCGTAATGCCTTTAGAACACAAATCTAACAATGCAGGTACCTTTACATCGCATGCCATTAGAACGCATTGTGAGGTCAATAATGGGGTATTTTTAATTTTTAGGGTGGGTATGGGTTTCGGGTGTCGGAGATGAAATGTGGGGTTTATTACGGAGTAAAATTTGAAATTTGGCGTGTGCATTTGGGTCACATATGAAATTTGGAGTGTGCATTTGGGTCAAATATGATTTTTAGGGTGTGTTTTGGGGGCTCAAAGATGAATTTTAGGGTTCAGGGTTTGCATTGGCGTGCAAGGGTCAGTTTTAGGGTTGCACCCACTGAAGTGGGAATAGTAATGTTTACATCTCCGCAATCCAACACCTTCCCTACTGTTGCAATATGCCTAGTATTAGTATGCATTGTAATGGAATGCGATATAATGGTGTGCGTCGTAACTCCATAAATACCTTTGGCACACCAGTGGTATGCCCGCTGCACATGGCCGCACAGCGGCTGCCATTGAGAAGTGCTGTGGGGGGACCGGACAGCTGGGATGTCGGAAACGCCGTAAAGAACACTGGATGGGGCGTGGACGCGGGGGTGTGTGTGTGAGCAGGTGTTGTAAATATTTAAATTAGAGAAATCTTACCTCAAGGCCAGGTCCCGTGTCTTAGTTGCTCCTGCTCTCTTGAGTTTTCTTCCAGGAACAGGAAGTAGGCAGCCAGGCTCCCTCCCTTTAAGCCAATCACAACACTGCAATGCAGCTTTGGGATTGGTCATTGGCGCCGGGACGAGGCATTCAGCCAGGGGCTGGAGATGTGGGCATGTTCTCCATGCAGGCTGTAATGCAGCCTGCATTGCGAACAGGACAGTGTGCATGACTGCTTTGTGCGGCCTGAGCGGGCCGATCAAACAGTCACTGTGCACTTGAGTGGGCATGCCACTCCACCCCTGCCCTGCTCCATGGGTGGAGCAGCCAAACCAACCCTCCTGTCCGCAAAGAAAACATGGCACGATAACATCAGGAAGTTATCATCATGTAATGATTGTTCCTCTTCTTGCACTGCTTGAAAGCAGTGGGGCGACATAGCGGATGAGCCGGCACTGGGGGTGCGTCATCTACTGGTGCTAGGCTTGGGCGACTCGACCCCCGGGCTTCCTCCGCTATGTGTCCCACCTTCTCCTTACCTGGACATTGACACTGTGGCGTAATCCTCTAAACTCTCTCCAAATCTATGACTCACCCAGCAGGAGCCTCAGCCAGGTGTGATTTCACAAGAGTGGGTACAGCAGTCATCGCCAAGTCCACTGGTCAACCTCTCAATGCAGTTGATGCAGCAGGCCCCCCCTTAGGCATGAACTTGCAGCGCTCCCGCAACACAAGTTTGGCGCAGCTCAGGGGCCTCACCCTCCACAGCGTCCGGCCAGCGCAAACTCATCCGGCCTGTGATGCAGAGAGGTGTCGCCCAATGTTGGTAATCCTCTCTGTGCACCCCGGTGTAGTGGTGGATCTTAGTATGCGATGCAGACCTCCCTACGTTGGTGCGCAGGAGCGCTTCTACCATTCACAGCTCCAAGGGGGCACAAGGCGATCTTCTCACACAGGTCAGCAATGTGTCTCCATGCGACCGGCCAGACTTCACCACCAGGTACGCGCGATCGCCGCGCCTCAATGTCTACCACCACAGCTCATCGACTCCACAGCTCCTCCGCATCCCACTCCAGGCTCCAGACGCAGGTCCAGCGAGGCATCCAGGCTCCAGACGCAGGTCCAGCGACGCATCCAGTCTCCAGACGCAGGTCTAGCAAGGCATCCAGGCTCTCATCCTGGTCATCCTGGATGTTGGGTGGCTTGAGGGGGTTGGTTGATGTGTGCTGCACTTGGCCTTGCTGCTCCATTCTGCATTTCCTTGTTTTTTTGCCTATTTCGTATTGGAGGTCGACTGATAGTCTATTTTTTCCATCAGACGCAAAAAAAAAACTCACGTTAGGCTGACTAACGTGCGTTTTTTTGCCGCTAATGGCTCTTTTGTTGGTTTTTGCCCGCTAACGCCGGAATTCCTATCGCCATCATGCTAATGTTAGCTGCAGTTTTCACCGCTAATCCCTGGAGCTATCCCCATGTAGCCACTATTTGTACATACGTTGCAAACAAGGTGATAGTTTTCAGTGGTACAACTAGCGTCAGCTGTATTTTTTGCCAGTCCTTGTACATATGCCCCCATTTGTTTAGTTTTGTGGATATTGAGTACTTTCTCTCCCTGCATTTCTCACCCGGCCTGCCTATGAATATCTCTAAGGGTCTGCATTGATTCCTAACTATCCATCATTCCTTACTCTGTTTACCGCCTGAACTCTTCTATTATTATATTCTCTTGCAGCCTGTTTTCATTATCTGGTTCCTCTTGGCCAGCTAGATACTGAAGCTCAGATGTGCACTACTGCTCTGTTTTGGGAAAGACCATTACATTCACAAGACTCCTACCACATTCCCTCTCTCATGTTCCCTAATTTCCATTTGCTTCTCAAATCTATTGATTTGAAACGAATTAAGCACTATATAAAAAAAGACATAACACTATTTATTAATGTATTTGCCAGTGGTGTAGCCAGGGTACCATGGGCTCTACAGCAAGGAAGGAAATGGGTTCCCTGGCCAATGTGTGCACTGTGTAATACAGCAATAATCAGGGTTAAGTGGGCCACCTCGGGTCTCTGGCTCCCGGTGCCACTGCACCTGCTGCACTAATTGAATCTAAGCCTCTGGTTTTTGCTCTGCATTTATCAGATACTGCGTGTGACGTGGTGTATATGGACGGGTGTTAATAGTGAAGGGTGCAAAACTGTCGGATTGTCTGCTGGTCGGAGGTCAGTGTGGGTGACTGTAGGTGTGGTGGTCTGTGAGTGCGTGAGGATATTTGTAGTTATGTTGCTCTGTCTGAATAGCTTCCTCCATGTATCTTGCCCCTAGGGTGGTACATAGATTTAAATGTTTGCCACTTTCTTTGATGACATATTTGGGTCACAAGTAACACCTGGCATGTGTGCCAATTCGAAAAGGCACAATTGTGTCATTGTAGACGCCACGTTCTTTGGGGGTTATTCTGTGTCACTTACTAAAAAGCACTTGCCACAGGCCGCTGTCTGGTTGACCTGTTTTTGCTGAACTGGCATGGCCTGAGAAGTAACGGGAACCACGAGTTATGTGCCTGTGTGTCATGCTGCTGCTCTGCTAGTTGCATATTTTGCAATATTATGTCCAAATATAGTTTGATGTTTGGTGACAATTTGATTGGATGAAGTGATTGGTAACCACCATCGCCTTAGGCCGGGAGTATGCCCCTATGGGCTGGGTTAGTATAAGAAGAAGTGCTAAAACGGTATAAAATCCCCTGTAAAACTGCGATGGGTCGGTTAGCCTCTGAATGAGACTGGCCTCAGGCTCCAGCGTCTTTATACATTTTTTAATTTGACCCCTCACTGCGTATTTGATTTATTAATTTTTAGTCTCTAATTATAAAGTGCAATATACAGAAAAGTTACTGTCGCTGACAATGTGCGTGGATGTTGTGCATTTAGGTCAATGTACCCTGCAAGAGGTCAAACATATTGGTTCAATGCTTAATATTTCTTAAAATCTGTTTAGAAAATATGATAATCTGGTTGTTTGTGCTTTTGATGAGACAATTCGGACCATTCAGTGTAAAAGGCTCTCTGAGTAACAGCTGCCCTCACTGTCCGATTCACTGACTCTAAAAGCCCTAGAGTGTGGTGGCATAAAGGACTCACACTCTGGAAACCACAATGTTGTTGACAGGATTCCCCTCTCCCCTGCAAGATACTTCTGCCTCAAAGCCTTTAGATAGCTTGTCTGTGTTACAAATCAATATAAAATCACATAACGATGGCTGATCGATTGATTAAGGACCTTAGTCAAGTGTGCTCATCAGATCCCTAGAACTGGTTTTACGGATTTGTTTTCAATAGAGGAATTTCGATACCTTCACAAAGGAAAGTAAAGAGAGGAGACGTCTGTGAGATCCTAGGAGTTGGAGTTCCAGAGCGAGGGAGTTAAAACAGAGAACGCTCAGCCTTATTTCGTTTTATGTCTGACCTGGGAGGTGGCCGATAGCTTTGTGCCTTTGCTCCTTAGCATCTAGTTAAACAATGAGGGGTCTGCTGGCCGACCAGGTATTACACAGCCAAACTATTGACACATTCATAGATCCAGCAGCACAGCTTGAAGGGGAATCCAGCCTCGGACTAAAAGTCAGTGGAGACATTTTCAAGACTCCAAAATGTTATCTATTCTAGTGAGTCCACAAATAAACATAACAGCAACATTTTGTGCATGTGGCAGGATATTTGAGCGGGTGGGAGACAAAAATAGATGAAATTGTAGTAATCTAGCCTCTGCTCACTGTGTTGTATGCAGCTGGCAGTTCAAGGGTCAAAAGGGGGTGTAAAATCCCTGAGTAATCGGGTTGCTTCAGGATCAACAGGGAGTAATCGGGTTTCAGAGATTTCTGGAAAGAATCAGCCTCAGCTCATGTAAAGAGCCATACCTTAGGCCGTGAGAAGGGGGCTGCTTGTTTACCAATCGTAACCAGCCGCGGTCGAAGTTTCGCAATTTGTTTGTGTACAAAAGTAGTTTAACTCCCCTCATAATTTAAGCTGTTGTAGGTAGAGCAGCGTGTCAAAAAAGGGTTGAGAGCTGATGTTTGCCCCACTTGGCCCCAGTCCTGTGGTTGGCCTTCTTCATGCTCTTAAGTCTATGATTGTACCAGTGGGCTCAATGAGACTGAAGTCTCGAGTTTTTTCATGGTGGAAGTGCTGGTGAGAATCTCACTCACACAGTGTCTGGTCCTTTCACGCTTCCCTCGTTCCCCCCTCCACTCCCTCCCCCTCGCCTGTATCAATACACCGGCTGCTACGGTCTTTCCATCCTGTGTGCAGACTATTCTCCTGGTCAAAAAAGTTAAATCAAAAGTGGTGACAGCTGCAGTAATCTCACAAGGAGTCACACTCTTCCTATGTACTGCCCTTCACCTTTAAAGATTCGGCTTGTTGATTGCAATTCTCCCAAAATGTGAACATGACTTTGTATGCAACTTCTGTACAACAGAAGCAACCAGATAAAGAACTTTGCAGATCAAGCTTCCTTATTGGCCTTCATCTCGCCCAACTGAACATACAGACAGATTTGTGCAGCGGTTCTTAGTCTTTCGACTTCTGTGGACCCCAACTAAATCATTACTGGAATCCAGGGACCTGTACTGATCATTATAGAAGGGGTAAAGAAAAGAAATAAACGTACCTCCTCACCGCGTCTCTCCCAGTTGCAATAGAAAACACCCAGGCTCCCCTAAGCCAATCACAACGCTGCGATGCAATGATTGGTCTGAGTGCCGTGTTTAGGCCCTCAGCTAGAGACCGGGAGACTGGGCATGTTCTCCACCCAGGTTGTAATGCAGCCTGGGTGGAGAATATGCAAAGCGTGCAAGACTGTTTGGCTGGCCCGAGACTGCCGGGCAAACATTCATTCACACTTACAGTGTGCCCACCACTTTTCCCCCTGCTCCTCTGTGAGCACAGCAGCCCTGCCCACCCACGAAGCTGCTCCCGCAGGAACAAATGAAATAATAATAAGTTATTATAATTTTATATTTCCTTTATTTACCATGCTGAAAGCAGTGGGGCGACATTCCTTCACCTTAGCGGAGGAGCCACCACTGCAATGCACCATAGGACAGTAAACCACAACAGGTAGAAACAATGTTCATGCTTTACTCAAATGTAATAACCAATAACTGTGATCAAATAACTAATTGTTGTTCTACACTATTGTAGGAAAGTGCCCCTCTTTGACATGGTCACCCCCACTTATTGCCTGGTATTTGAAGTGATTTCGACTGGAAGTGCACTGGGTTCCTGCTACCCAGATCCCCAGAGCCAGATCTCTTTCACAAAACTGTGCAATTGTTTCCCCAATTGGCAATACCTTTAGTACCAAAAATACACAAGGGGGGCCTGATGAGGGCAGCCTCCCCAATATACATTAATCAAACACACAAAAGGCCTAGGGTCGCGCAAGGCGTGAATGTATGTGTAGACAGCTATAGCAAGAGAAAAAAGGGGAGATTCCTTTTAAGGATGGTTTCCCTCACACACCAGAGGTGTCATGCTTCATCATAGGAATACCTCCTCGGGTCACAAGCCTAGTCGTGACGCGGGCTACAACCCCCCTCGCTGCGAGGGAGGAGCTCAGGGATGTTTTTTGGTATGCAGGGTGGTCATAAAACCCAATGAGATCTTAGTGTATGGTAGAGGGAGTGCAGTGCTAGGTAGACAAGGGTTAAAACTAGCTACGAGGTTACCCTAACGCAGTTTATTGATGCTACCTGGTGCTAGGATTAAAAACAATATGGTGAGTAGTGCGACTGCTGACATTAGAGACTGTTGTACTAGAACGTTATTGAAATGTTTCAGCCTTTTGACCTAAAACAGTGTCATGGGTTTCGTCAGGATCATATGTAAAAGCTACTGCGACGTGAATGAAGAAAAGTCAAAATCATGTACAATGATCTGTGAGTAATCCTAGCACCAGGTAGCATCAATAAACTGCATTAGGCTAACCTCGGAGCTATATATACAGTTTGGATGAGAGGCAAAATACAAAGAAAAAAATTGATTGTTTCAACATATAAAGATGGGGTCGTCAGCCAAAAGGCTTGTTCGCAGTTTTTATTTCATAAGCAACAGCCAACGCGTTTCGCCCATACAAGGGCTTCTTCAGGGCGGTGAGGACGTTAGTAATGGTCCAATCATAGGCGGATCTTAAAGAGCATAGAAATGTTTAAGGTCTTATAAAGAGGGGATTGCGTTCGACCCCTATAGTAGAGCGGGCTCAATTTAGTTGAGCAGTTGAGTTGTTCGTAGTAGAGCCGTGTATTAGTGCGCCGAGTCTGGGTAGCGTTTTTTTCTTTGTATTTTGCCTCTCATCCAAACTGTATATATTCTTATATTCATGATTAAGGGGCGGCTAATCATTTGAGGTGGGCAATCTTATTTAATCTAGTGACCTGCCAGGTAGTGCAGTCATCGAAGACCTGGCTGCTCTTCTCTTCTCTTAACCTCATAGCTAGTTTTAACCCTTGTCTACCAAGCATTGCTCTCCCTCTACCACACTCTACGCTCTCATTGGGTTTTATGACCACCCTGCATACCAAAAATCATCTCTGAGCTCCTCCCTCGCAGTGAGGGGGTTGTAGCCCGAGTCCCGACTAGGTATCCCTATGATGAAGCATGGCACCTCTGGTGTGTGAGGGAAACCGTCCTGAAAGGCGATCTCCACTCTTCTCTTGCCATAGCTGTCTCCACATACACTCACGCCTTGCGCAACCCTGGACCCGAGGGCACTTTTGTGTGTTTGATTAATACCTTTTGTAACCCCTGTAAGTACCTAGTAAATGGTACCACGGCACCTACGTCCTGAGGTACTGAAGAGGGTCCCCACGAGTTGTAGCACAAATTGGGCCACTCTTAGGTACCCCTCACCAAGCTAATGCAAACCGCCCCACCAGCTGTGTGTCTTGGTGCAGACAAACCTGAAAACACGACGTGGTACACCACTTGTGTGCCATGCCTACAGACACTGCATACAGTATAAGTAAGTCCCCTACACAGCAGGCCTTATAGCCCTAAGGCAGGGTGCACTATACTTCATGGGAGGGCATAAAGGCATTAGCGGACATGCCTCGGTGCTGGTCAGTTCCATTTCTGCCAGTACAAGTGATCAGGGAAGCCATTTTAAAAGCAGCTGCTGGATGCTGGTGAAAACGAGTTCCCCCACTTCATGATAGCTTCTCTGAAACTAGGGATAATTGGTATCAAGCATCTCATATTAACAATCCCACACTGATGCCAGTGTTGGATTTATTGATACATGCACACAGAGGGCACATTAGAGGTACCGCCTGAAAACCTAGTAGCTACTGGTGTGCTGACTGACTGGTTTCTGCAAGCCTGGCACCAGGTACGAGTTTCTGATATCCAAGGGTGAGAACCTTTGCTCTCAGGGGGCCAGAGACAGAGCCTGCTTGGGCAGGCAGTGTTTACGCTTCCTCCCACAGAATGACCTGCAGATTAGAATTCCAAGGCAGGGGAGCTTCAAAGGGACTCTGGTTTCTCTCACAGGAGAAGAAGCCCAGAGCCATCTGGCAAAATAAGTTTGTCAGATATGCATGCTCAGCCACAGGCAAGTGCCACCCCTAAGGTGGGTTACCTGAAGTGGAGTCAACTTTTCAAAGTTAGCCATCTTGGTGATGGCAAAATCAGGAATTCTGGGACAGGGTTATGGCCACCTCCCCAAGGAAGTGGTCATGTAGGGGGCATAGTGACCCCAAGGGTAGGTAACCCATTAGCTACTACCCTCACTTCTGTAACACTCCTAAATTCAGTTTTAGGAGAGTTCCTCTAACCAGGGAAGCAGATCCCTATGACCTACAAAGAAGAAGGACACTGAAGAGCTGCGAAATCAAAGACTAAAGAAGAGCAACTGACTTGGCACCAGCCCTACCAGCCTGTCTGCTGTTCCGCATCGAAATGCGCCAAAGTTGGCTCATCCTGCAAGTTGTCATGCCTCCAGAGCCTGGGGGGACTGCCTGCCTTCAATAAAGACTCAAGGACTCCGTTGGAGCAGCAGAGCTGCTCTACTGTATCCTGCAGGCACCGAAAGTAGAACCGCGAGGACTCCGGAACCACCAAACCCCGACGCCGCCAAGCACCACTGCACCCGAGCCCCCCAGCCTAAGTCGAAGTGGGACAATGGGTGCAGCTTAGTCCCCAGGCCCTCGAGAGACAGAGTTCACTTTAGTTTCACCCCCGTGGGCTGGCCCCCTCGACCGGGACTGCTCCTGGACAACGAAACCTAAAACTTCAAAAACTCTCTGCACCTAGCCCCCGCGGAGAAGAGGACCATCGGTGTCCCCATGTCAATTAGCATTGCAAGACGAATCCTCTGGTTGGTTCAGCCCGAATGGCCTCCCAGTCCAAACGTGCAGCCTCTTGTCCCACAGACCGATCTCTATTGACTCACCGTGGGCACCCAATGCTGTTTTGCATCGCTGCACCTGACAGCCCTAGTGCCGCTGGAGGTGACCTGCTGGGGCTGCCTTGGACCTTCCCCCATACTCACCTTAAGACCAGGAGATTGGTCTCATAAGTCACTGTACTGTATCTGAATGCCATACCTGTTTTGCATCCCATAGGATAACATTGCAGCTTCTGAAAATCACACTTTTTAAAACATAAAGTATTTCCCTTGCAAAACGTACTAACCTGATCATATTGATTCTGGGGCAACAACATATATAAAGATATGTGATTTTTTTTAAATAAATTGGTAAGGTTCTCCCTATTGAGTTGTGTGCATCATTTATTGACTATTGTGTATATTAGCAAATGTCTAACACTCCTCTCTGATAAGCCTAAGGCTGCTTGCCCACACTGCCCCCTAAAAGAGCACATTGGGATTGCTAGAGCAGGCTCCTGTCCACCTGTAAGTGAATACCTCGACTCTTTGAGCAGTATGTATTGTTTTGATATACTACATAAAGAGATGGCTTCCTACAACTACGCTGTACCTCTATATCATTTCATTCTTATGTTTTAACCTACTTTACCATATGTTACCTAGCCTTCTTTATTGGAGCTGCTACACTAATGACCAGGATCAGGTATGTAGATGAAGGTTTGTATGTTTCTTGGGCCAACATGTGGTAACTCACAGGATTTGAGAGATTATTTGAAGTACCGCTAGACTCTGCATATGATAATTTCAAACACCTACAGTGTAATCTTGATAAAGGTTTCAGGGAGCTACCTGGTGCTGTATAACTAAATTCTGATCTGTGGCACTTGCTATCTTGTATTACGGCACGGCTATTAAGTTCCATAGCTGTATGTCAGAAATTATGAGATGGATGCGAGAAAACTTCCTCAAAATTAATACAGAGAAAACGGAGGTAATAGAATTTGGCCCGGGAGGTCCCGTATGGAATAGCTCCTGGTGGCCAGCCGAGGCGGGTGAATGTCCCTGTCCTGTGCTCAAGGTCAGAAATTTGGGAGTGGTGTTTGACAACCAGCTCAATTTCTCTGCGCATGTCAGTAATCTTGCCTCTTCCTGCTCCTATTTAATCATGATGTTGCGGAAGATTTTCCCATTTATCAACCCTGATTTTCGCAGGAATGTGGTGGTGGCTTTAGTGCTGTCCAAAATGGACTACTGTAACGCAGTACTGCTAGGATTGAACAAGACCTTGTTGAAGAGACTGCAGGTTCTGCAGAACGCGGCAGCCAGACTCTTGTTAGACGTACCTAGGGACCAGTCTGTCGCTGAGGGAATTAAGGCATTGCACTGGCTCCCAGTCCAGCAGCGGATAGATTTCAAGGCGCTATGCCTAGTCCATAAGGCTGTGTTTGGGGGGAGCTAAGGAAATTGAGAAGCTCTTTACTCCCTACCTCCCGGGTCGGACACTCAGGTCATCTACTCAAAGCCTGCTTAAACTTAACCGTGTCAAAAAAGCTAGATGGGGTGGCAGAGCTTTTTCGTTTCATGCGGCCAGCCGGTGGAATGATCTCCCTGGCTTTGTTAAACTTACTGAAAGTCACCAAGTTTTTAGAAAACTGATAAAAACACGGCTTTTTGATGGGACCCGGTGTTAGATGGAGTGGTTTCTCTTTATGGACTAGCGCCAAGACGCCTCGGCATTTGTTTGCGCTTTACAAGTGATTATCCTATCCTATCCTACAATATGTTGCTCAAACAGGAGCATCACTCACCAAACTGTGTGAATTAGGGTTGTTTCTCTTTAACCAATTCAATCTGCTCCACTTTGTATTTAGGGTGAAGTCTTGGTCACCAAACCCTTCAGTTATCACTCATGCATTTGGCCAATCTATAGGTCACAGGAAGCAGCATACAAATCTATCAAAAGTAATTGTACAGTTCTTTCACGAGGTACCCGGGTTCTTAACTAAACTTCCAGCTATTCTGGATGTTGCTACCAGCTTGGTCTACATATTGTTTTCTCTCTGCAATCCCTCAGCTGCTTGGCTTGCTTCTCAGGATACGCTGTACTTTCATCAAAATGTTCAGATTCCTCACACAGCCTGCTAATGGCTCGTCTGGCAACTGCATATTACCAAGCAACACCTGCTGATTCCTGTGCTAACACTCTTTCTCCTGGACAGGTGAAAAAGAAATACACATTGTGTGATTCCTTCTCATACGCCTGCTGACTATGCTGTCTCTGAATATCCCAGTTATCCCTCTGGATGGTGGTCAAGAGGACACAGCACGGAGTACCAACATTTCAAAATACACCACCAGCTCCATGTTATTACAATGAGTAGAAATCCCAGGCATACCAATAGTAAACATTCTCCAAATTACATTAGACAGTCCAGACTTCATCTAGCATGTCTTATCTCCCATACATATAGGTGGCCACTCTCGCTTTATATCAATCCATGACTGGATTTGCATTGATATTGATGAGACTAAACCCTCTCTTGTTACTGGGGTTATAAGTTCACTATCCTGAGGGCGGGACACACATCTTGCGGAGGTATGATAGGCCACTTTTAGAGCTGTCAATCTTGATTTGATGATACCTACTAGGAGGGCATTGTCATGGTCAGTCCTGTTTAGAAACAATGTCTGGAGTCTGGACTATCATTCTAAATTCATTTTTGGGTATAACTGTTGCATATTCTTAATCATCTTCAATTGAAATTGGGCCTCTTTCTTCATGGTGTTTTCTGATACGCGTATCCTAATATCAAGAATGAAGCCCAGTGAATTGGAAATTTTAGCCATGTTAGGTGATATTTCCAGAGGCCTGAGGAATGAAAGCTAGATTTCAATTTAAGAGTCATCATCGACTGATGAGAGCAACTCTGTTTTGTCTTGGTTTAGGTTGACTTTGAGCCTCATCACCGAGCTTTTGATTTATCCTCTACAATTTGAAGAGATACATCTTCATGCAAGTTATTTATCTAAGGCAAAAAGCCAGTCCCAAGACTATTATCTCCTTCCGAATTTCACTCCACAACATCCCCTTTATAGGGTATTGAAAATAGATCCCCCACGATGGACTGCCATTACAGACTACACCTGAAATCATGGGACTAGATTTATCTCCCTAGAGAATGAAGAGAATGAGCCATGACAAAGGCAATTCCCTTGAGAATATGAGTAGAAATTACAGCTGACAGGATTGCCACATGCAGTGGTGGCTGGTGAATCTAGAAAGTGGTGAGTGTAACCAAAGTCCATGACCTTGACAGAGCACCACAATGAAGAGAACAAGTGAAACCTTCCCAGGTGGGCTTGAGGATCGGTATGACTCTCTGGCCAAAAAACGCATGCAAAAAAAAACTGAGCGAATGGAGCATTCCACAGCACAATCATCTCACATACAGACCTAAAAATGCAGAAAAAAGGTGAGCCATGGCAGGTCCAAGCCAAATGCCCAACTCAGCCTGAGATCCTTTTGACCATCATGCCTAAAACAAAACAGAGCCCCCTTGTGGCCCCTGCCTGCCACCCAACTCCAACCTCATGCGCAAAGAAGGAAAGATAAAGCACAACAACAGACCTCCCACCAGGCCACCAATGGCACAGTTGTCATTGCATGGGGGGAGTTGCATGTTTCAAGTTCATGACCAAAACACGGGAGGCGATGTGGTTCAGCGGCCACAGTTGCCGAACATGAGAAGCAGCCCCGAATTCTAGCACATCTCCCCCGTGTTGAAAAAAAGCAACGCTTGTCTGTGTGTCCTGTCCAACACTCCAATTCCATCCCACAAAAATCCAGGCCAAAGCACCACAACCTGATGTTAGAAAGACACTTATCCAGTGATCAAATTGCAGAGTGTAAAAATGGAAAATCTTGACTTTGTAATCTTAGACAATCTTTCCATTTCACCAAGCCTTCCCATCAAACATCAGATCAGCCTCAAACACAAGAGCAGTGTGTGTGCTGCAGAAATAAGTGTCCTCTGTTTGATTTTAACAGACCGCAAACTTTCTCAATGCACAAAGCATCTACCGGGTAATGAGATACATGAAAAGCCAGAAGTGTAACACCTCAGGCCCAGGGCAGGGGTGCGCTGGCCTAGACCGTACAGCAGAGCACATACAAGGCACGTCCACACAGATGCTCGGTCCATGCCATCAGCCACGTGCGCTGATGTCACCCTTTATTAAGTACTCACTGGTCCGCGCTCGGCCCAGGGAGGTGCATGCAAACATTTATGGTAGTGGCGGGGTGGCTCACCACATCCCATCCAACCTGGCAAATTGAAAATAACCTGTTCGCTTAGTCACACAGCAACGGTTGGGTAGCAACACCTGTGTCTCTCATCCGGCATGACACTGGTACAGCCTCCCTCCAATGAGTCTTACCGCACAAAATCCCGCAGCCTGGTGTTCGGCACTGGGTTGTTGCGGAAGTCATAGCGATGATGCTGGCTCCACCCTTCTCCGTACTCGGCCCCTTCCTGAGAGCTGTCACCTCGAGGCACAGCTTCACCTGTCTCGGCCCTCTCGATCGGTCTTTCCGGGATCGCTCCCATTGTCTGGCTTCTGCCCCCCAGCACATCTGTTTCCTCCTCTCTCCACATTTCAACCTCGAGTTCCGTCACAGGTGCCCTCGGCCTGAGGACCTTCTTGAACCAGGAAACGTTGCGGGTTATGCATTGGTGTCCCTTTTCGGCCACTATTAGAGTCCCTTGGACCCGCACCACTCTCCACGGGTCAGGCTCAAAGGGTGTGCGGAACGTGGACCCCGGGTGTCGGTCTTTTCCCACCACATAGTCCTCGACCTGAATGTCGGCCAGTCTGGCCCCTCTTTTCTGGCTAGCCCGATCATTGTTGTTTTTACGGCGGGTCTGGGATCGTTCCACGTCTATAAATGCCGGGGTCCATGATTCACTGCTAGGTATTCCATCCCTCACCGCTCTCTTCAGCAGGAGGTCATGGGGAGCGCATTTCATTGTGCAATGTGGTGTTTGGCGGTAGGCTCCCAGGAACTGATGTCAACAGGTTTCTAGATTGACACCCTGCGCTATCTCGATCCGTAGGGCCTTGTCCAGTGTCCTCATAAACCTTTCGACATCCCCATTGGCCTGCGGCCATAGTGGCGTTATCTTACGGTGTCGGATACCATGTTGTCCGAGGAATTACTGAAACTCTTGTCCTTGGAACGGCGGTCCATTATCAGTTCGGATCTCCACCGGCAGCCCCAGCAATGCAAATGTCTTTTCCAGTGCAGGCTCTAAACATTCAAATGCCGTCGATGCCACCAACTCCCTTATCGGGAACTTCAAATGGCTGTCCACCAACACTGCCATTTGCCGGCCATCGGGGAAACTCCCAAAGTCCAAACTAACTCGTTCCCATGGTGACACACTGGGCCCTTCGGTGACAATGGGAGCTTCCGTGGGATCAGCCCCCGTTATGATGCATGCGTGGCATCGCCGGACCTTGTCTTCCACTATCCGATCCACACTCGGGAACCATACCTTTGTCCTCAGACGAGCCTTGGTCTTCTCGATTCCCTGGTGTCCCTGGTGCGCTAACTCGATTGTGCGCTCTCGGAGAATGGCAGGTATTACGATCCGCGACCCCCGCAGGATTATTCCATTTCCTGCTGTGCTCAGCTCTCCTCGACAACTCCACATGCTCTCCTAGTATGCCTTCTCATCGGCCGACTTTCGCTCATTCCCACTGAGGAACCACTTCCATTGGTGATCTTGTAGCTTGCGGCCCACCCTTTGTAAGCAGTAATCTTCGGCCGACGACTTCCAGATGTCTTCCAATAGCAACACTTGTGGACGAGCATCTTCCAGCAGCTGCTTCACGTAGATTTCCACACCCTCGTCCACCTCCAGCCCTTGTGCTCCACTCGGAGCCAGCTGATGCCTGGACAGGTAGTCGGCGGGGTTGCTTGCTCCTGGATGGTAGACCACCTCAAACTGATACTTCTGGATCTGGACGGTTCACCTTTCAATGCGCGGTGGTCCGCTTCGTGCCGTTCCCGCAAAAAGGGGTACCAGCGGTTTGTAGTCAGTCCCAACAGAGGTATATGTGAAAATGTTGACACGCCCACTGGATGGCCAGTGCTTCCCTCTCAATCTGCGCATATCTGGTCTCCACAGCCGTGAGTGACCGACTGGCATAGGCAATGGGTACCCACTCATACTGGTCTGACCTCTGCAGAAGCACGGCTCCCAACCCTACGGGGCTGGCATCTACTATCACTTCCGTGGCCACTCCCGGCCAAAAGTATGCCACCGTGGCTCCTTTGAGTAGGGCTTTCTTCACATCAGCAAATGCATGGGCCTCCTTATCCATCCACTGCCAGGTAGTGTCTTTTTTTGTTAGTTACCGCAAAGGTTCCGAAAGGGTGGCCAGTCGCGGAATGAATCGGCCGCAGTAGTTGGCCATCCCCAAGAAGCTTCTCACTTCCGATGGCGTCTGAGGGATGGCCACCGTTCTAATGGCTTCTACCTTGGAAGGATCCACCTGTAATCCTTTGGCCGAGAATCGGTATCCGAAAAATTCAACTTCCGTGTCATAGAATTCGCACTTTGCTTGATGCAGCGTTAGGCCTTGTTCCACCAGACGCCTCAGAGTGGCTCTCAGCCTCACGTTGTGCTCCTTTAGTGACTTTGAGAAGACCAGGATATCATCGCTCACATTGATAACTCCCACCAAACCAGACAGTGCTTCTCTCACCGCCTCTTGGAACAGCTAGGCCGCCAAGGACACCCCAAAGCTCAGTCTCTTGAAACGGCGCAGTCCTACATGGGTGGAAAACGTCGTGATGTACCTGCTTTCTTCCGCCAACATCAGTTGATGGTATCCCGAGTTCAAGTCTACTTTCGAAAACCACTGCGCCCCATTCAAGTCAGCCACAATCTCATCAATAGTTGGAGTGATGTGCCTCTCCCGGGGAATGGCTTTGTTCGGAAGCCGCATATCCACGCACAGCCGGATGGCCCCTGGCTGCTTCGGTTTGGGGGCTATCACCAAGAGGGACACCCACGGCGTGGGTCCCGACACCTTTTCGATGACTCCTTTCCTCTCCAACCGATCTAGCTCCGCTTCCACCAGGGGTCTGAGATGGAACGGCACTCTCCGGTGATGAAGCGCTACTGGCCGAACTGACTCGTTGATGTGGAGTTGGACCTCCACTCCTTTCAGGCATCCAAGTCCCTTGAACAGCTCGGGGAATTCCTCCAGGATTTGGTCTGCCTGGTATTGATGTATATGCTTCGCAAATGTCACTAGTCCTAGATTTTCGGCGGTGTGACAACTTAATAACGACCCTGCTCAGTCACAGGTAACATAGAACCGGGTGGCCGTGACTCTGTCTTTGTATTTTACTTCCACGTCAACCACTCCTTGTAGCGGGATCGGAGTAACTCCTCCATATGTCAAAATCTGGGCTGCCGTCGGCATCAGACGGAGCCTCGTCTTGAGTCTCTTGTACTGACCCGCATCCAGTATGTTGACCGACGCTCCTGTGTCAATCAGCGCCCTTATACAGGATCCTCCAATCCATACTTGGCAGGTAGGGGGTGGTCTCTTAGTAGAGTTCACTCCTCTTACGTGGAAAATCACGAACACGTCGTCCTCTTCATCCTCCGTCGGTGACGACTGCTGCCCCCTACCCTCCACCTCTCTTCCTGCACCTTCTTGGCTATCTTGGTGGGCCTCGACTCCTGAGGTCTGCTGTCGCCCTGTGATTTACCCCTCTGGCATACTTTAGCGAAATGTCCATATTTATTGCAGTTCAGACACTGCCTCCATTGTGCAGGGCATACTCTTGGAGCATGCGCCCCCATGCCGCAGTTTCGGCATTCGCGCCTCTGGCGCCTCTCCTCCGTCTTAGCTCCATTTCCAGCCCCACGGCCATACGTCTTCTTCAGCGCCTCAACCCTTTCTTCCTTGATAGGAGTTGGATATACGGGCTGACTCCCACCTGATTTCTTCGCAAGCGCCATCTCCATTTCCCCTGCGCGTCCGTCCGCCAGCTCATGTGACCTTCCCAGTACCAGTATTTCATCCAACGTGATCCTCGGCTGGCGGAGAATCAGCTTGCGCAGTTCAGGTGACTTGCATCCTGCGATCAATTGGGCCCTCGTCTCGAAGGCTCGATCGACCCCACTACAGGTGCTGACTAATTTTCTCAATCTTGCATAGTACATGTCGATCGACTCTTCCCCACATTGTTTAGCTAGGCGTAACTTGAAATGTTCAAAATCTGGGTTTACTTGCGGATCAAAGTACCAGTTTAAGGCCTGCACTGCTTTGTCATAATCTCCCTTGTCTCCGGTATCAGGCAGATCCTGGAACAGCTCATATAGTTCATCGCCCCTCATTAGTAGCATCAACGACCTCTTCACCGTGTCGTCCGTCTCTCGGGTAGCAACAAAGTAGTTTTCCAACTGCCCCAGTCATTTCTTCCATCGCGGTGCCACTGTCGCGGGGTCTGCCAGCTGACTAAACTCCGGGAGAGCTTTTCCGGCTGCACGGCTTGGCCGCCCTCCAGCCACCCCTGCTGCAGCCGTTCTTTCCGGTGAATCAGGCATGGCCGCCTCGGTTCACACCCCACGCTTCCTCTCTCAGTGGGATGCCCCCGTTGCCCACCGTGCTTCAAACCACTTGCTTGCTTACACGGCCAGCCCACGTATCAGCCATGTGGTTGCTCGCGGAGTCTGATCCCGCCTCGTCGCCAATGTAACATCTCAGGCCCAGGGCAGGGGTGCGCAGGCCTAGGCCGTACAGCAGAGCACATACAAGGCACGTCCACACAGATACTCGGTCCGTGCCGTCAGCCACGTGCGCTGACGTCACCCTTTATTAAGTACTCTCTGGTCCGCGCCCGGCCCAGGGAGGTGCATGCAGACATTGTATAGTAGTGGCCGGGTGGCTCACCACAAGCAGCACAAAGCACCTGGCAGTACTCATGAATGAAAAAGCCATGAACACAAAGTAAAAGACAGCAGTGACATGGGAATGGTGAGTGCATTAAGAAACTCTCACCCCAAGAAATACCCTTCAGTGCTGTGACACAATCTGACATGTCAAGGGTAAACACGGTGTGCGTGCCAAAGAAATTGAACCTACTGTTTTCATTGCATCTGCAATTGCACACACACAGCACACACTACAACTGCTGTGCACCAAAGCACCACTCTGCTGTTGACTCCCGCACCTAGTGACCCATGACCCAAGAAAAGAGACACTCCAGGTGCAGCCTGCACTGGAGGGAATGCCGCACTCTGAAAGTTCGCACCATATCCAAACATGGTGTAGCATCGGTCTTTGCACTGGTCTCACATTTCCACCAATGGTGCTCTTTCACCTCACAGCCAGTGCACCGATCAATGGTCTTGGTCTGCACTTTAGCCGCCGGTGACGGTACCAACTAACTGGCGACTGAATAATGCTGAAGTTGGACCCCCTTTTAGAAATCGAATTCTCCCCTTACTCCCAATCACAAAATATGGAATGTGGCACATCTACAGCACTCTGAAGCAACATACAGACACCACGCAGCACTCTATCAAACTTCTTAATACACCCACCAATTAGGATATCCAAAGCACTAAGCATTATAGAGAGATGTACCCAGGACAGCAAAGATGAATTTGAGTAATTGGTCAACAAGTCCACTGAAGAGGACAACTATGGCCCTGAGAGTTTGTTTATGGTAAAAAAATATCACAGAGTTTGCTGTGATGAAAGGTAGGGCTGGAACAGATACAGTTGGCTGGGACCTCCCAGGCAACAAGCTTAACTCTACTGATCTGTGGGAGGCTGTCACCTGCTGCTGTTATAATAGGATTTATTATATTTTTAACAGATTTATAATCCCAACCTGCACAGAACCAGGCGGTCGCTGTTCTCCTTCAGCAGGCGATACTTTCTGCAAAGCGTCCCCAACACCCATTCACCCACCCCGGCAGGTCACAAAGACATGGCATGAACCCTTCGTGTATTTTGAGAACAAAAATATATTTTCCTGAATTGGCACAGAGGCACCTTTGCTCCGGTTAGCTGTCAGGGATTGCAATAATATAGCGAACGCACACTTTACATCCCTCTGCTAGCAGTGGCCAGGGAGATTTCTTGATGAGCCCGTATGGAAAAAGTGAATTGATCCACTGCTCACACTCCAACATGACCCCTGTATCACTGCATGCCAAACATTCCCAAGGCCCGCAGCTGCTCTCCCTGTTCACCTGTATGCTTGCCCACCTCAACTGTCAGACACTCTCCCCTGCTAAAAAAGCTCCAAACAACTTCACACAAAATGTAAAATAAAAGTGTACTTACCCATGTCATGTCCTCCAGGAAAGGACATTGTTATATAAGTAGGTCAGCAGTCTAGCTGGTCCAGACAGAAGTGAGATGCCAGGAACTTCCTGGGTGGAGACAGGAAATACTAGCTTTCCCTCTCATTAAATTGAGGGAAGTAGAGAGAAGAGGATGTGTGGAGAGTAGCTCCACATCAGTAGGCCATGTATAAAAGCTGAGACATTATTATAGATGAGTTAATAGCCTTATTCAGGTGCTGTCTTTTATGCAGAGTGTTATGCTTGCCAGTTCTGTGAAGAGAAACCAATCCAGAACAGGACAACCCACTCTGCTGGCCCGTCTCTTCCGGTCCTGCTCGTTCTTCAGTCCCTCTGCACTGGTGGTCTCTGCAGCAAATGAAGTCTCCAGTCCAATCCAGACACTGCTCTGATGCTACTGATAATGTTAGGAGCATGATAGCAGCACCAGGATTGGCTGGAGCCTGTACCCCGATGCTCCAGCAGGCACTGGAAGCCTGTGCCTGTTCTCCACCTAGCTGTTTTAGACAGCTGTGTGGAGAGGTTTACACTGGGCATGTCAGGCTGGCTGTCACAAGAATGTCGGCCAGAGAGACATGTGGGGTGTAAACTGGTGGAGTGAACACCACCCCTGCTGCCAGTCAGCAGCAGTGGCCCCACCCCAAACACTGCTGGTTGGAGAAAGGGGAAAAATTAAATGGCAATAAATTCATATTTTTACTATTTTATTTTTCTCCTTTGTGGTGCTGGCAGCAAGGGGGCGACGCTCCTCAGCTCAAATGGAGAGACCACTGCTGGCCTCGCAGTCAAACCTACCTATCAAAGGAATATGAGTATTGGGAGGAGTAATCGATCCAGATTACAGAGGGGATATCAAAGTGATAATACTGAACCAGGGAGAGACTGTTGTATTATACCAAACACATGATAGAATTACTAAATAATTTATGAAAAAGCACAAATCCCACAAATAGAGGAAATATCCAGACCCCCAGATACTATGCAAAGAGGGGAGGGGGGATTTGAAAGCACTGGAAAGAGAGTGAAGGGACAGCATCCATTAAAAAAAGCAGAAGTTGGGGAAATACTAAGTTAGGAAATAATTATGTATGCTGTGCTTTTGAGAAATTCGAACAAGTCTATATTTATACCTGAAGTGAGGCTAACCCTGCCGACTTAAATGAGTGGATTTGTCCCAAAGTTGTAGTTCCATTTCATCCTGGTGACCGCGACTGCCAGAGCTATTTGGGAACAGCAGAACATGTATGAGAACGTCACCAGTGATCTCCATGATTGTGTGCTGCTGGTAACCAGTATCACTGATGACGAAGGGGTGGTTTCACTCTGCAACATGCCGATGCCTGGATACAAATGGATGGCTGCAAAAGTGGCGGCCTGGAAAGTGACAGGGCAATTAGTACAAACGGAGTGAGCGAGCTACAGGGAACACCAGCAATGGTGCAAGGATTGAAATCTACCATGACTCTGCTGAAATTGTACCTTTTTTTGGCAACTTCAACATATTAATCTAAACAGTACGAGTGTTCTCAGGAGCAAGCAATTTTACCAGGGCATATGGTCCTAATAACACCACTGGTATGACCTATTCATTGGGTGAACGCCAGGATCTAAAAAAATCCTTAACCTGGTATTTCACACCCTAATTTGGCTATTTGTAGCTTATACTGTGCTAACTATAATAGTGTATACACTATATCTACGTACTAAACACCCATGGTAATAATACTTAATGCAATGTATACCGAGCTCCATAGTGACATGTATTCGCATGTAATTTGAATGTACAATCACTGAAGTTGGCTATATAATGAAATGTGCAAATAACCTGGTCTTGGGAAACATTGACTATCATTAAAAAGGGTTGGAGTGTGTAGTATATAGGAGTTAGTGTGCGGAAGACATTTTGACGAGAAAGGGTTAATTAGCTTAGGCAATGTTGATGAGTGAAAATGCATACAAAAGCCCACATACTGCAGCGAGATGTTGTATGGCTCCGTTTTTTTTTACTTTGATGCATGGATATATTACCTGATTATACAAAGCTACTTGTACTGCCAAGATTTTGCATTATATCATGCCAAGGTCTATGAAACGGGATGCCTACAGTTTAGGTAATGTTCACTAGAACTGATTGGGACAAGTGGTAGACTAAAGAAACCCTGAGGATACTTGGTCAGTGGCATCACCAATGCTACAGAGAAACAGCTGGTACAGGAAAGGGATGTGGGATAGCGCAAAACAACATTTAGGGCCTCATGTAGGTAGCCAAATACCGGTCGGTAACGGCCGATTTTCGGTAATTATACCGTTACCGACCGGTATTTTGGCTTTTGAGATGTAGGGGGAGAATTTCTGTATTCGGAATTTACCGAATCGGTAAAATTACCGATTCGGTAATTTTACCGATTCGGTAAATTCCGAATACAGAAATGAGATGTAGGGGGACTGTGTGGTGTGTGTGGGGATTCGTTATTTACCACCAACTAATAGTTGGTGGTAAATGACGAATATGTGTGTAAATGCAATATTTTGCCCGTAGATGTGTGCAATGTGGCAGACACACATGCCCTCAGGGCATGTATGTGTGCCACATGTGCACACATGGCCGAATCAGGGGTGCAACAGGGTGTCAATGTGACACCCTGCCACCCTTGCATGTGCTCCCCCATTACCGAATCGGTATTTACCGATTCGGTAATGAGGCATAACTTCCCATCAATGGGAAGGTATGCCTCATTACCGAATCGGTAAATACCGATTCGGTAATTACCGAATTTTTCCGAATCGGTAATATTTACCGACCAATTACCTACATAGCATTTACCACTTCATAAATACCGAATCGGTATGATTCGGTATTTATGAAGTGGTAAATGCCAGCCCACCTACATAAGGCCCCAAGTGTCTAAAAAAGAGGGGTGCTGGACATTCTGTGAAGCTCACTAATGGAGTCATGCAGATCTTATGTCACCCATAACTGCTGTTCCCCTCCACTGTCCTAAGGGAGCTGACTGGAAAAGCAAAGCTAACCAGACGAGTAAGGCCTTTTCTCTTACTTTATCTTGATTAGCTGGAATGTGATGTTAGCGATTTATGGTACTGTAACTATTGTGAGCCAACATTTCCAATATATGTGTTTCTTGCTATTGTTCTCATACTGTATCAGCTTAGTGTGTGGCTCCTTACTGTGTGTCCTTATTGATTTGTACCTAATAAGATAAGTATAGCTTGGGGTGGTTGTGGGCAAACAGCCCAATGCTCTACCTGAAGCACCCACAAAAGGTGTTGGTCAAAATACAGAGGGTGAAACTGACCATCAAGGTAACCGGGTGCCATGTGGCGAAGCCCGCTGTACTCCACCTTTAGCTCAGGTGGAAAACAGCAAGATTCACCAATGGCCCTGGCCATTATGGTCCCATAATTAACTGCAAAGCTTTTGTACTAACATCCCACTCCAACACAGACTGAATATTGACATCCTACTGGTAAATCTTCCTGTTTCCACCTGATGCGAAAGGTAGACTACTGTGAGCTTCCCTACCTGGCACCTGGTTACCTAGATGGTCAGTTTGACATCGAAGTAGTAGCCCAATTACTGAGGAGTGTCAAAAAACTGTTAAGGACCTTAAGAGATCATCGTAAAATGCATTTGTTCTGAATGCCACTGACATTTAACCCTTCATTGTACAGATGGGTGCCTCAGAAAAGGGAGTTGGAGTGCACCTGGCTCAACTCAATAACAAGCGTAGAGAGAATTCTGTGGCCTTCATTAGCTGCAGGTTATAACTAAGGCTCCCTATTTTCCGTTTTTACTGATTTTTACAGATAAATACAGACAGAAAACATTTATTTTCTTGGCTGTATTTATTTTTAAATTTGGATAAAAATGGAAATTTGGTTGCTTTTAGAGCAATTCTAAATACTGTCTGCCATGACTGCAAGGCCAATAGCTGTGCGGATTGATAGGTAAGGGGGTTAAAAAAGAAAGGAATTTTAGTAAAGAGGATTTAACAGTTGTAGATATTAGGTTGATACAGAAATGTGTCTATTTTCATATAATTGCATTGATTGTTCTTCTGCTGGTGTTCACAGCATTGAAACCTGGGAGGCATTCAAGCATGAGTGCATATTTATCGGTTAAATAAATGTGGACATATACTCATTTTAGCTTCATTTTTTTCACAAAACCCAAAATAAATATGGATAAATACAGATAAAATTAACAAAAAATAAATAAGCATAAATACAGACGGAAATGTCCAAAAAATAAATACCATAAAACTGGGAGCCCTAGTTATAACCAAGACAATAGAACTGGGCAGCAACTGAGGAGGAAGGCTTTACCTTAGTGCGGGATTTGAGAAGGTTCCAGCTGTATCTGTTTGGTACTAAGCTTGTGGTGCATTCATATAACAAACCACCAAATGGCTGATGGCACTAAAGGGTGAGAATCTCAACATCTGGAGATTCTCAATCTCATTGCAAAGTCCAGATTTCACAGTGGCGCTCAAAGTTGGAATGAAACACAGAAGCAAAAGACATGCCCTTACTGCCCTAACCCTGTTATGGGTTTAGTATGTAGATTATTGGTGGTGGCATACCTTGTTTTGAGAAACCATAATTGTGACCATGCCTTTTTAACTGCGTCCCTGAAACCTACGTGCCCTGTCATGTAAAGATCCACTTCTATGTACTAACCTAGATACTAACATTAAAAGTATATGTTGTGCATGTTTGTGTATGTGGCCTGCACAGTACATGCCTTTTGTATATGAGTGAACCTGAGTAATGAAGGCATGTGGGATCCACTTTAGGATTCCCCTGGTCCGGGATGATACACAAGATGGACTTGAAGTTTTTTGACCAAACAGTAAAAGTGTATTGCTGACATTCCTGAAGCTGGAGGGAGAGAACCAGACACTTAAGTGAGGAGAGAGGAGATCAGGCTCTTTTAGAAATTCAGTTCGTTTTTTTGCTGAGAAGTGCTGCTGATTGGCCTTAATGTAGCACTGCCATTTGGTAGATGGTAAAGGTGGAAGGTGGTACTTCAGTTTCTATTGTTTATTATGAAAGGGACTCCTTGTGTGAGGCCAGCCTTTTATTTCCCCTGATCGCTTTTCATTGTGGCTAATGACAGCAAGGTGCAGAAACCTCACACTTCAGTGTGCCTCTGTTGTGGGCGCTTCAGACTGGAGACTCTCCTGCTGTGTGGAGCATCATTCTACACAAAGGCTATGTCAGGCAAACCACCCGGCAATGACACTTGAAAGGAGAACCGTCCTACACCAGTTCTGAAAGTACAGGCAGTAAATCTTCAGCTACTATTTGCTTTGACTATTTAAAAGTGGTCCCCACTGACCCATTCTTTATTCCAGTTCCAAGTTCTCTCAGACTAAGGAAGGGAGTGCTCTGTTGCATAATCAGAGCACTGCTGTGCTACCAGAGCTGGTTTCTGCCTGACAGCTAGCTTCCCAGAGGTAAATTGACATAGCCAGAGTCCATCCCTTGCTGAAAAAACTAAAGACCAGCCTGCCTGCTGAAAGAGGGAAGGAGCCTGCCAACACTGCAGGTGGAGTGATTGTCCAGGAAGAGCCAGGTGCAGCGTGACACCAGTGTTAGTGAAGTCTGACAGAGGAGGAGGACAGAGGACAGCGATCTGTGTGCCCGGGGCATTGATGGGTATCAGATTCTTAGTTTGCAGTTTCAGGTGGGAACCATTAAAAACATGGCTTGGCCTGCACCGCTTTGACCAGAAAGAATACACAGTTTAACCTTTATGTCTGTGAACAGAAATACTGTTCCAGCTTTACCAATGCAGCTGTGACCAGAATGAATATAGTTGTTTGACCTGTGCCTCTATGACCAAAACAAATATAGTGGATTGACTTGCACTGCTGTGACATGAAGAAGATTGTGGCTGAACCAGATCCCTATTTCCAAGTGATAAGTGCCCAACCTGAGCAACACTGCAGAGAGAAGTGGAGCCTGTGGATTTCCTTGCAGCCAGTGAGGCTAACTGCCAGCAGCAACCTTGCTAAAGGCACGACCAACGGGGGGGCCAGAGTCGGGAAAAAGCTTCACTGGAGTTGCTGTTTCTCATGCTTCCCAGAGGCTAAACAAATATGACACAACAACCAAGTCAGAGGCACCACAAACTGAGCAACTAAGTCTCACTCAGTGAGAGCAAACCTTAAACAGTAAAAGACTGAGCACACTTTCAATATAACATGGGATAAACTTCACCTGAGCCTTATCACACTATAAAGTTCTCCCTTGGGGCAACTGCCTGGACTTGAAGTGGAGGGAACAGGGGGGAAGTAGCAGGTTGAGGGCAGCCAACCCTAGCTCTTAGGATACTAAATTGCATCTTACCACTATTGTGTAAGTAGCTTAGGGCCATATGCATGAATAGGCATACTGATTTCCTAATTGCGAATATGCCCAAATTGCAATTAGGAAATTGGTATTCCTAATGTAAGAACTACTTTTCGTCCCAAATAGCAATTCCTAATGGGTCGCATATCAACCTGCCTCATAAATATTACTGACGTAGGCCATATTTTGTGATCCATTAAGAATTGCAGCCATCACAGGGGTGGCGGGCTGCTGGGGTCAGCAGACCACCATGTCTGTGACTGCTTTTTAATAAATCAATCTTTTTTTTTTTTAAACGCAGCCCGTTTTCCTTAAAAACTGAAATTTAGTGGTTTCATTTTTTAATATTCTCAAAGGGGAAGGGGTCCGCAGGGTACCCTTTTGCCTTTGCGGATGGGTTACCTCCAGTTTTGAACTGGTGATAAAGTATTACTATTTTGCAACCAAAATTTACTTGCAAAACAGTAATGTATACCATACCGATTGGGTATTTGGAAGGGTGTCCAAAATACGCCCCTTCCAAATACCGAATCGTAAATAAAAATTTCGATTCAGTAACAAATTACAAGATCAGATTTTGCATTTTATACATTTGAAAAAGCATTTTTGCGGTCTCAAACGGTACAAGTCGTAGAGTCGGGCCATTTAAACTGCAAAAACGCTTTTTACATCTGGCCCTTGTACATTAAAGTACTTTTCTTCTTTAAAGTAAAGCGCCTGGTTGGACACAATCAGTTATTACACTAGTATGTGATTGATGAGTCCTGAGCTCAAGGAACACCCACACTACCTCCCTGAGAAGCCTGTAACTGCTTGCCAACACTACCACTGAGAGTCGGGTGCTGAAGGGGTTGTACTTGGCCCAGTTTTGCAAATCATAGTACGATGGGACATCAGTAGCATAGGACCCAAACCCACAAGGCTAAGGCCCAGTAGCCCTTGCATACTCCTTGCGCCCCCTGCCCTAAAAGGGTCTAACAATAACAGAGTACATATGCTGGGGAAACTAAATCTAAGTTTCCAATTTAGAACTGGTATAAAAGCTGAATAATCCCATTAGCACCCTTGACTGTCAGCCATGGAATCGTTTCAACGATTCGAGCAGAAGCAGCATCTCCCCCCCCCCCCCCTCCATTTCCCCCCTCCCCCACCCCAGCCCCCAGCGCCTTGAGACCCTCACGGGTAAGTAGTGCGCTTTACAAATGTCCTGATTAATTTATTGAACCTCCCCTGAACAGAGAGTACTGGGATGGGGGCTAAGCACTCATGGTCTTAGACCTAGAGAGCCAGTACGTCAGAGGAGCTGTGTATAACTTTGTCAAGCTCCTTATGTGTTGTTGGTCTTAGGAACGGTGCATCTGAAGCAAATGTATTTGCCCCTAGTTTCCTCGTGTGGTTTTCGGTGCCCTTGGGTGTGAGAGAAGAGCGCCACTGGATTTAGGAATGAGCCTTCTGGGTCCTGTCATTCATGACTTTAAGATGTCGATAATGCAGTCTAATCTGAGCCGCGTATTTTGCCTTTTTCACTTTAGACAATAAACATTGGCAGGCAGCGCGTTATGCTAATTCCTGCCTGATCGCATCACGAGGCTCCATGTGACTGAAGACGAAAACAAGCTTGCTCAGCACATATTTAGCACAACCGCGAAGCTATTATCGCACGCAGCACCTTGCTGTTGTTGCTCTCAGGGTAAAGTGCTTACATCACCTGAAAACAAGAACTCACGAGACAGGAGGATTCCATTTTAATTAAAGCCCTCTGGTCACTGAGGAGAACGTCAGCGCTCGCTCCCTGCAAGCTCAGATGTTTTCTTGCACTGAAAAGACTATACCTACACCGAGTGGTACTTTCTAAATCGTGAGGGACAAGGAAACATGTTCCCCAAATCCTCAGAGTGTCTAAAGTGAGAACAATAAAGCGACAAAACACTGAAAAAGCGGTGGGTGTGGACTTTGTATTGCACATACAGACATTCCACCACATACGTCAGATACACGCACACATGTAAATGGCCATTGCACACCTTGAGGTATTCTTGCACGTGCAGACACTCATGAAGACAAAGACATACTGCCACCCTGCAAACGTAGGCAGTGACATCAGAACCTCCGTCCAGGACCGCCCACTCGTGCACCTCGGTGGTGACAACACCTTGCTCAGTGCCTCCATGATTGCACCTCGGTCCCTTCAAAGGCATCCTTTGCAGCACAGCACGCGTCATCAGGCCTGAAGAAATACACGAACATCCCCCCACCCTGATGCAACCCTGCTGGTGCCCGCACCTCCTTCGAGGCCAGCTTCAGTGTCCTCACAGCAGGCCCCAGATGATAAGATCTCTATTGCTGGCACCTCCCGATACACCAGTAACCATAACAACACGTTTTTCGAGAGTTGTTTGAGATCACCGGTCCCAAGAAATCACAGAAAGAATAGTGTTAAAAAAGTTTTGGCAGCACAATTTACATGTAAATTGGCTACAGCTATACAGCCAATGCAGGCAGTTCAAAAATGTGGGAATGTAACTTCACAAGAACTGTCATCTTACAGAATGTTTATAGCACATTACTTCCGTTCTGTAGTTAATTTCCTATCATTTTATCCACCTCGCCCCTCCCAAGAAAATTCCCAGTTATATCTTTATAACAGAAGAGACAGACACATACAAAGTTTAGGCGGTACAGCACTGTGACCACTCTGTTTACAAAGACCTTCCTTAGTAAGGAAATACACTACACTAACACTGCCCATGCAGGCCTCACAAGCAGTAGGAATTACAATGAAAAACCTTATCAATGTAGCAGATTACATACCCCTATGCAAACAAAAAATAGACATAGCGGTACAAAAGTGGGTGGTGCTGGACGGAGCATCAGAACCCACCCCCAATCACACCCAGTCAACAGATCTGGGTTTGATCCATCACCGCTCTTTAGCCCACTCTGCCACCCCAGTTCAGACATGGCCATATGCAAATCAGTCTGACCCTGTGCCTCATGGGAACAGTCCAGCCCGAACTGCCAAGCCATGCCTTCCCTGGACCGGAAACAAGCTTCCTAGGACCGGTTTCTGGCATTTCAGCCGTCTTCAGCCAGGCTTGCTTGAATCCAGTGGCAAAGTGAGCAAGGGACTCACGTCTGAGCATACCCTGCCAACTTATGGCGAACAAAGCGGTACAAAAGTGAGTGGTGATGGACGGAGCATCAGAACCAATCAAACACTCACACCCAGTCAACAGATCTGGGTTTGATCCATCACCGCTCTTTAGCCCACTCTGCCACCCCAGTTCAGACATGGCCATATGCAAATCAGTCTGACCCTGTGCCTCATGGGAACAGTCCAGCCCGAACTGCCAAGCCATGCCTTCCCTGGACCGGAAACAAGCTTCCTAGGACCGGTTTCTGGCATTTCAGCCGTCTTCAGACAGGCTTGCTTGAATCCAGTGGCAAAGTGAGCAAGGGACTCACGTCTGAGCATACCCTGCCAACTTATGGCGAACAAAGCGGTACAAAAGTGGGTGGTGATGGACGGAGCATCAGAACCAATCAAACACTCACACCCAGTCAACAGATCTGGGTTTGATCCATCACCGCTCTTTAGCCCACTCTGCCACCCCAGTTCAGACATGGCCATATGCAAATCAGTCTGACCCTGTGCCTCATGGGAACAGTCCAGCCCGAAATGCCAAGCCATGCCTTCCCTGGACCGGAAACAAGCTTCCTAGGACCGGTTTCTGGCATTTCAGCCGTCTTCAGCCAGGCTTGCTTGAATCCAGTGGCAAAGTGAGCAAGGGACTCACGTCTGAGCATACCCTGCCAACTTATGGCGAACAAAGCGGTACAAAAGTGGGTGGTGATGGACGGAGCATCAGAACCAATCAAACACTCACACCCAGTCAACAGATCTGGGTTTGATCCATCACCACTCTTTAGCCCACTCTGCCACCCCAGTTCATACATGGCCATATGCAAATCAGTCTGACCCTGTGCCTCATGGGAACAGTCCAGCCCGAACTGCCAAGCCATGCCTTCCCTGGACCGGAAACAAGCTTCCTAGGACCGGTTTTTGGAATTTCAGCCGTCTTCAGCCAGGCTTGCTTGAATCCAGTGGCAAAGTGAGCAAGGGACTCACGTCTGAGCATACCCTGCCAACTTATGGCGAGCAAAGCGGTACAAAAGTGGGTGGTGATGGACGGAGCATCAGAACCAATCAAACACTCACACCCAGTCAACAGATCTGGGTTTGATCCATCACCGCTCTTTAGCCCACTCTGCCACCCCAGTTCAGACATGGCCATATGCAAATCAGTCTGACCCTGTGCCTCATGGGAACAGTCCAGCCCGAACTGCCAAGCCATGCCTTCCCTGGACCGGAAACAAGCTTCCTAGGACCGGTTTCTGGCATTTCAGCCGTCTTCAGCCAGGCTTGCTTGAATCCAGTGGCAAAGTGAGCAAGGGACTCACGTCTGAGCATACCCTGCCAACTTATGGCGAACAAAGCGGTACAAAAGTGGGTGGTGATGGACGGAGCATCAGAACCAATCAAACACTCACACCCAGTCAACAGATCTGGGTTTGATCCATCACCGCTCTTTAGCCCACTCTGCCACCCCAGTTCAGACATGGCCATATGCAAATCAGTCTGACCCTGTGCCTCATGGGAACAGTCCAGCCCGAACTGCCAAGCCATGCCTTCCCTGGACCGGAAACAAGCTTCCTAGGACCGGTTTCTGGCATTTCAGCCGTCTTCAGCCAGGCTTGCTTGAATCCAGTGGCAAAGTGAGCAAGGGACTCACGTCTGAGCATACCCTGCCAACTTATGGCGAACAAAGCGGTACAAAAGTGGGTGGTGATGGACGGAGCATCAGAACCAATCAAACACTCACACCCAGTCAACAGATCTGGGTTTGATCCATCACCACTCTTTAGCCCACTCTGCCACCCCAGTTCAGACATGGCCATGTGCAAATCAGTCTGACCCTGTGCCTCATGGGAACAGTCCAGCCCGAACTGCCAAGCCATGCCTTCCCTGGACCGGAAACAAGCTTCCTAGGACCGGTTTCTGGCATTTCAGCCGTCTTCAGCCAGGCTTGCTTGAATCCAGTGGCAAAGTGAGCAAGGGACTCACGTCTGAGCATACCCTGCCAACTTATGGCGAACAAAGCGGTACAAAAGTGGGTGGTGATGGACGGAGCATCAGAACCAATCAAACACTCACACCCAGTCAACAGATCTGGGTTTGATCCATCACCGCTCTTTAGCCCACTCTGCCACCCCAGTTCAGACATGGCCATATGCAAATCAGTCTGACCCTGTGCCTCATGGGAACAGTCCAGCCCGAACTGCCAAGCCATGCCTTCCCTGGACCGGAAACAAGCTTCCTAGGACCGGTTTCTGGCATTTCAGCCATCTTCAGCCAGGCTTGCTTGAATCGAGTGGCAAAGTGAGCAAGGGACTCACGTCTGAGCATACCCTGCCAACGTATGGCGAACAAAGCGGTACAAAAGTGGGTGGTGATGGACGGAGCATCAGAACCAATCAAACACTCACACCCAGTCAACAGATCTGGGTTTGATCCATCACCGCTCTTTAGCCCACTCTGCCACCCCAGTTCAGACATGGCCATATGCAAATCAGTCTGACCCTGTGTCTCATGGGAACAGTCCAGCCCGAACTGCCAAGCCGTGTGTTAGATCTGGGGGTCTCTAGTTGGCAGAGGTATACACCTTAGACCAAATAGGGACCCTTGCTTCTAGTCAGGGTACAGGGACACACACGGTAGATAACCCCTGCTCACCCTCTAGGTAGCTTGGCTCGAGCAGACAGGCTTATCCTCAAGGCAATGTGTAAGGTATTTGCACGTAGACACCACAATGGTCTCCCTTCCGTACACCACAAACTTAGACCACACAGGTGAGTTATATCGAAATTAATATATCTTTATCTAGTTTCCGCAGTTGAAATCAAGCATCACAGGTTTACACAATCTTCGCTTTCTTGGTTTGGTTGGGATCGTAAGACGATAGTCTCTAGTCTCTTGGGTGATTCGATACTCACTGAGAATGAATCAGTTTGTAGGCTCTTGTTGTTTAGGCAGCTACGTTGTTCCGGCGGTGTCGCTGCACTCGTGATAAAAGTGCCCCTCGGGCTGTTCGGTGCAAGGTTTCCACAACTCCCTCGACGAGCCCCCAGTGACGATGTCGACGTCACCGGAGTCAGCCACTCACAGCGCGGCTTCGTAGAGCAGGGAAGTACGACTCTCGATCTGCTTCAGGCCTCCGGGTCGCGGCAAGGCACGTGCCGATGAGCACGTCGGTCTTCTTGATGCGGCAACCGGTGTCAGGCCTGGATCAGCGCGGCACTCTCCAGCAAGACAGAGAGCAGCCAGCCCACTTCACAGGCAGATGTTGAGAAGCTTGGTAGAACAGTCCACGGTCCCTGCGGCACACAGCAGCGCAGGGCGGGACACAGCAGAGTCTTGAGTTTTTGGCAACCTTTCTATCCCTGGGTTGCGAAACAGGAGGCCAGCTCTTCTCAGGCCCTTGGAGATTCGGTTTAAGACACAGCACACAGCAAAGTCTTGTTTAGTCAAGTGGGTAGGGTCAGCACACAGCTAGACCCCTTCTCCTCCTCAGCTTCAGTTGTCCAGCAGAACAGGTCAGCCCTTAGCGCACACAGCACGGCAATCTTCCTTTAGTTCTTCAGCGGTCCGTCTTTCAGCAGAGGTTCCTCTTGATGGTAGAATCTAAAAATCTGTTGTCAGGGGTCTTGTACTTATACCCCTAAAAGTCTTTGAAGTCTTTGTGCAAGTGGGTCCTGAGCCCGGTCTGATCCAGTTCTGGGTGTTGCTGGAGCACTTTGTTTTCCTGGCTTCTGCTTTCTTTTCAGAGTGAGGGGCAGAGTCGTCAGCCGCCCAGCAGGAGGTGGAGCCAGCAGTGTGGCAGGCAGGCACAGCCCTATTCACTCCCAGGTGCTATCTCCTCCCTCCACTCTCCTTGCTAATGTCGCCATTCAGCAGAGGGCTGACTCAGCCAACCTCCCGGGGGATCCCCAGCCCCTGTCACTCGCAAGCCAGACAGTCAATCCACAAGCGCGGCCATGCACACAGAAGGGTCAGACAAGAGAACAGCCACTCTCTAAAAAGTACTGTCCTCCAACTCAGGATTTAGAAACAACCTCTCCTACAAGATGTGTTATTAAATGCTGAGCTCAGGGATATCAAATACTCATGTCTTATCTTGTTCCTATGAGAAGATAGGCCGATAGCCATTGGCACCGGCCACCCCCATGTTAGCCTATGGAGCAAGATAACCTTGCAGCAGTGAACACACAAAATGGCCGTTGTTCACTACCAGAACATGTTACCTGCACTAGTACATGCTCTACCTTTTACATACACTGCACCCTGCCCAGGGGGGTACCTTGGGCCTTCCATAGGGATGACTGACGTGTATAAAAAGGGAAGGGTTAGGCCCGGTCAGTGTGGACACTGGCCAGGAGGACATGGCAGTCCGGGGACTGCAGGCAGGCCTGCGGTGGAAGGCCTGAGACACCATTTTAGGGCTACACAGGTGGGTGGCGCAATCAGCGCTGCAGACCCACTAGTAGCATCTGTCATCGCCAGCCCTGGCACACACAGTGCACTTTACTAGGGACTTCATGGTGATACAGATATGCCAATCAGGTATATCCAATCAATATGATATTTTACACAGGGAGCACTTACACTCTGGCACTGATTAGCAGTGGCAGAGTGTCCAAAGCATCTAAACCAGCAAAAACGAAATCCAGCATAGCATCAAAATCCAGGTAGCAGAGGCAAAAGATAGGGGAAAAACCCACGCCAAGGATGTCAGGTCTAACACCATGCCTTCCCTGGACCGGAAACAAGCTTCCTATAGACATAGCAGTAAGCGTTCTATGGTACCAAGGAGCCAAGATCAGCAATAAACCTACGAAACTCAGCAAAAATGACCACTCTCGTATTAGTTTACATGTGAGCAATGCAAATAATGTGTACCCAAACACCAGCTTGCCAATTTCTGAAAATACACGTATTTTGCTATAAATAATTGCCTTTTCATTTTGTACACAAAAGCTACATTTCCACAAGCATGTCTTTTGGGCACAAAGCACTGTTTTTGTGTTGAAATACCAGATTTTTATTTTTTGTAGATATATATATTTGAGCCCCAAACATAATCTTGACATTTTCATTGAGTATTCTCAAGTACTACCACCTCATAGGGACATATATTGACTTGGAATGTAATTTATAATCACACTATGATTGTTCTGCTGAATATTGACCACCAGAATATCATGGCATACCAATATCAAGGCCAGAATACCGTGGAAAAAATATCGAAATAAAAGTGCATATGGGAAAGTATGGATTTACTATCCCTAACTCCATCTACATACATTGAAGATATATGTATCGTGTAGGTATATATATATACGTGGAGTTAGGTATACAAAATCTAGACTTATTTACCTGTTGATATTTTTTTTACATTTGTTCCTGAATATTGTGTCCTACCGATATTCTGGGGTCAATAGTTAGGATGCACACCCTGATCTATCATGGATGTCCATCGTAAAGCAATGATGTCCAACAATATTAGCCTAGGGATAGCTGGACTCATATAAACAATGCATAGACTATGTAAAACATGAGCCATTGTTGTGCCAGGGAAAACTGTAATGTTGTTAGAAATTCCTAAAGTGTATCAAATAAAGGCAACGTTCAAGCTTCAGATATCCTGATTTTGATAGCAGTGCAAACAATATGTTAGGAAAGTCTCTACTATTATGCCAGAATATTGTCAAGAATTGCCACAATCCACCTACAATGGGTTATCATCATGCCACAGATAGACTGAATGATCATAGGTTAAGTAGTGACCCAGGTTGGTGGTTCTACAATCCCTCCCTTGTAGTTCTTTGTTGTCCTCTGCTCTAGTTGACTAATGGGAGTAAATGTGTCCTGTGGCACTCTGCCACGTGGTGCTTGGCCTCCTCAAGGCTCAGGTGATTGAAAATGGATGGAGAATCGAAGCCAGGAGACCACTGCCTCCTGAGTCCTCAGGACACCAAGTACCTACATGGGGCAGGTCATAGCTGTAGAAAAGAGGCTGGAGACTGATAGACTCCGGGCTTGTCATCCAAGGGTGCAAGGCAATGGCTATGTACAGCTGGGGACCAGGAGAGGATGCAATGAGGGAATAGTCATATACAGGCAGCAATGGTTGTGTTGTGCTCTATGGCCCTCTCAGATGCAGAATTCTCCTGTTATTGGCTTATCATCTGAATTCTCGCCCAGTAAGCGTAGTGAGCATGCACATGGATGCTGCACTCAGCTTCGGGCAGGTGTCTCGGAGGACTCTTTCTCGACCTGGGCCCAGGAAGCTACTGCTTTTGGAAGTTCATACCTGCTCTCACCACTGCCTTAGAGACACACAATGGGAATGAGAGATTGGGGCACATTTGAAGGCATCAACCTGTACATGCCAAGTCTGTGGCTGTACACCGCTCTGATCCATTTATACAAACTGCCAGATTCAGCACTAGGAATGCAGTAAACAAGTTAGCCAATGGCCCCTTTCTCCCTCTCCTGGGCTCACTAGGCTGCACCCTAAATTCCACTGTGGGCCCACCTTTGTTTTGATTGGCACCTTCAATAATGCCCAGTCTCACATGCCTCGTGTGTGCCTGCGAGGCAGTAGAACAACCACAGTCAAATTTGGCAGTTTTTTCCAGGTACAGGACAAGAACGCATTTTACCATGATACCTGATGGAAGCTGAGTCTAGGTTTCCAGCTCCGCATTTTAATGGCAGAGTCACACAATGAGAAAAAGGTTGGAATCTGGGAAGGACACAGCACTCTGAGCAGCCATTGCTCCTGAGCACATCCCTACACACATCGCTTCCTGCCTCTGTCCCTACAGGGCCCCAGGCTGCCCATTGTTACTGTGGCCTGCCCTATAGGGCCCGAGGTTGCCCATTGTTTCTGCGGCCTGTCAGCCCCCAGCTTCTCCCCTGCAGTTCAGACCCTCATCATGTAGGTACTGGGCCTCTTCATGGATCGGAATACAGGGAGATGTCAGCAGCACCTCTATGTCTCTTGGGGCCTGGGTTGCCTTAGCAACATGAACTGACAGTAGAAGCTGCCCCAATCAAGGCAGTATAGATGTTAGCCAACAGGTATGCCTCATCATACCTGTTGGCAGAATACTTAACCCAGGCAGTCCGGGAGCCTGTTCGTTCCTATACCACTCTGACAGTATTTACGCCCATCCCTTTTGCTGATACCCTGGCTATTCTTAAAGCACTTCAATCAGGATCCCCTGTAGACCCCTGTCTTGCCAGGCGCTGGGAGCGGTGGTGGAGGTAAGTCAACCCAGAAGTTAATAATATTATCAACCTGTCCCTGCATTCCGCCACGGTGCCTGAAGAATGGAAACAGGCTAAGCTACTCCCCCTGTAAAAAAAACCTTAATCGAACCCAGACATTCTGGCTAGCTACCGACCAATCTCACTCCTACCAGCTGTGGCGAAGTTATGTGAGAAGGCAGTTATTAAACAGCTGTCTGCGTTTGTCGAAACGTCTGGCGCTCTTCACCCGGCTCAGTCCGGTTTTAGAGCCTCATACAGTACAGAGTGCTTTGGTCGAGATGAAGGAGGCTATTAAGGATTGCTGTGATTCTGGTGGCAGAGCGGCCCTGGTTTTACTGGACCTCTCTGCCACATTTGATACAGTTCCACACCGTCAGTTACTTGCCCGTTTGTCCAATATTGGAATTTCAGGCCAGGTGGGGGACTGGATCGAATCCTTCTTGGGCAATAGATCACAGCAAGTGTGGGTACCACCTTTTTCGTCAACACCAGGAAGTATCACCACGGGTGTTCCACAGGGCTCAACATTGAGCCCTTTACTTTTCAATGTTTATGTGACTCCATTGATCTATCTGGCGGAAGGGCTGGGTGCCAAAATTATAGCTTACGCTGATGACACCCAGTTGCTTTTTACATGGAAAAAAGATGAGGTATCCGTGGCATCAGCTAGAAACTGCCTGACAGAAGTTTTTAATTGGTTAGTTCGGGCCCAACTTAAAGGTAATGAGGAGAAGTCTGAGGTCCTCCTCTACGGATCCTTTCTGCTGAATTTTAGGGATGTCCTATGGCCCGTGGGCTTCCCCATGCCAAAAACCATGGGTAGCCCAGTTAAAAACCTGGGGGTATGGTTTGGTGAGGACCTCAGATTCTTAACTCAGATCAACAAATTGGCAGGAGTGTGCTTTGGCACACTGAAACTCCTCAAGAAATTTTTGCCGCTACTTCCTAAAGTGGCTAAGGAAATGGTGACCCGCGCTCTCATCCTGTTGCGGCTTGATTATGCCAATTCTCTTTACAATGGCCTTCCTCGCTACCAGATAAATAAGCTACAGACCATACAGAATGCGGCCGCTAGAATGCTACTAGGTGTTCCTCGGTGCTCCAGAATCAAGCAGTTTCTTCGCGATTTGCATTGGCTGCCTGTTGACCAGCGCATTTTGTTTAAGGCATTAACCATCGCCCATGGTGCCCTCTACAAGTCTGGACCCCCATACCTTAGGAGGCATTTTAATTTCTATGTGCCATCTAGACACCTCCGGTCAACGGGACAATGCCTTGTTGACATCCCAAGCTACCGCCTTGCCAGAATAGGAGGGAGCTCCCTCTCTGTTAGGGCGGCCAGGGCCTGGAACAGTCTGCCTTTTGAGCTCAGGAATAATCACGATCTTAGGATGTTCAAGAAGCAGCTGAAAACCCTGCTTTTTGACTAAATCGTTTAGCTGCCACCTCCACTTCCACTTCCCCCTGCAAAGGCTTTTTGCGCCAGGACACATCCGAGTATCCGTGCGCGCTACAAATAACCGTTAACATAACAAAACATCAGGCATGCTAGATAATAATAACACCCCTTATACGCTATAGATAGACCCCCACTAAACAGAATAGTTATTAACTACTTCCATCAGGGTGTATATGAAATACCTTGTTACTACAAGGTACTGGTAATAATGATCCAGTCAGACAGTATACGTAGGTGATAAGTTTCTTGCTAAATTAAGGAGAAATAAGTGGGATGGGGCTTGAGGCCTGCAAATGATAACAATACAATTGTTACGCACAGTGCATGTTCTAGTGAGTACTATGCCTAGTGAGTGTTAATATAATACATTTATAAGCCATGCAATGAAGACCCTCTCTCACCAGAGAGTGTAACAGGAACAATCTATGAGCGATGGAATGTAACAATATTTAGCTTCCACTGATTAATAAAGACAACAGCTGCCAGCTGGGAGTGCCAATGAAACGCCCATAGTTACAAACGTCAAATAAGTCAGTAAGACAATCTGAAAAGCTTCTACAAAATGCTGCTAGGCTCAATCAATTTCTACAACTATTTCACACATTTACAAAACCATGGCTAACCATAACCACAGTAAAGCAAACAGAAAAAGCATTGGCAAATCCAGTAGGTACGTCTGTGGCAAGCAGATGAGATGATTATTTTCTCATTATTACTTTGTAGTGCAAACATATGCCATAAAAATAAAAAGAAGAAAGAAAAATCAAAACATGCTACCTTATAAAGATGACAACATATGCTTACAATACAAATTTCAAATTTGAAAAACAATACTCATTGCACATTATTTGTGAGTAGTGTGTGTGCTTCCTAGAAGGTAGGTGTACATAGATCAAGTATAAAAATCCTTTTGAGTTTTAATGCACATCACAGGAATATGAGTCATACTGGTACAAAGAAAAAGGTTTATGGTTTAAAATTATTACAACTTGAAGACATATCGTAAAACAAAAGGACATCTTAAAATAAAAGGCAAAGTCAATTGTTTGTGCCTTATTTGCAGCTGCAAACCTGTTGGCTTTGGCAATGCTTCCTTTACTATACTTTATAGCCAGAACCATTCCAGAATGGTCACCCGTGCATGTGTGCACACAAGAGTGGCTATCTTAAAAAACGTTTGCCATGAAATATAATAAAACATTCCAAGATGGCTGCCTGTGCATCTGCAAACATGAGTAAGTACTGGTGGACAATTTGTAATGATATTTATTACTCATTGACTAAAGCAATTCTAAGATGACTAGCTAAGCAACGATGTGCATGCATAGACTGCTCTTGTCACATTTTAAAAAAAAATCAAAATATCACTAAAATCATTCAAAGTGGGCTGCTGTCCATCTTATAATGATTTTTGTTTTCCTTTATTTTTGCTTAACAGTACCAAGATGGCCAAAGGGCATTTGTTCTGTAAACTGAAAAATAAAGTATGTGTTCTATTAGAAATGTGTGGGGACCCATTGGACCCTCACAAAAAAGAAAAAAAATCATTGCATAACAAAGAGGACTGGGGACTGAATGGGAGAGAGAGTAGACATGGGAGAGAGCAAGCAGATGAGTGGGAGCAGGGAGAAAAGCATGGTAGTGAGAGACCTGGAGCAGAAAGTGAGGAGACAAGAGACATCATAAGCGGAGATGGTACAAGAGCACTGTTACATAGTGACTTTGGGAGCAAAGCAGAGATGAGTACAGCGTTTATTTTGCGAAGGACAAGGTAATACATAAGGAGCCCACACACAGCCTGTCCTCATGCATCAGACGTCCACCGAAGACTGAGCAACCGATGGGGGACAGCAGCGGGGGCCAGAAAGATGTAACCTAAAAGGGAATATAGCAACTGGAATGCATTTACATTTCACTACTTAGTTTGTGCCGCAAAGCAGGAGCTGGCTCGCTCGTAACAAGTTCTTAAAGGTACCGCACACTCCATACACTACTGCAATGTCTTATGGTACAACATCTTCCCCTTTTTGATAAAGCTAAATGATTTGTATGAAAAAATATATTAAAAAAATATATAAAATAATTGGAATACCAGCATTTGTTATGCCAGAGCCCAAATGATGTCTATTAAATATTTGGGAGCGCACTGATCTTAACCACGCATCACAAGATTGGGAGACCCTTGGGATGATGTTCGCCAAACGTAATATAGCCAGATTGTGGGGATCACGGTACTCACCAAAGTTCCATGACTGGTGCAATGACATGGATGGGGCCATGGTGGCAGAGAGGGCGACATATGTCCACCGTGGCTGTCCCCAAAAACGGAGGAGGGGAGAATATGGGGAGCATGGAATAAGTATAGAGGATATATTTGTACTCCGCCTCTGACAGCATCCGACGAAGGTTCTGAGTGAGGGGGGTGATAGGTAAATCAGGTGGCTTCTACCATTCCATTTTACATTCAATGTACTGACTGTATTACTGATATGTCTATGCCAACGGAACTTGTATCAAACGAGTAGCTGCAATTTCTCAATTTGTAACCACTTTTATAATGCCCTGTTATTAATAAACAGAATTAAAAAAAAAAAGAAATACCAGCATTTGTAAAGAGCACAGTTACCTCCGGAGAGGTGTCCCAGTGCTGGAGGCTGCCAGAAAGATTAAGCAAGCTTTTGCAACGAGTCACAAGGTGGTGGGCTAACCTGCCGCCGGCGATCGAACCGTGAGCCCCTGTGTTCCGAGACAGCCGCCCAGGCTGCTGCACCATACCTTTTCCCCATAAGCATAACAATACAATATTTATATCTCTACATCTATTTTTTTTTTTGTAAGACATAAAATAATCCTTAAAGTTATAAGGCATAGTAGTATTGCGTACAACTCTGGTGATATGGGACATAATCCAATCATTAGATTGTTCAGGATAAATGTCTGTACCATGTTGCCTTTGTGTAAGTAACAAACCATTTGCATTATTAATCGGAGATGACACTTGACTGCCAGCTGAATGCTCTTGCGTTGTCTCCCACCAGGTGCTTTCTAGAGAGGAATTGTTGCCATCATAGCCTTGCACAGCTTGAATTTTGGTTGCCTGTACCTGGGTAATCATGATCAGATCGCTCTTACTCCACCAGCCTTTGACCTTTATAAGTACTGAGACTTTCGACACTCTTTCAACACAAACTGGCTTTGAAAATTTTGATAAACCCTTCTTGACTTTAGTGCGATTTCTGATCAAAACCCAATCCCCTGCATTCAACGTTAATTCTTTGACAGAGTGTGTTTTGTCAAAACATTCTTTAACCTGAAATTTCATTGCTTTAACTCTGGATGCAATAGTCTGCAATTCAGGTGTGCTCTTTTTGCTTACCTCTCTCACCCAGTCAGGACAAACTAAACCTTTGAAAATCTTTTCTGTAACATCATAAATGGGGACATACCTGTTGTACTGTGTGGAGTTACTAGATATTGATGGAGCAAGGTTTCGTATAAAAAGAAACTTGCTCGTATGCAAGCCTCTCGAATAACCTGTAATACTATAACCAACATGTTTGTGAGTACTAACGTTGCACCACATTTTACATATTGTATCTAGGGGAGCTTTTCTATGTACTTTACTAACCAGTATCCCGAGTGTCCTAAAAATGGCCACCAAAAACGCAGGAACTCTTCTGCGCATGCGTCTACTGCATCTACGTAGTAATGACGCCTCTGTCGCTTGGTGGGAAATCTTTGCAGCTGCGCAATAGTATTTAATATGGCTGCTCGAAATCCTCGCATTAACGCACATGCCATGATAAAACTAACCCATGCAAGTTTTACTACGCTATTAATGCAAAAGGTATATTAAGTAAATGGGTTAGAGTAGAAGTAAGTGGTATAAAGTGAATTCATTTAATTTATATTCTAACATGTTTTTCTCTGACTTTATTAATAGCTCGTTTTTGGGCCTTGGAGGGTGACCGATGTCCCTATCACTTTGCGACAACTACACATGCGTATTGCATCCTTTTCCTGAGACCAATGTTGTCATTGAACCACTGCCAAAAACATGTGCCCAGCAAGGATATGGGAAGCTAAACTCTTGAACCTGCGAAAGGAAGAAGCCGAAACATTGTACTACAGATTTATCGATCCACATATGAAATGCTTGTGGGAATAAAGTTTGTGGGTATTAAAATTAAGGGGCGGGGAATCAGACAATAGAACTAAAGAAAGTTATTGCACTTAGTATGGTGTGATGGCCTCACTCCACTAACTGGCCCAATCAAATTGAGGGTTGTACATAGAATTGAAACATTTGGGGGTGGTTCATACATTCGAATTGGTATAACAGAGGTAAGTTTTAGTTAGTTAGACACACTTGAACCACTTGATGCTGATGCTATGCTGAGATACTGCTCGAATTTCTGCAAGCTGATTGAAGAATCCAACACTAGGTAAGAATCGCGGAAGAACCGAGGAGGCACATTTAGGAAGGGGTCCGGACGAGCCCAAGCCGGAGAGAGTAGCACCAGAGAGGGGTGCAACGCTGGCGTTGCACTAGAAGAGGTCACCTTCCCAGTCCTGACCTGTCCTGAATCCTTGATACTCTGATGTCCAGGTCCTCACACCATTCTAGGTAAATGTAGTTCTGTGGGGTAATGCACCGTATTTTTTCTCTGTTCTTTCTCTCCTCAGGTACTGTCAGCACCAGAATTTAATTAATGTGAATCGATTATAAGCTAACTGTACTATTTCTCCTGATGGAGAATTTGGTGTATCTATGTGTATTCTGATTTGACTCACAAAATTATTAATTCAGATAAATCTTTAAAACTCCTACAGTGTCTGTGGTTCTTAAAATTAAAAGTTAAATGTGTTATTATTTCCTCCCTATTCTAATCTACAACTCGATCTATCGACAAAGTACATTTACATAAGGAGACAGGGAATGGTAATGATACTGGTGTAACAGGTCTGTAAGGTGAATCAAAATTGATGACCAGCGGATATTTGCTAGCTCATTGTATGTTTGAATGTATGTGGGCCCAAAGTGAGAGTTGTGTGTATGTGTGTGTATAGAAATAGTAAACTCCGCTGCATCAGTATGACCAAACATTTTCTCTGAGAAACATTTCAACCTCAAGACCCATGGTCGAGGCTGTTTGAACATCCTCTTTTGAGGACTTTTTATGCATTTAACTAAACCATTGGCAGGTGAATAAAGCACAACTCTGAGATGAGTAATGTGAAAACCCTCAATGAAGTCCTTCAAGCGCACTGATGTGGATTGGGTGCCACTGCCTGTAACAATTTCTTTGGGAGCTCCTTCTACATCAAAAAATATTTTTAAAGCCTTAATTATAGCGTGTATGAGGAACAGAGGTAAAACTAAAATACACCTATTTTGAAAACTATTTAATCAAAACCATCATGTATCTTTTGCTAAAAGGCAATAACTCAACTGGACCTGCTAAATCAAGTGTCACTTTTTGCCAAGCTTCCTCCGGTAGAGGGACCATATGAATAGGTGACTCGTGTACCTTCCAGTACTTAACATATACCAAGCAGGCAGTGCAATTATCAATAAACGTAAGAAACTTGAACTTCAACTGCGGGTCACCAGTAACATTGTTTTATATATTGGCATCCTTTACTGACACCTAAATACCCCTTGTGTGCCTCCTTATAAATATCACCTCTGATGGTTACAGGAGGCACACACACATCATTATGTACTAAAACCCTTTGAACAACTGATAGGTCCTCTGACATCTGTACAAACATTTCTTCCCTTGGACCAACCTTCATTTATGAATTTGAAAACAGACTGTAATGTGGCATCCTGTTTGGAAGCTTCCAACCACTGTTTATGTGTGATCACACCATCCTTCTGTAGTGTATCCTCCACAAAAGCAATCACATTCTAATTATCTTGAAGTGTGTTGGATTCTTCTCCTCTGATGGGTAACCTGGAGAGACAGTCCACTCTTATGCTTTTCCCACCATGTATGTATTTCACCATAAAATTAAATTCTTTCAGCTTTGATAACAAACCGACCAATCGTGATGATGCTTACAATTTCCCTGAACCATTGCCACTCAACAAGTGGAGCAATGGTTTGTGGTCTGTGAATAAATCAAAATGGGAGCCCCAAATGAAAGTCTTGAAGTATTCCAACTATACCACAGCCCAACAGCGTACCAGTACCTCTGACTAAAGGGTGCTGTAATTGGCTTAAGCAGTGAATAAAGATGCATTTTCTGCACCAGGAACAGGCATAAGACAAAGGTTCTAGCATTGACTGCATTGTAGATTTTATTTGATATTGACCTGCCAAGACAAGACAAGACTAGGGGGCATCTTACAATGTCGGGCGTCTGACCAACACCGTCGCGAATAAGGGTCTGACCGATCTCTGGTCAGCGGTCCGACCACCTAATTTTGATGCGACTGCACATGGTGTGGTCGCAAGCTCCCTTTTCTGTATGGGAGCTTGTGCTTCGGTTGGAAACCGGCCGCAGCACAAGCTCCCATACAGAAAAGGGAGTTTGTGTTCAAATCCCAGCACCGTGTGGCAGGCACCGCATGGTGCCTGCCACACGTTGCAGGGATCAACAGGGGGCACCATAGGTGCCTCCTCAGCCCCTAACGGAGGCTGCTGGCTGAAGTGGACCCTGCTAGGGGCCCCCAAAGTCGCTTTCTGACAGGGTTTCCGTGTCGGAAAGCCCGGCATGGAAACCCTGCCGGAACCTATATCTTTAACCACACGGCATAAAATGCCGTTCGTATGGATTATGTGCTGGTTCCGACTGGCAGACAGGCCCCTTGTGCCCATCGGAAGCCAGCCGGAATATCCAGACAGTTTAAAAACCTGCAGCTTCCATTGTAATGAGGAGGTCGGTTTTGGAACCAACAATCTCGGTCGGGATGGTAATCAGCCCCACAGTGGCTATTAAGTACCCAACCATATTGATATCCTGATCACCATAAGCTTTAGGATGTATGTCCATGTACTCAGGATAACATTAGAACCCCACTGTTGATAAAATAAAGTATCAGATATGATAGTAATTGGTGCACCCGAGTCACACATCATGTTAAGAGTTAGTTTGGAACCTAGAGTTACCTGACACAAATGTTCCCTAATTTTGTTAGTAGACAAGAGATCAATCTCCAGATTCAGGACCATGTTTGATACATCCACTGGATGGTTCACTGACAAAATATCAACCCTCAAAATATCCCCATACAAAAATATTGTGACCAAACTATTGATGTAAAAAATATTGTCATTCTATACTTATAATGGTAAATTCAAAAATATCGAGAAAAATATTGGTTAATAATATTGTTGCATTAAATATGTTTTTTTAATATATATATAAAATAAAATAATAAATATTAAATAGTAACATTCATTAAAAAAAATAAAAATTATTTAATATATAGTTTAACAAATATAACAAATAAACTCAATCCAAAACAGTTAAAACATATATATAATAATTAGTATCACACACAAAAAGGAGAATTGTCCGCACTCTCAGGAGGTGCAGAGGTGGAGTTTAATGCACAAGATTACGCGTTTCGACAGACTAGCTGTCTTGATCACACAAAGGGTAAATAAAGGAGGTTCCTATACATAGTTTCCAGTAAAAATAGAAAACGGACATAGATTTAATAAATCTATTTTTCGAGGCTCTAACTTTACACGTATGCAATTTTATAGTAAGTGGCTAATCTACAGAACACCCTCATTCCTACACAGTATATATCCCCAAGTTACGGATAAGTGTTTCCGCTGTGAAGAAAAAGGTACATGGAAACACATAATCTGGGAGTGCACTAAAATACAGGAGCTCTGGAAGGAGATAGGAAAATATCTCAGTAATATCATTAACTCCTTCAGTGCCCATGACGAGATGGTCTCGTCATGGAGCGCGGTTGCGCTGTGCCCATGACGAGACTATCTCGTCATGAACCCCGCCCGCTAATGAAAGTGCCGGCACAGGGCGGGGAAAGGGCGGGGCACTGAAGGGGTTAAAGCCACTATTACTTTTGACGAACTAACTTCAGTTCTTGGTTGTTCCTCGACCTCTACTCCTAACGATGAGGCCTTATTTATTGCATCTCTGATAGCAAAATCGCTTATTTTGCAGTGTTGGAAATCAGAGAAAGTACCAACCTTACAAGCATGGAAGGCAAAATTATCCAAAATTCAGAGAAGGGAAAGAAAATATGCGTTGAGATCAGGGGCGCTGAGGAAATATGATAAATATTGGAGTATGTTCAAGTGTTAAATTTCCTCTGCTGGATAATGATTTTAACGTTTTTTTTGGGCGGGGGGGGGTTTCTCTTTGATTGTTAATTGACTGCACCATGCACATTGCACTTTATAACATAACACGTGTATTTGTAAAGCGCACGTTCACCACTACGGGTATCTTGGTGCTGAATAACAGATGTTTATTGTTACCCAACTCAATGGTACTCATTTTAACGACCTCAGATGGATATATTTAACTGTAGTTAGCTTTAGCTGATTATGACATGAATTGTATTTTGCACTTTCCTAACTTTATTGCTAGGGGGGAAAACATATATGATATGTTATGTAATGTTTATTTCTGTCTATGAACTCTCAATAAAAAATAAAAAATAAAAAAGATTGCAAGGCAAAAAAATAAATAAATAGGGTTCATTGTGTATCAGAACATAACGGTACTGTGGCGGCCATTTTAACACAGTTAAATACTTCATGAAAGCATATAGCAGTAATGTAAATTGAGTATACTTAACAATTTGAAAGCATATGAAACCAAAATAATATATATAATATCCACCCAAGTGGTATTTAAACATAATTCCAAACCATTTGACCAACTTTTAGCGAAAGATGTCTTGTACAGAAAAAGGTGCAGAAAACGGTATATGACGGCCATGGTGGAATACTACACATAGTTTGAAAATGCCGATGTGTGTAAACTCTTAATAAAGTTACATACAATTTCAAACGATACCTAAATGAAAATACAGGAATATCGTGCACCTAAATGGATGCTGGTGTGGGGTGTAGAAGTCCGGAACAATTTAAGAGACATAGTGCCATAAAATTCCTGCTCATAATACTAGAAGGGTCTGTTTAACTGTATAGATTTAGACACATATCAATAGGCATAGTGCTTAGAATCCAGGGCAAATCTGTGGCAGGCGGGAAAACAAAATAGTAATACATAGCGCCATAGTGGCAAAGTAACCCGGATATGCCATCTACCTGCCCGCAACAGAAAATACATTCAAATACCAGAAAGCAAACATATCCACAAAACATGTTAACATGTTGTCAAATATAATGATGTATACTCAAATTGCAAGAGTGTCTGGCCAAATCTATACAAGAGACAAACAAAATTTGTAGAAAAGGAGCATCGGATGTCAACCCAAGGTAGAAGTAAGTGATAAGTGATGAAAAGGGCTTATCTGAATAAGAAGTGCCCGTGTGCGGGGAAGAACAGGGTAGGGAACCCATGTAAGAATTGTCCGTCCCATGGCGAAGGGTCCCTTCCTTTCCTCCAGTGAAAATACAAGAAAATGTAGAATTAAAGACAGCATATGGAATATGTACAATCTTTAGTATGCTCACAAATACTCTACAATTACATCTGTAGTATGTACGTGAATACTCTACAAATAAGTTCAATTATGATAGATCGTGTAAGGTAGGAAAAGAACACAGGATGTAATGCCCTAGCTTTCATGTAGGTGTATATTCAGTTCTTCATCCAAATTATGCCCACCCGGGTATTTGGTTTCGAGTTCTAGGATCCATTTGGATTCCCATTTGCGTAACATGTGAACTCTATTGCCACCTCTGGGGCCAGTATGTACCTGTTCGATGATAAAGTAACTCAACAGGGACCTGTTAGAGAGATGGTATTCCTGGAAGTGTCTTGCCACAGGGTAATGAGCGTTTGTGCTGTTAATTGCGTGCATATATTCCAACACCCTCTTTTTCGCCATTAGGGTGGTACTGCCAATGTAATGCAGTCCACATGGGCAGTCTAGGGCGTATGTGACAAAAGTTGTGCTGCATGTAAGAATTTGGGTGATTTGTTTCTTTTTCACTCTCCCTGGTATTGTAAGTTCTTTCCCCGTATGCATGTTACGGCACGCCTTACAGTGCCTGTGAGAAGTTGGCCTGATATATGCTGTCCACTAGTTATAGTGGGCACCTTGTATCAGTCCAAACAACCCCTTATTGGTTATAGGTTAAAGACAACCTTTATTGAAAGCTATCCTAGTGGTAGCTATGGAGAGCAGCCTTCAGGCTAAGTCTTGAAGGAATGTAAAGCAGCTTCTTTTACCAGTCTATAATCTCTTGAGTCACTAAATGAAAGATATCCACACCAGGTATATATATATAAAATATACTTATTTATTACTAAACACACCCTCCTAGTCTCTTTATGAGACTAGAGGTCAAAACACATAAGTTACACTTCAATAATCACAGTAAAACAGCACATATACACGTCAGGCCCTGGGGGCGAGCCAAACCATATACTAAAATGGTGGTATAAGAACCACGACTTAACTAGACACAAGGCCTAGAGCCTGTAGAATCGCTGGGACCCCAAGGAACCACCCAAGGTAGTGATACAGGGGACCCACGGGGGCCGTGTGAAGTGTGTGAACACAGCCGCGAGCTCCCATTAGCTTCTATGGGGAAAGTCGGGGTTAGATTTTTAAAGATTAGGGACACTTAGAAATGAGTCAGGACCAAATCCTTTTGGACTTAGGACGTTCTAGGGCTAGCACCCATGGGAGCACTGCAGTACTCGTGTTATCTCACCAAGGGAAGCCGGGTGCATAGGTGTCTTTTGGTGTCGGGTTGCTTCGTCGATTTCCATGGGAGCTGGCGAAGAAGTGCTGCTGCCGTGAAGATGCGAAGTGTCCGAAGAGAGCCTGGATCGAGGATGAGGAGAACTTGAAAGCAGAGGGGATAGAGGCTGGGTCACTAGCCAGTGATGAGGAAGGCGATGAGCAGATGCCCACCGATGTCGGGTGATTTCAGGTGAAAGAGGTGAAGCTTGACTCTTCAGCCACGAGGACCAGGAGGTGTCGAGGACAACCAATCAATCAATCAATCAAAGAAATTTATAGAGCGCACTACCTACCCGTAGGGTCTCGAGGCGCTTGGGGGGGGGGGTGCCGCTACTGCTCGAACAGCCAGGTCTTGAGCTTCTTCCTGAAGGAGAGGTGGTCTTGGGTCAGGCGCAGGTCGGCCAGGAGGGAGTTCCAGGTCTTGGCGGCCAGGTAGGAGAAGGACCTTCCTCCAGCAGTGGTTCTGCGGATGCGTGGGACGGTGGCGAGGGCGTGGCTGGCGGATCGGAGGTGGCGTTTGGGAGCGTAGAAGTTGATTCGGTTGTTGAGGTAGCTCGGGCCTTGGTCGTGGAGAGCTTTGTGTGCGTGGGTAAGGAGGCGGAAGGTGATTCTCTTGTTGACCGGGAGCCAGTGCAGGTCTCTTAGATGTCCGGAGATGTGGCTGTGACGTGGGATGTCGAGGATGAGTCTGGCTGAGGCGTTCTGGATGCGCTGGAGTCTCTTCTGGATCTTGGCGGTGGTTCCGGCGTAGAGTGCGTTGCCGTAGTCCAGTCGGCTGGTGACGAGGGCCTGGGTGACGGTCTTCCTGGTCTCCGTGGGGATCCACCAGAAGATCTTCCGAAGCATGCGCAGGATGTTGAAGCACGATGAGGAGACGGCGTTGACTTGCCTGGTTATGGAGAGGGAGGAGTCCAGGATGAAACCCAGGTTGCGTGCGTTGTCTGTCGGTTTGGGTGCGGTGCCCAGGGCGGGGGGCCACCAGGAGTCGTCCCAGGCGGAGGGCGAGGAGCCCAGGATGAGGACCTCCGTCTTATCTGAGTTCAGCTTCAGGCGGCTCGTCGTCATCCACTCGGCTACCTCTCTCATCCCTTCGTGCAGGTTGGCTCTGGCGGCGGCGGGGTCGTCATTGGTCAGGGAGAGGATCAGCTGGGTGTCGTCGGCGTAGGAGATTATGTTGAGGTTGTGTTGGCGTGCGATGGCCGCGAGAGGGCTCATGTAGACGTTGAAGAGAGTCGGGCTCAGTGAGGATCCCTGAGGGACGCCGCAGATGACTTCGGTGGCCTCTGACTTGTACGGTGGTAGGCGGACTCTTTGTGTTCTTCCGTCGAGAAAGGAGACGATCCATTTCAGCGCCTTCTCCTGGATTCCGACGTTGCTGAGGCGCTGTACTAGGGTGCGGTGGCAGACCGTGTCGAAAGCCGCGGAGAGGTCTAGGAGGACGAGGGCCGCTGTTTCCCCGTTGTCCATCAGGGCTCGGATGTCGTCAGTGGCGGCGATGAGGGCGGTCTCGGTGCTGTGGTTGGCACGGAATCCGGACTGCGATGGGTCGAGGGATCCATTTGTCTCGAGGAAGGCGGCCAGCTGTTTGTTGACGGTTTTCTCGATGACTTTGGCTGGAAACGGGAGTAGAGAGATGGGGCGGTAATTCTTGAGTTCGGTGGGGTCTGCTGTAGGTTTCTTGAGTAGAGCGCTGAGTTCGGCGTGCTTCCAGCTCTCGGGGAAGGTGGCGGTGTCGAATGAGGTGTTGATGATGTCCCGCAGGTGGGGTGTGATGACAGCGTCGGCTTTGTTGAAGACGTGGTGAGGGCAGGGGTCGGTCGGAGATCCGGAGTTGACGGAGTTCATCGTGTGGACGGTGTCTTCGGTGTTGACCGGGGTCCAGGCGCGGAGGGTGGTGGGTGGCGTTGCTGCGGTCGTGGCGTGGGTCGGATGGGTGCTGAAGCTGTTGTGTATGTCTGCGATCTTGTTGTGGAAGTAGGAGGCGAGGGAGTTGCAGAGGTCTTGCGAGGGGGTGATGTCGTTGCTTCCGGCGTTGGGGTTGGAGAGCTCTTTCACGATGTTGAAGAGTTCCTTGCAGTTGTGTGCGTTGTTGTCCAGTCGGTTCTTGAAAGCCGTCTTCTTGGCGATGCGGATCAGTTGGTGGTGTTTCCGGGTGGCAAGCTTGAGGGTGGTCCTGTTGTCCGGCGTGGGTTCCCTTCTCCAGGCTTTCTCGAGGGCGCGGCAGTTCTTCTTGGAGCTCTTGAGTTCGTCGGTGAACGATGGGGCTCTCTTGCTGCCGGGTCTGCTGGGCGGGGTCCTCAGTGGGGCGAGTTCGTCCGTGCAGTTGCTGATCCACTTCGTGAGGTTGTCGGCGGCCTGGCTGGGGTTCGCTGAGCTGGCCGGAGGGTGCTGGCTCAGGGAGGCGGCGAGCTGGTCGGCTGTGATCTTGTTCCAGCTTCTTCGGGCAGCCTGTTGCTGGTGGTGGTGGATCGTCGTTCTTCTGAAGGTGAAGTGGATGCATCTGTGATCCGTCCAGTGGAGTTCTGTGGCGTGGCTGAAGGCGATGTCTTTGCTGGATGAGAAGATGGCGTCGAGTGTGTGTCCGGCGAGGTGGGTGGGGGTGGACACCAGCTGCTTGAGTCCAAGGTTGGCGAGGTTGTCGAGCAGGGTGCTGGTGTTGCGGTCGTTGTTGTTCTCCAGGTGGAAGTTGAAGTCCCCCAGGAGGATGTAGTCGGCGGAGGGGAGGGCGTGCGGTCTGACGAAGTCGGCGATGTCCTCGCTGAATTGAGTGCGTGGTCCCGGAGGTCGGTAGATCAGGGTGCCTCTGAGGGTGGTCTTCGGGTCGGTGTGGATCTGGAAGTGCAGGTGTTCGGCGGAGGGTGGGGAGTTGTCGGTGCTGGTCGTGATGCGGATGGTGTTCTTGTGGATGATGGCGATGCCTCCTCCCACCTGGTTGGCGTTGCGATCCTTCCGGGTGATCTTGTATCCTTCTGGGATGGCGATGGCGATGTCGGGCGCTGAGGAGGCGTTCATCTAGGTCTCCGTGATGAAGGCAACGTCGGGGCTGTGGTGTCGATGAGGTTCCAGAGTTCGATGGCGTGTCTGTGGACGGAGCGGGTGTTGAGCAGGATGCATTTGAGGTGGTTGCTGCTGGTGTTCGGCATGGCAGGTGCTGGTGTCGGGCAGGTCCGGGTGCAGGTGAACTTGCAGGCGTGGCAGCTGAAGGGTCCGTGGGTGTGCTTCAGAGTAGCTCGGTAGCATCTCTGGGTTCCGCCGGTGTTGAGTGCGATGAGGGTGGCGGCGTTGTACGTCAAGCGGGACGGTCGGGGTCCTCGAGGGCCAGGGGTCCTGGCACTGGGCGCGGTCCAGGCGCGGACGGGCGCAGACGGGCTTACCTTTGGCGCGCCTTCGGCGCACAATCGGCGCGCCCGCTGCGCGTGACCGCTGTGCGTTCGCACGGTCGCCATATATGGCCAAGTGCGCGGGTGGGCGGGGCAGCTGGGAGGCGGGAGCGGGGAGGGATACAGAAGGCAAAAGGGGCGGGGCTGAGCGGCGGTGGCAGGAAGCGGGGAGCGGGGAGGGAACAGAGGGACAGAAGACGACAATGCTGGCAATTAGGAGAAAATGAGGAAATCACACAAAATAAAGCAAACAGAACTAATTAGGGGATACAGAAGACAGCAGGGCACAGGAGCAACCACGGACCTCGAGGCTCGAGGGAGGGGGCGTGGTCAAGCGGCAGCAGCCGGGCAGCGAGGCACAAGGCAGAAGGGGCACACGCAGCAGCTGGTGGCCGTGCGGCGCGGGGGTGTCCCACAAGTAGGAAATTGGATTCAAGCTGTCCCACAAAGGATGTCGAGTGCTGCAGTGTCGGTGCACGGGCTGGACACAACAAGCCTTGGCAACAGCAACCCTTGCAGAAACAAGAAAGATGCTTCGGTGCAGACCAGCAAGGTCTGTGGGACTCACCACTTGGTAGGGAGTCAGGGCACATCTGGAGAAACCAGAAAAGCCCAAGGAAAGGCAAAGTTCCCCCCTCAGGGACCCACCAGTCGACAGATCAGGGATCGCAAAGGGACCTCGAGATGAAACACAAAATGGCGGCCCACGGGTCACTCGGAATGACCAGGCTGACAATCTTCAGTGGATTCAGTGCTTGAGGTGGGGGCTACAAGTTAGCCCAAGCATGACTTCAAGAGATGTCAAAAAGTCAATGCACTTGCAAAAGTGCACGGTGACCAGGAGTTACGGTTCCACGCTACTCACAAGGGCTGCAGGTCTCAGCTTTGCTGGAGACTCGGTCGGCCTCTGAGATGTCTGGAAATCCTCTTCCTAGGCTGCAAATACTTTGGAGTCCGGTGGGAGCTTAGATGATGCAGAGCGGTAAATTGCTTTGTTGGTGCCTGCCAAGCAGGGGAGTCACTGCTTGACCCCAAGGGAGATTTCTTCAGTCCTCTGATCTTGAGCAGAGCGTCGAAGGCCCAATATTCAGCTTCAGAGTTTCGTCCAGGGTAATCTAAAGTCCTAAGGACTGGGGTCCCATACTTATACTGAGGTGGGGGTTGACATACCCTGGGGACCCACCTATGGGAGTGTTTGGAAAGAGGGGGGCTACACCCATTTCCTTTGTCCAGTTTCGTGCCACAGCAGGGGCTGGAAGCCCCTGAACCGGTTTGAGCTGGACTATGCACAGGGACACCAAATGTGCCCCCCGTGCAGGACTTCAAAGCACTCAGAGAGTGCTCCCACACAGCCACAATGCACATAAGCCTGTCTGGGAGGTGGTTAAAGCTCCCTGTGACAGGAAACCTATTGTCCAGGCCTCCCCTGCCGGAGTTACGGTCAGCAGCAGGAGGCCAGACCTGTGTCTGTGGCTGCAGCATCCATTTCGTGATGCCAGGGCTCTATTAAGTTTCTACCGGGTATACCAGTGCTGTCTCTCCCTCTAGAAGGGTGGGATCATACTCCCACACAAGTTACTGGTGTGGGGGTATGATTCCAAGGTGTTTAACACCAAACACGACATGTTTCAGTGCAGCCAGTCCAAAGTTAGCATTTACCGTTTGGTTATAATGCACTTAAGAGTATATGGTCAGGCTGCACTACAAGAAGCATCAGAAAAGTGTCTCTGAACGCTGCAGAGGGGCTCTGCTCATGCAGGGGCACCCTCTCACATAAGAACCAAGCACTAGGCCTGCCATAGGAGTGACTTATAGGTTTATATGTGTGTATATATATAGTGATATAGGTAACCTATATCACAGTAAGGGGTGCATGCACCACCTTACCCAGGCTGCAGTAGCAGACCTGTGGTGTCATTTTGGGTGGCTTTCCAGGGGTGGCATAATACATCCTTCAGGCCCTGATAGGCCTCTGGGGTACCTATGCCCTGGGTACATGGTATACCATATATTAGGGGCTTACAAGGGCACCTCAGATCCAATCTGTAATGCACCTAAAGTACATGGAATCATTTTAGAGAGGAAGCAGCTAGGCTGGGGCCCTGAATATCAGGGTCCCAGCCAGACTAAAGTCGAAAACCAGTGAAACACCAGCAAAAAGTGGGGGTAAACACGCGAAGCAGATCCTACTCTCCTACAGTGCCCGCAAGGAAAAAAGCCTTTAAGGTTATGGCCATTTTGGGGTTGAATTTCCCTAATGTCGCTATGTACCAAAATATCTTTGAAGCTACGGCCTTTTCTATATGTAATTCTGGGACGTGTATGGATCGATTTACCAATGATAGAATCATTTGTTAATATTGCCAGTGGTTGGTAAGAATCTTGTGTATTTGTTGTGAGTTTCTGTTGTATGTGGTAAGTAGTGTCTCTTGTGATGTCAAGCTGGTGGTGGTGTCTCAATCATGACTATGTTCTTCCAAGATTTCTGATCTGCTGATCTTGCTGACTTTGTCCAAAGCTAGTATTAATACCCAAGTCGGGTACCCCCTGTTCTTGAACCTAGTGATCATGTTATCCTTTTCAGTGTTAAAAGCTTCTTCCGTACTGCAGTTTCTCCTAGCCCTCAGCAGTTCTCCATAGGGAATACTCCATTTAAGATTGTCTAGATGACTTGCGTAAGAGGCTAGTTTCAATGGTATCATGTGCGGTGGTGACAAGTGTGTCAAGGAACTCGATCTGTGTTCTGCTCATCTTAGATGTCAGTTTGATGTTTATAGGTATTTTATTCAATTTGGTCATGAAGTTACCAGCTTCTACTTCTGTGCCCTGCCAGATGAGAAAGAGGTAATCAATGTAACAAAGCCACAATGTCACCTTTACTAGGTCAGATATGAGGGTGATGTTGTGTCTTAGTTCTTCTTCCCAAAGACCCAAAAACAGATTGGCAAAGCTAGGGGGCAAAGCATGTGCCCATCGCCGTGCCTAGAATCTGTTTATAGATACTTCCGTTAAACATGAATATTTTGTTTGTAAGGCATTCGCTCATCATATCAATCAACATGTTAGTATGTTCTAGATAACCTATAGGTCTATTCTTTTAGAAAATGGATACCTTGAGTATGATCTATTATTGTATTAATGGAATTTACATCGCGAGTGACCAGCAGAAAATCCTCCTCCCAGGTGACACCCTCTAGTTTGGTTAAAAAATCTTTGGTGTCACGAACATAGGAGGGAAGAGAAGTGACATAGTCACTAAGAAAGTGATCAACATATTTCGATACATTTTCTAGTGCAATAGGTCTCCCTGGAGGTCTAATGAGGTTCTTGTGCAGTTAGAAAATAGGAAGTTTAGGAAAGTCTCTTTTCAAAAAACAATATTCTTCCCAAGAAATAATAAGATTCTGCTCCCATTCTTTCAATTTGTTCCAAATCTCTAGAATGCTTTGATAGTAAATGTCACTATTTATTTTCAGGTAAAATTTAGAGTCATTTAATTGTCTGAGAGCTTCCGTAATATACATTTCTTTGCTCATAAGTACAATGTTTCCACCATTGTCAGCAGGACGGATGATGATATTCCTGTCTTCTACTAAAGATTGTATGATTTATTTTTCTTTGATGGTAAGATTCTGATAAGATGAGACTCTCTTCATACTCTGGTGTTTTAGTTTAAGTAAATCTTTAATAACCATGTCATTGAAAGTATCAATATTATTGTGTGGTAAAGTTAGGAAAAAAGACAGAGTGGGGTATGAATTTCGTGGAGGCAGCTATATCAGTAGGAAAATCAATGTTGATGGCCTCCGTAGGGGACATGGTAGATATATCAGACAGCTGTTGTAGGTCATGCATGAGAAAAAGAGTGTCAACATCGCCCACTGTCAAACTGGAGTGTGTGTCCACATTGGGTAATGTGTTAGAAATGTTGTACCCTGTGGGTTTCCTTACAGCATGCCATTTTCTCAGTTTAAGTTTTCTGATGAACTTATATGAATCCACACGAGTATCAGAGTAACTGAATAATTCAGTGGGACAGAACGTCAAACCTAAGCAGAGGGTCTTCCTATCCAGGAAAGAGAGGGTATGTTCGGATAGGTTGATGATAGTTTTATTTACCATGTCTATATCCATTATTGCTTGATCTTGGAACTTGTGGCTTGGTTTCCCATGTGCTCCCTTGTCTTGTCGTTTTTGGTCTTTCTGTTTCCTTCGTTTTCTTCTTTGCTTGCTCCTCCCTTCCATCTTTCTAGTCCACTTCCTCTGCCCCGTTGTCCTCTTCCTCTGCCCTGGTCCGTTGGTGTGGGTGCTATTTTTGGTATTTGCCGGCCCCTTCTCAGGAGCCAGTATTCATCTAAAAAGGTCGCCAGTTGGGAAGAGATCATTCTTTCTGATGTTGAACTAGCTGTTGACAGGGAAATATCCGTATCTGAGTCGCTGGCTTCTACAGATGGGAGTTCTGTAGACTCTCTTGCTGTGGTTTTCATTTGTGTGGTGTTAGGTAAGTTCTCATACATATGGTCGTACTTTTGGCGGCAGGTCAGTATGCAACCACTTTCATAGTCTACACAATCCCTATGGAGTTTCCTTTGTTTGCGTATTTTTATGTCCTCTTCATGTTGTTTAAGCTTGGGTTTGAGTTCTTCTTTGAATTTGTTAATGGTTCCCTGTTCGTTACTGTTGCTGAATTCTTCTTCCAATGATGCAATTTCCAGCAAGAAAACCTCTCTATCTTCCCAAGCATATTTCATCAGTATGCTCAGCATATTTCTTGAGCTTTTGGCGGAATTCTCTGCCCAGTCTTCCATCATAATTAGTATATATACTAATAATTAGTATATATATTTACATATATCTACTTAAAAACAATTATGAAACCAATAATTTTAATGTATATTATAATTTCTAAATATATAAAAATATACCAAATATGTATATATTACCTACTGGCGGTCGCCAGTAGGTAGTTATAGTTAGGACCACGTTTCCATAGGAAATCCGCAACATTCTATTTTGAATAACTTTGGCGCCGGTCGACGAATCCTCGCGAAGTTTTAAAAATAGGTGGGGCGCTACGCTCCGCTCCTACCCTGAAAGTCTCGGGGGGATTCATCAAGCGGGGGCTGAGATAAAAGGGGGGTCCCAAAACGCGTTTTTCCCATGCATTTTTCCATAGGACCTTTAGACAGGGCTACAGCCCGAACGGCTGAACAGAATTACTAGAAATTTGGCAGAGAGGTAGTCCTCAGGTCAAGGAAGTGCCTTTTGTAGGTTTGGTGTAAATCTGTTCAGTAGATTCTGAGAAAATAGCCTTTAAATCAATATATATCTGAGCCAGCTTACGGTGCGCTTACGGTACGCTTACCGTACGCGTACGGTGGCGTGCGCGAGCGCGATTCTGATTGGCTCTTAGATCTTAGTAAAGATTCGAATCGGCCGAAACCAGGAAGCGGCGGCCGCCATTTTCTCTCTCGCACTGAGAGTGATTTCTAAAATATAAAGCCCAAAAACATGTAAAGGGGCTGTTTAGACAGCTCCCACACACATAGCCATGTTGAGGGAGTCCCCAAAGATCCCCCAAGGCCAAAAACGGAATTTTTATTTTTTCGGTAATTTCGCCGATTACGCTTACCGTACGCGTACGGTAAAAAATAAAAATAAAAAAATAATTATCCACACTCTCTCCACCCCGTGTGCAATTGGTGCCCGCAGGGCACCAATTGTGCATTGCGTATTAGAGATGAGATAAACTAAAATATTTTAAAAAATAATAATAAAAAAAAAAATTATCCACACTCTCTCCACCCCGTGTGCAAATGGTGCCCGAAGGGCACCATTTGTGCATGGCTTATAAAATATACGAAAAATTAAAATATTACCTTTCAAAACGAAGTGCATCATATGTCCTCCATGTGCGCACGGTGCGCGAAGCGCATCGTGCGTACATGGCCTATCTAGCGTAACGTGGGCACGCGGTGCGCATAGCGCACCGCGTGCCCACCGTGCGTGCACGGCACTAACTGCGTAAAGTGGGCGCACGGAACGAACTGCGTTAAGTGGGCGCGCACGCCACGAATGGCGTAAAGTAACTTAGCATTTAAAAAACCGTACAAATTCACTGAAAAAACCATAGGTTTCACACACGTTATAGTTAGGAATTAGCATTTAAAAAACCTTGCAAATTCACTGAAAAAACCATAGGTTTCACACATGTTATAGTTAGCGGAAATTTTACTGATAAAAAACCAATGAAATTCCCCCGTTATAGTTAGTGCAGGCAACTATAACTCACGCGACCGCAATCTTCTGCTGATGACATATGTGTCTTTATGAAAAAAAAATATTTGTAATATATGTATAGCTAAAAATGTATGGAAGAAGACATGGACAAATAAGTGTCTAAATACAGTATTAGCATCAGCAGAGGATTGCGGTCGCGTGAGTTATAGTTGCCTGCACTAACTATAACGGGGGAATTTCATTGGTTTTTTATCAGTAAAATGTCCGCTAACTATAACATGTGTGAAACCTATGGTTTTTTCAGTGAATATATATATACATATATATATATTAACATATATATATATATATATATATATATATATATATATATATATATAGATACACACAGAAATACCAATAACCTTTAACTGTTGGAGTGTGGAGGGGTAACATTTACTATTCCTACTACAGTCCTACTCTTTGACATTTCTTGCACTCAGTCACTTTATTCTAAAGCGCAATTTTCAAAGGAGGAAAATAGTGCAAACGGCAGTGAAGTTTGCTAGTAAGCAAAAGTATGATTTTAACTGTGTTTGTACAATTTGAACTACACTGATGCCCCTTGGAACCTGTAGTACTATGATGTTCTGTCACATAACTTTTATTTGAGCACTTGCAATCATTTGATATGTCACCCACCTGTGATCATGGCTTCAAATAGCCAAAACGCGTAAGGACACGAGTTGGCAGTTCTGAAATTAAATATCTGGAATTGTTACAAACCCGGGCTCGGCAAATCTTTCCTTGATATATATATATATATACACACACACACACACGCACGCACGCACACACACACACACACAGAAATACCAATAACATAAAATCTTTAAACACCAAACTGTTCTAATTAAATAAAAAAATTAAACAAATTACAATTCTTTAAATTTAGTAAACATTAATTTGCACATTAAAAACATTAGTAATTAAAAATATTATAATAGTAAATAAACAAAAACATAATAATATAAATGACAACAATATAACATCAATTATAAAATATAAAATGTAAGAAACATACTATTCCCCTAACAATATACAACAGTACACAAAATATTAATATAATAGTAAATGTATAACCAAATGTACTACTCCTATCTCATGCAACGCAAAAATAAGAAAACTGGGTAACATTTACACATTTCCCTCCAATAACTGCAACAGTAGCAAAAGTGTTGGATTGCGGATAGGTAATATTTACTATTCCCATTCCAGCCAGTACAAAAGTAGGGAAACTGGTGGGGTAAAAGTTACTATTCCTACTCCAGTCAGTGCAACAGTAAGGAAAGTGCTTGACTGCAGAGGGTTAAAATGTATTATTCCCACTCCAGTCTGCATAACAGTAGGGAAAGGGTTGCATTGCCGAGAGGTAGAATGTACTATTCCCACTCTAGTGAGTGCAACAGTAGTGAAAGTGTTGGATTACGGAGGGGTAAAATTTACTATTCCCACTCCAATGAGTGCAACAGTAGGGAATGTGTTGGATAGTGGAGGTGTAAAACTTACTATTCTCACTCCAGTCAGTCCAACAGGATGGAAAGTGTTAGATTGCGGAGGGGTAAAAATTACTATTCCCACTCCAGTCAGTGTTAAAAACAAACAAAATATCTTGAACAAAAAAAATCTTCCAACAACTAAATAAAATTATATAAAAATGTTGAAAAATAAAATACAAATATATTTAAATAAAAAAATAAAAACATATTACAATGTTAAATACATATCCCAAATGCCTAAAAATATTATTATAAATAAAATACAAAAATAATTTTATACAAATAAATATTCTTATTTAGAAATGTATTTAACAAAAAAAAATTATTACATACATTTTATTTATTTGTTCCCCTCTTAACCCTGCAAAAGTAACAACCGGCACCTAAAACGTAACTTTAAAATATAATTATTTACACTATTAATATAAATAGTTATCAGTAAACGAATTATCATTAATTAAATATTAATTATCAATGAATTCTAATTAATGTGCACTATACCCCCACAAAAACACACAACACACTCATGAAAGTAAACAAAAAATGATTTACACAATTTACATGATTAACTATCATATTGATAATTAATATTAATTCAACAATAATTATTACTTACTTCACGCCCCAAACCCCCTACACAACCCAGAACCCACATCTAAAATCTAAAAAACTAAATATGTAATTGCACAATTAACATAATTATCAATTAAACAAATATTACGTAAAAATTAATTAATTAAAATTAATTTACTACCCACCCTTTACCTCTACAAACCCCAGAACCTGCACCTAAAAAAAATGTAATTGAAGAATTAACACAATTATCAATTAGGTAGGTCTCACTCCAATTACCAAAGGTAAATAGGATCTGGTCACTACTACTGACTATTACAATGCATGTTGCCACCCCCGCGCTCATGCTGTTTAACTCCTGGTGGAGGCAGTAGCCTTCCACCACTATGAGGGTAGCGCTTTGAGTGCCGCTGCCAGTCCAAGAAGCCTGCAATCCGTGAGACAGGCCTATGCCATGGCGCACACGCATGATCTCTGTTCGCCTTTGACAGGAAAAATTAGCATTAGGGATCCAGACAATGATATAGTTGGGCACTCAGGGCAGGGGTACACGTCTTTGCCATGCAGACGACTTTTTCGTCCCAATAAAAACATCATTAAACAGCATGCTATTGATACATTCCTAGAGCTCAAAGTTGCAGAAATTCCACCGTCCGCCACTAGCTTCGCAGAATTTCCACCAGGCTTTCACCCCTAAAAAGGCACCTACCATAAACCCCACAATCATGATGGAAACCCCAAAATGCAGCAAATGCAGCAAACATTCGCTCATCAGTGTGGCTAGGTGCATTTACATCCATCACACTGGCGGACAGAAATTGAGAGGGAAAACTCTAACTCATTCAATCTAAATCTCAGTTTAAATCTAAGTATCAGTCAGCATCCCGTCCCTTGGTATTGGTCGTTTCCCACAGTCAGTCATACACTTCTCTACGTCTTTAAAGGATGTCTTGTAACGTTCATCTTCTGTTTTATAGAACACCAACCAGCCACTTTCAGGTCAAACGGGTGATAGCTGCCCTTTGCATTCTAAAGCCAGTCCAAGGCTTGTGTCAAAAGGAAGCTAGGAAAGTCCCTGCCTGAAGGAGGTCAGGCCGCTGACGCTGTCTCGAGGGTGTGTGCGGTTACGATGACTGGAAGCCAGGAAGTCCCTTTTAGTACTCAGATTAGTCGAGGGATAGTCAGCACATAGAGAAGAGAATCAGATTCACTTCTCTGTGTGCTGTGACAACCAGCGACTTTACCGCACACTTTGATAGTGGATGAAGATTTACCCAAGATTCAGAAGAAACTAGAAACACCCCACCTGCCCATTCTCGCACTCTTCTTCGGTGCCCGGTCTTCTCTTTTTTACTCCGAAAGGACCATCGCAAGGACAGGCCTCTACAATCTTTTTCACACTAAAACCATCAAATCCCCCTGGGTATGTTTGTAAATCGAAACTTAAAAACACAGTTCTAGTCCCTCTCTGTTATAAAGATCATGCATTGCTTCTTTGTGCAAAATCAAGATTGTCTCTTGCTGGCTGTCATCATCCACGAGGAGGTCCCTTGGTATAAAATGTCCTAACAGAGATGGAGGCAATGACACTTCATGGCCGTGTCAATTCAGGCGTGCCGCGTAGTGGGGCTCAAATGTGCAGACAGCCCTGTAAAAAATAAGCACAGTATGCAAGCACATAGGGCCAGATGCATCAAAGGGTTTTGCCCATTCTGTGTCTATGGGAAAATGTGTTCATGCATATGGCCCATAGAGGCTTATTGGCCCATTCTGTATGCCCATTCACCGTATTAATCATACCACTCCTTATTTACCACGGTGCTAATTGCCTCAGTCAGTAACAGGAGGTCATTTATCCATTCATTCATGGATTGTCCGCCTCTGCTGAGTGCTGCTCCATGTGTGTACTGCCATTCCTTTGAAACTTCAGTGTGGTCACACCAGGGCCTGCTCCCTCCAGTACCTTTGTGTATCTGTGAAGCAGCCAACCTAAGTGCAAATTCTGGGAGACCCTCACCTAATTTTGCAGGTGAATCCTGTCATCTTGTTTTATGCCACTACCTTATGCATCCTAACATTTTTCTCACTCACTGCTCGGGTTCGTCACACTGTTTACTGAGACAGGAAAGGGGCTTAAGCCTACTGACATTTTTGACCACTAGTAAACTGGATCAGCCTACATTTTCTCAGGTAATCCAGCATCGTTTTCATTCATTTCACCCTTCGTAGCTCGTGAAAAACAGAAGGACCGTCGCTGCTCTAATTCTGATTCTTCAACAATTTTTGCTAAGAAAATAAGAACCTTTCTAGGGAACTTGATTTGGCTTGAATAAAAAAAGCAGTCACATGACACTATAGTTCTGGCCACATTCACAAAAAGTAGTAAGTTTCCATTTACAGATTTACACCTATATTGAGAATGTAAATTCACTACGTTCTGAAATTCCCAAACATTCCCAGGTACACACATGGGAAGAGGTGCCAGGTGCAGGTTTCCATGCGTGTTCAAGGGAGGGCCATGTGACATGGTTCCTATTCCTACTGTGTAGAATTCTCCATAGAAGAGGACTTGCAACAGGGGAACAGGCTTTTCAATGCTAATGCATATTTATTTTCTCCTTGGGGAAATATTTTTCCTCATGAAGTAACACCATCCCCTACACCCCCACTAATCAGGGAGTGATCTTTTTCCCTTCCTATCCAGGAAAATACATTTATGCCAGCCCTTTAAAGGAGTATAAATTACAGGGCAGAGAGGGGAAGAACAGGTGTTTGTGCACTGGCAGCCGGCACTGATGGGGGTGGCAGGGTGGGGATGCGGGGTTTGTAGGGGGTAAATACAAAACTAAAAACGTACCTCCTGTCCGCGTCCCATGTCGTCCTCATTGCGTCTCTCCACTCTATCCTCGGGCCGGAACAGAAAGGACACCAGAAACACCCAGGATCCCGTGAGGGAATGATTGGTCTGAGCACCGTGGTTTGGCACTCAGACAGGAAATGGCAGTCTGGGCATGTTCTTTACCCAGGCTGTGATGCAGCTTGTGTAGAGAGCATGCTATGTGTGCATGAATGTTTCGCAGGCCCGAGACTGCCGACCAAACATTCATGCATACATAGGGAGTGAAAACCACTCCTTCCCTCCCCTGCTCCTTCAGCAGAGCGGATACGCCCCGCACTGCTTACCTTAACTGCCACGTCCACAACAAGACAAAAATATAATGATAATAACATTGAGTTATTATCATTTTATCTTTTCTTACACTGCTGAATAGCAGTGAGGCAAATCTCCTCTGCCATAGCGGAGGAGCCGCCACTGTGTTTGTGATTATCGACAAAGATCCATGTTTGTGGACATTCACAAACTTCCAAGACTAATCATGCCTTGAAACACCCACTTTGCCTTCACTTCAGAGAGATATATGGTGCAGAGAACTGCACACTCATGGCAGAGATATCTGCACACCTAAATGGGCGTATGCCTTCTAGGAATCTTTTTGCGAAAACCTGGCAAGAGTACAGAAGGTGAAACTAGCATTTAAGACCAAATTTACTTTTGTAAATAGGCCCATTATTTCTACAACCCGGTAAAATTACCATAAAAGTATATGCCCTGACCAAGCGAAACACTTGATTGTCTTTCCACTGAAATTTAATTTGCACTCTGTTCAGAATGGAATCAGAACCGTGACTAACTTATCTAACAAGCTTCTGTATAGGATTAATTATCATTTCGTTAATTATTGAAAGCACTAGACTACCCAATAAAACCACCACTCCCCAGGTTCATCTCTGGCCTGATCAGATACTGATATCTTGTTAAGGGTCGAAACGCCATTGATACCAAGAAAGACAGACCTTACTCCTATGTGAATTAATATGGGTTTTTACCTGCTGTGTTAGAAATATATATATAATGCATTTTGGCTGTCTCTGAAAGTAATAACAAATATACCATGTATGTTTATTCGCATTGTAAATTTTTCCTTTGATGTTTTTTGTTCTTAGCACTTGGGGTTCTTCCATAATATCTCCTCACCACACACTTAAAAATTAGGGCCCGATTCCGATGTCATTTGGAAGGCCTCCGAATCGGATCTGGCTATCCCAGATCCAATTCGTAGCCCTTGTTTATGACTGAATCGTACACAGGTCCGAACGAACAAGTACTATGCGAAGTTCGCATACGCGTCTACCGAATTGTTTCCTGGATTCCAACCTGTCTGTACGACTCGTTTGTGGCTGATTCGTGCCGCGCAATGGAGCCGTATTCCGACTGAGCGAGTACGATGCACAAATCGGACAGCCGCTTCGTCTCGGTCTCAGCGAGTCGAAACAGCTGTCGGAAGCGTACTTCAAGGAGCCGTAGCAGGCCCCCCCTTCACTTGGCAACTCCAAATCTGTGACCGGGGTGTGCCAATGGGTTCCCCCGATCCAGGCATGCAGAGTGGGCCGGGCACCATGGAGTGCCCGCCACAGGGTGTACGCTTTTCCCCACCCACCCCTTTTCTGCTATAGGAGCCAGTGTACGCGTCTGTACACGGGCTCCCATGGAGTTCAATGGAAGTCAGAGCGAACCGAGTCCGTAAGCATACAGCAGCATCGTACTCTCTCGTGCTGACTCATGGAGCACGTCTCGTTTGGAAAGCCCTCCGTATCCGAGTCGTACGGAGGGCATTCCTAGCGAGATCAGAATCGGGCCCATAGTGTACGTGAATCATGAAATAATAAACTTCGATTCGGCTGAATCGAGTTTATTCTAAAATACTGATTGGTTACTTCTTTAGGATTAACCATACAGAGTTTACTTTCTGCAGAAGCATTATTGTTTTGTTAGAAGATTAATTATTTTCAGAAATTCCTGTAATATCATATCTTTGGTTAAGAAAATGAGTTCCATGTGAACACTTGTCCCAGGTTATACACTTGATACCCATGTTTACATGGACATTTGGGTTGTGCTTTTGTTAATTGGAATTACAGTACACTGAAAGCACTTCAGTGTATCATAGTACATTTATAGTAGGGATTTAGCAGTACGTTTGCATCAATTCTAGTGAGGTCGAAAACTTTGCTACTTCTCAGCATGGCAAGAAATAGATATCAAGCACTGATCTGCAGCACAGTAGCCGCAACAGTGAACAAGCAGTCAAGAATGATACCAGCAGTTCTTGGAATTCTACTACCCCCTTCTATGCATCTCAGCAGCCACAATACTGTGAAGTGAAGCCGAGTGAATCCAGTCTTTGCAGAAAGGAGGCTGTTAATAAGCTGTAAGAAGCAATCCACCCCTGATAAGTTGAATGATGCATCACAATGCTGTGCTCTGCTGAGTGGAGCCTGTGCTCTGCTGAGTGGAGCCTATGTGCATGCAGCAAAGGCTCAATCTCCACTCTCAGATCAGGGCCAGATGTTGTGTACAAGGCATCAGTCCCAGCTCTTCTCACCAGGGATACTACTCTTTCTAATATACACCGGAGTCATGTAACTTAAGTCAGCATTTTCAGCTGCAAGCCTTAGGCATCCTGACCTACCACTTAGGATGGTCACTCCCAGAGGCACCAGAGACAGCAGTGTACTAGTTCTCAGATGTTTGAATGATCACCCTGGCAGAATGATTATGTTTGTACCATCTTTACCCACATGGGGCTTGTTACAAAAAAGGTCTGACTCTGTCTCTCATAGGGTCAGTAGCATAACAACAAAGCCAAGTGTCCGTGTCATCGCTACCAGAGATGCTCAAAGCAACAACAATTGACAGGCTCAGAGAGTTTCCGTTCCCTGCCTGGGCTTTGGGTCTCATGCATCCTATACTCGGCTCAAGGAACTAGGTAGGGCAGGTACTTTTCGAGCTGAAACTGAGGAAATTAGAGCTCAAGTTTATGAGGATTGAATTTTGACTAAATTAAAAGAGCAAATGGTTCAAGAACCAGAAAAGCCATGACGGTAGAGCGATCAGAAGAACTGTCAAAGGCCCAAGCATTCCACATGGAGCCAATCCTGCAAAAAGCAGTAAAAACACAAGCTAGTCAACCAGATTATTGAATCCAAACTCATGGAGAGGAACGATCCTGTGGGCATTGCAAAGGACAGCTCAGCTTCAAAGTGACTTCCCAGCCAGCGTCCTGCACCAAGATGAACGACTTTGTGAAATTCTGTTGGTCCACCCGTACTCACAAGGCAATGGCAGCGAAAAGGTGAATATGGTCACTGGTCCCCGTAGTGTGGCTGTAGAGGCTCATCTGGATAATGATGAAGAAAAGGGCACAGTCTACCTAGTATTTGTGGTTGACTAGGTCCAGAGAAGTTGACATCTGCTTCTCAAATGACAAATATTGATAGGTGGCAATCCAGTCACTGCCATCATTGACACTGGGCATCCATTACGGTGATGGCCAATTAATCTTATGAACAACTTTGTGCATGCCCAGCCCATACATTGATAAAGGTTCGAGTATATGCCTTTGCCCATTCCCAGCTTCTGACTCTGGCTTTTTAGCAAACGTCACTCACAACTACATAACCATCCCGGCCAAAGCCTACATCACTCAAGGTTGGATAGAGATGCTACTACGTTGACAGACAGGAACATATCTCTAATTGGTACAATCTGCTTTGAAATGGCTGTAGGGGCCATTGCGTCGGTGTCCCTGTTGTTGTGATTCACAAACCTATAAAGCCAAAATAGGCGCAGCTGTGTGTTGATAGGCTCCTCCAGAATCTGGCGACATTGACATTGTGAGTAAGTTGAATAGGGGAGGATTAGTTCTCCAAAAGGGACCTTCAGTTTGGATACCATCAGCATATGTTGGACCCACAGTCCAGTTATGACTCTACATTCTCAACGCACTGAGGCATCCACCACCATAAGCACTTGAACTTTGGAATATCCAGTGCAACAGAGTTGTTTAAATATGCACTCCAAGTGGTCCCATCAGGCCTGAGCGGCATCATGAATGTCAGCAATGACATGTTTGCATATGCTTTATCTGCGGAGAAATATCACAATGACCTCAAAAAGTGCTCCAGAGGTTAAGATTGTGGCCTCACATTACACAGAGAAATGTGTGAAATTCTGCAACTCAGAATCAGATTTTTGAGTACTGCTATTCAGCAGAAGGGGCGAATCCAGATCCTGCAAAGTTGCCAATATCAAGTTGTCTCACTCCTCATCATCTGTCACAGATGTGCAGACCTTCTCAGGGACGGTCAACTTTTGGGGACGTTTCATTAACATAGCATAGTAAAGCTGTAAAATCAGAAGGTCACAGCAAAGAAAATTGAGGAATATGTCAGATATATGATGGAGTGATCTCAACCTTTGTCATTACCACTGGCCAACATCCGGGTGGCCATCGCAGCAGGCGAGTGCATCCAAATTATGATAGCTGCCATTAACAAGTGGAACTGGACCACTCTGAAGTCTCATTTTTCACATTAAACTAGGGAGGCACAGCCAGTATTAGACTCTTACTACAACATCCAGCATGAGGGGGAACTTTTTCCAAAGGGCTGTCTCCTGAGAGGGCATTGCTTGGCTATACCAAGAAGTCTCACCATGCAGGAGATTTATTTAGCTCATGTGGGACATCAGGTGATTGTGAAAACAAGGAATCATATCAGGAGCAAAGTGTGGCTTCCTCAGATTGGTGAGCTGGTTGAGATGATGGTCACAAAAAGTAAGATGTACCAGGCGGCTGGAAATCTGTATCTTCCAGCTCTTATCATTACAGAAAAAAGTCTTGATGGTCCATGGATATTGGCCTGTGCTGTTTTGGCAGCCTTCCAAATGGATGGTATGTGGTAATAGTAATGATTACTGAAAGTGTTCAGAGGTAGCGATTTATTGACTATGTCAGCAGTGAAGTGATTCCTAAGTTTGAGAAAGTGATAGCGACTCATGGTTTGCTGTGAGAATTCCACACAGAAAATAGTTCTCATTTAAGGGAGAGAAGAAATCATACTACCTCAAATCATTGAATATTATGCATCGGAAAATAACCCCTAGATGGTCACAGACCAATTGTGAGGCGGAATGTTTTATGTGCACTATCAACAGAGTTATCCATATTGCTCATGGCAACCATTACCCACTTGAATGACCATTATATTCTTTCATCTTGGAGCGCAGATAGACTTGTCATATGACCATGGTTGATCCCCGAGCCAAGTGTGCATGGGTCGAGTTGTTATAGATGTCATTCCTCATCACCTGGTCTTTTGGACAATAAACAAATGTCAAGGAACATTGCAGTTAGTCTACAGAAGAGGGCCTGGGTATCAGAGCTGAAATGGGTGAAGTTTTGCTGGTTTGAGATAATCACAGAAGCGCCATATTGTGTTTTCCTGTTCAAGCCTGCTCAGAAGCAAGTCATATTCAACAGGATACATTTGTATCTGTTAGTCAAGAGAGTGAGAAGATTACAAGAATTCGGTAAATGTTCACGCAGTTCTGGGACCAAGCAGGTACTGTACCTAGGGATGATGAAGGAGACACCCATACATTTCAGTGAAGGGACAGTACGATTCTTGGTGATGAGGACAAGACAGTCTAGAGACAGTCCCTGATGAAGCAAGCCAGTATGGAAAGTGAGTCACGAATGGACATCCCAGACCTGGACTGTTGAGGCTCCGGAGGTCAGTTGGAAGGCCCTGTGGTGAAGGACAGTGGAAAATATCCTCGTTATAGTCCAAGAGGTAGTGCTTTGCCTTCTACTTGTTACTGTTATTTTCAATTACTAGAGGTGGACGAGCCATCAAAATAACAGGGAGAGCAGAGCCGAGCCAAGGGTTTGGCTTGGATCTTAGAGCCCATGCAGAAGCTGTTCCCTGAAAATACTTTCTATGTAGATTATACTACAAACATCATGTAAAATCTGATAAAGTCTCTTCAAAATTCAAAAAAAGTGTATTTCTTTAACGTAGAAGCTTTGACAATAATTAGAGACATTATAGCAATGCTCTTTATTACTCCTCTTATCTTTAAAGCAGTGTTCACATACTAATAGCGATAGTTTTGTACAACTGGACGTCTAAATTCACATATTTAAAGTGTGCTCATACCCGATAATGTAGAAAAAAGAATTTTGGTGAAAGAAAATATTTAGATAACACAATTTATGCCAGGAAGCCGGTTACCTATTTGTCTTTGTGTAAGTTAAGGCTTTGCTTTTAACTCTTAGTGTATTATTCTACAGTTTTTAAAATATAGCGCTAACTCGACCTGAAGATATTAGAGCACTATACATGAGCACCAGCATTACACAAGGGCATCTGCATTGTTTAAAGGTATGGGGTGATTAAGTGAATTGCCTACAACCACAGGTAATTGAGCGACTCGAACATGGGCGCATATTTACAAGAAATGACACATTGGCATCAATGCGTTAAATTTTTTGCGCCTGCCAGCAAATGCCCTAACGATGCCATGGATGCGCAGTATTTACAATATAGTGTTCCATGGTGCAAGGATTCACGGACGAGTCAGAATTTCTGATGTAACATTTGGTGCTAAAGTGACGCATTGCTGGAGTTGGTCATAAGATTGATGCAACTCCAGCAATGCTTCAGAACACAGAGGCAAGGCCCATGTTAAAAGCCCTGCTTCGGGGGCGTGGCTTGGGCAAGATGGCCGAACGGACCTAATCCGAATCGGCTCCCGTGCCACCCTGGGCTTACCGGACGCTTCCTGAATGCCATGGCGAGCTGATGGGCACTAGTAGAGGTGGGCGAACCCCGCTTGGAGGCTGAATGGAGCGCCCGAACTCCGCGGCTGCGGCGGCGCCTGCGATGCACAAGATGGCGGCTCCCGGGGATGGATCGGCGCTCCGAGAAGGCGAAGCAGACGGTCCGGCGCACCCTCCCTGGGTGCTTTCGTGGCGGTCCGGGCCCGATGGGGCGGGACGCGGACCAGGCGCCGACTCGCTGAGACTCCCCCTGAGGCTGCAGGCTGAGAGACGACCGGGCCCGGATGAGGCGGTCACGTTGAGGAGAGACCGGAGCACGAGCGGAGGATGCACGGTGCGGAGCGGAGGTGAGAGCTGACGGATGGGCCCCGGGGGAGCTAACGAGCGTGGAGAGATTGGGAGGTGGAGCCACCGGCGAGCCGCTGTGCGAGTCCCTGCGATCCTGGGGCACTGGTGGGTGGACCGTCCCCGCGTGGACACGCCGAGGGCCTTCAGCTACACACCATCAGCAACGTGCCTCCCCTCCGGGGGGCAGGTGAGGGACTTTGGCAGAGGTCACGCAGGTACCGGCCAGGGGTGACGGAGGAGGTCTGGCCGGCAGAGGGAATGGAGGTCGGCCCCTACATGTGTACAGCCTGGCGAGACTTCGGGGATCCAGCAGCGGCTTTGGCGAGGGGGGCCTAGAGCAGCTGAGGTGTGAGTGGTCTGAGAGCCCGGGTGCTGTTCGGGGCGGCGCCGTGTGATCGCAGCGCTCTCGCCGGGGGGCCCCTGCTCTCACTGATCGCACGCTGGGCCGATCGGGGGCGGCCATATACCTGCTAAGAAGGGTCTGGAAAAACGCACCGCCTCAGTGACCGCCTTCTTCAGCCCAACGGATAGGGGGACGTCTGGGGCCCCGGCCGACCATCGGGGGCAATGGCGTTAACCAAGGAGGACCTCCTGGCCTCGTTACGGGACTTTAAAACTGAGCTGCGGGAGGAGATAGGCCGGGATGTCCAACGCTCGATCGACCAGTTGCGCTCGGACTTGCGCGACCAGCTGTCCGGCCTCAGGCAAGATGTCGACGCGGTGGGCACGCGGGTGGTGGAGTTGGAGGTGCAACACCAGGACTTAGACAGCAGGTCCGCAGACCACTCGCGTCGGATTCAGGCCCTCCAAGATCAACTGACACAGACGCAGCTCAAGGCGGAGGACCTGGAGAACCGCGCTCGACGTGACAACATCCGCGTGCGCCACTTGGAGGAGCGGGCCTAGGGCCCTGACCTAGAAGCATTCTTGGAGGGCCTCTTCGCGGAAGTGGTGAAGCCGCAAACCCTCAAGATCAAGCTTGACCGGGCACATAGTGTGGGTTCCCTGGCGCCAGGAGACAGACGGCGGCTGAGAGACATACTGGCTAAATTTCACTCCTACAAAATCAAGGAGGCTGTCCTGGCGGCAGCCAGGGCGTCTTCGGAGGTGTTGTTCCAGGGATTTACTTGTGCGCTGTTCCAAGATCTGTCACCGGCGACGCTGGCGAGGCGCCAGTCCTTTCGGCCACTGACTACTAAATTAAGAGCGGAGCACATTAGATACCGATGGACCTTCCCCTTTGGCCTATCATTTGAATACCACAATAAGCAACGGACTGTTGTGGACTTGGCGGCCGGCAGGGCCATTTTGGGACTCTCCTCATCGGGAGACGAACAGGAGGAGGGGGGGCCAAGGCGGCTGGCGGAGCCGGGGCAAAGGCCGGAGAGTGGGCCACGGTGGGTCGTGCTCCTCCCAGATGAATCCACGGGAGACGCCATCTGGAGATTGCTTTGGCCACAGAAGGGGACCCTGTGCACCTGCTGCAGGCCCGCGAGGCCCCGCTTGAACACTGCCTCACCGGTCTTGCCGCCAGTACAGGAGCAGGGGTAGCGCTGGGCAGTGCACTGCAGGATCTGGCCAGTCTGGGACCTGGGTTCAACAGTTGAAGATGTTTCTTCATCTCTTTTGTTCGCATTGGGATTTTTTGCAGCCGGGGTAGGGGTGAGCGGGTTGTCACGACCCTCCGAGTCTTCTACACTTGGATGTGGTGTGGATTTGGGGTATTTTGGTTATTTCTTTTTCTTCTTTTCATTTCTTTTCTCTATCTTTCTCTTGTCTTGACACTGAGAGCGGGGGGATCTTCCGGGGGGGGGGGGGGAGGCGGAGGGGTGGGGGGGCAGACCTTGAGCCTTGCTAATAATGGTAGCTTACATCCAAACCCACGATGGCTTTATCCATAGGCTCCTGGAACGTGCAAGGGCTTAATTCCCCCCAGAAACGACAGAGGGTGCTGAAGTACATATCGGATCGTCACCTGGACATAGTTGCACTACAAGAAACACATCTGCGTAAGGGGGAAGAACACAGGTTGCGACATAGGTCATACCCACTCGTGTACAGCTCCTCAGCCGCCACCAAGCACAGGGGGGTAGTGTTGATGTTTCATAGCGGGGTAAAGTTGCAGCCCTTAGAGGTGTGCTCGGATAAGACGGGGAGATGGGTGATGGTAAAAGGGGTTTTAAGGGGTCAGACCTGCACTTTCATTTCCATCTATGCGCCTAACACAGGTCAGGCGGGGTTCCTGTCCACTTTTTGCACGAAATTGGAACAGTTTGCGGAAGGCTCGGTCGTTTTGATGGGGGACTTTAATCTGGTATGGCAGTCGGAGCTGGATAGTTCTCATTCGCAAAGGGCGGATTCGGGCTCCTTTTCCACGGCTTCCAAGCAACGCTTATCGGATCTGGGCCTTTGCGATGCGTGGCGCACACTTCATCCTTCCACGAAGGATCACACCCATTTTTCACATGTTCATCAGTCGTATTCCCGTTTAGACTATATTTTTATTAATCGCTTTTTGTCGGGGGCCCTACGAGATGCTCAGATTCTTCCCCTCTCCGTTTCTGACCATAGTATGGTCATGAGCACGCTTCATTGGGCTGGCCCCCGGGGCCACCAGCGCAAATGGTACTTCCCCGCCTCCCTCACTAGGGACATAGTACTGCGCGCATCTCTACGGGAGGCTATAGACGAATACTTTGCCCTCAATGGCGCGGAGGAGACCTCGGAGCTGATACGGTGGGACGCCTTTAACGTGGTGCTTAGGGGCAAGTGCATCGCACTTAACTCCGCGCTCAACCGGCAGAGAGCAGCGGAACGGGAACGACTGGAGGAGGAGCTAGTGGCGGCAGAGCAGGGCCATAAGGCCAAGCCTTCTCGCATTACCTTGCGGCCCCTTACTGCTTTGCGGGGCAAATTGAAGTCCATATATGCCAACAGGGCCGAGCTTACTCTCTTGCGCCTATGCCATACCTCGTATAGCCAAGGGAACAAGATCGGGAGACACCTGGCCCGACAGCTCCGAGTTAAAAGGGACAAGGAATATATTGAGGGGATTCGAGATGCTGCGGATGTGGTCACTCACTCCGATGAGGGGAAGGCGGACTCTTTCCGCTCCTTCTACAGCACGCTGTATACATCGGACTCTCTAGAGGCCCCAGTGCAGGAAGATTATCTGCAGGGGTTACCGCTCCCCCAGGTCGCCGCTTCTACCAACGCGGACCTCTGCGCCCCCATCTTGTTGGAGGAAGTCACCAAAGCCATAATGGCACTTAAACTAAATAAAGCTCCCGGGCCCGATGGCCTCACAGCCCTATTCTACCGCACTTTCGCGCCGGACCTGGCCCCACGTTTGCAGTCTCTTTTTAACGCCGTCATCACTCAAGGGGTGGTTTCCCCGTCCATGGCGGAGGCGGTTATCACGGTCCTCCCAAAACCGGGGAATCAATGTTCCTCTTATCGCCCAATGGTGTGTTGAACCTGGACGCTAAATTGTACTCCTCTATCCTGGCCGCTAGGCTCAATCCACTTATGGCAGCGCTGATACATCCCGACCAATCGGGTTTTATTCCAGGGAGGCAAACGCATGACAACATGCGACGTATTGTACATCTCATAGAAAAAGCCTCTAGAAGACGTTTGCCGGCCCTCCTGGTTGGTCTTGATGCCGAAAAGGCGTTCGACCGGGTGGACTGGGGTTTCCTCTTCACAATGCGACGGATGGGCTTTGCGGATGCCTTTATCGCAATGATTCAGGCCAACTTTCGGATTCCCACGTCGCTTGTTCAAGTCAATGGGACCTGTTCGGCTCCGTTTACCCTTTCTAGGGGCAAGAGACAGGGTTGCCCTTTATCGCCCCTATTATTTGCCCTGAGGATTGAGCCCCTGGCGATGGCCATTCGGCACAACCCACAGATAACGGGTATTCCATTTGCGGGAGAGGACCACAAGATCTCCCTGTTCGCTGATGACGTTCTCCTCTCCCTCACACACCCTTCCACGTCGCTCCCGACTCTCCATGCAGAGTTACGGCGCTTTGAACAGGTGGCGGGGTTCAAGATTAACCTGGACAAGTCGTACATCCTCAATCTTATGATACCGGGGGAGGAGCTCTCGCGCCTCCAACAGAGCACGACTTTCCGATGGGCGACTACATCACTCCAATATCTGGGAGTTCAGCTTACTCCGTCCGTGGAAGATCTGTATAAGGCTAACTTCCCCCCCCTTCTCGTGCAAATTAAGGCGGACTTAGCGCGCTGGAAGCCGTTGTTCATCTCCTGGCTGGGGCGTATTCATTCGCTTAAAATGACAATATTGCCGTAACTGCTCCACTTGTATCAAGCCCTTCCCATTGACGTCCCCCTCTCCTTTTTCTCGACTATGCGCTCCCTCTGCTCCCGTTATATCTGGCAGGGGGGAAGAGCCCGCCTGTCGTATTCCATGTTGCGGAGGCCTCGCTCTGCGGGCGGGGCGGGCCTCCCCGACTTCCACCTCTACTATAAGGTGGCGCAACTGCGCGTGTAGATAGAATGGTCGAAAAGAGAGTCGGACAAACACTGATTACATATGGACAGATCCGTGGCGGGACGGACTATTTGGGATTTAGCGTGGCGCCCGAAACGAGATAGGCCGGATAACGCGTACATTAGCACGCCCACCAGAACAACGCTATGGGTCTGGGACTCCCTGTCTCCGGACGACCGGTGGACCACTTTCCCTTCCCCTCACACCCCCATTCATGGGCAGGCGGCCTTTCCGCCAGCGTTCAACAGAGGGCCATTCGCAGCTTGGGAGGAGGGGGGCTGTTTAATGATCGGACATCTATTTAGAGGGTCTAGGTTGATGACTTTCTCCGAATGTAGGAATGACTTTAGCCTCCCGCAAACTGAACACTATAGATTTCTCCAGCTCCGGCACTGGCTTCAATCGCCGGAGATTCAGGCAGCGATCCACAGGCCCCAGACCCCGTTTGAAAAATTCATTCGCACTACCACCACCATGAAGGGGGCAATTTCCTTTCTTTATGGCCACCTTCTGGCCACTGTGGCATCACCGTCCCCGCGATTTAAGGCTAAATGGGAAGAGGTGGTGCATAGACCGATTGAGGAGCGGGAGTGGGAGGCCCTGTGGTCAGACATCTCCAAGCATAACCACTCGATAGAATTGCGAGAAGCTCACATGAAAGTAATGGTGGATTGGTACCTATACCCAGCTAAACTGCGGCGTATTTTCCCAGGCACCTCTGACCGCTGCTGGAGGGGCTGTGGGATGCTGGGGGACTTGTCCTACAATCCGCCCCTTCTGGGAAGAGATCTTGGCGCAAATTAAATCTATGCTGGGCTATCCGATCCCCACCTCCATGGAGACAGCGCTGTTGGGCCTTCGAGATCCCTCCCTGCGCTACCAAACCAGAGCGGATAAGGCCATAATGTGGCTGTGCTTGGGGGCGGCGAAGGTAGCTATCGTCGCTAATTGGAAGAAGCAGGCGGCACCTACGGCCTCGATGTGGCATGCCCGCCTTTGGAGACTCCTCAGTTTAGAAAGAATGGCGGACATCTTCAGGGAGGACTATGCCGCATTTGAGCTCAAGTGGGGTCCACTGGTGACTTTCCTCTCTATAGGTTTGCCGGCCGCCGTTTGTCCGCCCCAGGTCAGGGGATTACGGCTGTTTCAACTGTAGTCGGCCGAGGCAGCTACGGGTGGCAATTCCTGATCATATATTTCGCAGTTGCAGGATCACCTGGGTGAGACTCTGTCCTGTCTCCGCTTTGGATGGGCCTCACTCCGGCCCCGGGCCTCTTGAGGAAATATGAATTTTGTGATCAGTTATGTCCCCTATCGTAGACCCCAACGGCTCCATGTACATGCTATAAGTACATGTATGTTCCCTCCTTTTCCAGTTTTGAAGACGCAAATATATGTGCGTCCACCGTCAACATGTCCTCTTTCAGATCTGCCATGAATGGGTCAGATATTCCTTTCCTAAGTATGAAAGGCCACCGACTTTATGTGGTTCACTTTCCACATTTTACAGATTCAGGCGAGTAGGCCCGAATTCTGTCATCAAGCCTTTTCCTGCCTTCTGCCTCTGAAAGCTCCAGTCTGAGCCTGCATCTGTGACCATGAACTTTGTCCTACTCCCTGCGCGGCTAACGGTGCCTGATCCAGCCCGTCGCCTGCCAAAAAACTGTATTTCACCTTCAAGATTATCTCTTTCGCTCCTCATCCGATGCATTCCTGTCTAGTAGTTTAGGTAAACATTCCTCCAGCTACCGTGCACAGGGCCAGGCCTCGCTGCCCTCATGCAAGTAATTCATAGCCCCGTTACCATGGAATATTCCTACCCCCTCGCATCTAGTGTAGACACTTAGACGCTTGTACACGCACTAACAGTCAGTATAGTCAGTATAGAATAAGATTCTATCCTAAGAGACCTCTCTTTTTGGATAACACAGTTCTTTAAACATAGGATATTAGATATGATTTGGGATTAGGTTGACATAACCCCAGACTTCTGTCTCCACATGTAGAGCTAAATGTCAAGTCCCCTTCACCCTCTAGTTGCACGTCAATCACACGTCATGCGGCTGCGCGCGCATCTCTGCCAACTATTTCTGCTGACATTGTAGGATTCTTTTATGGATCCACCCACTTGTGACATCATGTATGATGACGTTTATTAAATTACGCCCTCTATTAGCTACGTATGCACCTTTTATCAGCTGTTACGCCTCTTGCATCTGTTTCATTGTAATGTATTTTCTATAAAACTGCTTATCTGTCAATAATATATGCCCTTCCTTCCTGAACTTTCGTGGTGATGGAATAGAATGTCCACAATTCGAATTGTATTCCTTTGTATAGGAATAAAGCCTTTTTAAAACCTCTAATACCACGGATTCTGCCTCTCATTTTACTGAGTTATTCTTAATAGACTTTACCGCATAAAAAAATAGTACCGGTAACGAAATATTTACCACACTCTGGGCTCCCTCCCTGAGTCCCTCCCCTGTCTCTCTCTCTCTCGCTTTTCCTTCTCTCTCCTTTTTCTCTTTTTCTCTCTTATGATTTATGGGGTGTGTGGGGTGGGGCGGGAGGGATTATGGGGAGTTGGGGGTGTTTATAAAACGGATTTTCAGTTTCATCAGGATGTTTGGACTTCACCTTTTGAGTACCCGACCGGCGCCGGACTGTTAGAGCCCGGTTGAAGCCCACTGGAGTTCTCCAGGGCGTAGTTTCGGGGCTTGCTTCCCCTCCCTTTTTCAGCTCTACTGTACCCCTCCATTAGCGTATGTTACTATTGGGGACGTTTGCCTCTTCTGTGTATTGTCTAGGGTCGGTACTCTCTTCTTTTCTACATCCTCGCTTGCTGGTCTACTCAGTTATAATGCAAATGTCATGGTAGGTCCTGTTTGTCATTCTCTTTGATGCTAATAAAAACAATTTTGACCAAAAAAGCCCTGCTTCAATCCTAATGCCTGGTTTGAGAAGGCGTATGGATTTTGATATACTCAAGTCGTAGAGTGACGCAGTGAAAAGTTGTACATTTCACTGCATCTATGTGGCTTTCAAGGTGGGAACGCCTACACTGCAAATATGATAAATGGCGCAGGTATAATGTGACGCGGGCCTCTACAAACTGGCGCATTGGGCCCAATGCGTCAGTTTGTAAATATGGAGCAGTGTCGAGCACTTCACCACCCCAGTTCAGACCCAGCTATATACAAATCAGTCTTGACACTGTCCCTCATGGGTACAATCCAGCCCTAACTTCCAAGCCAGGTCTTCCCTGGACCAGAAATAAGAATCCTGGGACTAGTGTCGGGATAACACCCATCATCAGCCAGGCTAGGTTAAATCCAGGTGTGCAGTGGGCACGGGACTCACGTCTGGGTATACCCTGTCAAATGAAGGCAAACAAAGCAAACACTAGGAAATGGTGGACGGAGTGCTGAAACTTTGCAGACACTCGCCCCCAGTCACAGATTTAGGTTGAATCCATCAACGTTCATAATCTCAATTCGCCACCCCAGTTCAGACCCAGCTATATGCAAATCAGTCTTGACCCTGTCCCTCTTGGGGACAGTCCAGCCCTAACTGCCAAGCCAGGTCTTCCCTGGACTGGAAACAAGCATCCTGGGACTGGTTTCGGGGTAACACCCCTCTTCAGCCAGGCTAGCTTGAATCCAGTTACAAAGTAAGCAAGGGACCCACGTCACGTCTGTGCATACCCTGCCAACTTAGGGCAAACAAAGCAAACACAAGGAGATGATGGACGGAGTGCTGAAACTTTTCAGACACTCACCCCCAGTCACAGATCTGGGTTGAATCCGTCATCTTTCTTTAGCTCACTTCGCCACCCCAGTTCAGACCCAGCTATATTCAAATCAGCCTTGACCCTGTCTCTCATGGAAACACTCCAGCCTGAACTGCCAAGCCAGGAAGAGGCACAGAATCTGCCCTCCTTGCCATCTATGATGACCTGAAGAACACAGGTGACTGCAAAGGAGTTGCAGCGCTATTTCTCTTGGACCTCTCGGCTGCCTTTGACACGGTTGACCATGGCACTCTAATACAAAGATTCCAAGAAGCCAGCATAGAGGAGACTGCTCCAGACTGGATAGTATCCAACCTTTGCAACAGAACTAATGTCATCCATACCCCACCTTTCTCGTCCAAACCATACATCACAAAAGCATGGGTTCCTCAAGGCTCTATTATTTCGCCCATGCTTTTCAACATCTACATGAAGTCATTACCGGCACTGATCAATCAATTTCACCTCACATGCTATAAATAATCAGATGACACGTTAATACTCCTTCAACTGCAATGCCCCAAAGACATTGGAAACTCGCCAGCTTTCAGTTATCTCAGAGCTGTGGATCAATGGATGAAGTGGAACCATCTCAAATTAAATGCTTCCAAAATGGAAATACTCATGTGTGGCAATTGAAAACATTATGACCCACTCACGATGTGGCCTGATGATCTGGGAACACTGCCTAAAATATTGAAGGAAGTAAGAAACCTCGGAATGACCATGGACTCCAAGCTATCGATGAATGCCCAAGTGGACAAATTAGCAAGGTCAAGCTTTAGTACTATAAAAACTCTGCAACAAATCTTCCCCCATTTGGGATTTTCAAACGAGGTCCAGGCTACCATATCCATTGTTTTGTCCAAACTCGATTACGCCAATAGCCTCTACCATGGATCACCTTTAACGACCATGAAAAGACTACGAAGGATTCAGAACTCGGCTGCCAGACTACTCTTACATATAAAGCTGCGAGGCCACATCTCCCCTGCCTTGAAAGCCCTGCATTGGTTATTGGTGGCCAGAAGATCCATGTTCAAGTTGTTTTGTATCACCCACAAAGTGATAGATGGAACAGGACCGCTCCTCATCAGGAATAAAATCACTAAACACATTCAACAAAGAAACCTCCGCTTTAGAGTGGCACCTCACCTCAAAATCCGAAGATACAAGAAAAAAAACAATGTGTGACACATCATTCTCTCTTCAAGCAGCCAAACTTTGGAACTTTTTACCCCTCAACATAAGATCCATGGTTAACCACCTTATCTTCAGAAAACTATTTAAGAATTGTCTCTTTCCCACATACCCACCATACCTAAACGGATAGAAAAATACACCAATACATCATATCTCTCTGTATATAAGCATTTATTTGTACTATAGATATGTACCTATACATGTGAATTGCTTTGTATAAACATGTAGAATACTTATACTTATGTAACAAGTTAACATGTTGCTGGCCACACTTTGGATCTCATTCTGACTAACTCTCAGGATATCAAATGTGGTGACACCTATCCACTTACTTGGACTGATCATTCACTAATAAATTTTCAACTTACTAGACCTATCCATTGTGAATCCGCTTCATCTACTACTTCAGCCACTCATCAATACAGACCATGGCAAAAACTAACTTCTGATCATCTCTCTTCCCTATTTCTCTCCTGGGATAGGGAAACTATGCTCTACAATGTCAATCAACAACTTGACCTCTTTAACCTTCTTATCTCAAATGTGCTTGATAAGATAGCCCCTATGAAGCTTCTCACTCATCCTCCCAAAGGTTCCCCTACTGATTGGTACACTTCTGTTTTACGTGAGGAAAAAAGTTCCTGCAAGAGGTCAGAACGCTCATGGCGACTTTCGCATAATGAGCAAGATAAAATTAATTATAAGATTGCTATTTCTAACTATCACAATAACATTAAAAAGGCTCGCAAATTGCATATTGCGACTGTGCTAGATCAAGCAGGAAATAATTCCAGAACACTCTTTCAAATTGTGAAGAATTTTACTAATCCCATATCCTGTGAGACCAGAGACATCTCCTCTCAAACTCTATGTGACAATATTTCTTCCTTCTTTATTCAGAAAATTGAAAATATCTATCAAAAGATTATTTCATCTAACACCTCCTTTCCTGCCCCTGCTGTAGATCCATCAAACCAAATTAGAAATGATTCACAATTTTGCACCTTTCCTAACATTACTATCACAGAAGTATCTTCCTTATTGGAAGGTACTATATCTGGCTCCCCACTTGACATTATTCCAGCTAAAGTTTCATCTAAATTTTCGGATCAACTTGCTTTACCCATATGCTCCATTATTAATAGTTCTTTAAACTCTGGTAGTCTCCCGCAACAATGGAAACATGCCCAAATTCTCCCCATTCGTAAAAATCTAAAAATCCATCCGGCTGAGCTGACTAATTACCGCCCTATTTCTCTGCTTCCCCCACAGAGCAAGATCATAGAAAAACATATTAATAGACACCTATCGGCGTTTATCGAATCCACCCATGCTCTTGATGTTTCCCAATCTGGTTTTCGTGCTAAGCACAGCACGGAAACGGCCTTAGTGGAAGTAACCGATAACATCAGGATGGCACTGGATAATGGTCAAGCAGCACTTTTGGTGCTGCTTGACCTCTCAGCAGCGTTCGATACCATTTCACATCATATCCTGCTGTCTAGACTGCAGGAGATTGGTATTACGGGACTTGCACTGAAGTGGTTGTCAGATTTTCTGACGAACAGAACTCAGGCAGTCACTATGAGCCCTTATAAATCTGCTCTCTCTCATATTACCAGGGGTGTCCCGCAGGGCTCATGTCTGAGCCCTACTCTTTTTAATATCTATGTGACTCCTCTGGCGAAACTTATGAGAAATCTGGGTTTTTGTCCTATTTCTTATGCGGATGACACCCAACTCCTCCTCACCTTTGATAAAAAAAGAACAGACATACAACATATTTTCTCCCAGGGTATGATGGCTATTGCCTCTTGGATGCAAAGCAATTTCCTCCAATTAAACTCTGAAAAATCTGAGATTATGTTGTTTGGAGGTGCCGCCCTCTGCTGGTCGCCAAATTGGTGGCCTGAGGAGTTGGGTAAAGCCCCAATCCCTAAAGAGGAGATAAAAAACCTCGGCATCAAATTAGATCATAAACTTACTTTAGATGCCCATGTCAATACTACTGTTGGCACTTGTTATCATGTCTTGAGTCTACTTAGGAGAATCTTTCCTTTACTTCCTATCTCTACGAGGAAGACTCTGATTCAGGCCCTGATCATGAGCAGAATTGATTACTGCAATGCTCTGCTTCTTTCTACGCACGTAGCCTCTTTACGAAAACGGCAGGTTATACAAAACACGGCTGCCCGTCTAGTGACGGGCCTACCACCTAGGACTCCTTCCTTGCCTTTGCTACTAAAACTTCACTGGCTTCCTGTGAAAAAAAGAGTGGAATTTAAGATAGGATGCATGATCTTTAAAGCCATAAATAAGCTCAGTCCTTCCTATCTTGCCAGGAAATGCAGTATCTGTACTCCTGCATGCTCTCTTAGATCTTGATCCAAAAGATTACTTTCTATTCCCAGATTCAAGAAATCACGCACTGGTGGCAAAGCTTTTTCTTACCTTGCCCCTTGTTTCTGGAATAGCCTTCCTCAATATCTTCGCACCGATATGACCATTCTCCAGTTCAGAAAGCTTTTGAAAACCCAGCTCTTCTAACTTGCTGCCTGGTTGTTTAGTTGTTACAAGTGCAGAGATACCCCCTGGGGTGATTCAGTGCTATATAAAATCATAAAATAAATAAATAAACTGCTGCTATTTCGTTCACATATCCCACGGTTCATTGTTTACTGTTTGTTACCACTACTTTGTATTTTTATTTATTCCTTATGCAACTCATGTTATTGTTTTTGTGCTAACTCTGTAAAGTTCGCGCTATACAAAACTCATAAAATAAATAAATATTTGAAAAATATTATATTTATAGATATTCATTGGTTCTGCTTAACAAATGTATATATTACTGATAGTTACATTATTCTATGTTTTTAAAATGTATATAAGTGACTTCATGAAGAAGCAAATCTTTTTATCATAAATATTTTTATACAATTCATCTACAAATAGAATATATATATGAAAATAAATAAAACTAATTTAAAGCCAGAGTTTATTTAATGCATATTTAATTTACATATACTACCTTCCTTTCTGCATCTATATACCTTCCATGTACTTATGAAACTATATCTTTATTACTTTAATATATCTTTTGGATCTATATATCTATTACTTTTTACATTTCTTCTAATTCAGCATATCCAATGCCCTACCCTATTTTTCACCCTATACCTCTCTCAATATATCCTCTAACTCAATTCTCTGACCCACCTCACCTTTCTACTACTCTTTCCAAAGCACTAGCCTATTTCTCACCCTATACCTCTATCAATATATATCCATTAACTCCACTCTCTCATTCATCTCAAACTTCATACCACTACTATGAGCCCCAAAATAACCCTTTCAAGACTCTTCTCTACTCCACCCCTCCTTGCATCATTGCATACCTCTTTTTACTCTCCTGATCCCCCAAAACAAGCCTCTCTAAGCCCTCCATATGACTCCTACGCCTACACCTCCACCTTTATTTTACTCATCCCCCTCCACTTCCCTTTTACTCATCCCAAACCTCCTCCTACTGCTATGAGCCCCAAAACAAACAAAAAAAATACAAATTCAAAATCCTTCCTTTCTATCCCTCCACTATCCTTTTCAATTCAAATAACAGACTAACATGTCCACCACTCAAATTAATTTCATATTTCACTATACTAATTCACCACTAATCCTTTATGGGTTCTGGAGTAGCGTGCTACTCGCTGAAAAAGCACTTTAACACCTCATCAGGGGTAGCAAGTGCTATATAAATGCAAACCTTTTTACCTCTTCTACCCCTTCGCTATCCTTCTCTATCCAAAAGCTTACATATCCACCACTCAAATTACTTCCATATTTTAGCATACTAATGCACCACTGACACTATGAGTTTCAGAGTAGCGTGCTACTTGCCGGAAAAACACTTCAACCCCCATCAGGGGTAGCAAGGGCTACATAAATGCAAACCTTTTTTACCTCTTCTACCCCTTAGCTATCCTTCTCAATCCAAATAACTTACCAACATATCCGCCACTCAAATTACTTTCATATTCACTATACTAATTCACCACTAACACTGTATGGGTTCCAAAGTAGCGTGCTACTCACCGAAAAAGCGCTTCAACACCCCATCAAAGGGAGCAAGCACTATATAAATGCAAACCGGTTCTATTCTTCTATCACTCCCTTATCCTTCTCAATCCAAATAACTGATCAACATATCCACCACTCAAATTACGTTCATATCTTCACTATACTAAGTCACCACTAATCCCTTATGGGTCCGGAAGTAGCGTGCTACGCGCCGAAAAAGCCCTTTGACGTCTCGTTAAGATAGTAAGCGCTATATAAATGCAATTACAATACAATACAATACAGATTGCTCTGCCAGTGCATAAAGAAAATGATGCTCAGCAGCACTAGCTCCATGTAAATATGACCCTTGGTTTCCCAGTTCCACAGTCGGCAGCTCTGGCCTTAACTCCTCATCTTGGGTAGAGGGTGACAGGCAGAGAAGTCACACAAAAGCTTGGCTCGTTATAGGCTCAATGTTCTTACACGACCTCAAGCTGAGCCAGAGCCAGGCTTCAGACTCGAGCTTTCAGTCTCTTGCTCACCTCTATCAAGTAGCCATGTGTTTGTTGGAGTTTGTGGGTAATTCAGGACTCGGACTGCGATATCTGTTTTGAACCTGTCATATTTTGAGAGGAATGCAATGGTGGTGATTTGACTTCTTGCAGCGGTGTACCAGTTGACAAATGGCTGACTGGTCATCCTCGCGGATTTTTTTTAGAGCTATCTGTAGTAGGGTGACCAACCGTCCGTAAATTTCACGGACAGTCCGTAATTTTTGCCTTCTTTCCGTTGTCCGTGACAATATGGTTAACGGGCGCCATTTGTCCGTAATTCTGCTGATTTTGGGTGACAACCAATAATTTTGTGGCTGTCATGTAGTGTTGCGCTCTAGTTCGCGCAGGCTGCATTGTGACGTAGCACGCGACGATGAACGTGAATGAGCGATTGGCATGTGCGAGTGGGGAAAAAGACCGCAGAGTTGCGATCTCCCGTAGTGTGAAATAAAGTGAATTGACTCTTATACAAGATACCTGGTGTTGGTGGCATTTATTCTGGAAGTGTGTAGCGACATTACAGTGGCAACGAAGGTGGGATTGCTTGGACAAAACACGTGGTGAGGAAGCCCAGCAGAACCCAGCCACCACACCAGAAAATACTGGCCAGTCTGGAAGCCATCACCGAGGACCACAGGAAGAAAGGCTACCACCACGGCGTACAAAACAGCGGGAGAGCGTGGCAGAGGCGGTAAGAAGGGACTGACGCCAACCACAAGGCGAAGTACCAGAAGCTGGGGCAGAGAGTAAGAGAAGGACGGAGAATAACACCAATCCAAAGGGGCCCTGGCAGAGGCAGCAGTATGCGGAGACAGGGGAGCAGGAGAAGCCCGACAGGATCAGGCACAAAGTGAGAGCGCGAACGCGCCAGGCAGTCCGAGAGGCCCAGGGGCGGAACCAGAAAGACGCGCCACGATGAGCACGCAGGCATCTTCACTAACTACGCCAATCCCGTTTCTGCCGAGGCCTGGAGAACCTCAAATGAAGTGGGAGGATTGGAGAGAGAACTTCAAGAACTACATTGAAGCCCTAGAAGACGAAAATGGTGAGGCTTTCCCCAGCGCGAGGAAGAGAAGGATTCTCCTGCACATCTTAGGACCGGAAGGCATAAGGGTCTTTCAGAACCTGGTGCCCACACCCAGACCGAATGCATATGACGACGTTTTCAGGCACGCTATAGAAGATCTCGACAACCACTACCGTCCTGCGGTGTGTGTCTCCATTGACCGGTACAATTTCCAGCAGAGGAAACAAGAAACCGGCGAATCCATAGATGATTATGTAGCAGCGTTGAGAAAGTTGGCGGTGACATGCAAGTATGGAGCCCTGCATGACGAATTCATAAAAGATCAAATAGTCATGCACACCACCAACAAAACAGTGCAGGACAAGTTGTGGACAAACGGTGAAGCATCGCTTAAAGAAGTAATTGCCATGGTAAAAAAGGCGGAATTGTCGAAAGGGTGTGCTGACGCGGCAAAAAGGGAGACCCTCCAGAAGACCATGGTGAACAAGGTGGACGACGCTGAACCACAGGGAAGGAGTAAAGCCATGTCGTCTGAAGGGAAAGGACAAAATAAGTGGAAAGGGAAACCGGGACAACCGTGGAAGCAGAATAGAGACAACAATACAACATGCTACAGGTGCAAAAGTCAAGCGCATACAGCCCAAGACAAATGGTGCCCAGCGTTCAGAGCGAAATGTATGTTCTGCGGTATAATGGGTCACTACGAAAAGGTTTGTCACCGGAAAACGAAGAGACCCATGGTGAAGAACGTTATGCAGGATCAACAGGAGGAAGAAAAAGAACAAGATGAGGAAGACGGTGTACTATGCGTGGAGGAGCAAGTGCTAGGCATCGAGTGCAAGCGATCCTGCAAACCGCAATGTGACATGGTGATAGGAGGAGTGAGAATCAAGATTGTAGTCGACTCGGGATCACCATACACCATCGTCCAAAGAGCAGTGTGGAAGGAAGAATTCGAGCCCAGTTTGGGATCAAGGTTAGAACCACCGGATATACGACCAGTATCGTACACAGGCTAACCCATTCCCATGGTGGGATACAGGAAGTTGAACTTTGAATTTAGAGGAAGAAGCGCGGAGTGCAAATTATACGTAGCAGAAAAGGGCCCATCCGTCTTAGGATGGATGGATCAAGGTGACCTAGGGATCAAGTTAGACCCCGGAGGGGACACGCAAGTGCTTATGACAGCTCCAGGGAGCTGGCCGGAACTGGAAGAGATGAAAAGCAAATTCCCGAAGGTATTTGGCGGGAAAGTTGGCAAACTGGAGAAATTCACACACAAGATTGTACTCAAAGAGATTTCCAAGCCGGTATCCCACAAAGTCCGGAACGTGCCTCTAGCCATAAAAGAAGCAGTACAACTGGAACTACGCAGATTAGAAGAGAATGGAATTATCAATCCCATAGACAGCTCGGAATGGCTAGCCCCCTTGGTGGTGGCAATGAAACCGAATGGCAAAGTCCGCCTATGTGTAGACCTTCGAGAACTGAACAAGTGCCTAATTGTGGAAAAATTCCCATTGCGGCGCATTGAAGAAATGTTGTCCAAGACGAAGGGGGTAAAGTTGTTCTCCACCATTGACCTTACTTTTGCATATCATCAGATAGATCTACATCCAACAAGCCGGAAACTGACATCCTTTATTACACCCTTCGGATGCTATCAATTCCGCAGAATGCCTTTTGGTCTTGCTTCAGCAGCGGCGGTGTTCCAGAAATTGATGCATCGTCTCTTCAAGGACATCGAGGGTATTCAGTACTTCCAGGATGACATACTGGTGATGGGGACAGACAGGAAGGATCACGATAAGAAGCTAGATAAAGTACTTTGAGTGCTAGAAAACAACGGCCTAACCGCAGAATGTGAAAAGTGCCGACTAGGAATGACGTCTGTCACCTACTTGGGACATGAAATAGGAGGAGAGGGCATCACGCCTAAACGTGCAAATGTGAAAGCGATTTGCAATGCTATGGCTCCATCCAACAAAGAGGTGAGATCCTTCCTAGGGATGGCAGAATATTATAGCAAATTTGTGCAACACTTTGCCACCAAGACACACCACCTGCGACAGTTGATAAGGGACAAAACAGCGTTCAAGTGGACAGAGGAAACACAAAAGGAATTTGAGGCCTTGAAAAATGACATTAGCCAAGCCGTACCACTGCAGGGATATGACCCGCTTGGGCAGTCGATATTGACGACGGATGCCAGTGAGAAAGGATTGGGAGCAGTCCTCATGCAGGAGAGGAGAGAAGGAACGACGGAGACCCTCAGTTTCGCATCAAGATCTTTATCACCCACAGAACAGAAATATAGTGTAATCGAGAAGGAGATGCTAGCGGTGGTGTGGGCCATGGGGAAGTTCTGCCAATTCCTATGAGGCACGAGGTTTAAACTCAAAACAGACCACAAGCCGTTAGTCAAAGTGCTCACCTCGAGCGGGCATACGAGTGCCACGCCACGCATCGCTAAGATGACACTGAAATTACTAGAGTACAGGTATGATGTAGAGTACATACCGGGGACACGAAACAAAGTAGCAGATTACCTCAGTAGAGCGGCAGCTATGGAAGGAGCTCCCAACCCATCAACAGAAGAGGAAGAGATGGTAGCGGTGATGGAAGATCCAGAAAGAATGATAAGTAATCAGGAGTGAACCCAAGCGTACGAAGAAGATAGAGAGATTAGTGAGGTCAAAGAGCGCATAATACATGGATGGCCTGAGAAAAGACGGTTGCAGGAAGCGCTCAGGAAATTCTAAGAAGTCAGAGAGGAGCTGTCAGTGGGGGACAAAGGGATATTCCTGTACAGAGGTGATAAAGTTATTCCCCCGGCAGCGTTAGTTCCTCGTCTGGTCGCGCTATTGCACGAAGGACATCTAGGAATAGTGAAAACAAAGATGAGAGCGAAGCACATGTACTGGTGGCCAGGAATGGACGTCCAGGTGGAAAGACACGTAAGAGAATGTGAGCAATGCCAAAGAGCGGACAAAACGCTGAATCCCTTAAGACCGGCCTTGGGAAAATTCGCACTACCGAGTGACCCGTGGGAAGAAGTGTCAGTGGACATTCTGGGACCTGTGCTTGACACCCAAGGAACGCCCAAATATCTGTGTGTCCTTGTCGACAAGTACTCGAAATGGCCGGAGATACACGTCCAAGAAGTAATGGATGCAGAGACAGTGATTAAGTTCCTAACTTCAGTTTTCCTCAGGGAAGGTATCCCGAGAACCATCCTGAGTGACAATGGACCGCAATTCACCTCTGAAAAGTGGTACAAGTATGCAGAGAGGAACGGAATCAAAATACAACACACCACCGTGTATCATCCGTTGAGTAATGGACAGGTGGAGCGATTCAATAGAGTCATAATGGGTCCATCCAAGCAGCCATCATGATGGGCAAAGATTGGGAGAAAGAGGTACAGAATATGATATGGGCATACCGTATCACCCCCACTGGCACGGGGTATAGCCCTTTCCAAATCTTGAGAGGAAGACATCCCTTCACCAAAGACAACATAACATGGAGAGAAAAGACTATCACTAGCAAATGGTCCCCTGCGGTGGTACAGCACAATCTAGAGAAGGCCCATAGAATATATACGGAGTACTACAATCAGAGGAGAAAAGTGAAGGCAACAACCCTGGAGAGAGGGGAATGGGTGAGAGTCAGATTAGCTATAAGGAAAAGGACAGGAGACAGCAAATACAGCCCACCTCTACAAGTGAAAGAAGTGTACGATAGAGCAGCATTGCTCAGTGATGGGAACGTGTGGTCCCAAGACCGCATGTCTAAATGTAACAAGATCCTACGATGGCCCCCAGAGGAGAATGAGAGGACACAACAAGACCTAAAGCCAAGAGAAAATGAAGGCAGTAACCCGGCCGAAGAAAGGGACATGAGGGCAAAAGGAAACTGTGAGGAGTCAGGAGATCAAGTAACGCCTGAGATGGAGGAACAGCTTGGAGAGGAGAGTGTGACCGCGAGGAGAGAAGAATCGGGTACACCGAGAGACAAGGTGGGGAGCCCCGCAGAGGACGGTACCAAGGAAGCTTTCTCCACTCGGGTAAGGCGCACTAGAGCAGACAGAGTGGTGGTAAGACCAAACCACTTCCAAGACTTTGAACTAGGGGGAGCTAAGCTACCAGAGGGACTGTGTGGACTACAAATTATTTGTTTAATAAAAAGAGGGAGATATGTAGTGTTGCGCTCTAGTTCTCGCGGGCTGCGTTGTGACGTAGCGCGCGAGGACGAACGTGAATGAGCGATTGGCATGTGCGAGTGGGGAAAAAGACCGCGGAGACGCGATATGCCCGGCACTCTCCCGTAGTGTGAAATAAAGTGAATTGCCTCTTATACAAGATACCTGGTGTTGGTGGCATTTATTCTGGAAGTGTGTAGCGACATTACATGTCACTCTCCAATGGTTGGCCAAGACGTTGTGTGGAGAACCTCGGATTGGCTTGAAAGCCTTCAGCCAATCCTAGTGCTCGCCGCTCCTCTAATGCAGGACTGTTCTCATTGGCCCTGATGCTTCAGGGCCAATGAGAACAGCTTTAGGGCACCAGCCTTACATTACTTTAGTAGGTGTAAAAGCACTCTTTCGGTTTTGGTTTCATAGGGTCTGACTCATGCATTTTTCGGAGAGTGACGTCGTTTGCCAGGCCAGCAGGCTATCTCAGCCCCAGTCTCTGGACCGCAGAGTCAGCTCCATTACCCCTTGCGAAGAACTTCTCAAACGGTCTGTAAGTTAAATAAATGTGCTTTTTATCGTTCTTTTACGTGTGTGTGTTTATTTCCAGTTCATCAAAGTTTGTCTGCTGTTTTCGCTGTTTCTCCAAGTGTACTTGTTCCTAGGCTCTCTAGCTTTCTCTTTCCCTCTCCCCCTTCAAACTATGCCTCACTCGTTATATAAGAGGAATGCTTGTTAACGAGATGAGGGGATACTGGGCCAAAGTTAATAACTTCAGTCACTGTCTTCCCCAATTACAAGGAGTCACGAGTTATTGAACCCAAAATCGGGGAAATCATGCTGAATATGGAATTACTAAGTTCAAGTTTAAATGTGTTTGCTGATTCGAGGCCTTGTGCCTGCACATTCAACAGAAACACGTGTTTTTGCCGTTTGCATTTCTGCACCCAGTGAAGCTGGAATCTGGAGAACAATATCCCGCCCAACATGAAATGGGTTGCTCAGTCTTCCTGAGAGCAGGAGCAAAATATCATATCAATATCACAGCGTGTTTTTCTGTACATGTTGTTCATGACTAAAGAGACCTCATCAAAGGTTTCACCTCTACAAGTGAAGATGCTCAGCATAGGTGTTAATAAATATTGCATGCTCATCCTGCCTAAGTTTGTCATTTATCAGCTACTGAGCGGATGATAGTTTGTCTGGATTTAAAAACGATATTTGAAAACACCTGTTCCGGTGGGTACCAGGTGGCTCTAGTAGAATTCCCTGCTACGTGGATGCAGTTTGGCAAAAATATTTGACGCCATTTAGCAGATCTGTATCTGTTGGAGTCTCAACTGACTTTCTTACCTGTTCTGTCACTTTTTTACCGCTTTTGCTGGAGCGGGTAATGCAAAATTTTGTATACCCACCCCATTTTGCATGTCATTTTATTAATTAGATTAATTAATTAATTATAATCGTACTAATGGTTTGGAGTGATATGAAAATAACTAACCAACCTCATTAATGATCGAAATACACGTGGGATTTGCATCTGCATGGCCTAATTAATGACGTGAACTAAATTCCGTACGCATATTAATGATAGATAATTATAACATTGCATGATATATGTTGCTTTGGTGATGTAATTGTGATTCGTGCTTTTTTTTGTAAGTATAACCCGCAATGAGTGTTGCTTTTGCTAGATAAATACACACACATATGGGTATTAGTGAGGGAATAACATTTAATTAGTCATTTCTATGTATTAATTATGTTTTTGTGTTTCTTTGCTTAAGTTGTCCATTTTGGCCTGCCAAAAGATGGCTGCTTGTGGTGCCTAACCCGACTGCCAACGCTGAACAAGGCTTGGGTGAAGTGCGCCTGCGCTTACAACAGATACACAGTGGCCTGGACCTGACCCCAGATGAACATGTACCTTCCAAGGACAGTCTGGGACGCCGTCCAAATATTCCAAACAAAGACTGTTGTGTGAACCAGAACTGGCAAGGGTCATAACCCAAAAGACACTTTTGTGAGAACCCAAAAGGATGATCCCTGATTGTCAAATCAGCGAACTCGGATGCCCAAAATGTGTTACTTTTTATCATCAATTTTACTATAAATTATGGTAGAATAGAGAGGTAATTAGCGTCGCGCTTTCCGATTTCCTGATGATATGCTGACGGAGAGGACGGTGACACTGCAGGACAGCTGTTAGCCCAAATCTCTGACGGACTGAATTAATGCCCAAATTCCTGATGAACTTAACCTGCTAAATTGATGGGCATAGAATTGCGAGACTACCAGATTTGACATAGAGGACGACTTTAGCCAGAATAGGTAAATATGAATGGCAACTTGATCAAATGAATGATTTAATCTGCAATATTAATATAAATTTGGATTTGAATAACTTCAGAAATGAGTCGGGTTATTTATTCATTGAAATGTGTTAATGTAAAGGTTAATTAGAAAATTAGGGTATCACTAATACTTCAACTAACAGATCCATCCCGTTCTTAGGGAGGATAATACCAAATGTGGAGTCTAGGGCCTAATGAGTATTAGAAGGGTTTGTAGGTGTGTTGCTCATTAGGGTAAAGCGGAATCATCCTCCCTCATTATCCAGCGCTTGGAAGGATAAATCGCCTCTCGCACGGACTAATGGTAAGTGTACGTTGGTGTTATGGGCCCCACCAGCGAATGTATAGATAGTGTGTGTGTGTGTGAGATCTTTTGGTCCGTGGCAGTAGGGAGAGATTTTGCACTCTGCGCTGGATCAGTTTTTCAGGTAGCAGAATGATGGTTTGTTATTGTTTGGTTTAGTGATTATTGCTTGTACATTGCTTATTGATTTTGGTTATTGATTGGTATTGATTTATGTACTAACACTCTATGTTGAGTCGCGTCGAGTTATATGTTGTCTGCACGGCTTCTGGGATGTAGGAAGTCGGAAGTTTGTAACGGTTCCGTAGTAGAGCAGCGGTAAGCGCTGCTCTCGGGAAAAACGGAATTGTTGTTGCCCTGTAGGTACACAGGGGAAACGTGTGACAAGTGAAGTTGCACGGCGCATTGCCTGGGTTCGATTCGGTAGCATCGTCGTGTGTTGCCATTAGAGACGTTTTCTGTGTGAAAGAAGTGTGTATGAAATCAAAGGTTACCTGTGAAATTCTGGTCTTAGGTACCAGGGATCCAACTGGCATTCCGATAACGCTTATCACTGGAAAGGTAATAGGTACTCTCTGAGCTTGTTAGAAGGACAAAGGAGAGGTAAGCGCTGCTTTGTTAACGTATGTCATATTTCTGTAGTAGGACAGACTGTTCGCTGTTCTCGGGAAAGACAGGATTCTGTGTGACTGTACTACATATTCTTGTATGAGCGAGTGTGAATGCAAAGGCATTTGGGTTGATTGCGAAACTCTAGGTTTATTTCTAAGGAGCATTGGATCTCCAACTATGTGTCTTAAATACTAGAGAAAAAATTAGCTAATGCTTGTTAGAAGGGTGAAGTAGAGGGATGTGCTACTTTATCAACGGAAGTAATGATTCCGTAGTAGGGCAGAGGTAAGCGCTGCTCTCGGGAAAGACGGAATTCTCGTGAGAAAGGTCTTTTTGCTGTTCTTTGGTTAGCGAAGCGGACAATGGAGATGTTTCTATGTTGTTACTAACTGAAATGTAGAAAATTGAAACAAAAACTTACTGAGCGGTTTTGTAAAGGAGGGGTAGACAGAAGCAGGAGCAGGAGTTGCCGCAGCGGCTGCTGACGTCAGAACGACCGCGCTGGGATTGGACAGTCGGTCATAACTGTAAAACGCCCCGGGTTGGTGCGTTGGTGTACGCCGCGCTAGGATTGGAGAATAAACAGGGTGACGTAGACGCTCCTTATTGGTGCGTTAGTGTGAGTCGCGCTAAGATTCGAGGACTGTGACAGTGACGTGGACGCTCTGAATAGGTGCGTTAGTGTGAAGTCGCGCTGTGATTGGATAGATTAGCGGTACAGTTGTAAAGTGGGACTAGCGTTGTGCGAAAGACAAGAAAATGTATTACGACCCTCCAGAAAAGGAGAAAAAGACCTGGTTAGGGAGAATTAAGAAGTGGTTTAAGAAAGACAAACCAGTTAAGACTAGGGAAGGACAGTTACTTCGTCCTCCGAAAACCCCTGCATCCTTTATGATTGCGAAATATGGGTATCATACTTGTCTTTGATTGGATAACTGGGTGAGATACACCAAGGACGACGGAGTACTAGCTTTTCCAGAGCATGGTTCATTTAATTTGGCTGTTTTAAGAAACTTAAGGGAAAGGATGACGAATTTAGAGCCAAGACCTAGACCGACACAGTTTGAGGCTTTGATCGAATGGGAAGACGAAATGCATGAACGATAAAGAAACAGAAGTGGTAGAGGATATAGGTATTGGTTCGGAAGACCATACGGACACGAAACGCATAGTGACCGAATGAAAAGATGGCGAGATGCGAGCATGACTGAGGGTGTGTTCCCTGTAAGAACTGTAGGAGAGAATGAAGGTCGAAAGTGTGCAGAAAAGAGGCATAATTTGGAGTCGAGAGGGTATGTAGCGAATGAGTCTGAGGATGATGTTCTTGACGATATGTTTTATAAAAATCCACCACCGTATAGATCAGAACCAGAAATGTTAACTCCAAGTGCCCCAATGAGAGAAACAGTGCGAATTATAAATTCGGAACCAGAATCCCTAAGCTTGAGTTAAAACAGTGGTACCGGGGAAGTAGAGAAGAGATCAGAAGGAAGAACAGATGGAGAAAATTCCGTAGAATTAGCAAAAACAACCCTGGAATTAACTGAGAAAATAAGAGAATTGACCAAGAATTTAGAAGCAGTAACTGTTCCAGTAACGATAGGTCCAGTAATGCCTATTTTTGAAAAACAAAAGTACAGTGAGCATTGTTTGACAGTCCCTTACAGAAATAGTAACCCTGTAGAACAACCAAAATTGAGACAGAGTGAAAATCCATGGAGGCAGACTATGAGTGTAATGGAACCGAATTTTACCAATAATCCATTTGTAGATCAGAATTGTGCAGAGAAACGTATGACAATGTCAGAAACATAAAATGATTTTGGACACGGAAGTGTAGAAAAACCAGTAGGACCATCGACAGACGAGTTAAGTGAATGGTTAAGAAGCTTGCAGAGGAAGGACAAAGAATCCCAATCAATTGATGTGGCCAAGTTACGAATGGTATTGGAAGAGTTAATTGTAGGGACTATCCCGACAGAAAAATTGCAACCTGGCGAGCGAAAAACTTGCATGAAAAGTTAGAAGAAGTAGCAAATGAAATGGGTATTGATATGCAGAAGGTAAAAGCTTTGCAGAAACCTTATTGAGTAGAATTCACTGAAAAGGACATTGAAAACATGAACACCACAGGACGAATAGGTCAAATTAAGGACATAATCATTTTGCTGAGAAAATGGGGAGACGTGGATAAATGGAGAAGCAGGTGGTATAGAAAACGCAATGATGCCTCAGATAAGACATTTTCAGCCTTTCCTGTGAGAGAAAAGGAGAAGGTAGTGACAGAGTGCCCTATGAGAGAGATTCCAGGAGGAGGATATGTACATGTTCCATGGACAATACAGGATATTTTGTCATTTACGAATGACTTCCCTTCGATTACGCGAAAAGCCAGTCGAGTGGTACAGACAGGTAGACAGATTTGTGAAATTGTTTAAAGTACTATGGATTGATTTGAATAGTCTATTTGACATAATAGTACCAGCAGACCTATGGTCAGAGTGTAAGTTAATGATTAATTGGCCAACCAAGGAATACCCTAGGGATCCTAAAACTGGAGCACCAGACCCTGAGGTATTAAAGAAGTATGTATAAGCAGGTTATGGTATTTTTGAAAAATAAAGTGCCCCCCAAAGGAACAGACTGGGTAAAAATTGATCGAACACACCAGGAAAGTAAAGAGTCGGTACATGCGTACTATGAGAGGGTAATACAAGCTTTTAAGCAGTTTAGCGGAGATGAGAATCTGAGTGAAAGGGATCTGAGCCATTTTGTATACAGATTTGTATATGGTTTACGACCGGAAATTGGTGATATGATTAAACAGCATACGGTAGATTGGCAAAACAAGAAAATAGATGAAGTATTGAGACATGCTAAATACTTCAGTGATGAAATTGAAGCAAAACAGCGTCAGTTAAAGGAGAAGGCAATGTGGGCACAGGTAAAGGTAGCGGAGAGACAGGAAGCACAATTGGTGGAACAAGCAGGGACCAAGCCAAAATTTAATAATGGGAAGTACAAAGGGAACATTGAAGAAGCTAAAAAGAAATTTCCGTGTCATAATTGCGGCAGGATAGGGCATTGGAAATCCGAGTGTAAATTTCCCCCGAGTACTAACAATGAAAATCCATCATTGAACCCACAGGTGCAGCATGAGGTGAGTGGTCAACTGCAGCAACAGCAGCAAGTTGTTCCCCCACAGAATCAGGTGCCAAAGCCGCCTTTCCCACAGAGCAGAAACACACAGAAGTATAGTAGTGAATCGGGATTCTACAATGAAGAACAGGTAAATAAACTGCCGCGCGCTAGCGCTGTCTCGCAGTATTGGCTGCAACATGATGAGAGTGACGCAGAAGAGAGCTATTGACGGTGCCGAAGGGAGGAAGAAGAGTGCGTACTTGGCGCAACTCTAGAAGTAGACCAGACAGGACCTTTTGTAGATGGGAGGGTTAATGATGAAAATATTACTTTCCTAGTGGATACTGGTGCTACTCGATCAACTGTTAGATCAGCTGATGTTAAGAATCTTCCTCTCTCGGATGAAACGATCCAAGTAGTTGGTGTGTCCAACAGGCAAATTAAGTCCTATCTTACAGAACCAGTGAAAGTCAGCATAGGAACATTTTCAGAAATGCACCGATTTGTGGTGTGTGACACCAGTCCTGTGAATTTATTAGGTAGGGACCTGTTGTGCAAAATGAATTGCACTATATTTTGTACTCTGGATGGAATAGCTTTTGAAACACCAGATGATGATGTATTGTATAAAATGACCCTAGCTAACAGAGAAAGTGAAGTTACTGAAACATATGCTGTATTCAACCCTGATGAATTACCAAAAGAACTAAGAAACTCTGTAAAAGCAGAGGTTTGGGATTTCACTGGAGAAGATGTAGGATTAATGAGGAATGTAGATCCAGTCAAAATAACTGTAAAAGAAGGAGTAACGTATCCAAATGTCCCACAGTACAGATTGACACCTGAAATAATTGAAGGTGTAACTCCTATAATAAAGAAAATGATCAGACAAGCAATCTTGAGAGAAATAATGAGTAGTCCATGTAATTCACCGATAATGGGACTGAAAAAGCCTAATGGGAAATTCAGGATAGTGCAAGATTTGAGAAAGGTGAACAAAATTGTGGTATCATGTTGTCCCATTGTACCAAATCCATCAGTGATTTTGTATCAGATTCCCCATGATGCAGAATGGTACACAGTAATTGATCTGTGTCATGCTTTCTTTTCCATCCCATTGCACCATGACAGTCAGCACATTTTTGCATTTCATTTTGGTGCGCGTATTTTGGCATGGTGCCGAATCCCACAGGGGTACACAGAGAGCCCCTCAATATTCAATCAGTTGTTAAAGAGATCTTTGGAGAGTCTAGAAATGCCAGAAAATTCTGTACTGGTACAATATATTGACGACCTTTTGGTGGCGTCAAAGACACGTGAAGCCTGGGAGGTAGATACAATAGCCTTACTGAATCATTTGGCAGATGGAGGACTTAAAGTGTCACCTGCAAAACTACAGTTTTGCCAGAAGGAAGTGCAGTATCTGGGACACAACATTGAGAAAGGACTAAGGAAAATAACCATAGACAGAATCAGAATAATAAAAGGAATGAGAGCCCACATGACTCAAAGAGAAGTAAGAATGTTTTTGGGAATGGTCGGGTATTGCCGTCAGTGGATAGGGAACTTTTCCTTGATCGCAAAGCCTTTGGTGCGATTAATGAGAAGTGATGTAAAAGACCCTCTTGAATTAAGCAGAGAAGAATTGGCAGCATTTAGACAATTGAGAGATGGTTTGTGTGAAGCACCTGCATTAGGTATGCCAGACTATGAGAAAGAATTTGAGTTGTATTGCAGTGAGAGAAATGGATGTGCACTTTCTGTGTTGACCCAGAAACATGGAAAATTGAGAAGACCAATTGCATATTTTTCATCAATGCTAGATCCAGTAGCTGTAGGTTTACCTGGATGTCTGAAAGCAGTGGCTGCAACATGTCGGAGTTTTGGAGCAGAGTGAAGGAATTATGATGGGATATCCATTGAAAGTGTTTGTACCTCATGATGTAGCAATTCTGTTGACAAGGAGTCGTATTCAGTATATGACACACAGTCGGCTGACTAAGTATGAGAAGGTCATATTAGGTGCAACTAATGTGAGTCTTGCAAGATGTGTGAATGGGAATCCAGCAACATTGTTGCCTGATAATGAGATTGTGGAGGTAAGAGATGAAGTTGATCATGATTGTCTGGATGTACTTGATTTTTGTACCAAACCACGACCAGACATAAAAGATGTACCTTTGTCAGAAAGTGATTTTGTGATGTTCGTTGATGGGTCATGTTTGAGAACAGATGAAGGAGTGCTGAGTGCAGCGTATGCAGTATGCACAGTTGCAGCAGTAATTGAAGCCTCATATTTGAAAGGAGTGAAATCAGCTCAGGTAGCTGAACTTGTGGCTTTGACTAGAGCATGCAAGATTGGAAAGAGTGTGAGAGTGACTGTGATAACTGACAGCCAGTATGGCTTTGGAGTCGTCCACGACTTTGGCCAACTATGGCTACAAAGAGGTTTCCTGACCTCGAGTGGAACTCCCATTAAGAATGCAGAAGTGGTTGGAAAGTTGCTTGAGGCGATACAGCTGCCTAAACAATTGGCTGTTGTAAAATGTGCTGCACATAGTCAAGGTGGTGATTATATTGCCACTGGGAATAGGTATGCAAACGACATGGCGCAGTATTGTGCACAAAATCAGAATTCGGTCAATCGGGCTAAGGAAAGAGAAATGTCTTCTTGCTCATTGATGTTCACTAACATTGTGGGAACTTGGGAAGAGGAAAAACAGTTGCAGGATGAGGCAGGAGATGAGGAAATGAGACAGTGGGTAAAAGCAGGATGTGTCCCAAGGGAAAAGGATCATGTGTGGGTCTATCGAGATGGAAGACCAGTTATGCCTGATAGCATGATGTCTACCATGGCACGGATGTATCATGGCCAGGGACATATTGGACGGGATGCTATGATCAGGTCATTTAAACAGACCTGGTACAATGCAAAATTCAGACTTGTGGCAGAGAGTCTTTGTCAGAGATGCTTAATATGTCAGCAGTACAATCCAGGCAGGAAGACAGTAGTGAGTCTGGGAACAATAGGTCGAGAAGGAGGGCCTTTCACCAGAATGCAAGTAGATTTCATTGAGATGCCTCCCTGTAACAGATTGAGGTATGTTTTAGTAGTGGTCTGCCTATTCTCCAGGTGGGTGGAAGCATTCCCATCAAGAAGAAATGATGGGTTGACAGTAGCCAAGCATTCATCCCCAGGTTTGGGTTCCCAGTGACAATTGAGCCAGACCGAGGAGGACACTTCCAGAATGAGATTGTAGGATTAATTTGTGAAGCATTGAATGTACAACAAAAACTACACTGTGCCTACCGACCAGAGGCTTCTGGTGTGGTTGAACAGATGAATGGTACTATCAAAAATAGAATAGGGAAAATGTGTTTGGCTACAGGTATGAAATGGCCTGATGTCTTGCCTCTTGTACTCATGACAATTAGGGCCATTCCAGACAGAACCACAGGATTGAGTCCTTATGAAATAATTATGGGACGTGTAATGAGACATGTGTTTATACCAGTCAACAAGCTGATGACAATTTCTGATGACATGGTGTTGGAATACTGTAAAGGCCTGGCTGACGCAGTTCATTCTGTGTTTCATCAGGTTGGACCAGATGCCACCACACTTGAAAAGAAGCAAGCCCATGATCTGAGCCCAGGTGATTGGGTAAGGATAAAAGTCCACAGAAGAAGAAATTGTCTGGTTCCAAGGTGGGGAAAACCACGACAAGTCATTTTGACCACAACCACAGCTGTGAAGTGTGCTGGACTGAAAAATTGGATCCATGTCAGTCATACATTGAGAATTCCAAATCCAGTGGACAGCACAGGAAAAGAATACTTTGATGAATCAGAATCAAGCACTGAATATGATGACGAAGAGCCAAAGACACAAGGAAACTCTGAAAGGGGGGAAACAGAACAAAGATCAGCTTTAGTCCCCAGAAGTGTCGCTCTGAGAAGAAGATTGCAGATTTCCGAATCCAGTGATTCTGGAAACGAGCAAGAAGAGCAAGGTTCCAAGAAGGAACACAGGAAGAAAAGAGGAAAGAGTACTGAAGATGCAACAAAAGAGATACGTGAAAAGGAAGTACCAGATGAGAGACTGAGAGAAATTCCACCTGAAGTAACAAATCTAAGTGAACAAGGGACAGGTACAGAGAGAGAGGGACAGATTGCGGAAGACCCCCGAGGAGGTGTAGGGAACTGCAACATCCAGTTAGGTGAAGGGACAAGTAGTCAGCAGGAAGATTGCGTGCCGGAGACCCGAGGAGGGACAGAAGTAGGGAAAACAAAACAAGTGGTGGAAAAGGAAGTTGCTGAAAAGACAAAGCAAGTTGAGACAGAGTCTGAAGAGAGTGAAAACGAAATACCTGTAGGTCGAGTTCTGAGAAAGAGAGCTTGGAGGAATGAAAAGAATGACAAAGGAAGTAAAGTAAAAAGAGTTGCAAGAGATGATGTTTGGCCCAATAAAATAAGGAAACTGAGATACAGACTGACACGAGTGAATTCACCCAGAGCTGAACAGGTGAACGAAGTGACCAGTCAAGAAAAATCAAAAGAAGACGAATTAACTGAAGACAAAGAAAGTAGAAGAACGAGGAAATCTAACCAGAAGTATAAGTCACCAGAATGGACGTACGTGGGATTGTCACAACAGGTAGAGGAGAGAGAGGCAGATATTCAAGGAAATCCAGAGGAGACTGTACTGAAAGTGGTTGAGGATGAAATAGAATCGGAAATCCTGAGAGTTCTCTTGTCCGACATTGGAGAAGAAGAAACGGAAGTTCAGAAAAATCCATATTTGGAAGACGAGAGGAGAGTGAAGAATGATGAGATGCCAAACTAAATAAGTTAAGAAAACTATTGATGAAGAAAACAAGATATTGAATTAAAAATAGTGACTGGTAGAACCAAATAGGTGTTAGAATCTTAGGTTAGAAAAACTAGTTGTGAAGTGAAAGAGGCTAAGTCAAAAGACACGGTCCATTTTAACAAGATGGCTAACATAGAAAGTAGTAAAGGTAGATGTACATTCATGAAAAGATGGTGTAAAATGTGTTGTTGTTCTGCAGGATTATTAATGCTTTTATGGAGCATCCTTGCTCTTACAACAAACAAATGATGGACGGAATGCTGACAATGCAGACATTCTCCCCCAGTCAAGAGATCTGGGTTAAATCCATCGTTCTTTTGCCAACTACGCCACCCCAGTTCAGACATGGCCATATGCAAATCAGTCTTGACCCTGTGCCACATGGGAACAGTCCAGCTCGAACTGCCAAGCCATGTCTTCCCTGGACCGGAAGCAAGCATCCTAGTGGACCGGTTTCTGGCTATCAGCCGTCATCAGCCAGGATAGCTTGACTCCAGTGGCGTAGTGAGCACGGGTCCCACGTCTGGGAATACCCATCCCACTTAGGGCGAAAAGCGTTACAACAAACAAATGATGGACGGAATGCTGACAATGCAGACATTCTCCCCCAGTCAAGAGATCTGGGTTAAATCCATCGTTCTTTTGCCCACTACGCCACCCCAGTTCAGACATGGCCATATGCAAATCAGTCTTGACCCTGTGCCTCATGGGAACAGTCCAGCACGAACTGCCAAGCCATGTCTTCCCTGGACCGGAAGCAAGCATCCTAGGACCGGTTTCTGGCTATCAGCCGTCATCAGCCAGGATAGCTTGACTCCAGTGGCGTAGTGAGCACGGGTCCCACGTCTGGGAATACCCATCCCACTTAGGGCGAACAGCGTTACAACAACCAAATGATGGACGGAATGCTGACAATGCAGACATTCTCCCCCAGTCAAGAGCTCTGGGTTAAATCCATCGTTTATTTGCCCACTACGCCACCCCAGTTCAGACATGGCCATATGCAAATCAGTCTTGACCCTGTGCCTCATGGGAACAGTCCAGCCCGAACTGCAAAGCCATGTCTTCCCTGGACCGGAAGCAAGCATCCTAGGACCAGTTTTTGGCTATCAGCCGTCATCAGCCAGGATAGCTTGACTCCAGTGGCGTAGTGAGCACGGGTCCCACGTCTGGGAATACTCATCCCACTTAGGGCGAAAAGCGTTACAACAAACAAATGCTCTTGTCATTTCCTTTAAGGCTACTATAGACACTTTAGAAGGACATAGTGAGAATAAAACTAATATAACGAAGATTTCAAAAGTAGTTCCAACTAGAATAGATATAAATTATTTGCATAAAGACAGGTCAATAACAGATTTTTCTAATAATGTGTTTTCCAAATTATTGTATGAATATGTGAAGACAATGGACGTAAGGGACTGCTACGTATGTATGCAGTTACCTGCATCTGTTTCTGAGGGAGTGACATATCATCACCTTCCAGCAACGTATGGTATAACATGTAGTGTAATAGCTAGTTTGTTCTATGAGACAGGGAAATTAGAATATTATTTTTCAGATGTAGATAACATTTTTGCGCAAGTGCCTTCTTATAATAAGTTGAACAAAGTAAAACCTGCTCATGTATTAGGTGAATTCTTTTTAGAAACTAATGAACTAACATTAGAGTATATTTTTAGAAACAATTTAACATGCAGTATGAAGAAGGAGGAAAAGACATTCCTAGACATGGTTGAGGAAAGAAGATTGAAAATGCAAAAGAAAGCAGCAGAAGGGAAAGTGGAGAAAACAATCTGGGATATAGAGAAAGAAAAACATTTGAAAGGAGAAGCTAGTCCAACTATAGCTTTAGATTGGCCTCAGAAAGGGAAATTTTGCATTCGAAGGAATCAAACAGTGTATGATAATTATTTTCTAGGTAATAGTGAGTGCCATGATACATATCGAATCATGGGTGGATGGGGATTCAAAGGTGGAAGAGATCCAGTCTTTCCTGGATTATATTTTATTTGTCGGAACAGGGCATATTATCGTTTGGCAGACCATTGGTATGGCACATGTTATGTAGGCCTGGTCTTTCCAAAAATCTTTCATATGGATAGAGGAGAAGATGGTGTACATAGCTTAAGTAATCATTTAGCTAGAACCAAGAGGGAATCTTGGGCAGAAATTGTAGGTGATATTTTTCAGGCATTGATACCGGCAGTGGGAATAACTCTGAATGCGAACAAAATTAGAAAATTGTCAACTGTAGTGGATCGCTTGTCAACAAGCACCGCTGGAGGATTTTTATTGGTTAATACTGAAATGGTTGCCATGCGTGCTATGGTAATGCAAAATCAACTTGCCCTTGATATTTTATTGGCAAAAGAGGGCGGAGTCTGTGGAATGCTGAAAGTTCAACATTGTTGTACTTACATTCTTGACGAAAGCAAAGATCTGAAAACCTATATTAAGAATATTACTGAATTGCAAGAAGAACTTGCACCACTGGAGCTTGAAAGTGTTTGGGATAGAATTGGAAAGAAAATAGCTACTATTAAGAATTTCTTAGCAAAAATATGTAGTACACTTATAGGTAAAATATTATTTCCATTAATATGTGTAATCTGCATAGTTTTAATGATAAGATTTTGTTGTATGTGCTGTAGAAACAAGAAAAGTGGAAGGAGAGTATGTATGAATCAGTGAAAAGAGAAGATGAAGGTGAAACTGAATTATGATTAAGAGCAAGAAAACATTTTAAAGATTCCATAAAGGCAGAACAAAATTGTGGGTGGTGTGGTGATAACATCACCAAAGGGGGGATTGCTGGAGCGGGTAATGCAACATTTTGTATACCCACCCTATTTTGCATGTCATTTTATTAATTAGATTAATTAATTAATTTTAATCATACTAATGGTTTGGAGTGATATGAAAATAACTAACCAACCTCATTAATGATCGAAATACACATGGGATTTGCATCTGCATGGCCTAATTAATGACGTGAACTAAATTCCGTACGCTTATTAATGATAGATAATTAGAACATTGCATGATATATGTTGCTTTTGTGATGTAATTGTGATTCGTGCTTTATTTTGTAAGTATAACCCGCAATGAGTGTTGCTTTTGCTAGATAAATACACACACATATGGGTATTAGCGAGGGAATAACATTTAATTCGGCATTTCTATGTATTAATTACGTTTTTGTGTTTCTTTGCTTAAGTTGTCCATTTTGGCCTGCCAAAAGATGGCTGCTTGTGGTGCCTAACCCGACTGCCAACGCTAAACAAGGCTAGGGTGAAGTGCGCCTGCGCTGACAACAGATACACAGTGGCCTGGACCTGACCCCAGATGAACATGTACCTTCCAAGGACAGTCTGGGATGCCGTCCAAATTATCCAAACAAAGACAGTTGTGTGAACCGGAACTGGCAAGGGTCATAATCCAAAAGACACTTTTGTGAGAACCCAAACGGATGATCCCTGATTGTCCAATCAGCGAACTCGGATGCCCAAAATGTGTTACTTTTTATCATCAATTTTACTATAAATTATGGTAGAATAGAGAGGTAATTAGCGTCGCGCTTTCCGATTTCCTGATGATATGCTGACGGAGAGGACGGTGACACTGCAGGACAGCTGTTAGCCCAAATCTCTGACGGCCCAAATTCCTGATGAACTTAACCTGCTAAATTGATGGCCATAGAACTGGGAGACTACCAGATTTGACATAGAGGACGACTTTAGCCAGAATAGGTAAATATGAATGGCAACTTGATCAAAAGAATGATTTAATCTGCAATATTAATATAAATTTGGATTTGAATAACTTCAGAAATGAGTCGGGTTATTTATTCATTGAAATGTGTTAATGTAAAGGTTAATTAGAGAATTAGGGTATCACTAATACTTCAACTAACAGATCCATCCCGGTCTTAGGGAGGATAATACCAAATGTGCAGTCTATGAGTCTATGGCCTAATGAGTATTAGAAGGGTTTGTAGGTGTGTTGCTCATTAGGGTAAAGAGGAATCATCCTCCCTCATTATCCAGCGCTTGGAAGGATAAATCGCCTCTCGCACGGACTAATGGTAAGTGTACGTTGGTGTTATGGGCCCCACCAGCGAATGTATAGATAGTGTGTGCGTGTGTGAGATCTTTTGGTCCGTGGCAGTAGGGAGGGATTTTGCACTCTGCGCTGGATCACTTTCACTTGTCTTCCACCTCTCTCATAACCCCTTGTCTCTTACGCACCAATCTTAATATCAGGTCCATACCTCTCACCTTTCCTTCTTCCTGCCTCTACCCCAGCTGTTTTTTTCTAACCTGTATCTGTCTTCTTATTGCCAGTTTCTTTTTCTTTCTCTCTCACTATAAACAACATAACCGGTCTTTCCCTTTATCAATACACTCTCAATTGTCTCCCTTCTTTCATCTGTACGTTTTCACCTGTCTACCACCCCACCCTTTCAGCTGTCTTTATAACCTGTCTCTTTATTGCACCTCTCTCACATCTGTCTCTCCTCTCTTTCTGTCTCTCTTTGGCATCTGCCTCTATGTACATCACAACTCACATACTGTCATTCCATATCGCCAGTGTTCCTCTCTCTTATTCTTGGCTGTCTCTTTGTCAACTGTCTATCTGTATATCACCTATTGCTGTCGCCTGCCTCATTCTTTTTCACACGTCTATTTTTCACTTACACCTGTTGCCCTTCTCTTGTGTATTTATCACACTCCTATCTTTCAGTCTCTCACCTGTCTCTCTTTAGTATCCTCTTCATGCTCTTCCTTCCTTATATTCCCCTCACAGTTTTTCTCTTTTAGCAATTTCTCCACCTCTGCTGTACTTATTTCTTGCTCCTTTCACACCCTCAGGGGGTGGAGGAGTGAAAGAGACTATCTTTTAGTAGGGTTGGTTCCACTTTCAGAAATAAATAATTATTTTGCAAGTGTGTAGCTTAGCTTACAACTGGCTACTGGTTAGAACTTTCATGACTTTACTTTCAAATGATATAGCTGAGAGGTACAGAAAGAAAACAAGGCACATTAGAGCTTTGTATCACTCCTGTTTCTGACACCGCCCTTACTCTGCTGAGACCAGGGGGTCACTGTTGCACCCATAAATGATGCCCATGACAAAATCTTGAAAGTTCAAGAACAATTCTGCGGGAAATTCTGTGTCAAGGGAGTTCAAGGACACTTCTGCAGGAAATTCTATGTCAAGGGATTGGCGTTCCAGGTTTCCAAGTACTGTGGGTGGGAGTGTTGATCTCATGGCTATTTCTTTCTACAACATCAACGTTTTATCATTTAGGCCAGATGCCAGTCAAATAAGGTTGTGTTTCTGGTTGAGAACTGTGAGCCAAGACAGTCAGAACTCTCCGGGTGGTGGCTACCCACAGAAAAAAGGCAATCCCGCCAAACGTCTGATAAATACTTATTCTCCTTTCTCAGCTATCTGATCCAATCATGTGCAGAGATGTAGAGGCCAGAGTACAGTAGAGGCTGACAACAGTTCTTAAGAATGGAGAGTCTTTTGAGCTTGCACAAATAAGAAACCTCAGGGCTGAGCGGGCGGGAATCATGCCCTTTTGTTGCCCTGCCTGTAATGTACTATTGCGCGACCTCCTTCGTAGTGTCTGTAAAACTTTCCCTTTGTCCTGAATTTTTGTCCTGAATTTTGACCTTCCGTCCTGAATTTTTGTCCTAAACTTTGACCCTTTGCCCTGAATTTTTACACTCAGTGTCCTGAATTTACAACCATGCCAGTTGGTCACCCTAATCTGTAGAGAGAAGGGGTTGTTAATAAATGGTTGACCTCTACCTTGGGCAGGGTACGTGGGATAACACCAACGGCAAGTAGCCATGTCATGGTTACACGCTAGAAGTGATGCCACAACAATGCTGACTTCCCTCTGCTGGGCTCTTCACTCCCATGGTACTGTCCACTCCCATGCTGCTCACCTATTGAAACCTGGTCTCTCATTCCTCTTCTCTCTTACATTGTAACCCCCTTTTTCCCCCAATCTCCCTCACCCTGATTTTTCTCTCCTCAAAAATTCTAAGCGGTGCTTTGCAATACTTCACTTCAGTCGCCTTTTCTTACTATTGTTCCTTTTCTACCCTTCTCTTCCGATTCCGTCATTATGTTTGCTCCCTTCCTCTCAAATGTCATTCTCTTCCTCTTTCCTCCTCTTCTTAATTCTCTTTCCCAAACTCTTCCTGTCTTTCCACCATGTAGACCTCTCTTTCTCTCCTATAATTTTCCCTTCTGCGACCTTCCTTTCCTAGGCCACCTCTTCTCTTTATCCCCTTCTTGCTCCACTCAAGTATACACTTCTCAGCTCCATATTTCTTCTACCCTCTTTGATCCCATCTTTCACCTACACTTTCTTCCCTTCCGCCCTCACTTCATCCTCTCTGCTTTCCCTATCCCTTTGATGCAGCGCGGAAACCTGGGTTACGGGGATCAGGACAAAACCCCGTACCAAATATCCTCCCTTCGTCACAGGCCAAATATCACACTAACACATTCACTCATACAATCATTGGTGGGGCCAATAACACCAACATTCACACTTCACTTTTCACTGGTCTGCACTTACAGGAGAGATGAATGTTCCAAGCGCTGACATGAAAGGAATATCTTATAACCTATAGGAAAAATATTATATTACATAACTATACATGAATATCCTCACACCTACAGATCTTAATCCTAAACATCAAGATACTCCTCCCACTTGATCAATGGATCATTTAGTTGGATCAGTATGGTGATTTATACCAGCTAAAAACACATTTAGGATTTTGATCTATCCTCCCTCAATAAACAACAAAACACATTTGCTTGTTAATCAATATTTGTTTATCTAATTATTGTAAGAATTTAGTTCCATCTAGTAAGTTTATTAAACCTTTGTAAATCACAGAACACCATATTTACCTAATCTGGCTATCGGTCGTCCTCTAAGTCATCAAATTTAGTCGTCAATCAGTCGGAATTCGAAAGTTCTTCATGCAGCACGCTACAGTCCCAAGAATGGACAAGGACCAGAGACGTGCAAGCATCTATCAATGCCCATAGATTTTATAAAGTTCTCAGTTCGTCAAAGAAATGGGTAGCATTCAGTCTGTCAAAGATTCAGGAACGCAGCAATCACGTAGCGTAACCGTCCTCCCCGTCAGCGAAAGGGAAAGCACGTGTTCCTCTCTATTCTACTGTCATTTTTATAATAAAAGTAAAGTCAAGATGTTACATTTTACAAAATTTGGGCTTCTCCTATTGGTCGGTTGGGATCGAACCGGTGAGGTTTCACACAGTTCAAGCGGTTATGTCACTGTTCATGATCATTCCGGTTTCTTGTATCTGTCCTTTGTTAAAATACTTGGCGGGCTTCCCACCGTGGCCTTGCTTGGGCACAGTGAGACAAGGGTCATATCGAGGCCACAGGAGCATGTTGTATCGCAAGCGCACTTCGCCCAAAACCTCGTGGAATGGTGGCCATCACGTTGTGTTATGTCGGCGGCCATCTTTTCTTTAGGCCCAAAGGACAACTAAAGCGAAACAAACACAAAAGAGTAATTAATACATAGAAATAATGAATAAAATGTTAAACCCTCACTAATCCCTTGTTGCGCATGTAATTATCGACTGTATAGCGACATTTAAAGCGTTCATATTCTCCCATTTTATGTCATCTGGTGCAACATTACGAAAACGTCACAAAGGCAACATATATCATTGCGATTTTCTCTTTTCTAGTGTTAGTATGCGTACATATTTTAATTACAAAATTATTTAGCCATGCAAATAGCAAATCCCACGTGTATTTTGTGTATTAGTGATGTTGGTTAAATATCATGCAAACACATTAATAACATTATGATTAATAAATTATTCTAATTAGTATATTCATGCAGAATAGGGAGGTATACAAAATGTTGTACTACCCGCTCCATCAATCCCCCCTTTGGTGATGTTATCACCACACCATTAAAATGTTGTATTACTTTTCATGGAGTTGAAATGAGTTCTTGCTTTTGTTTACATCTGTCTCCCCAATTTCTTCTCTTCTGGCTGTCTTATACATATTTTCTTTTACTTCTTCTAATTCTATTTCTTCAAATTCCCTCTCTTGTTTCTTATCCTTTCTTCTTAAATTTTCTCTTTTTAACTTTTTCTGAATTTTCTTCTTTTTATGACAGAGGCATCCTAATCTTAATAGTAATATTAAGAAAATCACACGTTAATGGAAATAAGATTTTTCCTAAAAAGGTACTACCTAGGTTTACTAAGAAGTTTTTAATAGAAGATTTTCCAATCTTTTCCCAAACACTTTCAACCTCCAGTGGTGCAATTTCATCATGCAGATCAGTTATATTTTTAATATAGATTTTCAAATCTTTACTTTCGTCTGGAATGTAAGTACAGCAATGTTGAACTTTCAGCATTCCACAGACTCCACCCTCTTTTGCCAATAATATATCAAGCGCAAGTCGATTTTGCATTACCATGGCACGCATGGCAACCATTTCAGTATTTACCAATAAGAATCCTCCAGCAGTGCTTGTTGGCAAGCGATCCACTACTGTTGATAGTATTCTAATTTTCTTTGCATTCAGAGATATTCCCACTGCTGGTATCAATGCTCCAAAGATGTCACCTACAATTTCTGACCAAGATTCTCTCTTTCTACGTGCTAAATAACTACCTAACTTTTGTACACCATCTTCTCCTCTTCCCATGTGAAAAATCTTTGGGAAAACCAGGCCTACGTAACATGTGCCATACCAATGGTCTGGAAAACGATAATGCGCCCTGCTCCCGCAGATAAAGTATAATCCAGGAAAAACTGGATCTCTTCCTCCTTTAAATCCCCATCCACCCATGATTCGGTATGTATCATGACACTCACTGTTACCTACAAAGTAATTATCATATGCAGTTTGATTCCTTCTAATACAAAATTTCCCTTTCTGAGGCCAATCTAAAGCCATAGTTGGACTAGCTTCTCCCTTCAAGTGTTTTTCCATTTAAACATCCCAAACTGTCTTTTCCACCTTTCCCCCAGATGCTTTCCTTTGCATTTTTAATCTTCTTTCTTCAACCATATCCAAAAATGTATTTTCTTCTTTCTTTAAACTGCAAGTCAAATTATTTCTAAATATATATTCTAATGTTAGTTCATTAGTCTCTAAGAAAAACTCACCTAATACCTTGGCAGGTTTTACCTTGTTTAGCTTGTTAATTAATGGTACTTGTGAAAATACGTCATCTACATCTGAAAAATAATATTCTAACTTCCCTGTTTAGTAAAATAAACTAGCTATCACACTACATGTTATTCCATAGGTTACTGGAAGGTGGTGATAAGTCACTCCCTCCGATACAGATGCAGGTAACTGCATACAAACGTAGCAGTCCCTTACGTCCATTGTCTTTACATATTCATACACTAATTTTGAAAAAACATTGTTAGAAAAATCAGTTATTGACCTGTCTTTATGCAAATAATTTCTATCTATTTTAGTCGGAATTATCTCTTGAATCTTTTCTATGTTAGTTTTGTTCTCACTATGTCCTTCTATTGTATCTATAGTAACCTTAAATGAGATCAACAGAGCTAGTATACTCCACAGAAGCATTAGTAATCCTGTACAACAACAACACATTTTACACCATCGCTTCAAAAATATACATCTACTTTTTCTACTATATGTGTTTGCCATTTCTGTAAAAATGAGCAGTGTCTTTTGACTTAGCCTCTTCTACTTCACAACTGGTTTGTCTAACCCAAGGCTCTAAGCACCTACTTGGTTCTACCAGTTTTTGTCTTTTTCCCGTATTTTATTGTCTTTCCATTAGCAGCTTTCTTGTCTCATTCAGTTTGGCATCTCATCGTCCTTCACCTTTCCTTCGTGATCTGAATACAGAATTTACTGAACATCCGCTTCTTCTCCAATATCGGACAAGACAACTCTCAGGATTTCGGATTCCTCGTCTTCCTCAACCACTTCCGGTACAGTCACCTCTGCGTTTCCTTGGCTATCCGCCTCTTCTTTTATTTCAGGCAGGGCCACATACGTCCATTCCAGCGACTTATACTTCTGGTTAGGTTTCCTCGTTCTTTTATTTTCTCCAATTACAACTATTTCTTCATATTTTGATTTCTCTTGACCTGTTCAGCTCCTGGTGAATTCACTCGTGTCAGCCGATATCTCAGTCTCTTTATTTTATTCGGCCAAACTTCGTCTTTTGCTGATCTTTTTAGTTTACTTCCTTTATCATTCTTTTCAGTTCTCCAAGCTCTCTTTCTTAAGACTCGTCCTTCTGGTATTTCGTCTTCGCTTTCCTCTGACTCTGTTTCAACTTGATTTTTACTTTCAACCGCTTTTCTTTCCACCACTTCTTTCGTTTTCCCTACTTCTGTCCCTCCTCGAGTTTCCGACGCACAATCTTCCTGCTGACTACTTGTCACTTCCTCTAACTGGATGTTGGAGTTCCCTACACCTCCTCGGGGGTCTTCCGCAAGAATCTTTCCCTCTCGCTCTGTATCTGGCACCTGTCCATCTAAATTTCTTATTTCAGGTGGAATTTCTTGCAGTTTTTCATCTGGAACTTCTTTATCAACAATTTCTTTAATTGTCTTTTCACTGTCTTTTTCTTTTCTTGAACGTAGAGTTCCTTGTTCAGTCTCTGAGTCTGAGCTGGTATCAGAAATCTGTAACCTTCTCCTCAGGGAAATACTTCTTGGGACAAAAGTTAGATCTGACTCTGATTCCCCCCTTTCAGGGTTTTCTTTTTGTTCTTGTCTCTTCATCATCTGATTCAGTGCTAGATTCTGATTCATCAAAATATTCTCTTTCTGTGCTATCCACTGGATTTGGAATTCTCAATGTGTGACTTGCATGAATCCAGTTCTTGATTCCAGCACACTTCACAGCTGTTGTTGTAGTCCCCACCTTGGGAGCAAACAGTTTCTTCTTCTGTGTACTTTGATTCTTACCCAGTCCCCTGGGCTCAGATCGTGAGCTTGCTTCTTTTCAAGGGTGGTGGCATCCACTCCAACCTGATTAAACACAGAATGAACTGCGTCAGCCAGGCTTTTACAGTAATCCAACACCATATCGTCAGTTATAGGCAACAGCTTGTTGACTGGTATGAACACATGACGCATTGCTCTATCCATGATAATTTCATGGGGGCTCAACCCTGTAGTTCTGCCTGGAATTGATCTTATAGTCATGAGTACTAGAGGCCATTTCATACCTGTGGCTAAACACATTTTCCCTATTCTGTTTTTGATAGTACCATTTATTTATTCCACCACACCAGAAGCCTCTGGGCGATAGGCACAATGTAGTTTTTGTCGTACATTCAATGCTTCACAAATCAATTTTATGATCTCATTATGGAAATGTCTTCCACAATTCAATTGTTACTGGGAACCCGAATCTGGGAATAAATTCCCTCAAAAGCAATTTTGCCACTGTGATTCCATCATATCTTCTTGTTGGGTATGCTTCTACCCATCTAGAAAACAAACGGACCATAACTGGAACATACCTCAACCTGTTACAGGGAGGTATTTCAATGAAATCTACTTGCATTCTGGTAAAAGGCCCTCCTTCTCGACCTATTGTTCCTAGACTCACCACTGTCTTTCTTCCAGGGTTGTATTGCTGACATATAAGGTATCTCTGACAAAGGCTTTCTGCTACAAGTCTAAATTTTTCATTGTACCAGGTCTGCTTAAATGACCTGATCATAGTGTCTCTCCCTATGTGTCCCTGACCGTGATACATCCGTGCCATGGCAGACATCATGCTATCAGGCATAACTGGTCTTCCATCCCGATAGACCCACACATGGTCCTTTTCCCTTGGTGCACATCCTGCTTTTACCCACTGCTTCATTTCCTCATCTCCTGCTTCTTCCTGCAATTGACTTACTTCCTCTCAGGTACCCACAATGTTAGTAAACATTAAGGTGCAAGAAGTCACTTCCTTCTCCTTCGCCCGATTAATGGAATTCTGATTTCGTGCACAGTATTGGGCCATATCATTGGCGTATCTGTTGCCGATGGCAATGTAATCGCCAGACTGACTATGTGCAGCACACTTCACACCAACCAATTGCTTAGGCAGCTGTATCGCCTCAAGCAGTTTTCCAACTACTTCAGCATTCTTAATGGGAGTTCCACTTGATGTCAAAGTCATGCACCACACCAAGACCATACTGACTGTCAGTTATCACAGTCACTCTCACACTCTTCCCAATCTTGCATGCTCTAGTCAAAGCAACAAGTTCAGCTACTTGGGCTGGTCGTACTCCTTTCAGGTAGGATGCTTCCATTACTGCTGCAACCGTGCATATTGCATATGCTGCACTCAACGTTCCATCATCTGTTCTCAAGCATGACCCATCTACAAACATAAAGTAATCCCTTTCTGGTAATGTTACATCTTTTATGTCAGGACGTGGTTTGGTACAGAAATCGAGTACATCCAGACAATCGTGATCCGCTTCGTCTCTGACTTCCACATTCTCAGCATCAGGCAACAACATTGAAGGATTCACGTTCAGGCATCTCACAAGACTCACATTTGTTGCACCTAATATGACTTTCTCATACTTAGTCAGCCGACTATGTGTCATGTACTGAGTGTGACTCCTTGTTAAAAGGAATGCCACATCATGAGGTACAAACACTTTCACAGAATATGCCATCACAATTCCTTCACTCTGTTCCAAACTCAGACAGGTAGCAGCCACTGCTTTCAAGCACCCAGGTAAGGCTACAGCTACTGGGTCTAGCATTGATGAGAAGTATGTTTTCCATGCTTCTGTATTAGAACAGAAAGTGCACATCCATTCCTCTCACTGCAATACAACTCGAAATCCTTCTCGTAATCAGGCATTCCTAATGCAGGCGCTTCACACAACCCATCTCTTAGTCGTTTAAAAGCTACCAATCCTCTTTATTCAAATCAATGGGATCTCTCACAAAACTTCTTGTCAAGCGTACTAAAGGCTTTGCAATCAGGGAGAAAACGCTTATCCATTACCAACATTATCCAACCATTCCAAGAAACATTCTCACCTCTCTCTGCGTCATTGGGGCTCTCATTCCTTTTATGATCCTGATTCTGTCCATTGTTATTTTTCTCAATCCCTTTTCGATATTATGGCCTAAATAATGTACTTCTTTTTGGCAAAATTGTAACTTTGATGGTGACACTTTAAGTCCTCCATCAGCCAGATGATTCAGCAAGGCTATAGTGTCCATTGCACAGGCTTCACGAGTTTTCGATGCCACAAGAAGGTCGTCGATATATTGTACTAACACTGAATTCTCGGGCATCTCTAGACTTTCTAAGGATTTCTTCAATATCTGATTAAAGATTGAGGGACTTTCTGTATACCCTTGTGGAATTCGGCACCAAGCCAAAATACGCTCGCCAAAACGAAACGCAAAAATTTGCTGGCAGTCATGGTCCAATGGGATGGAAAAGAAAGCATGGCATAAGTCAATTACAGTATACCATTCTGCATCATGGGGAATCTGATACAAAATCACAGATGGATTTGGTACAATGGGACAACACAACACAACGATTTTGTTTATCTTTCTCAAATCTTGCACTATCCTGAACTTTCCATTAGGTTTTTTCATTCCCAGAATCGGGGAATTACATGGACTACTCATTATTGCTCTCAAAATACCTTGTTTTATCATTTTCTCAATTATAGGAGTAACTCCTTCAATTATCTCAGGTGTCAATTTATATTGAGGGACATTTGGATAGCTTATTCCTTCCTTCACTGTTATTTTTACTGGGTCCACATTTCTCATTAGTCCCACATCTTCTCCCGTGAAATCCCAAACTTCTGCCTTTACAGTCTGTTTCAATTATTTAGGTAATTCATCAGGGTTAAATAAAGCATAGGCTTCTGTAACCTCAGTTTCCCTGTTTGCCATAGTCATTTTATACAGCACATCTTCATCAGGGGTCTCAAATGCTACACCATCAGGGGTACAGAAAATGGTGCAATTCATTTTGCACAGCAAATCCCTACCTAACAAATTCACAGGACTTGTATTGCACACAACAAAGCGGTGCATTTCAGAAAATTTCCCTATGCTAACTTTCACTGGTTCTGTAGGATAAGTTTTAATCTGTCTGTTGGATACACCAACTACTTGGATTGTTTCATCCGTGAGAGGAAGATTCTTAACATCAGCTGACCTAACAGTTGATCGAGTAGCACCAGTATCGACTTAGAAAGTAATACTTTCATTATTTATTTTTCCATCCACAAATGGGCCTTGCTGATCTACTTCTAGAATTGCGCCAAGTATGCACTCTTCTTCCTCCCTTCGGCACCGTCAATAACCTTCTTCTGACTCACTTTCATCGCGTTGTAGCCAATACTGCGAAACGGCGCTAGCGCGCGGCAGCTTAGTTACCTGTTCTTCGTTGTAGAATCCTGTCTCATTACTGTATTTGTGTTAATTTTTGCTTTGTGGAAAAGGCGGTTTTGGCACCTGATTCTGTTGGGTAACAACCTGCTGCTGTCGCTGCGGGCCACCACTCACCTCATCCTGCACCTATGGATTCAATGATGCATTTTCATTATTAGTACTTGGGGGAAATTTACACTCGGCTTTCCAATGCCCTACTCTACTGCAATTATGACATGGGAATTTCTTTTTAGCTTCTTCCATATTAAAATTTCCCTTACCTTTCCCAGGAGTGAATATTGGTCTGGGTCCTGTATTATTCGCTTGTTCCGCTAACTGAGCTTCCTGCCACTTTTACTTGTGCCCACATGGCTTTCTCTTTTAATTTACACTGTTTGGCTTCAATCTCATCACTGATATATTTTGCATGTCTCAATACTTCATCTATTTTCTTGTTTTGCCAATCAACATTATGTTGTTTGATCATCTCACTAATTTCTGGACGTAAACCATATACAAATCTGTATACAAAATGACTCAAATCCTTTTCACTAAACTTTTCATCACCACTAAACTGTTTAAAAGCCAGGATAAGTCTCTTGTAATATGCATGTACTGACTCCTTACTTTCCTGATGAGTTCTGTCAATTTTTACCCAATCAGTCTCTTTGGGAGGTCCTTTATTTTTCAGAAAGGCAATAACCTGTTCGTATTTCTTCATTACCTCGGGGTCAGGGGCTCCTGTCTTTGGATCCCTAGGGTATTCCTGCGCAGGCCAATTTACCATCAATTTACACTCTGTCCATAAATCTGCTGGTACTATTATGTCAAATAGACTATTCAGATCAATCCATAATACTTTAGATAATTTCACAAATCTGTCCACTTGCCTATACCACTCGGCAGGCTTTTCGCGTAGTCGAGGGAAATCATTTGTAAATGACAAAATATCCTGTCTAGTCCATGGAACATGTACATATACTCCTCCTGGAATTTCTCTCATGGGGCATTCTGTTACTACCTTTTCCTTTTCTCTGACAAGGAACGCTGCAAATGTTTTATCTGAGGCACCATCTCATTTTCGGTTCAACCTGCTTCTCCATTTATCCACATCTCCCCATTTTCTCAACAAGATAATTATCTACTTAATCTGATTTATTCGTCCTGTGGTATTTACATTTTCAATATCTTTTTCAGTAAAATCTATTCGATATGTTTTCTGTAGAGCCTTTACCTTTTCAATATCTATACCCATTTCATTTGCTACTTCTTCTAATCTTTCATGCAGATTTTTTTCTCTCCATGTTACACTTTTGCACAGAAACAGTAACTCCTCATCCTGATAAGTTTTTAACTTTTCTGTGGTGATAGTTCCTACTATTAACTCTTCCAATACCATTCATAGTTTGGCCACATCTATTGATTGGGATTCTTTCTTTTATCTGCAAACTTCTCAACCATTCGCTAAATTACACTGAAGTTGGGCCTACTGGTTTCTCTACATTACTTTGTTCTGAGTCCCTTTGAGTCTCTAATACTGATTCCATTGTCACTGTATGTCTTTCTGCTATATTTGGACCTAGAAATGGGTTATTCGAAACATTTGGCTCGACCGTACTCATTGTCTGTCTCCATGGATTTTCATTTAGGCTCTGCTTTGGCTTCTCAGTCTGTTTATTACTGTTATAAGGAACTGGTAAACAATGTTCACTATCTTTCTGTTAATCAAAAATAGGCATCACAGGGCCTATAGTCACTGGAACAGTTACAGCTTCTAAATTTTTGGTCAATTCTCTTATCTTTTCAGTTAATTCTAAAGTTGTTTTTGCTAATTCTGCCGAATTTTCACCACTCATTTTATTATCTGATTTTCTCTCTATCTCTCTTATGGAATTGTTTTTCCCTAATTCTTGAGGTACTGGTTCAGTCTTAATGATTCGCAAAGTTTCTCTCATTGGGACACTTGGTGTGAACATTTCAGATTCTGGTTGATACGGAGGTGGATTTTTATAATCAAGAACATCATCCTCCGATTCATGCACTCCATACCCTCCTGATTCTATATTATGTATCTTTTCCGTACATTTTCTACCTCCAACTTCTTCAGCATTTCTCACAGGAAACAAACTTTCAGTCATACTTGCATTTCGCCATCTGCTCATTCTATCATCATGAGTGTCATGCCCACATCTACCAAACATGTACTTACACCTTCCGCAACTCCTCTGTCTCTCTCTGACAGGCATCTCATCTTCCCATTCTGTCAGTGCTTCAAACTGTGTTGGTCTAGGTCTTGGTTCTAGATTCATCATTTTCGCTCTCAAATTTCTCATAACCGCTAAATTAAACAAACCATGCTCTGGAAATGCCAAGACTCCGTCACTCTTTGTGTATTTTACCCAATTATCTAACCAAATACAAGTAGGATATCCATATTTTGCAACCATAAAGGATGCGGGAGTTTTCGGTGGGGGAAGTAACTGTCCTTCCCTAGTCACAATCGGTTTATCCTTTTTAAACCACTTCTTGATTTTCCCAAACCAGGAATTTTTCTCTTTTTCTGGTGGATCGCAATACATCATTTTGTCTTCCGTGAATCACTAGTCTTTTCCTTCCGACTATTCTGTTGTTCTAACCAATCGAAGCGCGACTCACACTAACGCACCAATCCGAAGCGTCTATGTCACTTCTACAATTCTCCAATCCCAGCGCGACTCACACTAACACACCAATCCGGAGCGTCTACGTCACACTGTAATTCTCCACTCCTAGTGCAGTGTACACTAACGCACCAATCAGGAGCGTCTACGTTTCTAGCTGATTAGCCAATCCCAGCGCGGCTTTTCTGACGTCAGTTTTCTCGCTGTAGCGGCTCCTGCTCCTTCCGACCCCTCCTTTACAAAATTCCCTCGGTAAGCTTTTTACATTCTTCAAATTCACAAATCTGTTAGTAACGACATAAAAACGCCACCATTGTCCGCTTCGCTAATCAAAGACTAGTTAAAAGACCTTTCTTACAAGAATTCCGTCTTTCCCGAGAGCAGCGCTTACCTCTGCCCTACTACGGAATCGTTACTTCCGTTGATAAAGTAGCACATCCCTCTACCTTACCCTTCTAGCAAGCATCAGCTAACCAATTCTCCAGAATTAAGACACCTAGTTGGAGACGCGATGCTCCTGAGAAATAAAACCAGAGTTTCGCAATTATCCTGAATGCCTTTTCATTCACGCACAGAAAATGTAGTTCATTCAAACAGAATTCTGTCTTTCCCGAGAACAGAGATCAGTCTGTCCTACTACAGAATTATGACACTCGTTAATAAAGTAGCACTTCCCTCTACTTTATCCTTCTAACAAGCTGAGGGAGCACCTATTACCTTTCCAGTGATAACCGTTATCAGAGCTCCTTCCGGACTCCTGGTACCTAAGACCAAAATTTCACAGGTGACCTTTGCTACCATGCACTCCTCTCATACCAGAAATATCTCTAATGGCAACACACGTCGATGTTACCGAATCGAACCCAGACAATGCGTCTTGCAACTCCAATCGTCACACATTTTCCCCGTGTACCTACAGGGCAACAACAATTCCGTCTTTTCCGAGAGCAGCGCTTACCTTTGCTCTACTACAGAACCGTTACAACCTTCTGACTTCCTACATCCCAGAAGTCGTGCAAACAACATAGAACTCGACGCGACTCAACATAGAGTGTTAATACATAAACCAATATCAATCAATAACCAATAATCAATAAGCAATTTGCAAGCAATAATCATCAAACCGAAACAATAAAAACCATCATCCTGCTACCAGAAAAACTGATGCAGTGCGGAAACCTGGGTAACGGGGATCAGGACAAAACCCCGTACCAAATATCCACCCTTCGTCACAGGCCAAATATCACATTAACACATTCACTCATACAATCATTGGTGGGCCCCATAACACCAACATTCACTTTTCTCTGGTCTGCACTTACAGGAGAGATGAATGTTCCAAGCGCTGACATGAAAGAAATATCTTATAACCTATAGGTAAAATATTATATTACATAACTATACATGAATATCCTCACACCTACAGATCTTAATCCTAAACATCAAGATACTCCTCCCACTTGATCAATGGATCATTTAGTTTGATCAGTATGGTGATTTAGACCAGCTAAAAACACATTTAGAATTTTGATCTATCCTCCCTCAATAAACAACAAAACACATTTGCTTGTTAATCAATATTTGTTTATCTAATTATTGTAAGAATTTAGTTCCATCTAGTAAGTTTATTAAACCTTTGTAAATCACAGAACACCAAATTTACCTAATCTGGCTATCGGTCGTCCTCTAAGGCATCAAATTTAGTCGTCAATCAGTCGGAATTCGAAAGTGCTTCATGCAGCACGCTACAGTCCCAAGAATGGACAAGGACCAGAGACGTGCAAGCATCTATCAATGCCCATAGATTTTATACAGTTCTCAGTTCATCAAAGAACTGGGCAGCATTCAGTATGTCAGAGATTCAGGAACGCAGCAATCACGTAGCGTCACCGTCGTCTCCGTCAGCGAAAGGAAAAGCACGTGTTCCTCTCTATTCTACCGTAATTTTTATAATAAAAGTAAAGTCAAGATGTTCCATTTTACAAAATTTGGGCTTCTCCTATTGGTCGGTTGGGATCGTCCGGTGAGGTTTCACACAGTTCAAGAGGTTATGTCACTGTTCATGATCATTCCGGTATCTTGTATCTGTCCTTTGTTAAAATACTTGGCGGGCTTCCCACCAAGGCCTTGCTTGGGCACAGTGAGACAAGGGTCATGTCGAGGCCACAGGAACATGTTGTAGCGCAAGCACACTTTGCCAAACCTCGTGGAATGGTGGCCATCACGTTGTGTTACGTCGGCGGCCATCTTTGCTTTAGGCCCAAAGGACAACTAAAGCGAAACAAACACAAAAGAGTAATTAATACATAGAAATAATGAATAAAATGTATCTAGCGTATAGCGACGTTTAAAGCGTTCATATTCACCCATTTGATGTCATCTGGTGCAACATTACGAAAACGTCACAATGGCAACATATATCATTGCGATATTCTCTTTTCTAGTGTTAGTATGCGTACATATTTTAATTACAAAATTATTTAGCCGTGCAAATAGCAAATCACACGTGTATTTCGTATATTAGTAATGTTGGTTAAATATCATGCAAACACATTAATAACATTATGATTAATAAATTATTCTAATTAGTATATTCATGCAGAATAGGGGGGTATACAAAATGTTGTACTACCCGCTCCATCACCTTCTTTCATCCTCACTATTCCACATCCTCCCTTATTCCTTTCCTCTTTCTAGAACTGAAAAGAAACAACAATCTGCAGCTGGACACATGCCACACGATGGCTGTAATGGGAACTGCAGAATTCTATATCACTCACTACGTCCCTTTGATAGGACAAGATGGGCCACTATGTTTAAGAGTATTTAAAATGGCACAAAAAATCTATGGGTGTGCTGCTAGTGCCTACAAATTATTCACTAAGAGTTGTCTGGAAATAGTGTGGAGGGGGTCAATGTATGTAGAACCAGACAGCTGAAAAAAGCAAATGGTTAAAACCTTAAAATATTGCTTATTAATTGAGAATACATTTAAGACAGTAATTCCTGATTTGATTTTTTGCATTAAAGCCTTGTTGTTCACATAAGTGGAGGATGCTTTTCCATACTGCCAGGAAAAGTGTGTTGATTACAAATAAGCACTCCACCCCAGTGGTAAAGGTTCTACGTTGTAATTACCTCCTGCTCACTAAAATTAATGCTGACCTGAAATGAAAACATGAATTATGTAAGCTATAACAACAATGATGCATGTGGGATAGGATTTTGCTGAATGTGCCGCTCATGCAGCAGTCACATGCGCACAGCACATGAGGGACGCATTAGCAAACTCAAGAACTGTGTCCTGGCAAATAATAAACTCTCGTTAGCCATGGCAATAGGTCTAGCCTTTTGGCTTTGCTTAATGGTTTTTGTTGGTGCTATGAAGAATCAGCAAAAAATACATTTAAAAAATGGTTAGTGACAATGTTGAGCAGCAACGTCAAAAAAGAATTCTCAAGCATGATAATGAATAGTCATACGTGCATCATCACTAATCAGGGCCGGACTGGGATAGCAAACGAGCCCTGGCAATTACATCCACCTGATCCCGCGGGTGGGGTGGTGGCTTGGGAGGTGCTTGTGGGATCCCAGCTGCTGCTCTTTTGTTAGAAGGGGTCGATTTTGCGGCACTGCTGCAAAACTGGTCCCCACCGGTAGAAAACCAATCCCCACCCTTCCAGCCCGGTGTCCGCTACGGCCAGTCCGGCGCTGTCACTAATGAGTACTTTTACGTCATGACGCCTTACTCAGTTGCACCATTGTGATGACGACGCATAAGCATGCACGCATCACCACATATGCACATGTTTGCACAGTTGCAGCTCGCATAACTCACGGGTGGGGGAGCTGGTTGGGGGGTCATGCGGGGGGGGGTTAAAAAAACGTACTATCCGGGTTCCGACCCACCTCCTCTCCTGGCCGGGTCTTGCGTTTTCCTGCTCTCCTGCCTCTAGCAGGAACAGGAAGCAAGCAGCCTTCCACCCCTCCTCTAAGCCAATCACAACACTGCAAAGGCAGCATTGTGATTGGTGGGGACAGCGCCCAGCCGGGCACCTGTGGGGAGGCCATTTTCTCTACGTAGGCTGCATGCAGAGTGCGCATAACTGGTTTGGTCGGCCCCAACCAAACAGTCAGGGCCCACAGCATTGGGAAAGCCACTCCTCCCTGACCCGAACCAACCAGGCATACCCTCCTGCTTTCTCACAGTGCGAGAAGCAGAAACATAAAATGGTATTTAAAATACCATTTTATGTTTCTGCTTCTCGCACTGTGAGAAAGCAGTGGGCCGACGCTCCTCAGCCCTAATGGAGGAGCCGCCCCTGTATATGCATCATGCCGCTGAGGCAGCCAATAATTTTTTCTTTTTTAATTTTCTATTTTGAGATGGCGTACACTCATAAAGGAGCAGTAAGTTAAAAAATATATATGTGTATGAAAGCACTTATTTAGAAAGAAGAGGCCTGCAAAAACTGCAGCTGCAGGTTCCTTCTCAAAATTTGAAAACATCAAAATGAAAAAACAAGATGTGATAGGTGGGGAGCAATGATGAAGTGAGAGGGGGCAGAGCAAGTAAATGCTGCAGAGCAGCAGGGGCAAAGGGGAGCTGGGTGGCCGGAGCAAGGAGGAGCCTGGTGTGGGGTGGTTAATAATAAATAAAGTGGGCCAAACAATGACCTTAAAAGGGCATTGAGGGGCAAGGGGAAGCAACAAATAAGCAAGCAAATGAGATTTTATTACAAGACCGGAGGTTCATATTACGCTATCTTTTCTTGCTTTTTTATAAAAAACAGACAAGTAAAAAACAAAACTACATTACCCAGAAAAACCTGGAAACAAAACCTACAAGCAAAGACATCACAATGGAAGCATCAATAGGACGTTGAGTAACCTAACAATTATCTTGACTGAGAGCAACAATTCCTCTTTTCTTGTTGCTCAGTCAAGATAAGTATTATTTCATGTTTTTCTCACATTAAAAGGCTAATGACTTAACGCTTTATTGTGATATTGTTTGCTTCTTTATTTGATTTAATGTGTGGTGTTTCTCACCACTTGCCTTGTGTGTGCACTCTTTAACACAATGTTTCCTTTCAGTGAGTTTACCGTTCTCGCTTTTGTCCTCAGAGCTTTTGCTGCATTCCTAAGACGCGTGTCCCATTGCTGGCCACCCGCAGCACTCTCAAGCGCATCATAGACTCTTGCCTTTCCCGCTAAACAATGGCATCCTCTTTGGCTGTCCTATCTTTGACACTCTCCCTTGCCCAGGCAATCCCCTTCAACACTCCCCTTCTCTTGAAGCTGCTCCCCCAGGCTCTTCTACTCAATTAACCCTTTCCTTTCTGTAGGAAGCTGACTCTGTATATACTATATCAAAGTGAGGTAGAGTTTGCAAAGAGTCCAGTGGATCCACTGAGGTATAGCAGCGGCTAAAGTAGATAATACCTTACTCTCTTTTGTGCTAGTGTGGTTGAAGCATTCAGACTTATCAGAGGGTAGTGTGCAGCATTTGTTGTACACACTCAGGCAAGAAATGATGTCACACACTAAAACACTGAATCCAGACCAATTGTTTGTTTAAAACGTTGTTACTTTGTTATTTGTTTTACTAGAACTAAGATTTACTGAGTAGCAGGTAAGTGATACATTCAATACAATACTATTTTGATACAGATACAGCGTGTACTGGTTTTGTAGTAGCAGACAAGTTACTTTGCAGTATAAAAAATGAGTTGTAAGCTCTTTAGAGTACTTGTAATTACTTTAGATTACTTTCTAGTTACTTTTCTAGTTTGGGGTGAAACAAACTACTAGCACAGTCGAGGCATCACAGTACATCAGTAAGCAGGTTAACTCTTTTGAAGACAATTAGTTACTTTGTTGCAGTACAAAACAACCCAACATTTGTTAGAGAAAACCCCACCATACAATCCAATGGAGGAAAACGAAGTGTTAGGTTTGCAGGTAAGTAAACCGTTTTGGTAACTGAGTTTTGGGGAGTAGAACTAAGGTTCCCCAAGGTTCAGTTCAGCACTCAAAGTGCACCACCAGGGGCATTAGGGCGGCCAGGGGCAGAGTGCAGCAGTGTCCATGTTAGCCAATGGAACTAAGGGGCACTGTGGTTGGTTGCTGCTCACCGGCAGGCCATGCAGTTTTGGAAGGCAAACTCCTGGGATTAAGGTAAGGGCAAAGGTGGTCCCCAGTCAGCACCAAGTCCACACCACCAGCAGTGCAGGGGCGGCTGAGTGCAGGGTGCTTAGGCAGTGTCAGGAGCCAGATGCTTTGTTGTCTATGGATTTCGTCTGCAGGCTCAGTCCAGGAAGTTTTCCATGACGGACCAACAGCTGGGCAGGTAAGAAGAGATGTCCCTCGATGTCAGGACACTTCAGGGTCGGAGACTGCAGGGTTGCCTTTCGACATCTGGAATCTGCTTACCGGTCAGGTTGCAATGGAGGGGGGTCGTTGTGAAGAGACTGCAGGCATCCCCACGGAACCTTGGAGGTGAAACCTCTCGATGGTTTGGAGGTCAGAACTGCTGAGGGACCACCTCAGGATAGATGGACCCTTGGGCCACAGGTCTTGGACGACGGGTGTAGAGGTAAGTCCTGGAGCAGGGTTTCCTGGTCCTGCAGGGGCTGGACCTTCTTTTGTGGACAGGGCTGCCAGTCGTCTGGCGTCTCAAGTCTTTATTGAAGTGGGGGATCAGTCCTCCCCAAAATCTGGAGGTCTCTGATCCTTTTAAGAGCCATCGTTTTCTTAACAGCTGCAGGCCGACTGGTAAGGCTTGGGTCAAGTCAGCTGGTGCGATCTCTGCGGGATTCCTGTCTTCTTAGGTCATCAAGAACTGACTTCTGGGTTCAAGGCTGCCCCTTAAATACTGTATTTAGGGGGTGTTTTAGGGGTCTTGAGGCCAGTAGCCAATGGGCTACTGACCTTAGGGTGACTATTCCTTTGGTGTGCTCACCCCAGGTGGGGGAGTGGGTACAATCCCTGATCCTAATTGAGGGTACCTGCCATCTGCAATATGGCGGGCACTGAAGAGTGTGCTTCACCTTGCCAGAGAGAGGTGTGGTGCAGCGGCCAGGGTGGCTGACTCTGGAGCATTGGGCTCATGGTACGATCCCCGGCGGCAGCTCAGCCCAGTGCCATGTGACTCTGGACAATAGCTCGCTTAATCTTCACAATGGCCCCCAAGTGCCTTGAGACCCTCAGGGGTTAATAGTTTGCGCTTTACAAATACCAGGTTATTATTATTATTCCCTCACCTGAGGGGTGGGATTGGCAGAGGAGGGCACACCTTCTGGGAGGGGGCGTAACACAGGCCCCCGCAGCCCCCGCAGTGCGGGGGGGCCCCCAAGCTCCAGGGGGCCCCTTCAGGAGAACAGACACTACACGAGTGTAACGGGGCAGTTGTACCCCAGTACTGTTTGTCTTTTATTAACATTAGGGGTTTGAAGGCACACATCCCTTGCTGGCATTGTGGCCTGTTGAACCCCAAAGTGCCCCAGCAACAAAACAGGCAGGTACATTAGAAAGCCAACACACGCTGTCCTTTTTACATTAATGCTGAGAAGTGCGTCATTTTTGTCAGTTTGAGTTTATCGGCTCCCTGCCTCCTGTTGCACTGCGCTTCCTCCCCCCTCTAACGTCCTAAGGGCACCACTAGGAGCTTGGTGACGGCCAAATGTCTCTCCTGTACAGAGAGCTCGCAGTCCGTTGCTCGAGAGCCCCTCTGCGGACCCCCTCACTCCTCTTATCCAGTTCGCTATGCGCCAAGGTCCCAGGACGCACTCTTGGAACGGAGGTGAAAAAGGTGAAGGCAGCGAAGAGGGCGCTGAGCTGAGAGTGGGGTGGAGGTGAGCATATGAAGAAGTGCTGAGATGAAACTTTATTATGGTTTGCAATACGGGTATACAGTATGTCTGGGGCATGATGCTTAGCCAAACTCATAATAAACAAGAGGCCATGTGCCGGTGGGTTCGCAAGCGTTGCCTTATGAATAAATATGCTTTTGTGCAAAATGTGTAACGGAGGGACTCTGAAATGTGCTGCTGACTTTAACCTCTTCTCTGCCCAGGGTAATAAATATTGAGCCAGGCCAGCGTTCAGTGAGCATGTTACTAAGGGCTGAAAAACAAGCCAGCATGAGTAATGGTTTGAATAAAACAAATACTATTTAAAGCAGCAGTGTTATGCTTCCACATTCAACAAAATGTTGGGTTTTGGCTTACTGAGTATTTTCTGGCCATTGTAGCTTTCCATTGCTTCAAGATAATTAAAATCATACTATTGATATAGATGGATGTACATATGTATATGCAGTGCTTTAAATGGAAAAAAATAAGTGCAGGTAGTCACCATATTAAGATGTGATTAGGGGGTGAGGCTTGGGTGGAGGAGGGCTATGGTGCGGGGCAACAAGGAGTGCTTAGGGACCCAGCCAGGGGCACACATTTGATTTGGTTGAGATTTAATTGGTGTGCAAAACTAGTAACCCACATGCCTATGTACATAAAATACAAATCTGGGATCAGCATGTGTTTTGCAGCAAGCACATAAACCCTCTGTGTTAACTTATGAGTCAAAACTATCACATAAAGCACAGATCTTTTCGGCAAGTACTTTTGTTGGCGTTTGAAAAATGGAACATTTGCAGTTAACCTAATTATTTAAATTGGGTTCATGCTTAAAATGTCCTAATGACGCCAACAGCTCACCTGGCCTCCCAGCGAGGCCTTTGCGCTTTTGCACACTCACACACCCACCATGGCCTGAATGCGATGGCCTGGCAGAGAGGTCAGCTGAAACAAATTGCTTCTGCACTGGGCTAGACCCTTAGGTCTGACGTGGGAGCGGCCCAGTGCTTTAAATGGGACGGTACTGTCCGGTACGGAGTACTGGCACTTTTTTCATTTTGAGAGGGAGAGTACCGGCACTTCTCAAGAGAAATGCTATACTTTTAATTGCAGAGTACCGCCACTTCTCAGAAACAAGCAGGTACTCTGGCATAGAGTACCTGCACTTCTATTTTTCCATTTCAAGCACTGGAGTGGCCCAAAAGGTAGAGCTAAACCTGGCCTTTCATGAAGGCCTCTGAATAGTACTGGCACTCCCAGCCCACCAAGGGATGAATGTGAAGTGCCTGCCTGGAAGGGAGCATAGGAAAAACACAACCTTTAGGCTGCCGAACGACCCTAGGGCCACAACACCTGGCCTGGCCTCCCTGTGTGGCTTCTCAGCCTCCTCACACTCTCTTCTCCCACGCCTGCCATGGCCTCAGTGCAAGAGGTGCTTGGCAGAGGACTACTGCAAAGACACTGCTTTTGTGTTTAGCTGTTCCACCTACCGAGCCCCGTGTCCTGCAGGGCCCGAGTTGTGAATGGCCTAATGACCAGAGGAACACCTTCCCCGCCCTGACACATCTATTAAGGCACAGTGTGACGAAATGGCAGGAAGGAATGTAGAATAGCACTGCTTTTGGGGTCTGGGCTAAGGTGAAGACAGCCCAAAACTACAGCCACAAAACTGGCCTCTCACCGTCTTGGCTCCGCACCTCCTAGCACAGCCTCTTGTGCTGCGACCCGCCTACACATTCCATAGTGGTAGGGCCGGCTCTAGGGCGGTGCGATCGGTGCAACCACACCGGACGTTGACTTGGGGTGGGGTCGTCATTTAAAAAAAAAATTTATACTATCATTTTAAAAGCACCTGTTGGCATGATTCCGGCCGCCAGCAATTTTCAGACATTAATTAAAACGTCAATATCGTCTTCCTGGAAAGAGACCGGAGGTTTGTCTAGTGGAAGTTTTGACTCATCCTAAGGTAGTGAAGAGCGTTAAAATGCCTGCTGCTTAGAATCTGTACCATGCAGATAACGAAGTGCATATAATGTAAAGAGGTCAGTGGGTTACTGCTTCTGTAAGATAGCTCCTTTTGTTACTTGTCGTTTCTAAGGCAAAATCCTAATATAGAACATCCAAGAGCTGCATGCAAACTACAAGGTATATGTTAGAGCTATAGGTTTTTTGCCCAGACTTTCATCATCCTAATCTTGCGAAAAGGGTTCATTTGGGTAGAAAACAATTGTTATTATGAAAGAGAACCCCGAAAAATGATGTTATGGTTTAAATTCTGAATTTGGGTTTTCCAGAATAAGGACATTAACTTTATTGCCTACCAGTATAGATGACATGTCACTCCTACTCTACACCTTGTAGTCCTGTCTGATGTAACATTTCCTATACACTGATTTACATCCATATGATTGTCTCTGTGCAATGTGTGTGAGGTGTAAAGTGCTCTGACACCTTACACTGGTATGAGTGGTGCTATAAAACTAAATGGCACTGTTAAAGGGTGTTAGTGAGGGAATCGTGGCAGAGGTGGTCATGGGGGGGCAACAGACATTGTCGCACAGGGCGCCACCAGCGCCAAAACTGGCCCTGCATAGTGGCCTAGTCAGGTGGCCATAGTGGGGGCTGGGTGGCCAGTAGGATATTGTGGTTGGTTGTCATCCATGAAACCAGCCCACAGGTGACACTAAGGCAGGGCCCATGCGCTTTGTCAATCCATACCTGGCTTCCCATTGGCTGTGCTACAATTTCACTATCAGCACCTTCCTCCTCAAGTTTAAGTTTATTTGATTTATTTCTCTGCTGAGAACAACACCTTCCTCCTCAATATGACTTCAAACAAGTGCATCCGTACTCTGCTATGCCAGCAGGAATCCTTTCTTAGATTCCCCACAGTGACAATATGCCTATTAGCAGGGCCTGCTCGAACACCTACAGTGCTATTGACGCCACAGAGCCTGAGTGTCAAATATCACAGTGTGACTCGGGCCCTCTCAAACTTCCTGCCAGCTCTAAATAAATGCATACGGGCCGCCCGCAGTTAGCACACTGAGGGCAGATTAGCACTCGATTATCAGAGTGCTTCACGAAAACGGACTGACTAGTCAGGTCTAGCGCGCTTCTTTTTGTACATGCCAAATTGCACTGAGCTTGGCATGCTACCCCATGAGTACCGGTACTCTCTTTGGACACGGAGAAGTTCCGGTACTCAAGAGCAGAACATTTAGAAGTGCCGGTACTTAGTACCGTTGAGTACCACCCATTTAAAGCACTGTATATATGTATAAGTATATTAACGACATTATATTGGGACGTGCTATATAGAGTATTGGCGTTTCAGATTCAGCACCTCAAATGCTTAGTTGTAGATTCCTCGTTTCCCCAAGTTATTCAAACCAAATAACCTTCTTTATACTCTAGAAACTTGGAATGCTTATGCTGAGTTTCTACATGAGGCTCCCTCTTCCTCAAATGATTAAGCTTGGTCCCTGGCCGAACTTTGCGTGCAGATACATATCTTCTATATTAAGGCACATCTGGGTTCCAAATGCAGCATTCTACTTGGAGTAAACAGAACCGCCACCACCGCAAGAGGAGAAGAGGGAGGCAATCAATTGGAGTCAGTGCTTTAAATGGAAAATGAAAAGTGTCGGTACTCATTAATTAGACTGGGTGGGCTGTTAGGGGCGTGGCAATGAGCCAGGAATTTAACAATAGCCACATAAGTAAGCTTTAATGCAAATGTTCTGATTGTCATGTAAAGCACTTGAACACCCATGGGCAAAATTCGCACAATATCTAACTGCCTCCTTCCGTAGGAGACATGGCAAGCATCAGCTCCAATGTCATAGGTGCAGGGCCTAATATTTGGCAGTTTGATATTGCGCAAATTTGGGCCATGGACATTTAAGCGCTTTACATGACAGTCAGAACATTTGCATTAAAGCTTACTTTCTTTAAGCACCACTGGTTAAGGGAGTTGTCCAGAATCACAGGATGATGAGCCGACGTCGGGATTCGAACCTCGTTCTCCAGTTCCACTGTCGGCAGCTCTGGCCACATCCTCATTCTCATTGCGATGCTAATTAGAACCTAACACTGCAGGAGCACCCCAGTGCAGGAATACGCTACCCGTTGCCTGCCAGAGCGGCACATAAACACGCTCCATCTGAAAGGGTTATTTTCAATCGTTTTTGCATTGCACGTACCCGTACTTCAGGGCATGAGCCCTGCTGCTTCTGGGAGTAACAGTGCTCTCCTTGCCCAAAAACAAGTTCCGGTACTCAGGGGGTAAAACTGAGAAGTGCCGGTACTCAGTACCGGTGAGTACCGGCCCATTTAAAGCACTGGACACTAATGCTGATTTTTTTCTCATAGGTGAGTACATATTATGCGGGTGCGCCATGGCACAGGTCTGTCTCACGGTATGCGGTCTTGTTGGACCAGGAGGGGCACCCAAAGTGCTATCCTTATAGTGGTGGAAGGTTACAGCCTTGGCCAGGTGTTAAGCAGCACAAGGGAGGTGGTGGCAGCATACTGTGTGGTGATCAGTAGTAGTGAACAGGTCCTTTTTACCCTGTCACTGGAGTGAGGCCTACAGGCTCACTCACTTTTTTAAAAGTTCAGCTGCTGTGTGCTTGACTCACCCTTGGCCTACTTCAGGTAGATGTGCAGTGCTGCGCAGGAGCAGTGACTCTGCACTAGATGTGAATGTGCCTGGGAAGGGTACAGTACAGGGATTTTTATATACTGCTGCCTGCTGTACTTACTAATGTTTTAACAGTGAATTTGAAATATCTGCACCTTCATGCACAATCCAAAGGGGCATTGGTTGACTAAACTGGCTTGATTTTTGTATGCTGCTGCCTGCTGTACTTGTTATTGTTTAATAAAAGTCATTGTGAAATATTTGCGCCTTCATTCACAAACCAAAGGGCCATAGTCTGATTAAACTGGTTAGATTTGATTTTTGTATGCTGCTGTGCTTGTTATTGTTTGACCAGTAACTTTGAAGTATTTGCGCCTTCATACACAAACCAAAGGGGGAATTGTTTGACCAACCTGGCTTCATGTCTGCATACTGCTGGATTTGTTTTTATCACACACTTTGAAAGTGTTTTCACCTTGATGCAAGAAGAAAGGGGGATTGCTTTACAAAACACACTTGAATTTTGTATATTGCTGGATTGCTGATTCTTTTATTATGCACTTTAAAAGTGTTTGCACTTTTTCCTTTGCTTCACCAGCTACAGTTGGTATAGATTCTGTCATTAGGTACTTGCTAATATGGTTTGTTTTTATCCTACATGATGCGTTATTGATGGTGTTGTTTGCACTTGTCTATAATATGTGCACCTGAAATCGTGTAATTAGCTTTGTGTACAATACAGAAATGTTAAATGCAGACACACATCTGCATCAATGTTCTGAAGCATCCAAGCAGTTTTCATCCTCAGCCTTGCGTGCCTGCCTATTTATGCCCTTCTTACTAATAAAGCCCTGATGGTAGATATTGAGAGTGCATCCTCAGTTCATTTTAAATACTATAGCGTGGTTAATATAATATCGTACAAAATCCCTAAAAGACGCAAGTGCGTGGCATGCAGATAATTCACACCAGTTTATTTCTCTTGGAGCTGGCAGTATACTGGGTTATATCTTGTGTACTTCTCATGTATATTGTCAGTCGAGTCTGTTAAATTGCAGATTTGGGTTTGTCTTTCAAAGTTTCAAGTTATTTTCCATCAATGTCAATTCTAATTCAGACCCTATGTAGTTGTTCCTTGTTCTTCAGCAATAGGCAGTTCCTCAAACATTACGACCGCTCCTTAGCATTGCTCTTATTCCTGTCTCAGTTAAATAATCTGCTCTTGACATTAATGTTACAAATGGTGTATCTTATATGTTAAAAGCGTTTCTTACTTTCTTATTCGAATTTTGAGTACGCAAATATAGAGGCATTTCATTAAATGTTAGAGGTTTCAATGCAAAATATACCAGATTTTTTGGCGGTAGGGCAAAGTGGTGGGCGGTGGGTCAGGGGGCCCCCTCCATGTACTTTGCAGGGGGGCCCCCTCAGGTTTCGTTACGCCACTGCTTCTGGGCTGTTCAAATTTTTCCCACCTGTCTTCTAGCTGAAAAGGGGATGAGACAGATGAGGGCCTGCTCCTGGCAACAGGAGAGGCTGGGGGTCACATTGCAAAGGCGGCAAGGCCTTTGAAACTCCCCTGTGACAGATGGCTCTTCCTGACCTGGGTGAGTTGTGAACACCTCTGCCCAGGAAAGGCTTTTTTTCTGGCCCCAGGGAGCGCAGGCTCCTACCTCAGGGGTTAGAAACTTGTCTCATGGTGGCAGGCTGGGGTTCACCATTCTGTGGTTGGCTTGGTTCAGGGGTCCCCTCGAGAAAAGGACCCCCGAGTGCAGGGAATAATAAATCTGACCCTGGAATCCGTACAGGTTTATTATTCTGAGATGTTCAATACCAAACATCCCAGGATTCAGTAAAGCCATTATGGTTTTAGGAAACCTGTAATGACCAGTTTCCAGACCATATACTCAGGATGGCCTTACTGGGCACTTATAATATCTAAGAATGGCCTCAGATATTTTAGTGGCCTGACTGCTCATGCAGATAGGCCCTCACATGAAGGATAGTGCACCCTGCCTTAAGGGTGACTTACCTAGGTGTCATGCAGTGCTGGGCAGGCATGGCACACAGGGATGTATGCCATGTCAACTCTTCACTTTTAGCTGCACGCAAACATGCAGGCTGCAATGGCAGTTGTACATATTGGTGGTGAGAGGTCTCTGAGGGTAGCATAATACATGCTCCAGTCCTCAGAGGCCTTTCCCTGGCTACAATGCCCTCTGTACCATAGATACCCCCTTACAAGAGATTTACAGGTAAGCCATAGTTGTGCCAATTGTGGAGACAATCCTACAGGTTTAGGGAAAGAACACAGGCCGTGAGTACCTGATTGGCAGGGGTCCAGGGCACACTCACTCAAAGTGCATAGTAAGTCTGGCAAAAAGAGGAGGGTGGGGTTACTGCAACAGAAACCCACTTTCCTACATTTTCCATTGAGAAACTTGTCAGCTTACTCTTTTCAATAGTTTTCTGGCAATTGTCTGCAATTTTCTCACTTTACAAATAATAACTGCATTCATTTCTCATTATGTCTGAGGAAGCAGACACTCAGGTGTTTAAGGACAACTTGAAATCCTTTATTAAGGATTATGTCCAGCAAGCTGCAGCAGTTTCTAAGCTGGAAGTGTCAAAGAATTTAAGGAGTGTTCCTTTCTAAAATGCTTTCTTGCCCCTCTAAGAAGGGCAAAAAAATGTGCAGCCACCTCTGGTGTCGCTAATAAAGGTGTTTCTCTGAGCACTGGTCCTCCCACCCGAGAGGTTTCTTTTTTGGGGCTCCCTTCCTCTCCCCTTATTGTTACCCATCTTAAAGCCACTGATGATGACAATGATAATATCATGAATGAGTCAAACAATATTTATGGATTTCCAGATCCTATCAAATTATGGGCCTCCGGAGGAAAGGCGGAATATTTCTCTTAATGATGGTGGTGTCTCTCATCCAGTGTCTAATGATTTAGTGGACCATCTTGGGGAACCCATGTTTGACCCCTCCTTCATTTACCACCCCAACTCTACTGCGTAGTTCTTTTCAGAGCATGTGGCTGATTATGTGTCCTTTTACCTTTGCCACGCTCTGGATAAATCTTCATGTAAAGTTAAAATCTGAATGTCCCCGTCCTTCTCTTCCCAACAACATTTCTTCGACTCCGGTTATTGATCCCAATATGTTAATGTATTTTTTTTTACAAAGTGTGGGAAAGACCCAGAGAAAGGTGTTGACAGTTCCTGGTCCAATAGTCAAGATTTGATTTTGGGTTTTGGTTGGGCCTCTGACCACAATTTTGAATTTAGCTGAAGAGGCTAAGATGGAAGGCATGCAGGTGGGTCCAGACACCTTATCTAACTGGCCCCAATGGGCTATAGGTATTTTGAGCAATGCCCATATTTCTCAGGCAAGGGGGTAAAGCCTAGGACATAAAATCGACCCTATACTCAGTAGTCAGGCCACTAAAGAAGAAGGTCCTTTGGCTAATGGCCTTTTATTTGGAGATACTTTTATTAAGGAACTTGGAACATTTACCTCAACCTTTGCTACTAAGGACAAGGCCCGCTTTCCCTCAAGAAAATATTTTCTTCTCTGGCTTTTTCCAGGGCTGGCAAAGGTAAGAGTCACTTTGCCGCCTGTTATTCCACAAGAGGTCCCTTCCTCACCAGAGGCTCCTCAGACCAGCAGTCCCAGGTCGATGTATACACTGGCTACAAACCCCAGATCTATTCCTTATCATTCTAGAGGGTTCCATTCCAGGGTATATTGAAAGAAAGGATAACAATTCTCAGGTAAGACTTTCCAGTTCTGGCCTACCTCCTGTAGGAGGCAGATTAGCTCTTTGTCTAGATGCATGGTTTTCTCCTACCACAGATCCCTGGGTAATTCACATCGTTCAAGGTTAATAAATAGAACGTTACCAACCTCCACTGCAGTTCTGTCCTCCTCATCTCTTCTTTTTTCACAGGCAATCGAACAAACAGATCTCGATCTCTCAGGTTTTCTCTGCACCATCTTTCTACTGCAATAGAAAACAAAAGCTTTCGCCTTGTGTTAAATCTAAACGTTTTCAAGAAATTCGTAGTGTACTACTATTTCAAGATGAAAACCATTCTACATCTCAGAGATATCTTACTTCAGGACGACTGATTAGTCAGATTGGATCTACAAGATGCTTACCTGTCAGTTCCAATACATACTTCTCACAGAAAATGTATTCTGTACCAATGGGGAATTTTCTTCTTCTGCATAAAAGCTCTCCCTTTTGGCCTTTGTTCAGCTCCTTTGTGTTTCACCAAGTCATTTGTTTTTCTATTCTCAAACAAGGCTTTATACTTCTGTTTCTGGATTTTGATATCCAATAGTTTAGTATTCATAGCATTCCACAAACTCCTACTTGTACTAGGCGTCTAAGGCCGATAGTATTGTGCTCTCATTTCTTTCTCATGGCATTAACCTTCTGCCATTTCGCCTGCCTCATGCCTCGAGCGAGTCTAACGACTCAAGACTCATCAGAAACATGTAGCAGATAACTTTAAAGCCTAGTTTGAGAATAGGAAAACAAATTACCCAAGCATTTGCATCAATCCCAGCCTCTAAGAAGAGCTGCAAGCCAATAGCAGGATAGTCTAAGACTAACCAGATACCCGCAAGTTGACCCACCAGTCCTTAAGCTGGTATCTCAGATGGTACTGAAGAAGGTGGTAGCATAAATAAATTTCCCCACCGAAACGTTCGTCGACTGGAGTGAACAGGATCCCAAACACAACATAACAACGGATGAAAAAAGAATCAGTTTCCATTTGTACAAGGACAATGATTTTAATGGGAGGTTGAGACAAGTATGAATTTGAAAAGTGAGTGAATGTATGTGTATGTATGAAAGCAGTGAATGGTGTTTGAAACATAGGAGTATGAGTATGATTTTGATAATGGCAAGAGGTATTTATTTCTTCTATTTGTCTTTGTATAAAGTTATGTCTCTGTGTCCTTTGTATTGTTTTTTTGTGAAAGGGTTCTTTATACTATCTATGAAGTGAAAAGCATTGATCAAAGAACTACCAATTTTCTATAAAACTGTGCTGTGCTACATATACTGTATGTATCTGCACTATGTTTTATATATAATCAAATTGTGATTTGGAAAATGTGTAAAGTAACGAACTAAGCTTAAGAAATGAAAATAAAGAAAATAGATTGACACAAAGACTAACTGTATTAGTTTATAGGGAAGCAAAACCAAAGGGGATGATGGACGGAGTGTTGAACATTGCAAGCACTCACCCCCAGTCAACTGATATGGGTTTAATCCATCATCATTCTTTAGCTCACTCCGCCACCCAGTTCTGACATGGCCATATGCAAATCAGTCTGATCTTGTGCCTCATGGGAACAGTCCAGCCGAAACTACCAAGCTATGCCTTCCCTGGACCGGAAACAAGCATCCTGAGACTGGTTTCTGGTTAATCAGCCGTCATCAGCCAGGCTAGCTTGTATCCAGTGGCAAAGTGAGCAAGGGACCCATGTCTAGGCATACCCTGCCAAATTAGCCTGCCAACTTAGGGCGAACAAAGCAAAACCAAATGGGATGATGGACGGAGTGTTGAACATTGCAAGCACTCACCCCCAGTCAACTGATCTGGGTTTAATCCATTATCATTTTTTAGCTCACTCCGCCACCCCAGTTCAGACATGGCCATATGCAAATCAGTCTGACCCTGTGCCTCATGGGAACAATCCAGCCCGAACTGCCAAGCCATGCCTTACCTGGACCGGAAACAAGCATACTGGGACCGATTTCTGGCTAATCAGCTTCATTCAGCCAGGCTAGCTTGAATCCAGTGGCAAAGTGAGCAAGGGACCCACATCTGGGCATACCCTGCCAACTTAGTTGAATCCAGTGGCAAAGTGAGGAAGGGACCCATGTCTGGGCATACCCTGCCAACTTGGCAGTTCGGGCTGGACTGTTCCCATGAGGCACAGGGTCAGATTGATTTGCATATGGCCATGTCTGAACTGGGATGGTGGAGTGAGCTAAAGAATGATGATGAATTAAACCCAGATCAGTTAACTGGGGGTGAGTGCTTGCAATGTTCAACACTCTGTCCATCATCCCCTTTGGTTTTAGTTTATAGGGAAACATAAATAAGGCCAGCTGTAGCAGCTATTTTGTAGCCAATTAGGAACCAATACTGTGTGGAATGGTATTTTTCATTATATTCTTTAGCTCTTCTCAGGCGACCAGCACAATCCTTCTCAGGGTGACCCACAAAAGTCACTAAATTAACCTGTTCTAAACATTCTGGTAGCTTGCCACAAAGCAATCAGGCTTAGCTTAGTGGAAAAGTGTAAAGTATTTATACAGCACCCAAGACAAAAATCCAATCAGTAGAATAGGACATAGTTGTAGTGTCTTGCGAGGTTTATGACAGAACCCTTTTAGCTCCTAACGGACTACGTCGATCTGTGATGTAGGTGTCGGAGCAGAATGTAATTTAAGCTTGTTTTAGAATGTTGAGTTCACAGTTACACGCAGATTAATAAAGACGTGTAATATTAAGCTCCTTGTGTGGCGTAGCCATTGACCGGTATATAGGCTGGTGAAGACACAACAACTGGCAATCGGATAGGGGATAAGTAACCCAAAAATACAACCGTGGACTCCCAGAGAGTTTACAGTGGTCAAAGCAAACTTCTCATGCTTGGCAAAAAGGCGGCCAAAATATAGACAAAGGGGAGGTAAATACAAGGAAGTTTAAGAAAGAGAGAGTGTGCGACAGAGCAAATAAGTGGCAGATCATACAGAGAAAAGGGGAAGATCCCAGAAATATTTAGTGGGAAGAAGTACAGGAAGGTAAATAGGAAAGAGAAGTATAAGAGAGCAGACAGAATCGAGTAAAAGATCTTTTTGGAGAGGCAAGAGACAACAAGGAAGTCTGCTGTGTTGCCACACAAACAACAGTGCCTGGCCTAGAATTCTGAGTCAGGGTCTTTGGATGCACTAAGCAGTAGGTTAGGACTGGGACAGAGAACGGGCCCGGGCACCAAAGCAAAAGTGGCGCCTATTAGTCAATTAGATAACTAAAAAAGTGTCCCATATAAATAAACTGGGTCAGATTTAAATTTGTAAAGATATGCTGTATAAGTATTTTGCAAGGTATGGAAGACTGCATGGATTTGAGCTTACTGTGGACAATTTTTATTTTAATATCAGGGAAACCAACGGTAAAAATCAGCCTAGAAGACATTAAAAGGACCCCAAAACAGCCAAAAAAACAGGCCCACTGTAAAGATGAGTCCTTCGCAATAGATGAATGTAAATATGTTTATTTAGAATAAACATAAAAATCCACCAGTGTGGAGAAGAGAGCACCTCCAGCACCAGTTAGTTCCACATCAATTAAGTCAAGTAACATTCTAAATACTCACCTAGCAACAACAATATTCTACATTCCATTACCACTGACATATTAAGAATTCCACACAACATGTCCCCTTTTTTTTTTTTTTTTTTAAACCTGACAAAGGAAAGCTATAAATAAGGAGGGGAGAAAAACAAAGGAAAAGAAAAGATAAATAAAACACTTTACTCTAAAATAAAATTATTATCTAATTTCTTGGGTAATTTAACAACCCTTTTTAAGCGAACGTCAGATTCAATTTCTTCCTGCACAGATCCCTTAGAACAAGGAGCATCACGAACATGAGAAGCATGAGGAATGGATTAGCCAGCTGGCCTCCTATTTCCATGAAAATGTTTTAATCATTCAAGACTTCTTTGAGGCCCCGGCCCTGGCCAATGGAGGGTTTTTTGGGCCCCCAATCCCTTCCACCCTTGTGATTGGCCCGCCTTTCACTAAGTTCCCTCCAATTACCCTCGAAAAATCCTTGGAGATTATGAAAGCCCTCAAGTCAGGCTCACCCTCTGACACATGCCAAGCTAAAGTGCTGGCTTCTATAGCCGGAATTATTAATCCAGTTGTGAATCTGATCCTCAATAATTCACTGCAGAATGGACTGGTGCCAGACATTTGGAAGAAGGCAAAAATTCTCCCTTTACTAAAAAAGCCTTCAGCTGACCCTTTGACAGCCTCTAATTACAGGACAATATCCCTACTCCCCTTTTTCTCCAAAGCATTGGAGAAATATGTGAAACTGGTCACTACGGAATGTACTTCACCATAGCCAGTCTTGCAGTAGAGCAAAGTTTAGTACAGAAACAGCCTTACTAGAAGTCTCTCAAGTTATCAAGGAGACACTAGATAAAGGCGGCAAAGCTGTGCTGATTCTGTTGGACCTATTCGCAGCCTTCGATACTGTGCCCCTTGACCAGCTCCTGCAGAGACTTCAGGAGTGCAGCCTTGGCGGCATGGTATTCAAGTACTTTTCTTCTTTTTTGAAAGACCACCAGCAAATGATTTGGTCTCCGCCCTTTGCTGCTCCCATCGCCCCCATGAAGGTAGGGGTTCCTCAGGGCTCGATTCTAAGCCTGACTCTTTCTATTTTACATATGTTCCCCCTGGCGCATCTAGCAGAGGCACATTGCACGAAAATTGTATCATATGCAGATGATACACAATTGCTGTTTAGTTATGAGAAGGGCACTGATTTTAAAGGGGATGTGATCAACACCTGCCTCTCAGAAGTGTTCTACTGGTTACAACTGAACCAATTAAAGTGTAATTCGGGGAAATCATGGATCATTTTCTTTGGTCCTTCTCCTTGTGAGGTGTGGCGCCAATGGTGTCCTGTAGACATGTCCCCACCCGAAACATCAGTAAGGACAGTCAAAAACTTAGGGGTCAAACTGGATGATGATTTATCCATGAAAGCTCAGATCCAAACAGTAGAGGGGTCCTGTTTTGACTTGTTAAAAATGCTAAAGCATTTTCTGCCCCTGCTTCCGGTTACTCACAGAAAGACGGTGGTCCAGGCTCTGATTGTGCAAGGCTGGAATACGTGAACATGCTGTACCTGGGACATCCAGAATATTTACTGACACGCCTTCACGTGGTCCAGAATGCAGCTGTGAGGGCGATTCTCATGCTAGGACCCAGAACGCGGGTGTCCTCCCACCTGAAAGCCCTGCCCTGGCTGCTGATTCGTAAGAGGATTCGGTTCAAATCTCTGGTTCTGGCCTTTAAAGCTCTACACGACACTGGTGCCTCTTATCTTAGGAAAAGGGTTCAGCATTGTATACCGCAAAGAACTCTGAGGTTCTCATCGCAGCAACAGTTGTCCATCCCCAGGTTCTCCCGCGCCCGTATAGGTGGCCACTCTTTCCAAGTGCAGACCTCCCATCGCTGGAATAGCCTGCCGCTGTCACTTAGACAGGTGCAGGATTTACTCACCTTCCGGAAGCGACTGAAAACTTGGCTATTCCAGCAATAGCCAATGAGCCGAGTGCTCTGGCAGAGTTAGTGTCAGTTGTCTGTCTTGAGGTCTTTCAGCGCCAGGACACTCTATTGAGTAGCTGCGCACTCTACAGGTACCTATTTACATTTACAGGAGTCTCATGGGAATTAACAATGGAATTAGATGACTCTGAAAACAAACTTACATTAGGATCAGAAGTCGTAATGGTCTGTTGGGTACCAACTTAAACATTTCTCACACTAGGAACAACACAACCACATTTCTCCTTTAAGACATTCAATTAAAAAAATGAATCATCAGAACTTAATTCATTAAACATTTTTTCCTGACCAGGTTTTGACACAACTATGGAACTTTTGTTCCACCAACCTCTTATATGTAGGAGAACAGCACTGCCAGACACTTTGATGACCTGTACAGGTACAGAAAACTTAGAAGTACCTTTACGTTGTAAACCAGGCTTTATGATGTGAACCCAGTCACCAGCAAAAATTATTTTGGATTTGGTTCTGTGCAAACCATTGTGATATACTTTGTTTTTTAATGTGGCCTCATCCAAATTCTTCTAGACTTTGTCTACTACATTTTCAAAATCGCTGTGAACAGTAGTGTCAAAACAAGGAGATAAAAAAGTACAACTCTCTCTCCCTCTCATCAAGTAATAGGGAGATACACCAGTGACTGAATGAGGTGTGGTATGATAAGACCAAAGCTTTTCTTTAGGAAAACTAAAACCATTATTTTTGCTCTCAAGAGCAGCTTGTATGCTATCCTTAATTAATCTGTTGACCCTTTCCACTTAACCATTTGCTTTGGGACAATATAAAGGATCCCTTTCAGCCTGAATACTACACTTCTTTGGACTATTTTAGAAGAAATGAACTGAACTCCATTGTCAGTCATTAGTAATTTGGGAAACCCTTCTACACATTTTCTAAAACTCTGATGACTTCATCGGTATTAGGATTCTCTACAAAGGTGTGATAAATCCATTTTGAAAAATTGGCACCAGCACTATCAAAATTATGTGCTGTCTGCCTCAAATATCATAAGGTCCTGAGAAATCAATGGAAACTTTCACCCAAGGTCTTTTAGGACCCTCCTGCAGACCAACAGGTTCACATGAAACTTTACAATGCTTATCCGACTGCACACATACAGCACAAGCATCAACAAATCTTTCAACAGAGACATCCATCTCAGGTCAGGCCACCAATGATTTTGTTTGAGAGATCTTTTGGTGCTTGAAACACCAGGATGGCCCTAATGGGCTAATTCAATAAGCTTAGATCTAAGACCCATAGGAGAAATAAATAAGTTATGCCTGACTAGTGTGCCATTCTCAATACTAAGTTCACTAGTCACCTGAGCATAACTTTGTAATCCTGCATCAAGATTTCTAGTAGGTGGCCACCCTTGAACAAGATATTGCTTGAATTTACTCAACAAACCATCCTCTTCCGAAAATTTGATCAACTCAGCTTCAGAAATCTTGCCATCACAATTGTGCAAAATATCCACCAGAGCAACTACACATTCATGCTGGTGAACATTACTTTCCTCACTCACACTTTTGGATGGCAGCCTAGATAAGCAATCAGCTGTAACGTTTCTCCCTCCAGAGATGTGCTGAATTTCAAAGTGGAACTCTTGTAACCTGGCAACAAGTCGTAGAAATCTTGAAGAAGCCTTGCCAGATTGCAACCATCCATCATGTGCACTAATGGCTTGTGATCAGTGACCACATTAAAAGGTTTCCCCCATAGAAAATGTTTACATTTCTCCACAGCCCAAACACACTCTTCTCTCTCAATAGTACTGTAATGTAACTCAGCACCCCTCAATGCTCTAGAAATAAAAGAAATGGTTCTTTCTTAACCATCCGCAAATTGGGTAAAAACAGCACCCAATCCAATGGAGCAGGCATCAACGGTCACAACAGACTTACCATTAGGGTCAAAGGTTTTAAGTGCAAGTGCTTGCGAGATAAATGCTTTGACTTTCTCAAAGGCTATATTATGTTCCTCCGTCCCCACAAAAGACACACCTTTCCTAAGAAGTTGCCTTAAAGGCTCAACAACAACAGTATATCTGTGCACAAATCTAGCATAATGCTCACCAAGTCCCACAAAGGATCTCAGAGAGTCCTTGTCATAAGGTTTGAGGGCATTATTCAAGGCACTGATTAAATCAACTTTGGGAGAAATGCTCTCGCTAGAAATTCTGAGCCCCAAATAATCAATTTCTCTCACACAAAAATTGCATTTCTCTTTACTGATAGTCATGTCTCTAGTTTCCAACTTGGTAAGTACAGTATCCAATATCTTGTCATGTTCCTCATGAGACTTCGCGAAAATGAAGGTGTCATACTGGAAAGCTTGTACTTCCACTAGATCCTGAAACAAAACATCTACCAATTTTTTTTTAACGCTAGCCCCGGAGGCTAATCCGAATGGTATCCTCAAAAATGTATACACTCGGAAGGGAGGGATAAAAGCCGTCAGATCTCTAGAATCCTTGTACAACATTACTTGATGATATGCTGACTTGAGATCAATTATAGAAAAATATTTAGCATCATTGACAGCCACAAGTAATTCCTGTATCCTAGTTATTTTTTAAAGAGCGATCCCTATAGCCGAAACCCATTCAGAGCTGTTATTGGTTTCCATTATTCCTTCAGCACACAAAGTGTCAAGATGTTCTTAAGTTATTGACGAACCCCTAATGGTACTGTTGGACCTGGCCCTTTGTGGCTAAAGTTCCTTAACATTTTTGGCTTCCTCCTAGACCTTTTTCTGACATCATGCTGCGACTTACATGCTTTGGGCACTTTGCCACTGCTGATCAGTGTCAAAGTGCAAGTGCTCCCTGTATAAAGTATTATGATAATTGGTTGTCCATAATTGGTATGTTTTCCTTACTAGTAAATCCCCTAGTAAAGTGCACTATGTGTGCAAGAGCCGGTAATACAAATGCTACTAGTGGGCCTGCAGCACTAATTCTGCCACCCACACAAGTAGCCCTAAAGAGAGAACTCAGGCCTGCCACTGCAGTGCCTGACCGCAGCTTGATAACGACCATGTTGTCCTGACAAGTGCACCCACTTGCCAGGCCTTACCCTTCCCTTTCCATGCACATCAGACACACCTATAGTAGGCCCAAGGTACCCCCCTGGGCAGAGTGCAGTATCTGTAAAAGGTAGGACATGTACTAAGGTGTGTACCACGTCCTAACAGTGAAATACTCTACTTTTCGTTTTTCACTTTTGCAAGGCCATCTTGCTCATAGGACAGAATAGGGAAGGCTGTGTAATATGTTTCCAGCCTACCTTCCCATAGGCTTAAGATGGAGAGGTGAAGTTTAGTGTGCCTGAACTCACAATTTAATAACACATCTTTTTGTGAAGGTGGTTTTTGAATTGTGTGTTTAGAAACCACGCTTTTAGAAGTGGCTGTTTTTTATGTTCTAACAATTCTGTGTGTCTCTGCCTGGTTTTGGATTGACTGTCTGGATTTGAATGTGATAGGATATGGGAAATGTCTTGACCCAGGGGAGGAGTAGGTGAGACAACAACAGGCTGACCTGCATCTGGAGTGTAGGGTGGAGGAGTACGCCCCTGGACGTGAAGAGGCCTGGGCTGCTGCCATAAAAGAATGGCTTCACCTCCTGCTGAGTGATTGAGGAACCAGACCCCCACTATCAAAGGAAGAAGATCTCACTGTCAGGGAGACACCCAGAACTGGTTTGGACAGGGGTCAGTGCCCCCTGAACACAAAGACTTCAAAGATATTTAGGGGTATAACTATGACAGCTGAAACCCCTGAAAGTTGGACTGATCAAGACTGAAAAGGATTGAAACTACTTCGTGGTCAAGAGGAACTTCTGCCAAGGAAGAACAGCTGAAGAGACTGAAGAGAAGGACTGACCCTTGCTGTGTGTTCTTGGGTTGGCCTGCAGTTTGCTGATTTAACTAAGGGGAGGCTAAGGGACTTTGGTGTGCTGTGTCCCCCTTCTTGAAAGGACTTTGCTGTGTGCTGTGTCCCAAAGTAACTTGTCCCCTAGGGCCCGAGGAGAGTTGGCTCCCTGTTGTGGAAACTCAGGAACATAAAAGTTTCCAAGTGTGTCTCAGCGGCGTTGTGTGCGTGTGCTTTTTACAGCCTGAGACCTTTGTAAGCATTGCCCTGGGACTGTGTGGCCCGAAACCCAACTGAGTCTTAGAAACGCTTTGTGTGTGTGCGTGTGCAGCTTGAGACTGCGTGGGGTCCGTGGTGCTGGTTGAAAAGGGCCCCATTACTGAAGTGCCCCCGCAGCGTAAATCATCATCCACGCTGCTGTGTAGCTGTTTGTGGCCCGAGCCATCATCGTAACAGAGGCTGCGGATCAAGATCGCTGCCGCCGGCTCGAGCCCACCGTGCTAAAGGATTTCGTAAAGATAAGGAAGTCGTGAGTTAATCGTGATCGTTGTTTGCAAGAGGAATCTGCCCAAGATCGTCAGCAACGGAGACGGCAGTGCCGTAACCTGTCCGGCTACAGTGTCGCCTTGCATCGGAGCTACGTCTTCATCGGGAGCGCCCAGCAGGATGTCTGATGAGCGGGGAGAGACAGAGAGCGAAGCAGCGCATCCCCCAGGTAAGGCTTGGACTCCGGTCGGGAGCCGTAAGTGTGTGTGGCCTGGGGAGGCGTGCAGGAGGAGTACTGGAGTGCTCCTGTCTCTCTCCTGCTGCATCGCGTTAGATGCGCTGAGTCCTCGAGCGGCCCGGACCTGCCCGGCAGCACCGGGGCCGCCCTCGGAAGTTCAGGACTGTTGTCTGTGGTTGGGACCTAGTGGTGCCCGCGCTAATTGCGTCGATTGGCCTGGTATTATTCCTGCATTATGAACTGCCTGATTATGTGCATTGAGGATTGAATTATTCTCGCATTACGAAATGCCTTATTACTTGCATTAAGGAGTGCATTATACTTGCATTACGAACTGCCTGATTATGTGCATTGAGGATTGAATTATTGTCGCATTACGAACTGCCTTATTACTCGCATCAAGGAGTGCGTTATACTTGCATTACAAACTGCCTGATTACGTGCATTGAGGATTGCATTATTCTTGCATTACGAACTGCCTGATTACGTGCATTGAGGATTGCATTATTCTTGCATTGCAAACTACCTGATTACTTGCATTGAGGATTGCATTATTCCAGCATTACGAACTGCATAGCATTGCATTAGGACTGCATCTGAACATCGTGAACTGCTCATTGATATGTCAAGAACCTACAAGTGTCTGTTGGCCTAATAAGCGGCAAAGTGTAATATTACGAATACGCATATGTTGGATTATTATCGTTTGATCTTGCCGTATTTTTCTTCTTGATAAAGATACCACTATTTTCATACATCAGTGTGGTGTCCATTTGTGGTGTTATCACTGTGTCACTGGGAGTGTGGTTGCAAATACTTTACACATTGCCTCGAAGATAAGCCTGGCTGCTTGTGCCAAGCTACCAGGGGGTGAGCAGGGGTTATCAAAGAGGGTATCACTCCTTTCCCTGACTAGAAGCAAGGGCCCCTATTTGGACTAAGGTAACTGCCTCAGCCAACTAGAGACCCCCAGTTCCAACAGGTACCATATGTACTTTATGTTGGACAGGTGTAGCATCTTTTTTTAACTGAATGTGATGGGCAAAACCCTTCACCTGTCCAACTTTATCTGTAAAGACAGCATTATGTTTGGCTATAATATTATCAGTATTAGAGTTTTGAATTTCAATTTGATTCACAGAAATATCCCGTAACACAATAGCACAATTAGTACTAGGACACAACATTATGCCTAGTTTGCCTAGATGATACCATCCAACAATGTTTTGTCCATTGACGGCAACATAGATTTTCGTGAAAATATTGCACCCCTGAAAATTCAAATTGTCTTCAAAGAAGCCCAACATTTCAATGTCAAAATTGCCAAACGCTTTAGGATTGACATCTGTGACTTTAAGTTGTGTACTTTTCCATTTTTCCTCAAAAGTGACATCAGATATGACAGTAATAGGGGAATCGGAGTCTGCCATCGCTTCCAAATAGATATTGCCAATGTGCACTTCCCCTACAGGTGCCTTGAATCCAATACCAATAACATTTACATTAATCAAAGGATCATACAAAGTAATAATCATATTGTCTAAACTGTCATTAACTTCACAGACAGAATTCACAATTGCATTTGATCCACTCCTCACATTTCTGCATACACTTTGGAAGTGACCAACTCTATTGCATTTGTTGCACCTTCTTTTGATTGCTGGGCACTCTGTGCTATTATCAAGATGACACTTGGATCTGCACCTATAACAACAGGGTTTGACAGACCAAACAACACTGATAGATTAAATCATGTTCTTTCATACTGGAATAGCACACACAGGATTGTTGATAATGCCTTCTTCAGATAATAATACTTTAGATGACTGAATGGATCTTTCTATGCCTTTGGCTATATCTAAAACTTCACTTAATGTTGGACTGCGACAGACTAATAACCTTTCTACTCACTAAAACGATGAAGGTTAACAAGTGTGCACTGATGAGTATATAGCTAATCTGATTAATATACACAAAGTGTTATTCCACTCCACTTCCAGTGGCCCACCGTTGTAGCCACTTAATTACAAAAATAGATCAATCTCCGGAAGGAATGGAGAAGCAATCAATATCTAACAATCAAATATTGCAGTCCAAAAAGAATCAGAATCCAGAAAAAAAAAAGGTTTTCTCTTCCAATTTCATATATGTTGTTCCAACAATTCTCAGTAGTCCAATCCATTAATTAAACACAAATTTGTTACATAACCACAGCCAACACGTTTCGTCCCTCATGGGACCTCATCAGGGCTGTAAAGATAGAAAAGAACATATCACTAATCTATACAATGAGAATCTATATATTTTTTGTTAACCAAAAATCTGCCTGTATACCAGTCTGAAATACGAGTCATTTACCCCAAAACAGATCACATAATTTTCACAAAAAGTATAACCATTCGAGTGCTGTACATATACAATCACAAATTCTGATTTCAATACCAACCCCAAATTTCTTAGTCAAGTTTTATTTCTTGAATGATATTCATTTAAAACATTCTAAATCCACTGCTCTTATCATCATTATAATTAAATATTATAATCTGGTCTGATCGTCACAAATATCAACTATATTGGGATCTAGGTTTGCTCCCTCTTATGCCAACCTATTTATAGGTTGGTTTGAGAGGGAGCATGCCTGGGGTTGAGGTGCCTCTGAATGGACAGATCATATTTTATTTTGGGTCCGTTTTATTGACGATGTCTTAATGATTTGGAGAGGGAGTTCAGGGGAATTGAATGAATATTTTGAGTATCTTAACTGTAATAATTTCAACATCACTTTCACAATGAATCATAGTACGGAGGATAGACTTCTTAGATGTGGAATTATTCATTGGTGGTGAATCCATCAAAAGTAGACTGTTCAGAAAAATATATAGATTCTCATTGTATAGTTTAGTGATATGTTCTTTTCTATCTTTACAGCCCTGATGAGGTCCCAGCAGGCTAATAACCTTTCTTTTATTTTTTTAGGTTCATAATTAAAAACAAATTGATCCCTTATACATATGTCTAAATTAGACCCAAACCCGCAATTAGCAGCAAGTACTCTTAACGCTGCCACATACTGTTCAACTGTTTCATCCCCAAATTGGTTTCTCTTATGGAAAGCATGACGTTCTATCAAAACATTAGGCTCTTCTGTGAATTGTTTTTCTAATCTAGCAACAGCTTCCTTAAAAATGTCCCAAGAGTCACTTGCACCCGCTGGTGCTGCTATAACAGGTACGTTTTCAAACATTTCAATGGCTGCCGACCCTAAATAAGTCAATAAAAGTGCATGTTTTCTTTCCGCACAATTTTTTTTTCCATCAATAGCAACGATGCAGTTCTCAAAAGTTTTATACAATTTTTTCCATATCAATGTTGGTTTGCCAGGTACAGCCAAAACTATTGATGGTGGTTGCATACTTGTGATGTAGTCATGACAGTTTAAGTATACCAAGCATGGTTGAAAAAAAAATTGTATGAAAGTACGTAGGTTTTCAAACTGTGCACATCACTGATATAAACCCGCACCAAGGATGGTGTGCACATCACTGTATAAATTAATACACACATGATCCAATGGTATGTTTTCCTGAAACAGATACACAAATATATATACCTTAAAATAGTTGCCCGCCGTGTGCAGCATAAATGTAGATCCAATAAATGTAGATTCAATAAATTGCTCCATGTAAGACTGCAAGTGTGTGTATCACTGATACACTGCACGTTATGCTGTGCAATAAGCTTATGCTGTAAATTGACTCTGACTCAAAATGGCCACCACGTACAACGTCGCTGACTTGATGTTTTATTGGAATTAGGCCTTGTTGAGATGACGTGTGACACGTGAAGTACATCAGCAGAAACAAAAGCAGCACGAGACTTGTAGGCAGTGAGGCGAGTCACAGATCATCAATCGAGTTCCTCATCAGCATGGTGAGCGCGAGTCATACAAAATACCACGCGTGCAAGGAGCCACTTCAACTGCCAACTGTCACAGCCAACGAGTACAGTAAGCATAAACAGTACCTTAAAGGCTGAAAACTGATGAAGGAACCACAACGGTGCTCTTGAGGCTTGTGGTATATATGGAAAATAAATCCTGTAACAGTGGGTGGAGAAAAAAATAGATATACAAAGTGTAGGAAAGCCTGTCTCCGGTTCTACCTTCATGGTGGGTAAGGCAATGTAATCCCAGTCGTTGCCAATGTAAAGATGAGTCCTTTGTGGTAGATGAATGTAAATATGTTTATTAAGAACATACATTAAATCCCACCAGTGTCAACTCAAGTCCAGTAACATTCTAAATACTCACCTATCAACAACAATATTCTATATTCCATTACCAATGACATATTAAGAATTCCACACAACATTGACCTGCCAGACCAGTCCTTCAGGCACTGCCTAATTGTTTTATAGATCAATGCACCCTGGTAAGTAGCAACATTCAATGCTTATGACATTCTCAATCTAGCCGTTGTTTTGCAATGGAGGACTGGCTGCGAGTGGCCAGGAATATATGTTGAACTTAATTGTTTTTTTCACTTAGTTTCAATAAGTGCCGTGGCAGTTAGGTAGTCGTCAGTTGTAAGCTGCCCACCTCCGACTCTACCCCATCCCCTGCCAAAGTGAAGCTGTACTTTTTCTGAGATCATTGCTATCTACTCTGAGGTTCCAGGCCAGCCGTGCTGGACAGCATAGTGCACATGGGGGCAGCCCACAACCTTCTCCTTTTAGGAATAATCAGACTCACCCTCACCCGGCCGGAGTGACGTGACACTCCTTACCAACCATGCTGCAAGCTTCAGTACTACTGCCTTGGCAACAGCCAAGACAGCACTCATTGCTATTAACACTCTGAGAGACACAGCTGCAGAAAATATGAACTTATGTCACCACCATAGGAACCGTCTGTGCAAGCACAGTGTGAGACAAAATACACAGCAGAGCTTAATTGCGTGACAGTGCAGGAGTCAGGGAAAATCTGCTATAAAGTAGGGTGTCTCTGTAGTGACGACCAGCTCAGGTAAGCACGGTGGGCGGTGCAGCGGGGGCAGGGTAGGGTGGGAGGAAGGAAAGTCGACAGACGAAGGACTAGGTATAATTAAATAAATAAATAATGCCTATTCCGTAGCCTTCCCCCTGCCCTGCCTCACCGCGCTTACCTGAGCTGGCCGCTGCTGTCTCTCTGTAAGGCCTTTGCAGATGTTTCAAGGTGCTGTCCTAGCTCTGACGCCTCCATTCCACCTAGTCCCTTACAGGAGAAATGTGCAGAAACTCTTCAAGCTTAAACGGTTCGTAAAACGGCCCCTGATTTTATCACAGCACTCTTCTTCTTGCCTCAGCCTTGCTCTTGTAGTTGTGTGGGTTCAGTCTGATATTTAAATAAAGGTCATGACTCGCCTTTTTGACCCTTTAATTAATTAATGGTACTTCATCTATTCATAAGTGTTTGAGGTTGCGATCTTGGCTAATTACTCTCCTGCATTCTGTCAAAGGGGTTGTGCCTGCTGCTGGGAAGCAACAGGGCAAGGTGCCACCTGGATCCATGGGTGCCGAAGTCTGTACAGCACAGCTGTTTAATTATTTAGTTTCACTAGCTTTCATGTGATTTTACAGAGAAAAGAGATTTCATGGTGCACAGACACTCTTGGAAACCGGGCTCAGGCTTTCACGGTGAGGCGTGCTGTGACTACACATGCTGTGACAGAATACCTGCTAACTTACAAAATAACTTCATCTTGTGAGGAGGTGTGGGGCCTAGGAGGTGGCATGGCCTGGTGTCGAGAGCTATCTAAGAGGCACTCTGCCCCTCACAAGCCCCCTTCCATAAAAACAAATAAAAGAAAGGGTCATCGCGGCTGTCACCAATGTCCTGGGGGTGTTTTCACAACTTTTAATGGACATCGGTTGCCTTCAGACTCTGAAAACGAGCTGGAAATCCACTGTTTACAGTGGTTTTGAGCTCATTTTCCCTGCCAAATGTGATTTTGGCTTCTCACAGGGTGACAATGTGAAGTGAGCCAAACCCATGTGCGTTGGCAAGTATGTGACAGTATAGTTACAGTGAGACAATAATACTTTTTAATTCTTCCAAGGTAGCAGCCTATAGAGCACACCAATTTTAGAGTGCTGCCTTGAAGACCTTGTTTAATTAATTTTATTCTAATTTTCTTAATTTTTAAGCCAGATAGGCTTATTGCCTTGTCAATTTCTCGTCCTTTCCTTTGCCTGCTCGACACAGTTTACCACTTCCCGCCACCCACGCCCGCCTCACCCAGACCCCTCCCAGTACCTCCCTAATGAAGGCCGCAGTGCAGCTGCACTGCTGGCTCACCAAAGGCAAGCCTGTCTGTGCCCGTCCGCACCTGGGCCATGCCCCAGGACCAGGGACAATGACCCTCAGGACACCTACAGGTACTCCACTGCAGATCTCTGCCAAAACATCTGCAGCCTCGCATCTCTTCGTTCCACAGCAGCACCATCGACCTGCCACAGACCAATCACTATCACAGAGACCCATGCCACCCCCACTCCGCTGACTGAGAACACCCCAGAACCACTTCGATACCTCCTGATCAATGCCAAATCTCTCTGCAAATATGCCACAGAAGTCTGGGACACCATCTCCAGCCTTGCCCTGATGTAATCTTCATCACAGAGACTTGGATCACCCCCTTCCTGCCCCCTAAATTGCCACCACAATGCCCAACTGCTAAAAGATGACACACCAGAACTGCACTAACAAACACGGAGGAGGCAGTGCCATCATCCACAAAGAAATAACCTGCTGCACCACCATCGAAGACGACACCATACCGATGATGGAACATCTCAATTTCCAATTCCACACCGATGACAAAACAACCAACAAAGGCACCCTTGCCTACAGACCCCTAGGACCATGCACACGCATCAGTGACACCATCACAGACTTCATCAACTCACTTGCTATCGAGCTCAAGCACTACTTCTTCCTCGCAGACCTCACCTTCCACCTGTAAGATCCAACAGACACTAACTCCAATAACCTCCTGGAACAAATGAACAACATCGGCCTCACCAAGCTGGTAACAGATCCCACACACAGAGCTGGACAAACACTGGATCCTATCTTCACATTCCAGAGACAGTCAAATACAGCCATGCCACAGAACTCACTTGAACAAACTACTCAATTGTCCAGTTCACCATAGCATGTGCATTGTGCACCGCCTCAAACCTCCCCCAACACCTCCTTCTGCAGCTGGAGCAAAGTAACACAGACCCAATGGATGGACGCCATCTACACCACCCATCCTGACGCCGCAACCAACTTGGCAGAAGCAGTCCAGAACCTCAACACCTGGATCACCAATGCTGCCAACTTAGTCACCCCCATCAAAAGATCTAAAACCCACAGATCCACGAAACAAGCGAGCTTGCTCACACCAGAACTCAGTACTATGAAACGCAGCTGTAAACAAATTGAGAGAAGATCACGCACCTAAAAAGACGCTACAGACCGAGCTACATTTAAGTCAGCCCACAACGAATACTACTGACTACTCAAAGACGCAAAAAAGGACGTCATTGCAGACAGCATCAAGGCAACTGCTAACCACACCAAGGAACTCTTCTACATCGTCAGAGTTCTCCTGCCCAATAGCCATCGAGAACAATATTACTCCTTCACAGGAACTCTGCAAAGCTCTAGTGAATCATTTCCACAACAAGATATCCACCAACTACAGGAATTTCTAGCCCAAACCATGACCTCCTCAGCCTCCTCACCCAAAAGGAAGCCTCCCCCGCCCAGCAACTTACTGCATGGGAGCAGGTCACCACACCGAACACCACATCTTGAACTCCATTCACTCAGGAGCACCCACGGACCCCTGCTCCCACCACCTCTTCAACCTAGGAAGAAATTAGATCAGCACCAAATCACCACCATCCTCAACACATCCATTACCACAACCACCTTTCCCCATGCATGGAATCACGCAGAAGTCACACCTCTCCTCAAGAAACCCTTTGCCAACCCATTTGGAGAAGGCCATCAACCGGCAGGACACCGAACACCTGGAGAAAACAACCTGCTAGTCACCTCCTAATCAGGTTTCTGCACCAACCACAGCACAGTGACTGTCCTGATCGCTGCCACTAACAACATCCTCAACCTGCTCCACAGAGGAGAACTGGGAGCCCTGTTCCTGCTCGACCTCTGTCCAGCTTTTGACACCATAAGCCGCCACACACACACATCAAGAGACTGCACACACATCAAGAGACTGCACCACATCGGGATCAGGGGAGACACACTCAAGTAGATTGCATGATTCCTCGTGGGATGAATGCAGATTATCTGCCTACCTCCCTTCACTTTAGAACCCACAAGCACCATCTAAGGAATCCCTCAAGTTTTACCCCAGGGCCTCACCCTCTTCAACACCTAGTGAAGCCTCTAGCCAACCTCGTCACAACCCCAGATCTCAACATCATATCCTATACCCATGATATCCATCTCATCCTCTCCCTCTCAGCAGACCCCACCACCGCTAAAAACCAACTTTCACAACTGCAGGAAGAATGTTGAGGATTGGATGAAGGACAGCTGTTTGAAGATCAACACTGAAAAGACTCAGGTGCTGATCTTTGGCAACCTCGCCTCCCTCTAGAATAGCATTTGGTGGCCCACCGAACTCGGACCTACTCACACACCAAAATAGCACGCCCACAACCTCTGTATTATTCTGGAGAGCAAACTCACCATGAAACAACAGATCAACAGTCTCCTCCGCCTGCTTCCATACTGTGCTTGCTTTGCAAGCCTTAATAACCAGCCGCCAGGTACCACCAGCAAACTAATGAGAAGGCTCCTGACAATACAGAACTCATCGGCCAGACTGATTCTCAACCTGCCCTAACACATCCCACAAATCCAAACACCTGAGAAACTTCCACTTGATCCCTGTCAGGAAAAATGGCAATTCAAGTCACTGCCACACCTCTACAAAGCCCTTCACAACCATGTGCAGAATACATGAACCACTGCATGAACTTCTAACCATCCAGAAACCTTTGCTCCGCCTCCCTCGCCCTCCCACAGATACTGTGCATCCGCTGTAGCCAAAACAAAGGATGCTCCTCGCTGGCAAGCCCTGGAACGCCCTTGCTGACAGACTTCAGAAACAGACTCAAGACCTGACTCTTTGACTAACCTCAGCAACCCAGCTCCTGCATACCCTCAAGGGTGATTAGCCGTGCTTTACAAGTACTGATTGGTTAATAATTATGAAGCTCAGCTCTCTAGCACCTCATCATGGGTGATTCCAGAGACGCTTTATATGTGTGACTAATGCATTTTAGTGCGTTGCTGATGCGAGCACCAGCACTAAAATGCATTTGTCTAACCCCTGATGCGTGGTACATGGCAGAGATGTAGTCCAACCAGGCTCGTCCTGAGCAAAAGATTTTACATTCCTACATAGGGTCTCATTTAGAGTTGGGCAGAAGGGTTACTCCTTCATAAACGTGAAGGGTATCCCATCTTCGGCATTACAATTCAATTATATTCAATGGCACTTGTAATAAGAAATGTTTGTGACGGAGTAACCCATCAGGTGAACTCCAAACCAAGCCTATAATCCTTTAGGTCCTAATCCACCATCATAATACACTTCTAAAGCCCCCAGGGTGGGGGCCTGGCCTAGATAGAGGTGTGAGCAGACGTGTTTCGATTGTGCTCTGTCCCCGCCGGCCTAACGCATTGTCATAGCACCTGATCCACCAAGACTCCAGCCCCCAGGACTGCCACCTCGGTGGTGTGTGGGATCCAGGTACTGGGGACCGTGAAACTATGGTGAGACACTCCCCCCCCCCCCCCCCCCCCACCGGAGGTGGCTGAAAGGTGCCTGGGATTGCCTAAAGCAGGAACTGCGGCAGGCCCTCCTTGCTGGACTAGCAACGCGAGAGTGGGCAGTCCTGTGTTGGCACCCGCTTGGCAGGAAGAGTGATACCCTGGGAGCAGAATGACAGCATGTGGAAGGGGGACCGTTGGACAGGGCTATGCCGGATCCTTGGGGCATGGGCGACTGGCTTACTGGTGTGCTGATTGAGGGCAGCGCTGGGCGTGCTCGCAGTGCCATCGTCGGCCATCTCCAGGAGCTGGGTGTGACAACGCCATAAAGCGATTTCTATCCGCTGGGATGAAGTGGGCAGAGGCCCCTTTGCGTGAGTATTAGTAGCGTCTTGTGGCCACCTCCCTTCCTGACAAATGCGGCAGATGACTCTGGCTCATGGCCGAGTAGGACCCGCTGGCTCTCGCTGGTTTAGGGCTGCATCGGTAGGAGTGAGGCTCGTGTGTCTCCGACTTTAGGCCATCTTGGGACAAGGAGCTGAATCAGCACGGTGAGCCGGGGGGTGCATCTGGTACTAGCGACACATATGGGACAGCAGGGGCCTTCACCAACAGCCACCTGCCCTTGAAGTCCTCCACACCAATTGAGCAGCAATATGTCATAAGGGAGGGCCTGCGATGAGAGTAACCCTGGGAATATACTCTGCTCCGCCAGCGGAGTTTGCGGAGATTTGCCCACTCAGCGCTCCGCTGGGAATGCAGAGTATAGGGCAAAACTCCGATCCGCAGCGCAGTGGAGTTAGCCAGCCTGCAGCCCCCCCCCCCCCGAAATACAGTTACAAACTATTTTAAAATTAAATAAAAACACACTTACCTGTCCTGCGGCATGCACAGTTCTCTCAAGATGTGCCCCAGGCAGAAGAGAGGCGGCGATGGGGAGGAGGAGGGCAGGCCAGGGATGTCACAGGACAGTTAAGTATGTTTTTATTTAATTTCAAATTAATCTTTAACTGTTTTTTTATAGGGGGTGGAGTCGGATGGCGTAGCGGAGTTCCACAGAGTTTCCCTTCAACTCCGTGGACCTCTGCATAGCCTCACTACGCCAGCTCCGCCTGGGGTCAGCTGAGAGCAGGCATGTTAAGACTGTCATACCTTGTTGAGACTGGGCTTCACAGATACCCCGCTGGCCCTTACATAGCTTTGCCGGACACTATTGGGGAAACGGGACTATACTTTTTAATGCACAGCTCACAAGACATGCTCGATTTGACCACTTTCTTGCTTCCCTTTCTGCTTGGGAGCGGGTACTTGCTTCTACCATTGAACCTTGATCACTGTCAGACGATGCGCATATAACATTAGCCCCATGCACTTCCTCCCTACCTTCTCAGATACCTCCCTGGCGGCTCCGTGAGACATTGCTTCAGTCAGCAGAGATGGTTGCAGCACTTAAAACAACTCTGCAAGGGTATCTAGGTCTTAATGGCACAGGCGCCACTGCTTTATCCTCGGTATGGGAAGCCCTAAAACTAGTTGCCTGTGGGGCTCTCATTGCCAAAGCAGCACATAACAATAAGATGAGGAAAGCCGAGAGGAAGGAACTAGAGGTGTCAGTGTTAGAGCTGGAATCTATTCATAAACGCAACGGGCCCCCGGATTTGGAGGCAACTCGAGAGAGAGCGCTTACAACTTAAACGCCTCGATCTAGATAGAGCTGAACATGCAGTGTTACGCCTCGAACATAAATTCTATGTAGGAACTAACAAAGGACATCGTATCCTCGCGCATCGCCTCCGAAGTAGACAATTCGCACAATCGGTTAAATCAGTTCAGACGGGCTCTGGTGCTGAAGTGTTCGAGGTCAATAAAATTTCAGATGCTTTCCAGGCTCACTATGTAGAGCTGTATTCTTGCGAATCTACCAGCCTATCAGACCCCCATACATATTTAGCGACTGCAGCGATATCTTCTCTGCCCCCACCGGAATCTGAAGCATTAGACAAGACCATCTGCATTGACGAGGTAATCTCAGCGATAATTCGCCAGAACATTGATGCAAAACTGTTTGCCAGTGTACTGGCCTACCGCCGTAATCCCCTCATGCCTGGCCTTATAGACCCTGACAAGGCGGTGTTTAGCTCTGGTCATCAATGTGGGGTCAATACTCAATGTGGGGACAATACTAAACGCATTTGCCACTTGATATACAAGGTGCAACGAACTCAGGAAGAGGCCTCGTTACTGGCGGTGGACGCCGAGAAAGCGTTTGACAGGGTGCACTGGCCTTATTTATTTGCAACTCTCAAACACTTTGGCATGGGCTCAGGCTTTTGGAGTTGGATTAAGAGCATCTACAGCTCCCCCAGCGTGGTGGTCTTGGTGAATGATGTGAACTCCAGCGGCTTAACTATGGAGCGGGGCATGAGGCAAGGCTGCCCTCTATCGCCACTCCTTTTTGCTCTCTATATAGAGCCTTTTGTGTAGAGACTGAGAGACAATTCTAAGGCAGAGGGTATACCAGTTGGAACGGATCCTGCACCTAGTGAGCCTTTACGCTGATGATGTTATCTTTTCGTTTACCCAACCTTTGACCTCCCTCCCAACCATTATCGCGGAGTTTCAAGAGTATGGAGCGACCTCGGGCTTTGCGTAAGTATGCAGAAATAACAAATTCTAAACCTTAGCACCATCCCAAACATTGAGCTGGCCCTGCGTTCTCAGTTTGACTTTCAATGGGTTACAGAGGGCCTCCCATATGTAGGACTAGTCCTAGGCCAGAGTCTCCTAAAAACAGCAGAGGCCAACTATTTGTTGCTTCCCCCCCTAATTCGTAAAGATCTAACGCAGTGGCAATGACTCCACTCTCGTGACTAGGCAGAATTGCAGCAATAATTATGAACATTCTCCCCTAAGCCCTATATATTTTTCAGACTCTCCCCCTGTCCCTGCCAGTTGGCACTATCAGTATTCTTCATAGGGAGATTGAGCATTTTATCTGAGGGAAAACGAAACCTAGGCTGCAGAAACAGCTTCTTCAGTGCTCGAAACAAGAAGGAGGACTTGCGGTACCCTGTCTGTCTCACTACTACCAAGCTGTACAGCTGCGCTATTTGGTAGAGTGGAATCACCCACTTAGGGAGAAACAGGACCAAACAGTGGCAGGATCACACATTTGGAGATGGTGTGGCTGCCTCTGCCCTTAGAGCCTAGGGACTTTACTCCCCCCGTAACTTGTCCGACACTTCAAATCTGGGACAAAGAAGTGACTACGGCGTAACTTACCACATTCCCTTCCCCTAGGACTTCCCTGTATGCAAATCCGGACTTCCCTCCAGGCGTGACTCCGAGCACTGCCAAACGATTGATCGCAGACGGAAGTAGGCGCATGGGAAGCCTCTTTGACCTAAATGGCCACATCCTATTCAATCAACTCAAAACAAACTATACCTTGAAGGAAACAGATCGATTTACCCACACGCAATTGACCCATTGGATGTCTAGCTCGGACATACACCCTTAGGCAAGTAGGCTGCCGACTGCATTTGAGAAATGGCTGTTTCTCAAGGCAGACAATAGGAAGCTTATTTCAGAGATCTACCTCGACCTGACGAAGAAAGCACAAAAGGGTAGAACCGCGGGACAGAACCATTGGTGAGCAGAACTAGGTGATCGCTACCAGATAAAGAATGGGATGACATTTGCTATAGAACGCACCATACGGCAAACACCGTAAGACATACTGAAATAGCCTACAAGATCGTTCTTACTGGCACTACACCCCGCTCGTATACAGAAATGGAACGACCAATGTGATGGTCAATGCTGGTAGGTTTGTGGTAGCCCAGGGACCCTGATCCATCTCCTGTGGCACTTCCCGAAGCTGATTAGATTTTGGGACCAGGTCCTGAATGACATTGACCGTGCTTTCAACACTACAATCCCCAAATTCCCTGCATACATGCTATTGGGGCTCCCTAATGCACTTACATTCCCACTTCGCTCTGTTAAAGGAAGGCAGATGGCCTTGGCATTGAACGCCGCACACAGAGTACCGCTGACCAACTGGGGCACAGATAACATTCCGGACCATCGACAGTGGCTTCATCAGCTTTGGTCGTTGCTGGGTATGGAGCAACTATCGATGGTGCCCCATGCAGATAACCCAGCATACATTAAAATCTGAGCTCCCTTTATCACTATCTTCTCCTCAGAGTTCAGGTAGTTGACATGTCCTACATATCTACGAGTTTAGAGGTTACTACCAGACGCCCTGGAGGAGGACAAGGCTCTTGGCAGGATATCGGCTTAACCTAAGACCTATAACATATCCTTAGAGCACACATTTTCTATAGGTGGCTCATTCGGAGGCGGCTGGGGTGGGGGGGGGGGTGGTTGGGTTTTATGTCTCTCTCCTTTTTTCTCTGGTTATTTTCCCAGGCTCTTTTAGTTTGCATACTCTAACTTGGCTGCATTTCTAGTTTTCATGTATGGTAGCAGTGTACTGAAGAAGATCCAAGCCTATGCTTGGCGCTGGTCATTAAGAAGCATGTACGTTGCATCTATTCAGTACTTAGCACCCTACCCTGAGACACGGCCAGCCCATTGCGGATTGAAGGCGGCATGCTGTGTAACGCCCTCCCTACGATTATTGACACAAAGAAACTACTGTCAAGGTTTGCCTCAATGTCGTTGTTTGTTACTTAATGAGTACGTTCTATCCAACATATGCAGAGTAAAGGTATGTGTATAGACCAATAGAGTCCTACTTGTATATGATACATCACGACAGACCCCGCGGCCAGCCCGGTTAGGATTGTAGGCGACATGCAGTGTTCTTCTGATCTGACTGCCAATAAAAAAGAGATTTGATTCTAAAGCCCCCCGGGACCTCAGATGAAGCATTTAGAGACTCATAGGATGGCAGGCATAAGCTAAACCGCAGAGTCTAGTCCAGATCTAGTTGACACTCATCAGCTGAGCAGTTGCAGGAAAAAGTATTTAGTAGCTTGTGTGTCCCTGTAACTTTAACAGCAGGTCGGCCTTATGATCCTTGGGGTTTACATCTTTGCCCTGCGTCCAAGAGGGAGAGCAGGTCCAGTTTTCTAGGCTCTTCTCTGGCCTTAGACTGCAGATTCAGTCCTATTCAGATCTTCCACAAGTCCAGGAGTATTCTGAAGTGGGTGCCTGGTGATGGATGCCAGATTTATGCTTTGCATGAGCTAGTGGATGGGAATAACCAACTCAGTGGGATAAAGGTTCCCATGTAACCCTACCCAATTTGGACATTTTCAAAGTAGTGAACGTCTTCTGGCAATCTAAACTTGGTTCTGCGGGCGGGGGGGGGAGTATACTATGGTGATCCTAGCATCCTCCCATTTTTATCACAAAAATTCGGTCTAAAGCAGCCGCTGGACCCCCAATAAACCCAGAGACAGACGTCTGGTAGAAAGACAGTAGGGGTTTCAGCAACCAGACACTAGATACACAATAACTTTATTGGCATCCTGTTTCCCTCCTTTCAATTGTGCCCCTAGAGTTATAAGCAAATCCAGCAAGCAGTAATGTCAAAAGGAGGCCCACTGTGACTGGGCATATCTGGCTGAAGGACAAAGGAAGGACCCTGCCCAGGTGTTGGCTAACATATTCCTGCAATTTCTGAGCTCCTGAGCTCTGGAATCGTACCTGACTGCCTCAAAGTTGGCCAAGTCATGCCACTGCTGAAACAAACAGGGCTAGACACTGAGGATCTGAATAACTTCAGACCTGCATTGAACCTACCTCTTTTGTCCAAGATATTGGAAAGATATGTACTCCCCCAGTTGACACAACACTTGGATGACATCAATCTCCTTGATCCCCATCAATCGGGCTTTAGAAAAGGCTGCAGTACCGAATCCGCAATCCTCAATGTCATAGACGATCTACTCAAATCCCTTGACTCGGAACAATGCTGCCTTCACATCCTCCTAGATCTATCGGCCGCATTTGACACAGTTGACCACAAACTGCTTATCAAGGCTCTTCAAGAAAGGGCCGGTCTTCAGGAGACGGTCCTCCACTGGTTCACTTCCTTTCTCCACAATCGCTCACAAAGAATTAAAATTAAAACCTTCGAGCCCGACCTCCACCCCGTCATTAGGAGAGTTCCACAAGGGTCAGTGCTCTCCCCGCAGCTTTTCAACATTTACATTGAACCCCTCACCACTCTACTCAGGAAATCCAACATCCCCTTCCATTTATATGCAGACGACACGCAGCTCTATCTGGAAACCACTTCAATTGATGACATCGAAAGACTTAACACCACACTCATGGAGGTTCAACACTGGCTCACAAGTAATCACCTGAAACTCGACCAAGAGAAAACGAAAATACTCCTCATCTCCAACAAAGACGAAAACCCCCAAATCGAAGAATGGCTCAAAGCAATTGACACCCTCAATAGTAACCTCACCTTTGCGGATTCGGTAAAATCCCTTGGGTTCACCCTTGACCCGAAACTGGACATGAAGAAACACATTTCAAGAACCGCTAAAAGTGCCCTTCTCAACCTGAAACTACTATACAAAATAAAACCCTTCCTCCCACTCAAGGACCTTCAACAAACCACACAAGCACTAGTGCTCTCCAGAATAGACTATGGGATTGCAACCCTGACAGGGACAGCAAAATCTCTTCTCGCCCCCCTGAAGACAACCTTCAATGCAGCTGCCAGAATGGTTATGGGTACTAAGAAATTCGAACACATCTCTCCCGTTCTCCGAGAACTTAAATGGCTCCCAGTTGAGTTGCGAGCCAGCTTTAGAACAGCCTGCATCACGCACAAAGCTCTACACACAGGCAAACCGGAATACCTGGCAACCAAACTTAAAAGGGCCGGCCAGTCCAGAAACCTCAGGAGCTCCAACTCTTTACTACTCATCCCGCCAAAAACTCGCAAGCAGAAAACCGCAGCCAAATCATTTGCTGGAAACGCACTTAAAAACTGGAACTCCATCCTCCCACATCAGAACAACCCCCTCATTTCCAAAATTCAAGACACTACTCAAAGCCCTCTTCCTCGACCGCTCTCGAATGAACCGATAGAGCATAGGATGTTCCTCAGCCAACGCCCCACCATACCTTAATGTTGGACCGATGTCACTGTCACGGATCAAGAAAACTTTCTTTGTACGAACTAATTGAACAATGAATACGCTAGGATGATCGTCTGGTTTGTATTGCATCCCCCTCCCCTTTGCCCCTTTGCTTATGTACCTGTTCCCTACCCTGCACGATCCCTCTTGCTCTACCTATTACCTGTACCATCTATTCGCTCATAATTGTATATGCTGTAAAGCGCTCTGATATCCCCAGCCAGTGCTATATAAAACTCCTAAATAAATAAATCCGAGAGGCCTCTTTGAAGTGCACCCAAAGTGGTATATGAAAAACTCCAGAAGGCCTGTCAAACACAATTTAACATTCAAGCAGGATTTGCTATTTTATTGTCAAAAAGGATGTTCACGGGATGCTCACAGACAGGTTCAAAGAGAGTCATCTCTGCCCATTAAGGCCAGCCTATTGTTTGCTGCTGAGGATAACTTCAAACCCATTCACACACATTCAAATGCTAATTTCTGGCTGGCAGCAATGGGAGAGTAAAATGCAGATTAGCCTCTGGGGAGTTCAGGCAGGGAAAAGGAAACTTTCTAAATGTTAAATTTTCTTAGTATTTAGTAAAAATACAACTTTACCATTCAATTGGATTTTTTATAAATTAAATATAATTGTTGGAATATTTTTCTAGCTAGCCCCATTTCAGAGATCCATCTACGAGGACAGATTAGACCATAATAAGAAATAAAGATGAAAATATATTATTTCACATATGTGCAGGGTAACAAGGTTAGGAAATTTATGAGTAGCAGTCTTAAAGATAAACATAGTACGCTTCTACGCATCAAGCCGGTGGGTAGGAACTTATTATTGAATGAGGAAAACTAGTTAAATTAATTTAGAACATACTATTGATCCCTATGCACCACAAAAGAGCCCGTCCTGTGGAACAGTGTGACTGCAATCTCTGGTACAGAGTTCCCAAGCAGAACTCATTCCAAATCTCGTTTTAAAAAAACCTATTACAGGTGAAGAAATTCAGAAAGCAATTAATTCTCTCAAAACATATAAGGTGCTGTTCCTGATTATATAAACGCAGAAACCCACAAAAAGTTACTTTGAGAAAGAAATTCAAGGAAGCACTTGATGAATTCTAATTTGATAGTCTGTAAATGTAACTACACGCTCTGAGGTAGCAACACTACACCTTACAGTGCCTTCCTAGTATAGTACAGATTCCACAAAAAAAACTTTACCAGCATTTACAGACAGAAACAATTTAGCTTCAAGAGTATTAGCAGAAATTAACTAGTTCGGGGTGCTGTGGTTGAGCAGACCTGAATCTGGGTGGCACTAAATATGAGTGTATAGACACACTCCTTTTCTTGGAAGTCATTGTAAACCACAAGCAACAAGCCTTACAGTGCCTAATTGAAGCTTCTAACACGTGGCTTTGAAATCATTTACACCTAGAATTAAGATAACTTCAAGAGTATTCCCAAGATATGACTAGTCCAGGGCGATGAAAATGAGCAGATATGAGTTCTGGGCAGAGTCACGCCCTTTCATTCTAAGAAGTCAAGAAGGGTTCTGTGAAGCTGTAGGGAGGTGTTGGGATTGTCTGATATCAAGTTGGTGAGTCTGAAGATAACGCCATGAAGTATGTTGGAAATGATAGTGCTGTCATTTATGGCAACATTTTTTAGAAGCTATGAGGTGCAAAATCATCTTGATTGATGTGCAGTAAATAATCCATTCTGAAAGGATATCAGCAAAAAAATAACCACTCAATAACCACTCACTGAACGTTCAACTGTGCCTATTTCAAAAGTGTTAACATCTGCCTGTAACCGAGTATTATATTTGATTTGTTCTAACTTTTAGACAGTGAGAAAGTGAATCAACATCCAATGTTAGAAGTCCACCAGGCAGGCTTTCAGTTTGGGCACATAGCTATCTGTGTTGGTGGACCTAAGTGTGTTTGGTTCAAGGGTGCATTTCACATCTATTGCTGCGAGCCTATCTGCATATTCCTTGTGGCAGGTGAAGAGAGCAGAATTCCAACAGATTTTCTCTTTGATACCTTAAGATTTGACCTAGCTTAATATAAGCTAAATGAACTACTTGAACAACCAAAAACCACACAATTAGTGGCATACCAAATTTGGAGAAAACCCTAGAAGAAATGGCACAGGAGGAATGGGACATGAACACGCTGCATAACCTATTCAAACAAGCATTGGCATAGCCAATAGGTCTCGCTTTTGTGACCTTATAAGTATTTAGTTATGCAGCACAATATCCTTGGTGCAACAACATCAACTGTTGCATGGCTAAACAGTTATATGGTCCCAAAAGCGAGACCTATTGGCTATGCCAATGCTTGTTTAGACTTGTGCCCTGAATATACTGTTCAGCACTGGACGTTAGCCTTTCAACCCTATGCAGGCAGTGTCCAAATGGCCCATAAGCATTAAGGAAAATTCATCCAAAACATGTTTTGAATATTCACTAAAGACGTCCCAAAAAGTCAAAGTGGTTGCGAACAGGTCATGGAATGAAGAAGCTCGGGTTATTTGCTGGATAAGTGGCCCAAGGGAACAAAAGCAGGTGTTCAGAAGCTGGTCCTAACTCATGGCACAACGCAAACATCTGTCAGTGGTGGCCAAAACAGTGTGGTCACTGTCTTTTGGCAAAAAGGAGAAATCTGTCCACAGTGGTTAGAGCCAGTCACCTCGCCCCCCCCCCATTTGTTATTTTTTTCTTCCTCTTGGTGTAACATTGATTTAATGGATCACAGATGTACTCCTGCTCTATTGGTTATCTACATTGAACATGTTATTTGATGTAAAGTGCTTGGATACCTTTGGGTCTTGCCGGCACTATATAAAATTCTTAAATAAAATACATAATAAATAAGATGGTTCCAGTGTTTGTTTGAGTCTGTTTTGGAACTAAGCCTGCTCTTTAAAACACCCCCAAATAAATAAAACAAAATGTATCTTACCCCAATAAGTAAGATAGCTTACTGCAACATCTATGACATTCATCCTCAACTGATGGACAACATGAGTACCACTCTGCTGCAAATCAGCAGGTAGTTAAAGTGCCTAGCGCCAACCATGTCTGTTGGGAGCACTGTACGGTTATTAGGCATCAGTATTTATTGCATTTCAGCATTAAGCATTGCTACGGATATAAAAAAAAATACAACAGAAAGTACATTTTGGGGCAACACTTCACAAACTCTTTAGTCCAGGACCCATAAAAGAGCCCAATTAGGTAGGGTGGTTAGTCTTTATGTTAGATTGAAAGCGTTCAATTTATTGGATGGTTGCAAAATAACTAACAAAATGGTGATGGGGCTACTGGACCAAAATGCATTACATTCACCTTGCTAAGAACCCACGATCGGGATGGAGTTCGGGGATTTAAAAGTGATTTAACACGTAACACATCTAAAACATGCCACTTCATACACAGTAAACTAGACGAGTTACTTGAACATAGCAAAACGTTTTTCAATACAACGAGGAGCGACAGTAGTACAAGGCTGGGGCTTTAAGAAGCCGTCACCATCCAAAGCGTTAAGAAGGCGGAAGTGAATACAGAGCTCCTTTTCAATGGCCTCACACGCCCATCACGATTGCTAATCGGCCAGCTACACTGAGTCATCAGTATCGGAAACCGCCTCCGTCTTTAATCTTACGTTTTACAGCATTTTTACACATACCCTCTAAACGGTGCTTCCGGATAAGTCAGTTAAAATAAAAAAAGCAGAGGGGTTAAAATTGATAACGTTTCCGCAAAGGTGGAGGATAGATTTGTATTATTCTACAATTGCCTTTGACAAAATAAAAAACAAGCCCGGGAGTTGTGTGTGCGCGTGCGCGCTAAAATGAAATAAACAAGTATTGGAGGGGATGCACTGCAGGGGAGCGGTAAGGTGCACGTAAATACCCGATTAGGTGCCACATTTTATCCACACCTTGGTAAACAGCAATGTAGATGAAAAAAACAATCGCTGCAGGCCACTCCCTGGGATAAATGCAACGGCAATAGGTGCTTATACTGTGGTGTATGCAAAAGCAAATAAAAGCAGACGGCCCCTTATTGAAAGTGAAAGTGCGGTGCTTGGTCTACATAAGTAACTTGACCCATGAAAAAACAGGAACACCGGGAGTGTCTTTGCTGATTTGGTGTGCGCGCTTAAAGAGTGCCCGCGAGCGATGCGCTTCAGCAATGCGCTTGGCTGCGTGTGTACACGCGTGTAGCCGCAAGCTTTAGGCCTTTGCGGTTGGATTTCTAAAGCCCCACTCCTAAATGTCTCGCCAGACAAGCGCATGCGCTGGCTCAGGCGAGACCTAAAAAGGGCCCCACACTGCTGCTATTGCTTTTTATTTGGCAAGAACATTGAGGATTTAGCAAAGCTATCTAGTGAGAGATCCCGAATATCATCATTTTCGTCTCTATGGCCACAGCTTTAAATGACCACGTCATTAAAACAAGCCATCTGATCAAAATGTATTAGATTTCCTCTCATCTCACTCCTATCACCTAACACTTGCACAAATTCAACGCTATGTAAATGCTGTAGAGGATGTGGCCACCGCCAACAGCCATTGATGCATGTCATCTGTATGTGTCCTTAATTGCTGCATCTGAGAAAGAAGCGTTATGGCCCTGTTTTTAAGGATAGGAGCATGCACTGTTGATGAAGAAGTAACTGCATGTCTTCAAGGGACGGATCATCAACTGACTTGCAGACTGGTAAAATATAAAGACCTGGCAACCAAAGAATAAAATAAACAGCATTACTGGGAAAGAACAAAGAACATGATTTTACCAAGGTCTGCCAATCTTCCCTCTTAAATATCGTCGCTGTTGAGGAATTTCAATTTGCTTTTACTTTAGTTTACCATGGTTGCTATTTGTATAAATCAACAAGCATTTTCCTGTCAGTTAGGATTGCTGAGGCGAATGAATTGACTCTCGCCATATTTCTGTGTAACATTCTATAATGCAGAGCAAACTAATTGCACCCACTGGCTATTTGCGACAGATGGAGAGAAGCCATTGATTTGGGTTATATTCTAGTGCAACGTTCAGGAGGATGGAGAGAATGCAGATTATATTCACGCCCGGCAGTTCACTCAGTATCAGCACTGCACTTTATTACCTTTTTTATCAGAAGGACTACTTTTCTGTTAAGCATAACCATATAAGTCTGAAAACTACTAATCGTCTGCTTGCGATTCGTATTAACATTCCTAAGCACTTTTGGGTAAACAGCAAATTTTGACATTGGAAAGGGATCTGTGAACAATGAAGACATTTCTTATCCTATTTGAAAATGGTGAATTGTGTGATGCATTTTTTAAAGATTTTATTAATCAATAAATTAAAATATGAAATTATATATATATATATATATATATATATATATATATATATATATATATATATATATATATATATGTTACCTACTGGCAGTCGCCAGTAGGTAGTTATAGTTAGGACCTATTTTCCACAGGAAATCCGCAACATTCTATTTGGAATAACGTTGGCGCTGACGAATCTTCGCGAAATTTTCCAAACTTTTGGCCAGCTCCGGTCCGCTCCTATTCTCAAACTTTCACGGTGATTCGTCTATCGGGGGCCGAGAAAAAAGGGGGGTCCCAAAACGCGTTTTACCCATGCATTTTCCCATAGGACCTGTTGACACAGCTACAGCCCAAACTGCTAAACGGAATTACACCAAATTTGGCAAAGAGGTAGTCCTCAGTTAAGACTCGTGCCTTTTGCTTAAATGGTGTAAATCTGTTCAGTAGTTCCTGAGAAAATTAGTGTTAAAAAGATAGATATATCTGGGCAGAGCCTAACCACACATCTCATCGTGAGATCTGATTGGCTGTCAGTAATTCATCCAAGAAGTGTTGGCAGCCATCTTGGAACCAATATACATGATAGCACCTCATTAAAAAGCATTGCAGTTAATAGAAGGTTTTAAGACTTTAGTTACATTATAAATCATTTGTTGATGGTACTATACTCATTTTAGGAATTGTGGTGGGTTCTAAGGTGATTTTTACCATGTGAAAAAGCCTTCTGCTGTGATATCATGAATCATGTTTGAGAGAAAACTATTTTCTCATGCTTTTCCCACAGAGGTTTGGAAGGTATTCTATAAGCTAAACTGAGAGCATATTTTCTGTAAATTCACATTATCTTTCTCATTCATGTGAGAATGAAGTCTGACATTCTCAGTAAAACATGTACATCCAACAAGGGCAGAGACTGTCAGTTGATTCCTTTGTGTTCTACTGCAGCGCTAACAGTCCTACTTATGACAAACGTATTGCACACCTGAAGCCATCTTGATTGGAATAAAGTGGTAATTCTTAAAACAATTAATTTAAAAACGGAAAAAAATGAGGGGGTTCATTTTGCCATAGAAAGTATGATTAGTGCTGCAGAAAGAAATATTAGGGCACATTTTGAATGACTTCTCAAATCCTCTTCTATTTCATTAAAAAATTCTGACATGCAGACTAAAACATGCACTTTTAATACCAGCAGCAGACTTCCCTGGTGAGCAGTAGCTTTACTACCGTGATCTAATAAGCAACTAGAGTGCTAACATTCTGAATTTATGGCAAATGTGTGACACATCTTAATGCCTTCTTGATGAAATCAAAGTAAAAAAATGAAAGTACTTTCTACTGAGGAGACTGTAGTAAATGAGGAAATTAGGAAACTTCATAACAAATAAGTCTCCCAAAATGGCCACCAGAGACAAAAGAGCCCAAATGTAGCCCAAATATCACCCAGATGTAGCCCAAGTATAGCCCAATGACAGAATGTCCCAGAGTGTTCTAACGAACAACTAGAGCGCTAACAGTCTTACTTATGACAAAAGTATGGCACACCAGAAGCCATCTTGATTGGAATAAAGTGGTAACACTTAAAACATTTAATTTACAAAGGAACAAAATGAGGGGGTTCATTTTGCCATAGAAATTATGATTAGTACTGCAGAAAGAAAAATTAGGGAACATTTTGAGTGACTTCTCAAATCCTCTTCTATTTCATTAAAAAATCCTGATATGCAGAGTGAAACATGCACTTTTAATACCAGCAGCAGACTTCCGTGGTGAGCAGTAGCTTTCCTACAGTGATCTAATGAGCAACTAGAGTGCTAACATTCAGAATTTATGGCAAATGTGTGACATATCTGAATACCTTCATGATGGAATCAAAGTAAAAAACTGAAAGCATTTCCTACTGAGGAGACTGCAGTGAATGAGGAAATGAGGAAACTTCATAACAAATAAATCTCCCAAGATGGCCACCAGAGACAAAAGAGCCCAAATTCAGCACAAATATCACCCAGATGTAGCCCACATGTAGCCCAATGACAGTAGTGTGCAAAACACTTATTTTTTGTGTATTTGCAGTTCTATATAGTGCAGACTTGTCAGGCATTGGAGTGCTTTACATGAGAATTGGTTACATCACACAAGATCAAATTCATTTTGGTTGTAGACATGGGGAGATTAAGTGATTTGACCAGAATCACAGAATGTTGAGCTGAAGCAGAAACTCCAACCTGGTTCCCCAGTTGCAAAGTCTGCAGCTCTGGAAGTAACACCACCTCCTCTCCCCTAGGTAAACATTTAATCAAGTGGTCAACTGGATAAAAAAACATAAAGATTACAAATAATTTAAAAGTTCTTTGTCGCTATTTGAAAACTCAGAAAATATGTCCTCATTTTAGTTTTTTAGAGCACTAACCATAATTTTGATGCAAATAAGACCCTCTCATATATGTAATTTCTAAAGGAAATGCTCTAGGTATTACAGTTTTTATTACATCAAGATGACGTCAGGCGTTCCACACTTTTGTAATAAATATAGAATGTTAGCAATCTAGTTGTTCATTGGGATACTGTTGAGAGGCAGATGCCAGGGGCACGGACTCTGAACATTGAAGGCAGATAGGAGAGTGCAGAGGCAACAATTTGACCACACTGGGAAGGCAGGAAGGGCTGTGGCAGCACAACAGACTATGGAGGGCAGTGGAAAGGGGGGCAGGGGCAACAAACCAACAATACAGGACTGGCAAGAGAGGCTGTGAATTTGAATTTGAATTGGGATTTGTAAAGCGCGTAGCTACCCTGGGGCGTCCCAGCGCTGGCCTAGCCTACCGTTCTAGAGGGGGGGGAATGGGAGGTGATGGTTTATGGAAAGAGCCAAGTTTTTAGTTGCCTACGGAAGGCCAAAAGATTGTGTTGTCTCCGCATGACAAGTGGAAGGGCGTTCCATAATTTAGGGGCGTTGTAGGAGAACAAGCGCCCCCCGGATCGGGATTTTTTATTCTGGGAACGCTGGCAAGGGAGAGGGAGTCTGATCTGAGTTGTTTGCTAGAGATATGGGGTTTGATGAAGGATCTCAGAATCTGGGGGCCTTTACCGTGCATTATCTTGTGAGAGATGCAAAGGGATTTAAAGGTAATCCTTTCTTTGACTGGAAGCCAGTGCAAACTTTTGAGTGCTGGTTTTGCAGAGCATCTCGCTTTGACAATGGCTGTGGCAATGTAATAGACCATTGTGGGCAGAAGGAAGAGGCAGTGGTAGTACAACCATACATGCCAACAGACCCGTTTCAGCCAGGAAACGTGCAATGTTTTTAAGCTCAAATGAGCTTTATTTGATCTGTCTCCTGTCTACAATCTCCTCTTTTTCAATGTAACTCAAAGGGGAAAATCAATACCCCAGTTTTTTTTCAAAATCTCCCTCTTACCAAGTTCAAAATGTTCGCAAGTATGATACATTGGATCATGGTAGGCAGGAGGAATTGGGGTAGGGACATGGACTTGGATAACAGAGGACAGAAGGGACATGGAGAGGTGCACCAAACTGACCCTACAGGGCAGGCATCAGGGTTTGCAGCAGCACAATACACCACATAGGGCATGCGGGGAGGGAGTGCAGCACAACAATCCATAGAAAGCAATAGGGAGGGACAGGACCATGCACATGGACAACAGAGAACAGAGGGGAAAGAGGCAATGGTAGCTAGCTGACCATAATGGACAGACAGGAGAGAAAGCTGCAGCATAATAGACCATAAAGGGCAGGAGGGGCGGATCAGGGAATGACAATGAAACAGACACGCCAGGAGGGAGAGAACAGGGGTCTGCACGTGGAAACAGAGGGCTGGGGGCAAGGGGGCAGGGCAGGAGCAGCAAGATGACCATGGAGGTCAGGCAGGATGGGCACTAGAAACAAGACACACCATGGAGAGCAACAATGAGACTATGATGGCATACACACAGACCATGGAGGGAAGGTGGGAGGGGGTCAGGGGCAGCTAGCTGACCACACAGGGAAGGTGGGAGGGGCCATGGCAGCACAGAAGACCATGCATGGCAAGCGGGAGGGTTAGTGGCAGCACAATGACTATGATGGGCAAGAAGGAGGGTGCAGGGGCATGCACAAAGGACCATGGAGGATAGAAGGGAGGGTCAGGACCTGGGCACAGACAAGAGAGTTCAGGGGAAGGGGCCTCACAACAGACCGCGCGGGGCAGGCAGGAGGAGCAGTTGCAGCACAACAGACCAGGGAGGGCAGAAGGGTGTGGCAGTAAAATGGACCATGGAGGACAGGAGAAAGGGGATAGGGGCATGGCATGTGGACAGGCAGGGTGGAGGTGGCAGGGACAGGTTACAGTCATCTGACAATGCTAGGCAGGTGGGAGGGGAGTGGCAGCTCAACAGAACACTCAGAGTAAATAGGAGTGGCAGGTCCATGGAACATGGTGGGCAAAAAGGATGGAGCAGGGGCATGCACAAAGACATCGGAAGGCAGGGGGAAGGAGAATAGGGGCAGCAAGCTAAGCACAGAGGCTAAGCAGGAGGTCAATGATGGGCCATAGAATTGGGCAATGGAGGGCAAGAGGAGTGGACTGGTACATCATGCTAAATGGAGGGCAGTGGCAGCACATCAGACCATGCATGGCAGGAGGGAGGAGGCTAGTCCATGGATTCAGACAACAGAGGATAGGAAGGAGGTGGATGGGGCAGCAAGCTAACTGTTCAGAGAAGGTGGGTATTAGGAACTTTATTGTTTTTAAAATGTGTGTCTGTGCAAAATACTTAAAATATGAACAAGTATGCAGTATAATCTCACTTTTATTCAGGAAGAAGAGAACGTTTGTGACTGTTACTCAGAGCTCACTTGGCAGAAACACCCCCTGACCCTCCACCCCCCATCGCAAAATCTAACGCCCGTGAAAAGGGTAGGTGGACGCAGTGTTATATAGAACATAGTCCTGAGAGCACAATTGAAAATGAAAACTAGATATAGTATATGGTATAAACTATGCACCAAAAAGTGTGATATAAGATGAACCGGGGCGTGAAATATAATATTCAATACATTGTGCGCAATGACAGATTCATTGGAGAGCGCGAGATAGCACAGGCACTAGCGCGTGCTATGCGATATGCGCCTTGGAGTGTAATATGCACAGTGCAGTGTTGTGTAACCTAACTAGTCTCTAAAGTTGTAATTTAAATATGTGCTGGGGAGTGTAACGTTGCATATGCACTGTGACAAAGATATGGATCCCAGATTGTAATATGTATGGCATAGCTCTGTGCGTTATAACATAGGCATCGAGGAAGGCACGTTGGATGGGGCAATATAACCCGTGCGAAGGCAAGTGTGGCATGACATATTCACGGGGTGGTGTTACAGTGCACATGGGCTACAGAGTGTCATAGTATACGCACTAGCTGGTAGAATACAACACAGAGGTGTGTGGCACTCAGCGGGCACTGGTGGGTGTAACACAGCATTGGGCTCAGCCAGGAACACGCTGTGACTCTCAAGTGAGGTTCGTCTCCTTTCCAGGGAGTGAAATAAAAAGTATTACACATCCGGCGGTGGATGTGTGTTTTATTAACCGTGAGGGGGGTTTCTTGCATAGTTTGGTCGAATTTTTGTCGAATCCCCTTTGAATGGCTTAGTGTGCATGTGTATTAACCCGTTCGACGCTTGTGACGGAGCGGTTCCGTCACGTGCGTCGGTTGCGCTGTGCGCATGACGGAACCGCTCCGTCATGGCCCCGCCCGCGCACGGAATCTTCAGCGCGGCGCGGAAATCCGCGCCGCGCTGAAGGGGTTAAATGTGCCCATCAATAGCTACCCATGTTTGGATAAATAAACGACAACAGTGTCTACTTGGAGAGTACCCACCGGCGGGGGCGCCGGGATTAGGCACAGTAGCGCGTCAGACATGTCAGAGCTTCACTAGCGGTGTAAATACATTCCACGTGGATTCATTGTATGCATAGTCACCTTTTAATGAATATCACGCAAATCGTCATGGTGATAGGTACATACGGTTTGTCCAGCATGTCCCAGGTGTTTCTATAAATATATATTTTTTTTAATTAATAAAAAACAAAGGCCGGCCCCGGGGGATGGGGTCCCCGGGGCCATAAGTGTCCTGAGGAGGGGCGCAATGCAGCCCCCCTCCTAAAGAAAAAAAAACAAAAAAAAAGGCCATGACCCGGGGGTTGAGGTCCCCGGGGCCGATTAAGGTCTTGGGAGGGCCAAATTAATTTTTTTCAACAAAAAAATTAGGGTGCAGGCCCTGGGGGATGGGGTCCCCAGGGCCAATAAATTAGAAAAAGAAGGGGGGCCACATAGCCCTCCTTCTTAAAAAAAATACAAAAAATAAAAGACCGGTATAGCGCCGGAGGCCGCGCCCCCTGGCCAGTTGTAAGTTGGGGAATTAATTCCCCTTCAATACTAAAGGTCCCTGAGGGCCAACTAGCCCAACATGTATCTCCAGTATGCGTCAGGGAGCTGCATTGCAGACAGGTGTTCTGAGGCCACGCCCCTTTTTACACCTCTATGCAACGCAGATCTGTGGCACTTACTGGAGGTACCTAGTGGGCTAGTTTGACCCTAGGGACCCATAAGATTCAAGGGGACTTAATCTCTCAACTTAGAACGGCCACAGGGCGCGTTTACAAATTGGTGAGGGGACGGGGCCTGAGGTGACGTGTGCAAATGTGCCCTGTGGTGCATTTTAAATTGGGGAAATAATTCCCTTCCAATCCTGAGGGACCCTGGGGGCCAACTAGCCCACCAGGTGCTTTCAGTAAGCACCACTGCTCTGCGTTGCAGAGGTAGTGCAGGCCGTGCCCCTTTTTACACCTCTATGCAATGGCGCTTACTGGACGTACCTAGTGGGCTATTTTGCCCCTAGGGATCCTCAGGATTCAAGGGGACTTAATTCCCCAACTTAAAAACGGCCACAGGGCGTGTTTACACAGTGGGGAAGGAAGGGGACGGGGTCTGAGGTGACGTGTGCAAACACGCCCTATGGCGCGTTTTAAGTTGGGGAAATAATTCCCCTTCAATCCTGAGGGCCCCTGGGGGCTAACTAGCCCACCAGGTGCTTCCAGTAAGCGCCACTGAGCTGCGTTGCAGAGAGGTGGTCTAGGCCGTGCCACTTTTTACACCTCTCTGCAACTCAGCTCTGTGGCGCTTACTGGAGGTACCTAGTGGTCTAGTTGGACCCTAGGAACCCTCAGGATTCAAGGGGACTTAATCTCCCAACTTAAAACGGCCACAGGGCGTGTTTATACAGTGGGGAAGGGAGGGGACGGGGCCTGAGGTGACGTGTGCAAACACGCCCTATAGCGCATTTTAAGTTGGGGAAATAATTCCCTTTCAATCCTGAGGGCCCCTGGGGGCTAACTAGCCCACCAGGTGCTTCCAGTAAGCGCCACTGCGCTGCGTTGCAGAGAGGTGGTCTAGGCCGTGCCCCTTTTTACATCTCTCTGTAATGGTGCTTACTGGACGTACCTAGTGGGCTATTTGCCCCTAGGGACCCTCAGGATTCAAGGGGACTTAATCTCCCAACTTAAAAAACGGCCACAGGGCGTGTTTACACAGTGGGGAAGGGAGGGGATGGGGTCTGAGGTGACGTGTGCAAACACGCCCTTTGGCGCGTTTTAAGTTGGGGAAATAATTCCCCTTCAATGCTGAGGGCCCCTGGGGGCTAACTAGACCACCAGGTGCTTCCAGTAAGCGCCACTGAGCTGCGTTGCAGAGAGGTGGTCCAGGCCGTGCCACTTTTTACACCTCTCTGCAACGCAGCTATGTGGCGCTTACTGGAGGTACCTAGTGGGCTAGTTGGACCCTAGGGACCCTCAGGATTCAAATGAACTTAATCTCCCAACTAAAAACGGCCACAGGGCGTGTTTACACAGTGGTGAAGGGAGGGGACGGGGCCTGAGTTAACGTGTGCAAACAAGCCCTGTGGTGCGTTTTAAGTTGGGGAAATAATTCCCCTTCAATCCTGAGGGACACTGGGGGCCAACTAGCCCACCAGGTGCTTCCAGTAAGCGCCACTGCGCTGCGTTGCAGAGAGGTGGTCTAGGCCGTGCCCCTTTTTACATCTCTCTGCAACGCAGCTCTGTGGCGCTTATTGGAGGTACCTAGTGGTCTAGTTGGACCATTGGGACGCTCAGGATTCAAGGGGACTCCCAACTTAAAACGGCCACAGGGCGTGTTTACACAGTGGGGAAGGGAGGGGACGGACCTGAGGTGACGTGTGCAAACACGCACTGTGGCGCGTTTTAAGCGGTAGTTTTAATCCCCTGCCCTATTATATACTAGGGGCTTACAGAGGAGGTCATGCTAATCACAGGGGGACCCCAACGCATAGTGTTCCCTAGTGTATGTAGGGGTTTTCACTGTATTCTGAGTGTCTTTTAATATAGCACTGGCTCTAGGACTGGTTAGTCAGACTCAGTTACCACCAGTATCCGTCTGAAAAAGTTGAGGGTACAGGATGATTTTGCAACAAGGCTTCTTTCTGCTCTTCTTTTTGTTCTTTCTGCACGTTATCCTTCTTCCTGCACTTTTCTTCGTCTGTGAGGACTTCTGTTGCTTCTTTCTGAATTTCTTTTTTTTCTTTCCGTGCGTTTTTTCTTCTTTCTTCACATGTCCTATCTCTGTAGGCATTGTTAGAAATTAGCATTTAAAAAACCTTTGAAATTCACGATGCCAGTATTTTATTTATTCTAATTTTTTAAGAAGGGGGGCTGTGTGGTTCCCCTTCTTATTCTAATTTATTGGCCCTGATGACCCCATCCCCCAGGGCCTGTCTCCTAATTATATTTTTTTGACCCCAATCCCCAGGGCCGGCCACTGTTTTTTATTATTTAAAAAAAATATATATTTATAGACACACCTAGGACATGCTGGACAAACCGTACGTACCTATCACCATGACGATTTGCGTGATATTCATTAAAAGGCGACTATGCATACAATGAATCCACGTGGAATGTATTTACACCACTAGTGAAGCTCTGACATGTCTGATGCCCTACCGTGCCTAATCCCGGTAGACATCCTTGTCGTTTATTTATACAAACATGGGTAGCTATTGACGGGCACATTTAATGCACATGCACACCAAGCCATTCAAAGGGGATTCGACAAAAATTCAACCAAAACTATGCAAGAAACCCCCCTCACGGTTAATAAAACACACATCCACTGCCGGATGTGTAATACTTTTTATTTTACTCTCTGGAAAGGGGACGAACATCACTTGAGAGTCACAGCTCGCTCCTGGCAGAGCCCAATGCTGTGTTACACCCACCATTGCCTGCTGAGTGCCACACACCTCTGTGTTGTATTCCACTAGCTAGTGCATATGCTATGACACTCTCTAGCCCATGTGCACTGTAACACCACCCCGTGAATATGTCATGCCACACTTGTCTTCGCACGGGTTATATTGCCCCATCTAACGTGCCTTCCTCGATGCCTATGTTATAACGCACAGTGCTATGCCATACATATTACAATCTGGGATCCATATCTTTGTCACAGTGCATATGCAACGTGACACTCCCCAGCACATATTTTATATTACAACTTTAGAGACTAGTTAGGTTACACAACACTGCCCTGTGCATATTACACTCCAAGGCGCATATCGCATAGCACGCGCTAGTGTCTGTGCTATCTCGCGCTCTCCAATGAATCTGTCATTGCGCACAATGTATTGCATATTATATTTCACACCCGGTTCATCTTATATCACACTTTTTGGTGCATAGTACATACCATACACTATATCTAGTTTTCATTTTCAAAATGTTCGCAAGTATGGTACATTGGATCATGGAAGGAAATGGGGTAGGGACATGGACTTGGATAACAGAGGACAGGAGGGACATGGAGAGGTGCACCAAACTGACCCTGCAGGGCAGGCATCAGGGTTTGCAGCAGCACAATACACCACTTTAATCCAAGCAAGATGGCTTCAGGTGTGCCATACGTTTATCATAAGTAGGACTGTTAGCGCTCTAGTTGTTCTTTGGAACACTCTGGGAAGCTGCAGTAGAACACAAAGGAATCAACTGACAGTCTCTGCCCTTGTTGGATGTACATGTTTTACTGAGAATGTCAGACTTCATTCTCACATGACTGAGAAAGATAATGTGAATTTACAGAAAATAAGCTCTCAGTTTAGCTTATAGATCACCTTCCAAACCTCTGTGGGAAAAGCATGAGAAAATATTTTTTGCTCTCAATCATGATATCCCAGCAGAAGGCTTTTTCACATGGTGAAATCACCTTAGAACATACCACAATCCCTAAAATGAGTATGGTACCATCAACAAATGATTTATAATGTAACTAAAGTCTTAAAACCTTCTATTAACTGCAATGCTTTTTAATGAGGTGCTATCATGTATATTGGTCTCAAGATAGCTGCCAACACTTCTTGGATGAAGTGCTGACAGCCAATCAGATCTCAGGATGAGACGTGCGGTTAGGCTCCGCCCACATATATATATGATTTTACTTTTGATTTTCTCAGGAACTACTGAACAGATTGACACCAGACCTGCAAAAGGCACATCCCTGACCTGAGGACTACCTCTCTGCCAAATTTCAAGTAATTCTGTTCAGCCGTTCGGGCTGTACCTTGGACTAAAGGTCCCTATGGAAAATTGCATGGGGAAAACGCGTTTTGTGACCCCCCTTTTTTCTCAGCCCCCGCTTGACGAATCCCCCCGAGACTTTCAGGGTAGGAGCGGAGCGGAGCGCCCCACCTATTTTGAAAATTTCGCGAGGATTCGTCAACCGGCGCCAAAGTTATTCCAAATAGAATGTTGCGGATTTCCTATGGAAACACGGTCCTAACTATAACTATCTACTGGCGACCGCCAGTAGATAATATATATATTACCTACTGGCGGTCGCCAGTAGGTAGTTATAGTTAGGACCCCTTTTCCATAGGAAATCCGCAACATTCTATTTTGAATAACTTTGGCGCCGGTCGACGAATCCTCGCGAATTTCTCAAAATAGGTGGGGCGCTACGCTCCGCTCCTACCCTGAAAGTCTCGGGGGGATTCGTCAAGCGGGGGCTGAGATAAAAGGGGGGTCCCAAAACGCGTTTTTCCCATGCATTTTTCCATAGGACCTTTAGACAGGGCTACAGCCCGAACGGCTGAACAGAATTACTAGAAATTTGGCAGAGAGGTAGTCCCTAGGTCAAGGAAGTGCCTTTTGTAGGTTTGGTGTAAATCTGTTCAGTAGATTCTGAGAAAATAGCCTTTAAATCAATATATATATCTGAGCCAGCTTACGGTACGCTTACCGTAAGCTTACCGTACGCGTACGGTGGCGTGCGCGAGCGCGATTCTGATTGGCTGTTAGATCTTAGTAAACATTCGAATCGGCCGAAACCAGGAAGCGGCGGCCGCCATTTTGTGTGTTTCACTCAGAAAAAAAAGAGTGAAAACAAGAAAAGGGGGCAAGGAGGAGAGTTACAGACCCCCTTACATTTGTGAGGGGGTCAAAGAAGGACTGTAAAGTACAAAGAAAACATTTATTGATTTTTAAAAAAATCACGGGGTACGCGTACGGTAAGCTTACGGTAAGCGTACGGAAGAAAAAAAAAATAAAAAAAGAAATGAAATGCAGATTTAAGTGTTTAGATATTAGGGGGCTCTAAAAAGAGCCGTTGTGTTTAAGAAGTGATTTTTTAAGTGGTACCTACAAGTAAGTACCGATGCAGAGTCTAAGGTTCAAGAGGAAGACTCTGTTCCCTTCATCATTGAAGTGCACACCATCTCCTCTATAAATGTCTTGCATGTCATAACGCAAGTTGTTGTGGTAAATGGCACCCATACCATAGTCACGGAGGAAAGCAGAAACAGATTTGTTGACGTGCTTTCTTGCTTTGTCAATTTGCGGACAGAAATGATTGGACCAGTTCCATTTTTGCCTTTGGCATATGTTGGAAAACACAAAGGCAGTTTTAGGGAAAAGTGAAAACAGTTGTGCAAAGGTGTCCTTCATAAGCATTTCCAGACCTACCCCAGTCAAAGTGCCTAGGTCATTGCCACCACAGTGCACTATTATGAGGTCAGGGTGTTGGATTTGCATGAAGGATTTCACCAATGGCATCAATTGGTGCCACTTTAACCCTCTCTGACCAATCCATTTAATGTCTACATTTGGCAAAGCAAGGTCTCTCACCATACCTGTTTTCTCTGCAAACTTTTCACTCCAGAAGACATAGCTGTGCCCTACAATCCACACAGTGAACATCTTCAAAGGAGAACTGGATGCACTCAGGAGGTGTCTTTCAGTAGAATGGCAATATGAAAAGAAAGACAGTTTGGAAATGGAGGCATACATATTTTTTTCAAAACAAAAAGAACTGATTGGCTGTTTCATACCATTCTAGAATAAAAACTAGGCTGTATGTGTAAATTAATAGAAGCATGTTTTGTATTGGTACAAAAAAATGTGTTACCAAAGAACAGTACTATGGATTTGCTGTTAGGTTTGAAAAGTCAAGCACTCTTGCTCTGTGGAATTGAAACATTGTGTGGCGAACTTCTGACCTAACTCCACACAGCAGTGTTCCATGAGCTGTTGCTATGGTAGCAGGCAGAAGTCAAGTTGGGGGAAGGGTACTAGGCAGAAGTCAAGTTGGGGGCAGGGTACTTTTGGAAAAGGGTTGGTTTTCAACCAATAGAAATGTGTGATTACATTTGAAAAAAAGGGGGAAGCACTGAGATTTGAAACTTACATGTATATGTGTGGAAAAATAGAGGGAAAGTTTGCCATTATCTGGTTCTGCTGAGAGGAGAGAGGTGTAGAGAACAGAGATCCTGGCTCTGATAATCTGCTGTTTGAGTGCCACATTTCTTTCACAACTAACTAATTTTAAAGGTGAGTTTAGAGTTTGAGAGGGGATGTATATGGTAAATTAAGAAATGAATAATAGAATTGGAATTCCTTTTGTAGAAGTTGTGTTTATTATTTTCTGTTTTGGAAGAAATTTGAATGTGAGGAACATGTAAAATAATATGGACTATTTTTTCATGATAAATTGAGGTGTACTGGTAAAAATAAGGAATACTTTAAGGGTTTGAGGTTGCAGTCAGTAATGCAAATACATTCAGCATCACTAAGGCTGGTTGCCCTTGCTGGAGTGTAGGCAGTCACCGAGGATACACATGGTGGTGGTCTGAAAAAGCAGTTTGGACATGGGCTTTTTAAAAAAATCTAAAAAGTGGATTCATAATGTGTCAGTCTGTAAAAGTGATTTTCACTTGCCATAAAAAAAGAGCAGTAAGTGTGCATTTAAATTGGCAAAGAAATTTCGTTTTGTGACTAATGTGAAAACATGACTCTGTGTGCAAATAGGAATTACAGGCAGAGATTTATTGCGTTTTGCTCTGGTGATTTCACAGTTGCATTAGTAGGAAAAAGGGGGAGCGATTTTTTTGGTGCAGATGCAGACTCTTAGCACACACCCAGCTCCTTTCCATGTATAATCATGCACAGTATTTACAAGCGAGTGGGGTTTTGAGGTTTCAGTCTGTAATGCAAATACATTCAGCATCACTAAGGCTGGTTGCCCTTGCTGGAGTGAAGGCAGTCACCGAGGATACACATGGTGGTGGTCTGAAAAAGCAGTCTGGACATGGGCTTTTTTAAAAAAATCTGAAAAGTGGTTTCATAATGTGTCAGTCTGTAAAAGTGATTTTCACTTGCCAAAAAAAAAGAGCAGTAAGTGTGCATTTAAATTGGCAAAGAAATTTCGTTTTGGGACTAATGTGAAAACATGACTCTGTGTGCAAATAGGAATTACAGGCAGAGATTTATTGCGTTTTGCTCTGGTGATTTCACAGTTGCATTAGTAGGAAAAAGGGGGAGCGATTTTTTTGGGGAAGAAGCAGACTCTTAGCACACACCCAGCTGCTTACCATGTGGAATCATGCACAGTATTTAGAAGCGAGTGGGGTTTTGAGGTTTCAGTCTGTAATGCAAATACATTCAGCATCACTAAGGCTGGTTGCCCTTGCTGGAGTGTAGGCAGTCACCGAGGATACACATGGTGGTGGTCTGAATAAGCAGTCTGGACATGGGCTTTTTAAAAAAAATCTGAAAAGTGGTTTCATAATGTGTCAGTCTGTAAAAGTGATTTTCACTTGCCAAAAAAAAAGAGCAGTAAGTGTGCATTCAAATTGGCAAAGAAATTTCGTTTTGTGACTAATGTGAAAACATGACTCTGTGTGCAAATAGGATTTACAGGCAGAGATTTATTGCGTTTTGTTCTGGTGATTTCACAGTTGCATTAGTAGGAAAAAGGGGGAGCGATTTTTTGGGGGAAGAAGCAGACTCTTAGCACACACCCAGCTCAAAAAAAAAGAGCAGTAAGTGTGCATTCAAATTGGCAAAGAAATTTCGTTTTGGGACTAATGTGAAAACATGACTCTGTGTGGAAATAGGAATTACAGGCAGAGATTTATTGCGTTTTGCTCTGGTGATTTCACAGTTGCATTAGTAGGAAAAAGGGGGAGCGATTTTTTGGGGGAAGAAGCAGACTCTTAGCACACACCCAGCTCCTTTCCATGTATAATCATGCACAGTATTTAGAAGCGAGTGGGGTTTTCAGGTTTCAGTCTGTAATGCAAATACATTCAGCATCACTAAGGCTGGTTGCCCTTGCTGGAGTGTAGGTAGTCACCGAGGATACACATGGTGGTGGTCTGAAAAAGCAGTCTGGACATGGGCTTTTTAAAAAAACTGAAAAGTGGTTTCATAATGTGTCAGTCTGTAAAAGTGATTTTCACTTGCCAAAAAAAAAGAGCAGTAAGTGTGCATTCAAATTGGCAAAGAAATTTCGTTTTGGGACTAATGTGAAAACATGACTCTGTGTGCAAATAGGAATTACAGGCAGAGATTTATTGCGTTTTGCTCTGGTGATTTCACAGTTGCATTAGTAGGAAAAAGGGGGAGCGATTTTTTTGGGGAAGAAGCAGACTCTTAGCACACACCCAGCTGCTTGCCATGTGGAATCATGCACAGTATTTACAAGCGAGTGGGGTTTTCAGGTTTCAGTCTGTAATGCAAATACATTCAGCATCACTAAGGCTGGTTGCCCTTGCTGGAGTGTAGGCAGTCACCCAGGATACACATGGTGGTGGTCTGAAAAAGAAGTCTGGACATGGGCTTTTTAAAAAAACTGAAAAGTGGTTTCATAATGTGTCAGTCTGTAAAAGTGATTTTAACTTGCCAAAAAAAAGAGCAGTAAGTGTGCATTCAAATTGGCAAAGAAATTACGTTTTGTGACTATTGTGAAAAGAAATGTAGTAATATATTTAAATAAAATAAAGGAATTTTTTTTTAGTTTTTTTCAGGTATTGCTGAAGAGCAGTGGACAAAATTTAAGATGCCTACAAAATCCAGAGTTCAAAAAACGCACAAAAAAAACCTATATTTGAAGACAACTAGAGGACCAAAGTTAGTAGAAGATGCTCATGTTGGGAAAAAGAAAAAATCTTCTGGTAAGCAGAAAAAACAATATATAAAAAATATATTCAAAAGAATGAAAAATGTACAAAATGTCTGTACTCGAAAGGATGTTTTGAACAAAAAAGGAGAGGAAAAAATTGACAATTTAGTTAATGCAAATATACCTTCAGCAACTGAAAAGATTTATATAAATAGAAAAACTGCGTTTAAAGAGATACGTAGAAAAATGTTTCAGAGAAGAGTTATGTCCAATTTGATGAAGGATGTGAAGAAATATAAGAAAAAGACAAAGTTTTATAAAAGAAAAAAAGAAATAGAAGCCATTGCAGCAAAGGCATTAGAATTAAAAAGGAAACTATTCATTTTAATTTTGAATAGGATGCGTACATTAGACAAAATGGTTAATGTACTGAAATCACATAGCAAAAGGAAAAGAGTAGTGAACAGAACAAACTTTTGTAAAGTGTTTTTAGGAAAGTGGATGCATAGTTCAAGTAGTGAACCTTTTTTTAATGAAGAGAGCTATTTTCAAAGTAATAGTTTGCTGCATGCAGTTGACACCAGAGGTCGTTCTTACGAAGTAAAAAATGGTTGCATAATGGAGAAGGAGATAATGGTTCCAAGAGATGAGGTACAAGTGATGGCAGATGAGGCTATGGGGAGACGTCCTAAAGCCCCAGTGTACACTTGGAATTGTAGTAGTATTTGCACTGTGCGTCAGGAATCTATTGATAAATTTCGTGAGTTTCTAAGAGAATATAGTAAAAAAAGTGTAAAACAGAAGATTAAGGTGCTTCAAAGTTTGGATCCATGCAGAGTGAGAGAGAATACTGGTTTGCAGGGTCATTCTCTGGCTTGTCTATCTAGAAAAGTATGCAATAGTGTTTTCCATCATTTTAGGATGCTGGCTGTTCATCATACTGAAATGAGAAAGTTTGTGAGACGGTTGTATTTTGCCAAAAGTCCAGCAATAATGTTAAATGAATTGAATAGGGCTCTGTTCCGAGGAACGGTATCAGATGTAGAGAAGGTTGTTGATGAAATTCAGTTTTGTTACTTTGGTCCTGAACAAAACAGTGCAGAGAAGGACACAGTAAATGAGGAAGAAGTGGAAGAGAATGTAGAACCCTCTGTAAGTAACACATTTAATGATCACATAACAAAATTTGCAATAGTCTCTAATGAAAGACCAAATTTTACTTGTATTCGTTGCCGCAGAACTCATTATAGAAAACAAACTAGGAATGTTGATCTCTACAGAAAGAGTGAAAATGAAGATAATTATAAGTGGAAGGATTTTGCCACATATATATTTCTAGAAAATTGTTTTGATTTGGGTGAAGATCAGCGTATTTGTAAATACTGTTACAACAAGTTAGAGGAAAATAGAATGCCGACCAGAGCTGTACATAATAATTTAGAATTGGATGCTATTCCTGCTGAACTTTCTGAATTAAATACATATGAGTCTATACTCATTCAATGTGTTCATCCGTTCCAGACCATAGTACGTATGGAGCCCAAAACTGGTAAATTACTTCCTTCTGATTTACTGAGAGGTTTAAAAGGAAGAGTGGTGTATTTGCCCTTGGATTTGAAAAAAATAATGGAAACTATTGATGCGGATACTTTGGAAACTGAACCATTAGTTATTCTGGTTAATGGTGTACCTACAAAGAATAAGAAGATTTGGCAGGAGCTGGTAGATGTGCGGAAAGTACAAAGAGCAAATTTGTATTTGAAAAGGAATAACAAATGGTATGAATCAATTTATATAGAAGAAGAAGAAGAAGAAGAAGAAGATTTACAAGAAGACACAGAAACACCAACTGGACAAATTGAAAAAGTGGACAAGTCAAAGGAAGAAGAAATTTATGAACATTTTAGCATACATCCTCTTCATTCAAAAGAAGTTATGGGAGATAATATTGATCTCTTTCAGATGAAGAAAGCAAAAGGAACTCCCGTGAGTGTATGGGAGGAGAGCTTGGAAGCTCGATGTTTTCCCCAGCTGTTTCCTAAAGGAAAAGGAGGACGATACGATGAACGTCCAGAACAGATTCCAGCTTCTGAGTATCGGACTACAAGACTATATGCTGAAGATCCCAGATTTCGACAAAGTATTCCTTATTTGTTCCATCTTTTATTTGAAAGCGACTTGTCTGCACTGTCTTATGCAGTAAATCACATTTTAAAAAGTGGAGTACATTTACAAAATGTGTCTGCTAAGGATTTTATGGAGAAAGTGCAGCACCGAGATGATCATTTGGAAACACAACTGATCAATCTGATGGCTTGTCAGCGTGGGATAAATGAATATTGGTACCGACGCCATGGTGAACTAAAATGCATGTTACGGAATTTAGGAACACCAACATGGTTCGTTACCCTAAGCTGTGCGGAGTACGCTTGGGATGATTTACTGGATTTTCTACGAGAGGCAAATTCAAACATTAAAAACATCGAATACAAGACAGCAGGAGAACTGTGCTCATTGGATCCGGTTAATGTTTGCAGATATTTCAATCATAGATTTGAGGCTATGATGTCCTTCATCTGCAATAAAAAAAATCCACCTCTTGGAGAAGTAGTAGATTTCTTTTGGAGAAAAGAGTACCAGGCAAGAGGTGCTCCTCATATTCATATGCTGTTGTGGATCAAGGATGCCCCAAAGTTTGGAACAGATACTGATGAAGCAGTGTTATCTTTCATTGAAGAATATGCAACATGTGCTATACCAAAAAGCACAGAAGAGAAAAAGTTAAAGGAGCAAGTTTTACGTTTCCAAAGTCATCGGTGTGGAAAATACTGTCGACGGAAATACAAGAGCAAAGATAAATACTACACTAAATGTCGATTTGGATTTCCTAGACCTGTTCTTTCAAATGGAAGAGTCAACAGTTTTATGTCAGCTGTGAGACATACTATCACAAGAAAATCACCTAAGAATACCTACAACCTAAAAAGAAAAGAAGAATCAAAAAATATAAATGACTACAACCCAGTCATTTTATCCATGTGGAACGCTAACATGGATATACAGTATGTAGCTGACAATTCCATTGCTGTTGCTCGATATGTAACGTCTTACATTACGAAATCAGAAAAAACAGAATTGAAGGAAATGTGGGAAGAGATTTCTCACGAGAAGACTGTCAGTAAGAAGCTGTACAGTTTCAGTTTGAAGATGTTATCGCATCGAGAAATTGGATCCTACGAATGTTCAGATAGGTTATCTTCTGCAAGTCTCTACTCGAAGTCAAGAAGAATAATTTGGGCAAGTTTAGGCCTTGCAGCAATGAGAAATCGGGTACTGAAATCTGTTGGAGAAATTGAATATTTGGCCGAGAATGACCCAGAAAGTACAGATATTTTGAAATCAAACATGTTGGACACATATTATCCCAAGAGAAGTCAACATCTGGAGAACATGTGTCTCTATGAAGTGCTGCAGAACTACATTTATTCACGGAAAGCCGCAGAAGACATCAACAATGGAAAATATAAAGTCGTTGGTGAGGAAGGATGTTTGGTGAAGCAAACAAAAGGAAGTTTGATAAATCACAGGAAGCTGAGTTGCGACACTACTGACAAGAAGGAATTTTACTACTTGGCTCTTTTACAGTTGTTTAAACCATGGCGTACAGAGGATGAACTACTGGGAGAATTTCAAAGCTATGAAGATTCTTTTAATGCTTGCAAAGACAGCATACAATGCAGTACATTCTCAAGTTATCTGCAAATGTTAAATGAAGAAATTGAACAGGAAACTACAATTGCAGCAGAAATAGCTAGAGACAGTTCTCAGGACAGCCAAAGTTCAGGAACACTCAGTCAAGATCCCCTAGGACAACCAATCGTTGAAAATGAAGCATCAATAGCCATGAATGAAGTGGAAACGGCTATGAATCAAGCTCAAGAAGAATTTATAGACTTAGAAAATTTGGAAAGACAACTGAATCAAGAGCAGCAACAAATTTATGAAGAGATCAGAAACAAAATTGATCACGGATTTCTACATGAAAAAAAAGAGTGCTCATGCACATCATTTCATCCAATCAGGATGTATGTAAGCGGACAAGCTGGAACTGGAAAAAGTTTCCTTATAAAAGTCATCAGAAGCTACCTACAGCAAAAAACAGATTCTACTTTGTCTTGTGTGGTTACTGCTCCAACTGGGTTAGCAGCATATAACATAAAAGGAATCACTTTACATCGTTTGCTAATGTTACCAGTGGAGCATGAGAACAAAATACAATACAACAAGCTAACTGGAGAAGCATCCTTGGAAGTTTCAAGAGTATTGAAGAAGATGCAAGTTCTCATTATTGATGAGGTGAGCATGGTATCAAACTTAATGCTTGCCTTTGTGCATTTAAGAATGCAGCAAATTTTGAAGACAGACTATGACATGTTATTTGGTGGAAAACACGTCATAGTTTTTGGAGATCTTTTGCAACTTACTCCAGTTAAAGGACAACCAGGGGCAGATTTATGTTGCACTTGCGCCACTTTTGCGCCGCCGTTGCGTCACTTTTGTGACGCAGCAGCAGCGCAAATCCTGCGCCATGGTGCGGGGTATTTACAACGTGACGCATCTGGGAGATGCGTCACGTTGTAAAGCCCTGCGCCACATATAGGCGTTCCAGGGCAGGTGGGGGCGTTCCGGCGCAGGAACGCGTCCTAAAAGTGGCTGAGTGAAATCTACAAGATTTCACTCAGTCACTTTTGAGCCCATGCTGCGTCAAAACCCTGCGCCTGCTTGAAGCAGGCGTAAGGATTGACGCAGCATTGTACAGATAGGGCCCCCCAGAGCCTTGCTGGAGCTGCGTCGCGCTTGCGACGCAACTCCAGCAATGCGCCACTTTTACGGCACAGATGCGTGACGCATCTGTGCCGTTTTTGCCCCATGGCGCACCGCATTATAAATGCGGCGCATTCATAATGGCGGAGCTGGGGCGCAAAATAACTGGCGCATCCCTGCTGATATGCAGGGATGCGCCAGTTATTATAAATCTGCCCCCCAGTGTTTAATACTGTCACACATGAAGACACGAAGAAGTCATTGGGAAGCATCGGAAATACAAATATTTGGTCCTTCTTTGAGTACAAGGAACTTACTACTAATATGAGGCAAGCATGCGATGAAGAATATGGAAGTATTCTGAAAGATATCAGAATTGGACTACTCACAGAAGTTGGCAAAAAAGCATTACAGAGTCGGCTGCTACATAATTTATTTCCAAAGGAAGAAATAGTTGCAGAGAAAATATACAAGAACATTGCAGAAAACAAAAGTGTCATCTGCTTAATGCCAACTCTACGTGAATGCTCAATATTTAATGAGGAGCTTTTGAAATTGGAAAAGGAAGAGATCAGGAAATTGGAAGCAGTGGACAAAATTGAGGATGGAAGAATTACTGTCACAGTAACAGGCAAACTGAAAAATAAATTGGACTCACTAGAGAAGAACATCTCCAAAACAGCTGGATTAGAAAAAAATCTATATGTTTGCATGAACTGTAGAGTATTTTTAAGAAGAAATTTGGATGTTGAAAAAGGTTTAGTTAATGGAGCTATGGGAAGAGTTGTGGGTTTTATTAATTATCAGAAAAAAGATGGAATTGAATGTTTAAAAATAAAATTTGATCAGATAGAAGAAGTTAAAGATATTTGTCGTTGTACAGTTCGTTTCATGCTTGTGAAAGACTTATATGTACGTAGGAAGCAGTTTCCGTTTTCTCTAGCATATGCTGTAACTATTCACAAGTCTCAAGGATTGACTGTAGATTGTGCATTTGTGAACATTGGTTCAACTGTGTTCAAAGAAGGTATGGCATATGTTGCTTTGTCACGAGTGAAAACATTATCAGGTTTATTCATGATAGACTTTGATGATTCAAAAGTTAGTGCTGATACAAACTGTGTAAAGGAGTATAATAGATTAAGAAGAAGCTATGCTCCTCATTTAGGTCAGTATCCTGTGTTGGAGAAACGTGTAGTTTCTCGTAAAATAAAAAATGAGAATATCTGTAATGAAGATGTAGAGAAGAGGAAAAAAAAGAGGAGTGATGTAATTGCAAGCAAAAAGAAAAAGGAAAATGAAGAACAGGTTGTAGGATGTCATTTTGAAAATAGCTCTGGTGTCAACTGCTACGCAAATGTAGTGCTGAATGTTGCATTTTATCTGGAAAGTTTGCAAGAGCAGATAATAGTAAATCAGGGAAAAAGATTCTGTTCTGAGCTGAGTCTCCTTTTTCAAAAGCTGAGAAAAGATAAAACTCAAATAGAAAGTGCTACTGAAATTAGAAAACTTTTAGATATATGTTCAGGACGAACACAGTTTTCTCAAAATGAACAGCAAGATGCACACGAATTTTTGATGTATTTTCTTCAAGTACTGGAAGTAGAAGAAGTTGCAATTGATATTTTATTTGGTCTCTCTTATAAATGGGAACATAGTTGTGAAAACTGTTATAATATATGTGGCTCTAATGTTGATAATGAAAGGTTTATTTATTTGACATTGCCAGAGAGTAAAACAGTCACTTTTGCAAAATTAGTTAAAGATGCTAATCATAGCATGAAATGCGGTGAGTGTAAATCTGACATGTTTTCAACATTAATTTTAAAGGAATACGGACAGTATGTAATTTTAATGATGCAACGATGTAGAGCTGATGGTTCATAATTGGATACTTTAATAAAGAAGTTTACAGGACAGCAATTATCAATTTCAGGAAAAACTTTTGTAACTGTTGCAATAATTTTCCATGATGGACCTACTGTTACTTCTGGACATTACACAGTTTATCTTAAATGTGAAAAAGGCTGGACACTGTGTAATGATTCCCAATTGGTTTTCAAACAACGTTTGCCTTTTGATTTAGCAAATTCCTATCTAATCTTCCTGAAACCTAAATTTTAGAGAGACTTGGCAAGATCTGGACAAAATAATTTTACCATTTTACTGGATTACCATTGGAATTTTCTAAAAAAAAGATTTTTTAAATTATCATTTGGCCTAATGGAAAGATAACCAATTGTAATGTGGACTTTTTTAATTTTTAATGAAACTTTCAAAAACCAATAATTTAGAGATAATCGGTAACATCTGCACAATTTAAATTTTGGAATGTTATTGGAGTGCCATTGGAAATTTTTTCAAAAATGATTTTAAAAATTACTATTTGGCCATGCGGAAAAGTAACCAATTCTATTGTGGACTTAATAAATTATTCAAAAAATTTTCGTGAACCAAAATGTTACAGAGAATCGGTGAGATCTGGACAAATTAAACTTTAGAATTTTATTGGATTACCGTTGGAAATTTAATCCAAAAAAAATTTTAAAATTACTATTTGGCCTAAAGGAAATGGAATCAGATGTATTGTGGAGTTATTTGAGATATAATATTGTGATTATACTTCTGAAACAAACATATCAGACGGTATTTTAAAGAAATAAGTATTGGTATTAGATGATATTTTTTTAGAATATTATGTATTTTTTATAATGTTAAGTTTAAGTAAAAAGAGATTCTGGGCTTTTTTAATACAATCTTTGAGATTGTTATTTTTTTTTGCCCGCTGTAAAATGATGAATGCAATTGCTTTCACAATTTATAGTGAAATGCAATATATTCTGAAAACAGCAAAAATAAGGCAAAAATATTTTTTGATAAATATGTAAATATGTGTACTGTATTATAAAATGTTTTAAAAATATTAATACTTTTTTCTTTTTTTTCAGATTGATATAGAACATTTTCGAAAACTAGAACCATTTTTAAAGCAATTTTTTTTTTAAAACAAATGAATAAATATTTTTTTGAGTGGGTATGGTAAGTCAATAATAATAATTGTAGTCTCTCAAGGACCTTGTAATGTGATAATTGATTTTTAGTGTTTGTTAAAAAAAAAAAAAAATTACGCGCACCGTACGCGTACGGTAAAAAAAAAAACAAAAAAAAAGTTTTTAAAAACATATATAAAAAATAGATGAAAGGTAAGGTTGGCTCTTAAAAGAGCCGTTGTGTTCATGCAGGGACAGAGGAAAGAAAGATTGGGAATATTAGACGGTACGACAAGTGTGCTGATCTATTTTACTGTTCACTAGGGAAACACTGGTCTCCCTATAAGTAATTAGATCGTGACAAGTGGCGCACCGTACTTCAACCCTCGCAAACCGAGGGTTAATTTCCAGAGGGCCAGCAAAAGGAGATGCTCCCCCCACAGATGAAGGGCTCACCTGACCGGCAGAAGAAGGAGTCAGCCCTGCAGATGATGGTCCAGGCTGAGCTGCTGTGGATGTGCTTGGTTCACTTACTGAAGGGTTACCTCCAGTAAGTCGAGCATGTGTCCTCTTGTGTACATCCTTGAGGTGCCTCATCATGGTATGATTCCCAAAGGAATACTTCCTGTCAGGATTACCTCTTGAAAGTACACGCTTACACAGCCTACAAGTTACTAGGGGTGCATTTACCTTTTGCTGGCCTTCAGGAAAAGTAAAATAATCCCATACATAAGAAGTCTTTTGTTTCCTCGCTCTCTGCCTCAAGGTAGTGCTGCTAGTGCTAGCCTCACTCTCAGAAGGGCTCTGCTGGTCTGCCATCGTATCATAAAGACAACCCAGCTCCTTCTCCTAAGGGATCACAAGCAGAAATGAGGGGAATGGGTGTGGTGTAGGAGAGTTCTAGAACTGAAAGTAGTTTCAACCAATCAAAAGTTGTGTTTCATGATCACATGACCTACCGTACGCTTACGGTACGCTTACGGTACGCTTACGGCAAAAGTGCGCATGCGCGTAAAAAAGACACGCGCTTGCGCGCATGCGCATAACAGTCACTACCCGACACTTCCGCGTAACGTGCGCGTGTAGCGTACACGCGTACGCGTCCCATGCGGAGTACGCGCGGCTACGCAAATTGCGTAACTATACGCAAACAGCGTAGATAAATTACGGGCGTTGCGTAAACCGTACGCTTACCGTAAGCTTACGGTACACGTACTAAAAAAAAAAGGAAAAAATGTACTGGAAAAAATTATAACGTTTATTTTATGAAATATATTAAAAAAAAAATATTAAAGAATTTAAAAAATTTAACAATAGTCTTTAGAAAAGGTTAGAACATTAAATTAAAAATATGTTTAAAAAAATAGAAGAAAAAAAAAAAATTAGCATTTAAAAAACCTTGCTAATTCAATGAAAAAACCATAGGTTTCACACACGTTATAGTTAGGAATTAGCATTTAAAAAACCTTAGAAATTCAATGAAAAAACCAAAGGTTTCACACACGTTATAGTTAGCTGGACATTTTACTCGTAAAAAACCATTGAAATTCCCCCGTTATAGTTAGTTAAGCTAACTATAACTCGCGCGCCTGCAATGCACTGCTGATGACGTCACATATTACATCACTCATGACATGGTCAGTGACATCACTCATGACATCACTGATGACATCTCAAATGACATCACTGATGACATCATCCTTGTGATAGAGTGGCAGACCTCCTCTCACCCTAATATTACCTTTGACACACACATTTATAAATAGAGACTACAATTTTCAAAACAATGGACATACCAATACCAGTTACAACAACCTCTTCAGTAATTCTAAGATCCACATACACATCCACTCATTCACCAACAGTCCTATACAGTCACTCATACATGTACTCACTCATCATATGTACTCATACACCTATACATCCTGTTACACAATGCTACTCATCCGTAGAGTTACTCACACACATAGTCACTCATGCTAATAAAGAATCAAACATCCATTTACTTGCATATACAGTTATACACACACCACCACACTTACTTCTACGGAAACTTGCACATACTTAGTCTTTTAAACAATCACTTATAGAAACACATACTTATTCACACAGGAACTCTTTCACTCTCACATATACTCACTTATATACACCAATAGTCACATATACTAGTTTAAAACATATGCAGTTACTCATAAAGACACTGTAGAGACAGTCATTCACTCACTAACACACCCATACACACACTCATCCACCCATGCAGTCCTGCATACATACTATCTTCAACACATACAAACAGTGAGTCACTCATTCATGCACCTATGCACTACGTAATACCCCCCACCGAACCATACAGACACTCAGACTCATACTCAAAAAAACAACTAATAACCTATATAGACACCCATGTAGCTGCTCACCAACCCATGCAGCCACTTAAACACAAAGTGAGAGACTGATACAGATATATACATATTTTAACATTACTCACTAAGCCATGTATTCACTATGATACACCTAATCAGTCAGTTACACAATCAATTTTTCAAAAACAAATCATCCATTTCGACACTTATATACCCATTTATTCTTCCATCGACCTTGAGATATACATATATTAAACATTTAATTTTCAGAAAAACACACATTCACGGGATGATGTCATCAGTGATGTCATTTGAGATGTCATCAGTGATGTCATGAGTGATGTCACTGACCATGTCATGAGTGATGTAATATGTGACGTCATCAGCAGTGCATTGCGGGCGCGCGAGTTATAGTTAGCTTAACTAACTATAACGGGGGAATTTCAATGGTTTTTTACGAGTAAAATGTCCAGCTAACTATAACGTGTGTGAAACCTTTGGTTTTTTCATTGAATTTCTAAGGTTTTTTAAATGCTAATTCCTAACTATAACGTGTGTGAAACCTATGGTTTTTTCATTGAATATATATATACACACACACACACATTATATACATTCACTTATGCCATTGGTTGGTGCCGTTAAAGGTTACTAAGAACTTTTAGTGTTCAAAGATGGGTAAGTAGTATTCAGGGTTTCAAGGATTCTGGGATTAATAAGGGTAACGGCTAGTATGGGAATTTTAGATTTCAGGTTTTGTAGGGGAAATGGGTAGTAAGTAGTTTTTAAGGGTTTTCAGAATGGGTAAGATTTTTCTTGTTTTATGACTTACAGATTGGTAACAATAAAGGGTAGTAAGAGATTTTTAGATTTCAGTCGCAGGTAGTCGTAAGGGCAGGTAAGCGATTTAAAAAGAATTTTGGGTGGGTTAGTTAAAAAAGAGGGCGTGTGTGTGTTAAAGTACAACGAAGTGATACAATACATTATAAAGGCAAATGTGTTGTGAAGCATGAGCAATAATGGCATGAAAGCATTCTGGATGAATGTGGGTCTAGCATGCTGCATGAGGCAATGTTTTGTAGGAGTTTAGTTGTCTGTTTACTAATTATTCCTCTGAAGAACAAATAGGAGATTACCATAGTATTTTGGGCTGACTGATTGGTTGATGGACGACTTTTGCATATTTTCTCTCGCTTTATTTATAAATATAAAGTATAAAAATTGCAGCAAATGAATCATGTTTAATATTTTAATAATTGTATATCAATAAATACAAAACTCAGTATGATAATAGTGACCTCATAGTCAGTTAATTTCGTTCAAAGTAGAGGAGGAAGTAATAGTGTTAGCTTGATCGTGTTATCTGTCTCAAATTATCAGATCATATTCTTGCATTTATGAAAAACGTTACATTGTGTGTTAGATATAATAAATAAACTGGCCCCAAATAGGCCAACGCATCGGCGCTCATTCATACCTCTGGCTTGAAAAAATTGTAATCTCATCTCAAAGGCCTTCCGGAATGTCACTCACTACTGTTTACCTCAGGTGACTCACAGCTAATCCATTGATTCAAAATACAGTGACGAACTGCTGTAACAGCAATCACTGTTAAACCCCTAGCTAAATTTGAGACATTCTTATCAGTACCCATCATTCTTATTACATTTGTAGTCAGTACCATCTCAGAATGAAAATTACCCTTAAATTATTCTTAAAATCTTCTGTCACTGGATCTCAGACACCTCGCCTGGCATTACAATTTGTGAACACATAAATACCCCCACCCCTTCTGATTCGCACCTTTTTCCATTTAAACAAGTTTAAGGAGCTATACTATAATCTTTTCATGGCTTAAGAATGTTCTAATTGGCACTGAAGGCAACTTGTTTTGAGCAGTTGGGCCCTCAAAGACGGAAAGATTAGACTTGGCCTGTAGTTGAAGGTTTTTTAATCGTTCCTCGATCTTGGTCAATCTGTAGTTGATAGGTTCTAATGATATTAAGATTACATTTTCTAGTCTCTTCCATATTGCCTCAGTTTCTTCTGGGCGTGAGACTCCTGTTGGACCAAGCTTCAAGACTTCACAGATGGGGGGGCACAATCTACTACGTTTGAAGAGTCCATTATAGCACCCACTCCACTTTTGTTTGTTCTAGGTACTTTGGCAGTTTTTGGCCTCTGGGGCCCCCCTCCCCTCTTCCTCTTTACTGCAGGATCTGGGATGGCTTTAATGCCCTTGTTTTCAGTTGAGGGCACAGACCTCGTAGAGATTCATTGGGGAGGGCTGGATACACACTCTTGGGCAGGCTCAGCAGATGGCGAAGTAATACATGCCTCCACTGAGTTATTCAGGATCTGCAAAGAAATACTCGGCTTGTCGGTGATATTAATATGGGTGATAAAGCGACGATCAGGGGAGCGAGCTGAAGCTAAACCGCCCAGGGAGGATCTTTTAGACAGTAAGGGGTCGAGAGATAGACGGCGCTCTGTATTTGCTATCTCCTTTTCCAGAACTGATGTCGCTCTTACTATAAATTGATCTAATGTCCCCGCCACCCTTCCTGTTTATTTATCTTTAACGCAGATTTGTGCCAGATCTATGGAATAACGAAGTAATAAGTAGCAGAAAGATTTACCAAAGACACTGACCTTAAGATAGTACAGCGCTCAGAGGGGGAGCCCGGCCCGGTCTCATCCGGTCTTTAATGGGCTCATACGGGCCCCCGTTGGCCCGGGCTTCGCCAGGCGCGCCCGCTCGTGTCCCGCGTAGCGGAAGCCCTTAGTTCACTTTGTAGGTGGTGGTCGTGGTGGGCGTGACGCGTGCGGCTCCTGCCGCAACGCGCGCTGTGTCCTGGGCTCTGAAGTCAGGTGATTGCAGGCAGACAACGAGTATTTGGCTTCCCGCTCACGGAAGCACTGACCCCGCTTTGTAGGTGGCGGTTGCGGTGGGCGTGACGCGTGCGGCTCCTGCCACAATGCGCGCTGTGTCCTGGGCCCTGAAGTCTGGTGATTGCTGGCAGGCAACAAGGATTTGGCTTCCCGCTCACGGAAGCACTGACCCCGCTTTGTAGGTGGCGGTCGCGGTGGGCGTGACATGTGCGAGTGTTACCTCCAATAAAGCTAGATGCAGGTCAGCATTCTATTTCGCACATCAGACTAAAACAAGCATTGGCATAACCAATAGGTCACGCCTTTGGGGCATTTTAAGTGTTTAGACAGAGCTATTGGCTTTGATAATGTTTTCAATAAGTATTGTAGAGCATTGTGAATGTTGTGCAGCATATCGAAAATGTATAAGTTATAATAAACAAAGTGTTATCACTATTTCTGTCAGTGGGAGGGAAAGAGTGAAGGGGGCGGGTGAGGAGCCAGTGAAGGGAAATAAATTGCAGCGATAAGAAACAATACACACACTGTTTAATGTAGAGCCATGTGTTGGAAGTGTGGGAGGGGTGGTGGGTCTGCCTCCTGTTACAATGGGGGTACTGGTGTGCTTCCTGTCTGGGCAGCACAGGGGCACAAATGTTGCTGCTGATTATTTAAAAACTAACAAATAGTACAATAAAGGGCAATAATGTCAATTCCAAAGTTGCAAGGAATAATACAAATTAGTAATATTATCATACTATCACAGCAGCTTGTGGCAGAGGAGTTTGCCCCTCGGCCGGGGTGGAGAGGACGTGCCTTGCAAGGAAAGCAGCAAGGTCCAGTGCCTTGGTGCTTCTGTCAGGGCGCTTTCTAATCCAGCTTATGGCGGTGGGGTCTGTCCCTCAGCTGGGGTGGAGGGGACACGTCTTGTAAGAAAAGCTGTGAGGTCCAGTGAGTTCACAAATGCTAACATCGGAAACCTGGGCATCTGTGTGTGACCTTTGTTTATTAAACAGAAAATGAGGCAGGCGTGGCCAGCGAGCCACCATGGCGGATGCAACTGTGTGAAGCTCCCTGCCTAATCCCTCACCTATCCTGCTTTTCTCCTGCCATCCAACCCATCTGACAGTGGAAGTTGCAGACTTCTGCTGGCACCAGACTACAGTTACTGCGGAACTCCTGAGACACGATTCGGGCCCGAAATGACAGCAGTGACAGAGGTGCGGCATGGCGAGCCTCGGAGCGGAGGCGGGAGTGCGCTACCCCCTACGTGACGATCTCGCTGGCTGCGGTGCAGCCCTCGTGCTGGGTGTGCTGCTGCTGTGCCAACGTCAATTATAAAGGACCTTCTATCAACCTTTGCTCGCTTGTCGCCACTGTGGCCTTGACTATGTGGAGACACCCATGATCGCACGGGTCAGTGGTACGGCGGCGTGGGCCCTGATCGCCCAGCACAGGCGGATGTGCTCTGCGAACCGGCGGCCACCACGCATCTATCAATAAGGCATTGAGGGGGAGTACCGGTCCCGCTGCTGATATCAAACCAGTACCTGTTGCGGTGTAAGTGGATTGCGACCCCTCACCCGCTGCTGGAGGCGGCCTGGAGGAGACTGAGGCCCTTTCTCCCGCATTCACGGGCCCTCGCTCCTGTGTCGCGGCCGGAGAGTGCTACGTCACTATACCGGAGGCTCGAGATGCGGCAGTGGTGCCCTCATTGATTCGTGGGCAGAGGAAGTCCTCGACTGAGCGTGGCCTGTGCCCTGCTTCCGGGAGACCTAGCTCCCAAGGCTGAGACTGGGCGAGTGTTCTGGGCCCTTGACGGCTACAGGTGGGAATCTTGACACATCGATCCTGCATCCAGTGAGTGGCGCGCACCATTTTTGTGCGCCGTACCTCCTGTGCTCTCCCAGGCAATGATACAGCCCTGACAGCAGGTGGTATCTTGCTTGTCGGTGTGTTGAGGCTTCATCCCTGCTCAATTAAAAGAGCTGAGCCCTGCCCGTGTGGTAGCTGTTGAGAGGGCCCTTAGCTGCCTTAGAAACCTTAGCTGCTCTGTGACTGTCCTGTGGATATAGATGATGCTTGGAGGCCGAAGGTGTCATTGAGCATGTGCGTGTCCAAACACCCTTTTTTCAGGCGACTGACACTGTTCTGCCACGGGGACCGGCCGGGGTTGCGATGCAGCCTGTACCTGCTTGCGGGTGGACCTGTAGTGAAAGAGCCACTCTTGTGGTTTGGAACCCTATGATGATCTTCAACTACCTCCATTTTAACTGACTTTAGTGTCTTAATCCAACATCCAAATGATGTTAAGGTAGGAGGTGAAGAGACAGAGTTGCGGCCCACCTTAACTGATTTTGAGATACCATCGGAGGAGGAATTCTGTAAAATGGCCTTGGGTATATTTATCACATAAGGTGTGGAAGGAGTTGGGAGCGGAATTATTCCCTGTTCTCCGCCGTATTTGTAATCATTCTCTTCTTAGTGGAATAGTACCAACAGAGTGGAAACAGGCTTTGGTAACCCCGCTGTTAAAAAAGGACAACTTTGGATCCATGATGTCCTAAATATTACAGGCCAATCTCCATGTTACCCTATCCCGCTAAGATTGTAGAACGCGTGGTCAGTGGTGCACTCTCTAAGTACCTGTAATTCAATGGAATCCTAGAGGATGTACAGTTTGGGTTCCGTCCGGTCCATGGTACAGAGACGGCCTTAGTGATGGTGATGGACGAGCTTCGCATGCGTGATCGAGGTCAGGCGGTGGTCTTGATCCTGCTTGACCTGTCTGACGCATTCGACACGGTCAATTACGCCACTCTTCTGAAGAGACTTAAAGAGGTGGGAATAGCAGGCACGGCTTTGAGCTTGTTTCAATCCTTTCTTTTCAATAGGAAACAGGCAGTCTCGCTCCCCCCTAATCAGTCAGATTTTACTGACATTTTGCATGGCGTTCCGAAGGGCTCTGCGCTTAGCCCTATTCTCTTCAATGTTTAGATGAAACCTCTAATTCATGTCATAAGGTCACACAATATTAACATTCTAAATTATGCGGATGATACCCAACTGATTCTCTCCTTAGAGAGAGAACAGGCTACAACGCTGGAAGTGCTTCATGAGTGTCTTCGAGATACTGCTCAATGGCTGAAGGAGAATTCGCTTCAGTTTAACTCTGAGAAAACTGAGATTCTCTATTGTCCAGTGGGGAAGAACCCCACGGGGCTTCCCCCGAACTTCTGGCCATTAGCATCAGCTAGTCCAGTGTTGCCGGTTGAGAATGTCCGCAACCTGGGTGTTATGTTCAACAGTAAGCTGACTCTCGATTCGCAGGTAAGTAAAACGGTGGGGAGTTGTTTTGCCATTATTTGAGCCCTGTGGAAAATTCTCCCGCTACTCCCATTGCATGCACGAGCACTGATTGTGCAATGCACTATCGTAAGCAGATTGGACTATTGTAACGCTTTATTGCTTGAGTCCCCGAGATATTTACTGGATAGGCTTCAGAGGATTCAGGCAATAGCTGCAAAACTCACCTTGGGGAAATCAAGGCGGTCTTCTACCTCTTTGGCTTTGGCCGAACTGCACTGGCTCCCAATTGGTCAGAGAGTCCAGTTCAAATCTTTGTGTATAGTTTTTAAAGCCCTGCATGGACTTGGGCCGACTCTGCTGAGAAGGAAATTTGCGTGGTATATTCCAGTGCGGAGCCTTCGCTCCTCTACAGCAAGGTTGGTAAAAGTGCCTAGGTATAAAAAATAAAAAAAATTAGGTGGTAGGGCCTTTTGCACCGCAGCAGCACAACTGTGGAACAGGCTCCCTCTGGAGCTGAGACAAATGAAGGACCTCCTCCCTTTCAGGAAGAGATTAAAAACTTGGCTCTTTCCTAGCTTGTAATTGGTCACTTGCGTCTCCCAGAACACTAGTCTGATGGTTTACACTGTTGGTTCAGCGCCAGGATGCCTGTTAGGTGATAGAGCGCTTAATAAATGTCATAAATAAATAAATAAATAAAATAAATTATTATACCCTAGCCTGGATATAGGAGATGGTCCTGCATATGCCTGCTTCTCTTCTGTCTTGTAATCTTGCTGTCTTTTAGTGGGAGCTGTCACGGACTAGAACAGTACATTTATATTATAAGTGCTTACTATTGGCTTTGACATGGCCTCATGTCATCTTGTTTTCTGACTTTGCCTTACTTCTGCGTGCACAGCAGTGCTTGCGATTCATATTCAAGGTCTTTCTGCTCCTCACTTATTTTTCGCTCTTCACTGACCAGTGTGAACTGGATATTATCTGTACAATGTGCAGCTCTGCCTCGAAGTCAAAATATGGGAGCTTGGCCAGCCTCCGTCTTGGCCTTGACTCAGACTGGTACAGCCAGCTCGGTTTTTTCCAATGAGAAGGGGGAGAGGTTTTCTAGAATCTTCGCCTCACGTTGAGTAATAGTATTAAAGCTGGGAGCATTCGGGGGCCAGGTGGAATTTCACCACAGATTAGACGGAACTTGAGTCCTGATTAAAACTCCTTCCTGGGCTTTTGACGAGCTTCCCAAACTTGTGTTGGCAAGGATGATGCAAATTCAATCTGTGAGATGTTCCGAACCATTTTGTATATATTTTCTACTCTTTGCTACCTATACATACTGCATTTTATTCTAATTGTTCATTGTAGTTAATTGATACTTGGGAATCTGCATTTATTGATATATTTGGCCTACCTTTTTAAACATTACATTATTAAACTTGTGTGTGTTATTTTAAAAAGCACCTGAGTTTGTATTTTTGCCTCCAGAGTAGAAGTGCTGTGCAAACGTGTATTATTTAAAGGTGCAGTGGTAAATGTTAAGGGTGGGCGACAAATTCCATTCCGCTCGCGGAACGTACGAAATTTCAGCATTTTCACGATTCGCGCGGAATGCGAAAATGTTGAAACTTCCGCGGTCTGCGGCGGAACGGAAATATGCAGGGCAGGATTCATTCTGGCACGATGCTCCTGTCACTAAACCTCAACAGGAAGCACTTACAGGTATAAATAAAGCAGGTTACAGGTATAAATAAAGCAGGTGCCCAAGTTGAAGCTCAAATTCAGTAACACATTAATAAGCACAAAAGAAAACATTTGTGAGCACGGTCGAGGCTGGGCAGGTGTGCTATCTCTCCATATCTACCGTCAACAATTTGCTGTAATCCTTGATGGAGCTCTGTGCATCCATGAGTTTCTCGAGCGCAATCCCCGTGTAGTTCCTGACACCAGGAGGTTCTGTCTCCTCATCTGCTGTTCTGATCGGTCTCTGGCCCTTTATAAACAAGAGGCATGTGAACTTCATGGAAGCCCCGCCCGTTTGGCCCCGGCCCACACACCAGCGGTGTGCAATGTCTTCCCGCCCTGTCCCCCACTATGATGGACAGCTCACTCGAGGGACCCCGGCGCCCGTCGGCACGGTGACAACGTTACAGACACACATGGTCACTGGAGACAACTCTTCTGGCCCTGTACGCAGCTGTAGTGTAGGGCAAGCACTATACATTTACCCAACGAGGTAGCACTTACTGATTAGCCAGTAGAAAGTACTCCAGTTGAGTAGAGGTATTGCGCAAAACGTTGGCATCTTCTTGGGTAAATAAAAATATGCAGGGCATTATTCATTCTGGCACGATGCTTCTGTCACAAAAATTAAACCTCAACAGGAAGCACTTACGGATATAAATAAAGCAGGTGCCCGAGTTGAAGCTCAAATTCAGTAACGCATTAAATCAGCCCAAAATCTCCACGAGCACGCAAAATTTCACATGTTCGCAGAGATTTTTTGCCGTTTCGCAAAATTTTGCAAAATGTAATTTAGCAAATTCCGCCAGGTGGGAGTGCAGGGTTTCGGTGTGTCCTTTTAGTGAAAAGCACATACATTACAACTTGGAGTCACTTTCGTAGGCTTCGAACGTTGAATTTTAAAAGGGAAAAATGCTTTCTAAAATGCTTACAGAGTCCCAGATGCCAACTGAGTTATTTCAAAGGGAGCTGGTCTCTCTCAAAGAAGGAAAACAATTTGGTATTTCAGACAGAGACAGTGGTGTCATCTTGAATGTGTTGTTTAGCATATATCAAAAATTTGAACATTTAGAACAAGAATGTAGTGAGCTGAAAAGAGAGTTAGCTGATGTTCAAATTGAAAATAAGTCTTTGAAAACAGAATTAAACATGTACCAGGCTCTGAAGCCGTTTCTTTGACCAGCGATGAGTCATATGCGAAAAATGCGGCAACAACATCTGCGTGGTGAGTCTCCCGGAGGGAGAGGAAGGGAGGACCCCTGAAACGTATGTGGAACACTGGCTCCAGGATATCTTACCTGCTGGGATGCTGTCGTCACACATCGTGGTGGAGCGGGCGCACCGTGTGCCGACCCAACGCCCCCCCCCCCCCTGGAGCATGACCGCGATCTTTACTCTTCCGACTCTTACACTACAGTGACAGGGACACGATCCTGCGTGAGACTCATAAGCTCTCTGAGTTGAAAGTCGGAAGAAGCTCCATCATGGTGTTCCCAGATTACACGGTACATGTACAGAGGCGCCGGAGTACCTTCAAGGTGGAGAAGCGCCAGCTGCGTTATTTGGAGCTTCCCTACTCTCTGTTATTCCCTGGAAGACTGAGAGTGGTGGCTAAAGGCGTTGCACGCTTCTTTGACTCGCCTGATGAGACGTGGGACTGGCTGGAGGAATCCGGCCTATGGACAGGACCCCGCACCTCAAGTGACAATCCAACCTAACCGGTCAACAAAAGAAATCGCTGTTAAGGGAAGAGAGAGCGGAGGAATAGCGCATCCAGTCAAGCGGCAGTGCCGCTGCAGGAGCAGAGCGTGATGGAACGTCGTGATGCCCTGGAGTTGGTTACGACATTGGGGACCCAGACCTATCAAGAGGCGAGTGAAATCAGCTCCTCTAGATCGGCAACTGCTAGTGGATCGTCCACCCCCAGACCTGAAGACCCTGATGAACTGCGACTACCAGATGTCACCCTGCAGACTGCCGATGACCTTGTGTGAGGGACTGCCAAGTCTCAGACATGTGTGAAGACCATGCACGCAAGTAGAGACTGCCTTGTATTGATTATATATGATGTTGTTGGTTTGCTGAGATGCGCTCAAAGATTGCTGCCATACGTGCAGTACGCACATAATCTGTATGTATGCTTACGTCACTGCAACACCGACTTAATGTACCACATCCATTAACACACAGGTAGGGAACTGGGTGGTTACTCCCTGACATAGAGGGATAGCCAATAGGTGTAGTAAAGCTTACTTTGTCCACACCTCCCATCAGTCTCCAGACTGAATTAGTCACTGCCTTGTTGGGCAACGCAGTAGTTTGGACGAACGTCACTGGAGTTCGCCCCGATTGTTACTATGGTTATGGTTCATGTTTCCCGTTTGAGATATGCAAGAGCAGCCCACGCTCCCAGTCTACATAATGCACCGGACACGCCTCTGATCACCGCACATATACTGACAACGTATACTACTCCGCCATGATGCAAGTAAATGTGACAACGTGGAACATATGCGGTATGCATACACCCACCCGTAGATACTCTATATACTCTTACCTACACCAACATAAGACACACGTGGCATTGCTTCAGGAGACCCACATGTCATAGCCCGAACTGGTGCGCCTGCGAAGTAGATGGAGGGGTCAGGTATTCGGAACTACCTTTACGGTGCATGCAAGGGGTACATTGGTATGGGTCAGGGCTGGGGCCCCGTTTGTTAGTGATGAGGTCCTCAATGACGTGGAGGGCAGCTATGCCTTTGTGAAGGGGTGGTTAAATGGCCTAAACATGCTGCTGGGTTCCATCTACTTCCCCAATGTCGACCAAGTTTCCTTCCTTGAACGAATCTCTGGGGTCCTGGCCCAATAGAATGGCATCCCCTGGCTGTTGGGTGGCGATATTAACTCAGTACTAAATGTAGAATTGGACAGATCATTTTCGCCATTAAATAGGACCCTTTCCCTGTCTAATGCGATGGCCCTTACACATTGGCTTACGCACTGGGCTCTTATAGACCTATGGCATTTCCTTAATCCCACTGCCCCTGTTTATTCTGATTATTCCGCAGTACATAACCTACATGTGCGTCTCTTCAGACTGGTGGGCTCGCAGGTTCTGCTCCCCTTGATCCATGGCATTGACTACCTAGAACGGACGCATTCCGATCATAATCCCCTGTTGCTGCGGCTCCAATGGGAGATACAGCGCCCTCCGGCCCCCATGTGGTGACTCCGAACTAATGCATTGGAGGACCCGGCATACCGTGCCTCGCTGGGGACGGCAATTTTTACATATTTTGAACTAAATGAAGGTACAGGAAGCGACGCACTTATTGAATGGGAGGCATTCAAGGTGTTTATTAAGTGTCACTGCCTAGGTGCCACCTGGAATATCAAGAAGCAACTCTCCAACTCCCTTACCAAAATAGTACAACAATTGTTGCACTACGAACAGGGAGGAGATGAGGCAGGCAGAGATGTGAGGCGTCTCGAGGTGTTGCGATCTACGCACGCAGAACAGTTAGAGCGTCTTCGCTGCCATAATTAAACTGCACATGCAGCTCGCACGCACGTTACTGCTGATAGAGCGGGCAGGCTCTTGGCATGGTTGATACAGCAGGAATACACACATGCCCCCATTGGGACACTGCGGGGAGGGTCAGGTCAGATGTTATGTACACAACGTGAAATACAAGATGTCTTGACACTACACTATACCGACCTATACCGCTCCCATAGACGAGACAATGGGCGTGACCTAGAGGGGTTTCTGGACGCACTACAGCTGCCAACGCTGGGTCAAGAGCATAAAAAGGCACTCAACACACAGTTTACACTGGAAGAGATTGGGGAAGCCATACAAGCGCTTGCTTCTGGAAAGACCCCGGGTCCTGATGGGCTGCCAGCAGAGTACTACAAAGCATACCGGGTCTCCCTTGAACAGCGTCTCCTCACCTTATACACCACTGCATTAGAGTCCCAGCAACTTCCACCCTCTATGAACGAGGCGCACCTGATATCGCTGTTCAAACCTCAAAGACCCTACGGAGATGGGCTCATATAGGCCCTTGGCTCTGCTTAACACCAATTACAAGATACTAGCGAAGGTGTTAGCAGATAGACTGGCACCGCTTGTTCTGTCATTGGTTCACACGGATCAAAATGGCTTTGTGCCTTCCTGTAGTACTTCCCTTAATCTATGGCGCTTTTTCAGGGTGTCTGCGTACGCAGTGGAAGCATGGCCCCGGGCGGGTCGCTTTGTATTAGACCTAGAGAAGGCCTTTGAATCCCTGGAGTAGAGTTACCTATTTATGCTGCTTGAGAAATTCGAGCTGGGTCCAGTCTTTAGCCAACTGACACGCCTCCTCTACACCAACCCCACAGTCAGACTCTATTCCAATACAGAGGGGTACGTGACAGGGGTGACCTTTATCTCCGCTCCTGTTCGTGCTCGCGATAGAGCAATTGGCAGAAGCACCACGCACCCAACTGGGCGACGGAGTACCTTTGCCGGGCGGTGACATCCTTCAAATCGCAGATGCGATTTTGGAGCACTGTACCATTTTCTGTAACAGGCAGGGTTGCACTTACCAAAATGGTAGTGCTCCCGAGACTCATACTATTCACAAATCTGCCGGTCTACATCCCAGCCTCTTTCTTCGCCCCCATAGAAAAAAAAAAAAAATCGGGATTTTATCTGGGGTAACGCCAGACATAGGATAGCGCAACGGAAACTCTATCTGCTGATAGAGCAAGGGGGAATGGCGGCTCCTTGCCTTGCCTCACAGCTTCAATGGGTGGCACGTTGGCTCTCAGACCGCCATTGTGCAGATACTGCCACTACGCATCTGCCCTATCCTCTGCAGCATATAATCAACCTCTTTTACCCAGGTGCACGTTCTAGGCCACCGGAGCCTCTACTACTTGATGTAGCCTATAGATGCCTCCGCAGAAGCCTGTACATCACCCGTGGAGTGACCCCCTATGCGCCAGCGATACCTCTGGAGGGAACCCCCGATGGCTGCGAAGTAATCTCTCCACAGATCCTTAGAAGGTGGCAGGAGAACGACATTCAGACGCTTAGAGACTTATATCGGGAGGAGGTACTTCTACCATACACGTCCTTGGTTGAAGAAGACGGGCTACCGCCTGACATTTTTTGACTCATTGTGCATTGGTGGCCCCGCTCACAGCCAGGTAGGGGGATACGACTACTGAGCCACGGACACACCTTACCATGCAATACTTACATGTTATGGGGGCAGGTAGGCACCTGGTGCGGTGGTTCGCAACTTCCTTGAGGACCCATGCTGCAATTAGCCTTGACCCATTATGTCATAAGTGGGAGCAGGATCTAGGACACCAGCTTACTGACACAGAATGGGCTCGGGCACTTGAAAGCCCGACACGTATACCCCACAATATGCGTTTCTGACAAATACAGCTTTTCATCATTCATAGGGCGTATCTCACACCTGCTAAAATTAATCAATACTTCAACCGGGTAGATGATGAGTGTCCGAGATGCACTGAACGAGGGGCTGACTTAATCCACATGGTATGAGGTTGTGCCCAGGTGGGTACCTACTGGAACCATGTGGCATCTCTCCTCTCTCCTGCGTACCTGCACAGACCGAACGCTGACGCATGACTGGCCAACCTACCTGTTGCATAAGTTCCACAGAACACCCGCTACAAAGGTTTCTTCGAGATTTCTAGACTTAGGGCTGATAGTGGCCAAGCGGCTCATTACCAAGAAGTGGAAGGCGCCTGACTCCCCTACCTTAATGGTCTGGCGGAACTCAATGCTTGCCTGGACGAAGGCAGAGAGCATTGCCATTAGGCAGCAATGGGACTGTGCAAGACCCCCATTGCAGCATGCTGGGACACTCTCTACAATGAGCTGCAGCTCACTGTGGGCATGGAAGGAGAGGATTCCCCTGAGCCACACTCTATAAGTGACTGATGTCATCCTGAGTTTGGGTGGTGGCTACTATGCGTCGCTTCCTTAACGTATTGCATACCACTTGTGCGCATGGGCTACTACAACTCACAGCTGGAAGGAATGGCAGTTGGCAATCTCCGGTAGTGAGTAAACAAGACACAACTTTCAACAGGATGTCAAGGGCTGGATAACAGTTACTACGGTTTTAATATTTTCTTCTTTTGCAAGTTAATGCAATCTGTGTTTTCATTTCTCACTCTAAACTTGCGATACTGCCTAACAGTGCAAATAACAATGTTATTATCCGCGTAGTGGGTTAACTTATGTGAAGGCACGCATCAACAGACAATGTACAATGTGTATAATCTTTTGAATAACTGCGGCCAAATGTTCATGATTGTTGCCCTGCTTTTCTTGTCTCTCCACAGCTTCTCCCTCCCTCAGCCCCCCCCCCCTTTTTAGGTCTCGCCTGACCCAGCGCATGCGCTGGTCTGGCGAGACTTATTGAGAGGGCTCCAAAAAGTGCTACCAGGCCAGCCTAGAGGTACAGTGCATGTGTGCGGGCGCACGCGCCGCACTTTACCGCAATTACTTTCACTTTCGCGGCCGCTTTGCATAGCCAATAGGTCTCGCTTTTGGGACCTTATAAGCATTTAGTTATGCAACTGTTGCATGGCTAAACACTTATAAGGTCCCAAAGGCGAGACCTATTGGCTATGCCAATGCTGGTTTCCTTTTAAAACTGATTAATGGACACAGACTGTGGCTATGTTAACTAATTTGGGTCTACTGTTACCTCCCGCTCCAAACGAACATTGAGCCTCTGATCCTCATACTGTGATTATGTCATATTACCGTATATGTACCATACTCATGTTGCATGTTATAATGTCTACTACTGCTTGCACGCAGGTGTTATTAGTATTGTAATCTCTTTACAAAAAGGAAAACAATAAAACAGATATGCAAACATTTTTTTAACAGAAAACGAGAGAACAACGTGGGTGTGATGGAGAGGGCACGTGCAGTGGAGTGAAGGAAACACGCACCACAACTGTGCAGTGGGGTGAAAGGAAGCACGCACCACAGTTGTGCAATGTGCAATAAGGTGAAAGGAAGCACGCACCTCAGATGTGCACTGGGGTGAAAGGAGGCACACACCACATATCTGCACTGTGCAGTGTTGTGAAAGGAAGCACGTGCCACTACTGTGCAGTGGGGTGAAAGGAAGCACTATCCACAGCTGTGTACTGTGCAATGGGGGAAAGGAAGCACACACCTCAGCTGTGTACTGTGCAGAGATGTCAAAGGTAGCACGCACCACAGCTGCGCATAGGTGTGAAAGGAAGCGCGCACCACGGTGCTGAAAAAACGCGAATGTTAAAAGGTGCGGTCAATTTTTAAGCTGTGTACTGTGCAATGGGGGGAAAGGAAACACGCACCACAGCTGTGCACTGTGCAGAGATGTGAAAGGTAGCATGCACCATAGCTGCGCAGAGGCATTATTTAGCAACCGGTGCCAGCAAGCACACACAAAAAGCAAGTGCTAATAATTAAGTGCCCATGTGCACACTGGCAGACACTGGCTCAAATTAAGCCCCCAGCAAGGGCCTGCGTTATGCCCCTGGATCAAGCGAGTACCAAAAGCAATGTGGGGAAAGGAAACACACACCACAGCTGTGCACTATGCAGAGATGTCAAAGGTATCACGCACCACAGCTGCGCATAGGTGTTAAAGGAAGCACGCACCACTGTGATGAAAAACGCTAATGTTAAAAGGTGCAGTCAATTTTTAAGATGGTACCGAAAAAGAGGCGATTATAGAGGCCAACTACAGAGTACAGCAAATGTCTTGACAATGACATATTAATACAAAGATAACGGTGCAGGAAGACAGTGCTGACAAAATGCGAGTGCTGGAAAAACAAGTGCGCACTCTTGTGGCGGTGGGGTCTGTCCCTTGGCTGGGATGGAGGGGACGCACCTTGTTAATATCTTATTGTCATGAATGCGAGTGCTGGAAAAGAAGCGTGCACTCTTGTGGCGGTGGGATCTGTCCCTTGGCCAGGGTGGAGGGGACGCTCCTTGTAAGGAAAGCTGCAAGGTCTTGAAATTAAACATGATCCACAACAGATGGGACGCTGCGCGCCGCTGCTCGCCGCTGCTCGCTCCCGACAGCTAAACCCTGTGGGAGTAAACATTTTCAGAAAAGGTGGGACATGCACCCGCCTTTGGCCAATTGAGTGCTTTCATTTTTGAAAGCCACGCGCAAAGGCCAATAGCATGTGTGAAAAATCGAACACCACTCACACGAATTTGCAGAAAGTCTGAAGTGATTCCAAGAGGCCTTCTCCTAGAGCGGCGCATGCGCGCTGCGCTAGGCTCGACCTAAAAACCAAAACAAATGTCAGGCAATGTCCACCCATCCATGAAAACGAATGCCCAGCGTGTCTCTCTTATACCGCTAGATTCAAGTAGCTGATTCAAGTTTCTGAATGGTCGTTTTAACAATATTGCAGCACCCAATCAGTTTATTATGTACAGTGATGTAACACAGTCCACAGAAGCAATTCATAGTTCATATAAGGTTAGTGATTGGATGTTACGTTTTGTTTTCTCTCGAAGAATATTGTTCATTGTTTTTTAAATAGCTACTTTAAATTGATTGTTTACTCTAGCAGTTGTTAACATGCCTCTGATCAAGCATTATAAAAGTGAACATGGCTAGAAGAAGAGAGGAGCTCTTGGTGCCACTGCTATCAAGAGAGGACGAGCATGGGGTGAACCCGTGACTCACCCAGTGCTCCACACAGTACTGTCCATGGGCCCTGGCCGTCACTTAATTACTTGGAAATACAAGCCCATCTGGGAACTCACATTAGCACCACTTACCCAACTTAGACTGAAATTGGAAAGAGGAGCTGGAAAGGCCACTACATGACAAAGAGTGGGAGCATTCCCCGGAATTCCCAAAGAAAGTATCCCGAAACTTGTTTAAAAAATATGCAATTTTTTATCCTACACCAAGCCTACCTGACACTGGCACAACTTTAACTCTACTACCCGAAGTCACACTTTTCCTACCCCTGTAGCTAGGCCCCTAGCGCAGCATTTCTACACAGATTCTGGGACTATCCCGCCCAACAGCACTACTGGGACACCATCCATACCCCGCTGCCTGAGGTCACGGGGCATCCTGACATAACTACCTGGGAGTCCTGCTCGCTAGGCATATTCCGACGCTGGAAACACCACAAAGTCCAGACGCGGTTTACAGCCCCAGCTGTTCTTCGATACACAAAGCTGCTCTGCAACACAAATATCAGAATTGCTATTCAGATGGAACAGTCCTGTTCTGAATCAGCTATGCAAGTGTGCACCACCTTTGTAACTCAAGATAGGCTTGCAATTCATCGCTCTGCTACAGCTATCAGAGTGCCTAGAAATAGCAATGATGTCACTGTTACAAATACAATAACCATGTTAGAATATTTTTTGCCGTTTACAGTATTCATTTTTTCACCTCTTTATTGTGTGCTGCACGGTTACAATTAATATAATTTGCATTAGGTTGGGATTTTAAAATGAACAGTTGGACACGTATATATTATGTTTTCTAGTGCTGGCTGATTGTGTTATCCATTTATGAAAAAAGGATTTGCGATTCTACTAAGTCCCCCTATCTAGTCTCAAGGGACTAAGAGTTACGAGAAACCCATCTTATGCAAACATTGCTCAGTGGGTTATGTGTTGGTTGCAGTCCAACTTGTTTTGTGATTCCGTTTGGTAAATTGACTAAGTCCTTGGTGCCGTAGGGTCTAGAAAACTGAAAACTGTTATTCTGCAAAGCTCTAGAAAATGTATGAGGGGGATAACAGTAACATTTAAAATCTGTATCCTTAACCACTGCATGCCCTCCAATTCAAGAACCTTTATCAGTGACATCCGTGGCGTGGTGTTCCTCCAAGCATTTTGCCTTAAACCCTCCCATTTTGTTGAATTTGTTTTAATTGGCCTAACGACTAACCAGCACTAAAGTGCTTGAGCTCACTCCTCTAAAGATGGTGAATTTCGAGCAAACCCAATTGGCACATTCAATTTACTAAAAAAATGTCCCTAGTAAAGTCGTACAACATGTACCTTGGGCCTGGAAATAAATGATACTAGTTGGCCTGCAACAATTATTGTACCACCCACTTAAGTAGCCTTTTTAGGTCTCGCATGCGCTGCATAGGAAAAGACCTTTAGAAATCGATTCAGTTTTGCAGGCAAAAACTTGCACGCATTGCATTGCTTTCAATGGCAACGCGTGTACGTTTGGTTCCTGCACACTTCCGCAAGGGAAACAGGCGCAGGCCCCCTCTTCTCTCCCCTCCCCCTGCTTAACAAATGCCATGCCCAGCCTTCACTTTCACAATATCGGCTGCGCATTTCTATTGTTTTGCACAGCTCGCCATACTCCTACTGCGCTTAATTCAGCTCTCTGTGCCGCCAGTCACGCCTCCAAACCTGCCCGCTCACTTCCTCTCAGTTTCCCTGCTGAAGTCCCTCCATCCCCGCGCCCTCTGCCGTGCGCTTGGTTTACCAAGCTCGCTGAGGTTTCCGAGCTTGGTTGCAGTTCCTGTGATAGCTGTGGCTCGTGTACAGCCAGCTTAGAAGCTCTGCTGCAGTTGATGTGCTGCATTTGTAAGTTGCGTGTTTTAAAGGTGCTTTTGTGTGCTTTGTGTTCCTGAGACTCGGTTGCACAGAGGGTTGGCTGTACTTTTTCTGTAACCCTCCTAGAAGTGCAGTGTTGCATGCATGCTCCCAAGTTCCCCTTTAGCTCTTCACAGCTCGACTCCTGCTTCTTTGCTACGTGCTTTAAAGCCCCGCTGCGCTGACCCATTATCAGCCTTGGAAGGATAAAAGAGGCAAACAGCATTTTAGAAGACCTGCCAAATAAAATCTAGCCATGACCAAGAGACCAGTCTTTCTGCACTGAAACCTATGTGTGCTGCTTCAGATGCCCTGAGTGGCAGCACTTTCCCGAATACCTTTGCATCCCGTGGGACACGTGAGGTCGTTTATTACAGATCCGAGTATAGTAGTACTGAGGGCCAAGCTTCTGGATTATCTAGCTGTATGGGATTTGCGTTTCATTCTCTAACGTGCCTGACTTAAGCCTGTGGCTGAAAATGGGGTGCACAGTTTTAAGTTAAATGTGCCTTACGCTGCAAGAGGGCAAAGGCGATTTGTATTGTAAACATGAAGGGACATTTTGAAATACACCCATCATACATGCATCCCCCGTTGTACAGGCCCTGCCATGTGCCCTTTAACGTTACCTTGAAATGCAGCCCCATTGTGTCTGTGTGTGGCATCTCTGTAACAGGAAGTGTGCGCTGTGGTGCACTAATCTGTCAACGTAAGAAAGGGTTTTTGTGTGTTGAAAAAGTGCCCTCTGCTGCATAAAGACAGCTTGACAACCACCTCGCCTTTTTTGTCAATTTTATGGGTTACCGATACAACCAGGGTCGCGGTCCCATACACTCCAAGTCTTAGCTAAAAAGTGAAGCATTTACATAATGTTAAATATCTGAGCTCTGATACTGTCTGAACATCCCAAAAAGCGCTTAAATGTTGAACGGCACTAATAAAATAAAAAACACTAGAGGAAACTTGGTTCCTTTGAAATAATGCCCTTGGCTAATAGTTGTTATAAAAGATGCTCTTTAGAATCGCAGTTCATTATATCGTGGTTAAAAAATACACTTTCCTTCGAAGATGTCGAGAGCAGCTTTAATTCTAGCCGTTCATTAGAATGAAGTATACAACCATTTTTCTTGGTTGAAGGTATGAATGTATAGATGATGGATGGTTAGGCAGGCGGGCAGCAGTTCCTCTTAGCAATTCTCTTAACACCTCAGGTTTTGCACCTGGTAATGCAATTGTCTACATTCAGGAGCACAACTATTATTTTTTTTAAACAATGGTTATTGTTAGCAGGTATTTAAACTATCTGCTTTCCGAGTCACGTCAGAAAAGATCCCACTGTTGCCAAGTAAGCGGTTGTCTCTATTCTTGACACTGGAAGGATGGAAATCTGAAGGGACTATGTAGGTGGTAGGATACAGTGGGCGCTTTACCGATCATTCTACCTCACCGTTTTGTAGCGAGCTCGCTGTTGCGCTGCCCACTCAATTTATTCATGCAAAATATTTTGAATACCTGAATAGATGTGCAATGCATCACAAATTATGAAAAATGCAAAGCATCAACGATTCTTTGATGATTCAGAATAAAACTCTGAATAATGCCATGCATATTATTTATAACGTTCTCACCCATCACAGACACTTCCCAAAGACATTCATCAATAACAGCCATCTTGCTGATGCTGCTCGTCAGTGTGATGCTATTGACATGCATTAGACTTACGAATGGTGTGAAAGGTTGAATCAGTGTAACGATTTAACCCAAATGGCAAGTAAATTAAACAAGCATTGGCGGCATAGCCAATAGCTCTCGCCTTTGGGGCCTTGTAAGTATTTAGTTATGCAGCACAATATCCTTGGTGCAACAACATCAACGGTTGCATGGCTTAACACTTATAAGGTCCCAAAGGCGAGACCTATTGGCTATGCCAAGGCTTCTTAAATATGTTTCAGGTCTATCACCGTAGCCTGTGTGCAGTTTTAAACTGCTATTTCAACCTCACAAAATAAATATTTTGCCTGGCTTGAAATTCTTTTTTAATACATGTAAGTCACCCCTAAGTTAGGGCCTAAACATTTTACAGGACATTATATTTAAAACAGTTGGACATACACTTTTACGTTGTACATATCCTGGTAGTGAAAAACTCTCAAATCTGTTTTTCACAATTGCAAGGCCTACCTCTCCCATAGGATAACATCGGGTTACCTTATTTTATTTAATAAGCATTAACTTTTGATTTGGAACAGCTGGAAATTCCATGTTTGGTGTCTAATGAATTGTAATTTTATATCCTCTTTAATGGAGAAGTTAGATTTTAAGATACAATTCTGAAAATGCCACTTTTAGAAAGTTGGCATTTTCTTGTCCGAACAGTTTGTTGCTTGAATTGAATTTATGAATAACAATATGTATAATGTCATTTACCATGACATATAATGGTGAGGAAATTGCATTTCTAGATGTTGAGTTATATGTCGACCAAGGCAAAATGAATATTGAGAAAAGCAACGGAAAGCAACTTCTTGTAATTCTTTGCAACATGCAAGCAGCTCTCACCCTTGAAGCTAGATGGAGTCAATTTCATTCGGGGAGCTGCTAAGAGCCAGGAAAACCTGTCGTAATAATATTGAATTCACACTTAATCTTATGGACATAGAACATAGATTTTTGACACAAGGATAGAATAAGGATGTAATCCTAAGAGCCAAAACAAGACTAAAATGGAGTGCTACTCCTAAGGACACATTAAAACACAAGAATACAAAGAAGACAATGAGATTAGTCAGAGGCTATCACTTGGGGTCAAAAAAGTGTATAACATACTTAGACGACACTGGTCGCTTCTCACATCAGACTTGACAATATGACAATTCATAATGGACCACCCAAGTATTACTTACCGTAAAGGCAAGACAATATGTAATATAGTGAGTCCCAGTTATCCCAAGATGCAAACAACTTGGGACACATGGTTACAGAGACTTAACAAGGGCTCATACAGATGTGGTAATTGCAATATGCGCATGTCGTCATTACATGGAGTTAAGGAATTAGAATACAATAATTCACGTACATTTTTTATTTGTTCACACATTGACAGTACCACAAAAAAATTTGTTTAGGTGATCATTTGTAAATGTAAGAAGATGTATGTGGGTAGTAGCATCAGACCACTCAGGAACCAAATTGTGGAACATTTTAGAGCTTTAAAAATTTGCAAGAGAGGTACCCGATTGCAACTTGTGCTAAGGAATGTGAAGCACAAAAAATTATCTTGCGATTTGCCTTTCATGGGATTGAATCTATACCAATTGATGTGAGGGGTGGAAACCGGGCACCTAAGTTGAGACAGAGTGAAGGCCGATGGAGTATTAAATTGAATGCAGTAAATAAGGGACTAAATATAGATCAGGAATTAGGTGAGTGCCCTGTCTTTTCGAATTTTCTTTATCATGAATAAGCCTCGTTATTTCTATCCTAGGTACTCGTATACACTGTGTCTTTGACTACCTGCTCGGGTTTGTCTAAAATTTGGTTTTGCGGATTGCCTGTGTAAGATTCATCTTACCCCACTCTGGTCAATAAAGTCAGCTACAGATCTGCAGACTTCGGTAATAATTAGGCACTATCTAAATTATTAGACAAAATAAATTAATGGCTACATATGACCTCACTCTCTACTTTTTGCAGGCACATTTTAATCATCATTATTAGACCATCAATTCATAGATCCTTTTGGAGCCTATATCCGGGTACAAATGTAAACTTTTTCTTTTATGTCACTATGTAGATCTTGGTGCATTGAGTGCACAAAAACTTTATGTCAATTAGGGGGTCACTGCGTAGTGCATGTATACATAGTCTACGGTTTGGCTGCACACCGTATTGGCATGATACACATATATTTCTTCTCTTTGGGTTTGTTGCATCATTTCTTTGGTACCACAGGATCTTAATCTATTACACTTATTTTTCATTTTTCTTTCTTTTCTTTCTCTCCACAACATTCCTTGTGCCTTTACCACTATTAAGTCCACAAACACAAAGCATTAAAATCCTCATTTTTATTCATTGATTTGTTGCTGGGACTACATATACATTTTTTATATTTACAAGTACTACACAAGTGTCTTATGTGGCATTTCCTGACAAAGACACTTTTGTGCCGAAACGAGCACAGAAAGGAATTTGTGTTCCAGCCACTGATTGTTAATCGATTGTATTATCTCTTATATTTACAGACCAGTGTCTTTCGACTTTGATTAAATGTTTATTATATACTAGGAAACACAAGATATTATCAGTTCATCATACCTGTGTTGCTATTGTCCTGTTTGTGTGCCTTGTTCTTATTGTGTAGAATGATATTAGAGTGAATGCAGATATGATTGAAGTATGTATGTGAATTATATAATTTAAGATTTATATTGTGTTTATTTATTTTAATTCTCATCCGCCTCTGACCCCAGTAAACTAAAAAAGTAGGATGTCATTACCGTTACTCTATTTCAAGAGACTTAGGCAATCAAGATAGGACCCGAAAGATGCCGCCCGCCTACCGGTAGACGACAAACCTACTAGGTGTTACTGACCTCTCGTCAGAGAGGGTGGTCGCACTCCCTTCTGGTTGATCGTAAACGATGGCCGTAGCTGATGGCCCAACAAAGAGAGAGCAATGCCTAGCACAGTCAGAGAGCTTCCCGAGGGGCATAATCATAGGATCAAAGAAAAAATATATATGTATATATATTTTCCAGAGTGATAACAGACCAACTTAAAATAATCAATTAAAGTTGCTCCCGAACTAATGAAGAGATCAGTTGAGCCAACAGTCCCATAGTGCCTTCTTTCTACTATTCTGCAATCTTTCCAAGTCCGTTTTGGATGTCTTATATAAGGAGGACAGTCAGTCTGAATGAGTGGGGGGTGTATCCTCTACCTATCTCCTACATATTTGTCGTCTAGCCAGCAGGATTGCGTAATATAAAAAACCCTAGCCGGGCCTGTAACTCCACTGGCTATGCCAAAACTGATCAGGGCAAGGGAAATATGAACTGGGGTTCCCAAGATGTCAGCTATGGTAGCTCCTACTCTCTCCCAAAATTCAGAAATAGCTGGACAGTCTTTAAACATCTGTATGTCTGAGGCAAGTGATTTTTGGCAGAACTACCATTCTAATTAGGTTGATTCTATCCAAAATAGTCAATGGGAGATGGGCCCACGATTTCATGAGTTTCTGTCACTCCCTGGAAATGTTTGCAAGATTGTTCCCCGAAAAGTTGTCTATGTTTTGGACAATCCTAACCCCCAAATATCTTTTTTCGCTTTTGATCCGGTGTCAACACTCTGGCAGATTCCATGACATGTCAGTTTTTCCCGCATTTACAGCGTAGCCAGACACCTGGCCAAAGTCTTGTGCTAACCTGATGACATGAGGAAAAGACGACTCCAGATCAGATATATGGATCAGGACGTCGTCCGCATACAAGGACACCTTCCTCTCCCATGCTCCAAACTTAAATGTGTGATTCCCGTCTCCTTCCTCAGACGCTGAGCAAAGGGCTCGATGTACAAGTTGAATAAGAGCGGGAGAGGGGGCAGCCCTGTCTAGTTACCCTAGTGATCTTAAAAGGGTTAGTCAATTTACTATTGACTAAAAGTCTTGCCGATGGGTCACTATATATAAGCTGGTTAACTCGGTGGAATTTCGTCCCAAAGTTGAACTTTTCCAACACTGCCGAAAGATAAATCCCATTGACCCTATCAAAGGCCTTGGTGGCATCTAGTGTCATTGCAGCCAGGGGTAGTGAAAAGGTGGAAGCGAGATCAATAGCTGCAATAAAATCATAAGTAAGATCAAAAAGATTCCTGCCTCTCAAAAAACCCTTTTGATCTAAATGTAATAATCCACCCGCCACCGCACCCAATCTATCTGCCAAAATCCTTGTGAAGACTTTATAGTCTGTGTTTAAGAGGGAAATGGGTCTATATGACCTACAGTTCGCCGGAGACTTTCCTGCCTTTAAAATCAATGTTATAGTGGCTTCTCCCCACGAGGCAGGAGATCTAGCACCTTCAACTAATATCTTGTTGAATAAAATTGTCATAGTTGGAATTATTGCCTTTCCCAAGAATCTATATAATTCCGCTGGGAGCCCATCGGGCCCTACGGCCTTACCGCCTTTACAAGCGAAGATAGCTTTCCTGCCCTCCTGCTGAGATATATCAAGCTCCAGATTTTCTCGTTGGGAGGAGTTTAGAGAGGTGAGCTTAATCCCACTTAGCTACTCCCAAGCGCAGTTGCTATCCACCAGATTGTCTTCATCAAAAGACAAAAAAGGCTTCTCCAATCTCTTCGTCGGTAACTGCCGATGTGTTATTGTGTTCAATGTCAATTTGCTTTATGACATTTCGTACCCTGTCAGTCTTGGCTTGCCATGCCAGGAGTTTGCTGGCCCCCTCCCCATTTTCAAAATGGGCAAGCTTACTAGCCTCCCATCTTTTAGAAATCCTGGTCTGGATAGTGCTCTCCAACTGATCTTTCAGGGTTGCCAGTTTCACCAGATGTTCCTGATGTTTTGCTGTGTCAATCGCCCCATTCAGGCTCAGCTCTACAGCCTTCATTTCACACTCAGTACTCGCCACCTCCTCTATATATGGCCTGTTCTTGTAAGCTATACTACTTGTTACAAGGCCTCTAAGATAGGCCTTCAAGGCATCCCACACTACTGAGATCTCAGCCGACCCGATATTTATTTTTAAGAAGGACTCGGTCTCCTGGGATAAGTATTTGGCTTCTGATTTGTCCAAAAGTACTGAACGATCAAACATCCACACTCTTGGTTGTTCTTTCTCTTCCCAAGTTAGATCTATCCATACCGCCGCATGATCTGATAGATGAGGAGTAAGATAACCTATATCCTTCGTTTTGTCGCTCGAATCATGGCTGAACAGGATATAATCGATCCTTGATTTATGTTTGTATTTACAGTTATAGAACGAGACGCCCAAGTGGGAGCCAGACTTTTCTCTCCAAATGTCGCTCAATCATCATCATCATTTGAAGATATGTCCTAAATATAGACAACACATTTGCCCTGCTGCTTGGGGACTTATCCAACTGAGGATTCAGGACTATTTTAAAGTCACCAGCAAAAATAATTGGAACTAGAAATTCCAGCATATTTGCGAAAAAAGTTTTCAAGATGGAGGGGTCATCTTGGTTAGGGCCGTAATAGCCTACCACTGGTAATAGAGAACCTTTACCAAATAATTTAACGATTACCTGCCACCTGGGTCTATCATAGAGTTTAAGAGCCGGTCATTTGCTTGCTTTTTAACCAGGATGGCAACCCCCTGATGTTAGCGCTCTGATTTGAGCTGACAATGTTCCACCCATCTGACCTTTCCAAAGATCCCACTCATTTCCTCTTTCAGGAGATGTGTCTCCTGTAAGATGATTATTTGAGCAGGGGAGTCTTTGAGGTATTGTAAAATGTTTGCCCTCCTACTTTTCACCCAGAGGCCATTGACATTCCAGGATAAGCACTGTAAAGTCCTCATGGTGGTTTAAATAGCGGAACCTTAAGTATGCCAGGTCTCCCCGAATGCCGACAACAAACCAAGCGCGATAACCATAAGCAAACCAAGCTAAAAGGTGAATGAGAATTTTTTTTTTGTTTTAACCCCTATGCTCTCCCCCCAGTGCTCCCTTAACCCCACTTGAACCCCTCCCTGGAGAACCCTAGCCCCATCTGCCTGGACTAATAGTCCAGATTCTGCTTACCGGGGCAACCTACCCTGTCCCTAACTACTAAAAATAATACAAACAGGCAAAAAAGAAACTGAAACTCCAACACGGACGCCCTATCTCTATCATCCTAAAAGTCTACTTCTAGTGCTGTGACTATGTGTTTCGGTTTGACCGTAAAAAAAAAAAGAAAACTCAATATCTAAAAGATCTTAAGTCTTGAAGTAAGATTCAACCATTCCCTGAAACCCTACCGTGTACATATTGGTCATAGCTGAGCTATTTGGAGACTTTGGTTAAATATTCCAAAAGCTCATCCGCCTCCAGCACTGTTTTTAAGTTATACATTTTATTATTGTGCATGATTTTTAGGAGTGCAGAAAATTTTAACTGGGCCACTGCGCCCAATTTCTTAAAGTCTTCCATTTTCCTGCCCAGCTCCCATTGTTGGTCCAAAGTGACGCGTGCCAGGCCAGAGCGGATTTCAAAGGCAAAGTCTCTGGATTTCAATGATTTTTGTTTCAAGGCACAATTCAAAATCTTTTCTTTCATGGAAAATGTGAGGAAGTTTATTAGGATCTTTCTCGGTTTGGTCCGGTTAGGATGTTTCCTGAACGGATCCCTGTGGATCCTCTGTATGTCCTTCTTTAGGTCTTCCTCAGATTCCTCGATCTGGACTGAATACTTTATGAGAGTTACAATAAATGCCTTAAGATCGTCCCCCTCCTTTCCCTCAGGAACATTCCGAAGACGTATATTATTACTCCGAGAGTTATTTTCCAGCATTTCGAGTCTGTCCCGGAGCACAGCCTCTTCCCACTTAAGTGATGATATATCTGCTTTAGCTGCTCCCAAATCGTCCCGGAGTTCTCCAACTGAACTCTCTAAAGCCACAGTCCTTGTGTTTAAGAGATCGATTTTTTTTCTCAAGAGACTGACAGAAGAGCCTGATCTCCCCCTGATTTGCCTCTGAGACAGAAAAGCCCTTTCTAATATCTGTTGAGAGGGTAGAAAAAAAGCACCTCAAGAGATGCCACAGAAGACCCCGCAGTATCATGGACCACAGAAGTTTTCTCCACTTCCACTGGCCTCCCTTCTTTCGTAGACAGGGCTTTCGACTCCTGTGTGACTATTACCCTCGTCCGATCCCAGAGTTACAAGTTTAATCACGGGTGCAGTTTGTATAGCGGACATAGGGGTGCCAACTGCCTCTCTCTCAGTCATATCCTCCAAGGAGGGCCTCAACCATAACTGCCAGGAAGTCTCTCTGAGAGTCTCCCCCTGCTTTGCCACATCCAACACCTGAGGTTGAATTTTAAAGTAGGATCTCAAGGAAGGGGGTAATCTTAATTCCTGCATCCAAAGATTGACCCTTAACTCTGCCTGCTTTAATGCTTCTGCCCTTAATTTCACAGAGCTGAAAGGTTGAGTTATTTTCAGGTTCTGTGGGCGAGGTAGTACCCTCCTTCCTGTGAGTTACACTGTTATGTATGACAAATTCGCCTTCCAAGGCCAGCTTGATATTTTTATCGGAGGGGTTCCATTTAGTCAACCCCTTCGCTGCTCCCCCCGCTTGCTATCTCTCCTTGCGCTTTTTGCTATAGGGGTTGTAATATTAACAGGAGCTTTATTGTGCTGTGCAGTACTGACCTTAGAGAGCCCCCCCCTGCTGACCTGCCAATGTCTGCTCTGATCGATTCTGCGGCGTGAAAAAATGGCAGGAGAAGCTTACCATCTTCTTTTGCGAACGTTTTGGTCGTAGAAACTGCACCGGAGTTACCCCCTCCTCCTGGCCCCCCTGTACCTCGTGTCATTGTAGCTGCAGATACGGAAGAGCCGGGGTGAGCCCATCGATCTCCGAGGACAAACACCCGCCCTTCTCCTCCAAGCAAACAACCTTCTCCAGCATGGATAGCTTCCCTGTGCTGTCTCTGCCTTTTCCGGAATCGACTCGGAGGAATCCGCGAGCCGCCACTCTGTGGCCCCTCCTCACCTTCAGGGTGGCAACGGTCCAACGCAGCATTTAGGTGCGGGACGAAGGTGCCTCCGGAGACAAGCGACCGCTTAACTAACGGCCGCCATGTTCTCCAAGATTTATATTTTATTGTTTAAATAAAATAACATCTGTATTCGTTTATAATATGGTTTGTTGATCCTATATGTTTATGTAAAAATATATTATATCAATTTTGAATACATTTGAGTTACCCTAGGTGTTTGCATTCCTATAGATCAGGAATTGCAATACTTCTTCGGTACTTGATAACCACATGCCACACATGCTTTATCACGTTGGCACTATTCTTTACTTAATCTGAGTCTTACCACCTCTTCTCGTCTCCTCATCTGAATAGAATTACTAATGGACCTTTGTGGGAGAATTTATCTGCAAACATAGGACCGATCACAGGTTGGCTCAATTGCAACTGCCCTCTGGCATTAATGTAGAGTATAGGTCTGCTTTTTCATAAATGGCACTGCCTCGTCCCAGAATGAGAAGGGTTTGTGCGCAAACAATAAGTGATAAGAGGCTGCTTGACATTGAATATGGGACTAGCCCTGGACCATGATAGGCGTAACTGAGTTATGTCCGGAGCTAGACGGAGATTATGTTAACCTTATAGAGAATCATAAATATAGCCTATTTGTAATTTCTCATATATAATGAAACGATTGAGAATCATCAATATAGCCACTTTTTAAAAATTTCTCCCCCTCCTATTTGAAGCCCACAGATACATGACTAAAGAGCGGAGGTGACCAAAAGAGGGGAGGTGATCCGGAACCGGAAGCGAGCACAAGTTTAGCGAACTGCAGACCGTGGCCACGAGTTGCAGCCGGCAGCGGTACGTCCCGTCTGAGCCACTGCGCCTGTCCAGCCGATCGGTTGTCCTGCTTGGGATTGGGAGAGAGAGACCGTGGTGCGTGGTTGAGGTGGAGAGGCAGAAGGGAAGCGGAGCGGGGGTGGCATTTGAGTCCCGCTCCGTGTTATACCACCATCGTTTTCACCCACTTCATCCTGCTCTGAACCGTCACGACAACCGCCGTCAAATCCCATCAACTGAAAAAGGGGGGGGCAGAGCACAGCGGACCATTGCTCCCGCGAACCCTGCCACGGTGCGCGAGCCGTGGCTGTACCGCACGAGCTGTGTTGCTGTGCATGCGAATGCCCCAGTGAAGCGCGAGGAAACTGGAAGGAAGTCCTCGGAGGGAGCGTGTCTAGTCTGGATATCCGAGTGGCTGAGCAGCGGTTCAGCGGAGCGGCTGGGCAGCAGAGTGAGCAGTAAAAATGTCCTTAGTGCCGACACCGTTGTGCCAGTACTTGTGGCACCTCGGAGACCTTAACGAGATCCCAGTGAGACCCCCCAGACATCGGGGGCTCACAGAGACCGTGGCAACGTGGCAGATCGGACGGAGCCGGAGCTCCTGTGGTAAGCGCGGCCGCTATTAGACACAAAAGACACCCCTAGAATTCTGGATGAATTAACTAGTAACATTACAATCTCGAAATCAACAAAATTAGAAAGTCATCAAGTACAGCAAACTTTAGACTACAATGTCACGTGTCCAGATATCAATGTTAAGGACTTAAAGAAGCACCAAAGGAGCCACAGACAATCCAGAACAGTACGCCACAAAAATAATTTGACCCAGAAGGGTCAGTCTGTCAATCAACAGACTTTCCACTCCTAAAGATCACGGAACTATCTAAAGAACATACTCTGGTACCTAAATCTTTGTTTACCCTTCAAAAATTCTTTGAATCAGTCCTTAAACATCTGGGGAATATTTTGGAAAATTCCGATCAGATGCTGTTTACCCAAATAGGAATGTTAAACTACCCAGTGGAAAAAAAAGGAAGAAAGACCAACTAAAAACAACACTTCCAGCAGAAAAAGGTGAAAAACACAAAGCGGAAAACTTCCTCTAACCTAAAGACGTATCAACAACAAAAGTGCTTTCACCAATGAAGAAAGAAGTAGCAACTCAAACAGGTCGGAGTCTAACAAAAAAGGGAACACAAGAACTCAATCAGATTTATTCGTTTAGAAATCTCTTCAAGGAAAATAATAAGCTGGATACTCATCAACCGTCCGTAACATATTACCCAATCTTCGCCAACATAAAAACTAAAGCACAACTAAAATTGAATAATTCAATTGTATCTAACCAAAGAGCAACAGAAACTACTGCAAATGTAACCATCGTTTCTCCTGGCTTAGAAACATCGAACAACAAAAGGAAACAAAAAGAATCATTCAGAAAAGGACAAAGAAAAGAGCGATAAGAAGGATTGCAAAGAAGAAAGCTCAGAAGTCAAAGTTCCAGAACACCTTTTCTCCCACCATTACGTTTTTAGGAAAAGAAGAAAGACCAGAAATGGTGCAGAACCCGGTAGAAAAGGAGCAGAAAACTTCAACTAAAGGTTCCAAGGGGAAACTGTAACCAACTTAACCCAATGGCATTAAGTTTCTCAGCTATAGAAACTGGAACAAAGACGCTGGTTCATAAGGACATCCCACAAAAAAACTATTCTACTGGGAAGACTCACAAACAGCTTGAGAACATCATGCCATGCCGCCTCGAAATTACATACTTATTCCCCTCAGGAGATGTCCCGCTTAAACGTGAGAGAATTATACATTTACTACAACAGATACAGCCGTTACCCTCCTTATCTAGAAATGAAATAAAGTTAGTAACTTTCCCAGAAAAATCTAAAACCACAACAGCGATTATAGAAATAAAGTTAGTAACTTTCCCAGAAAAATCTAAAACCACAACAGCGATTGTAGAATTCTGGTTTCCAGTAATACCAGGAATAATATTAAAGGAAAGTGAGATTCTTCATAAATATGGTTATGACTCGACACCAGTGCAAAACTGCGAAATACAAAGGTTGGAGACTTCTGAAGTAACTAACAAATCTAAATCTCAGCAATCGATCCAAAAGTACAGTGCCATAAATAATCCCCCAAATTTCTTTAAAGAAAATATAGTTGTCTCGATAAAGAATGGAGAAGCTTGAGCAAAAACTCACCAAAGAGGGAAATAACAACAAATGAATACTCATGGGCCTGGATTGCAGAGAATCTGAACAGTAACAAACAGGGCAAGGAAATCAAACGCCCTTTTTAACGCAGGTTTGACCATCTTTTCCTGGAACATCGCAGGAAAAACACAGGAGAAATTAGCCTTAATTATGGAAGACCGACCAGGGGTAGTGGCACTTCAAGACACCTGGTCAACAACAACTTTTGACCAACAAGACTACTTCGTATACGATATCCCTGCAGTAAAGGTCAAACGGGACATGCGAAAGGTGGGATTGCAATTCTTCTTAACGAAGATTTTAAGTGGGACCAAGTAATTATCCCAATAGACTCAAAGAACTTCCAATGTATCAAGGTCAAATTTGGGATTGACCCACTAGAAACTAGGAAAGAACTCCTCAATTTTAATGTCTATATTCCCCCCCCGGGTCAAAAATGGATGCACTAGCATTGGAAATATTCGAGGGAATTGAAAAGGTAATAGACGGACAAGGCTACCCGTCAGTCTTTATAACAAGCGACTTTAATGGAAATATATCGAATGAGTTACTCAAAAAATGGGTACACTATGAAAAAGAAGTAGCCTTGGGAATTTCCACTCCTTTATTCCCCAAAGAAAACAAAGCTGATAAAAGGTAAAATCTTGCTAGCCTCACTCTCAATGCTAAACGGAGTAATAATAAACGGCAAAGTTGAAGGCGATATTCCGGCATCATCCACAAAGCAAGGGAACTCCAGCTCCACAAACCTGGACTATATGATCTGTAGTTTGGATCTGTTCAGATAAGTTTCACACCTTAAAATTAATTTTGCACCGGGAAGTGATCATGCAATCCTTCAATTAGCTAGTGGAAAACACAACTTACATCCTCAAGCAACATCATGTATCTCCAAAGTACTGTCTTGATGAACCAGGTCCAAGGATGGATACTTTGGAACTCAAAGACACTCAATAAAATAATTATTGCAATTGAGATGGCTCACCCATTACAGATAACGTACTCTATAAACCCGATAACAAACTTTGAAGTAGTCATCAAAAACCTGATACAATTTTTGCAAGAAAATCTAATAAAGCAGGGCCCAAGAGCGAAACAAAATAAAAGACGTATCTCGACACTAACGCTACGGAATTAAATAAATTCATGAGGTCACAGTTCCTCCAATATTCTCAAAACAACTAGAAATTAACAACCTTAAAAAATGGTGCAGGAGAGAAAAAGAAAAAAATCGTAAAGAAACACAGGATAATAACTGGATCGACATCCAGACAGCAGCAAAACAGAATAACCAACGTGCATATTGGAACATAATCGCCGAAGAAACAGGCACGAAAAAAATCATTACAAGCTATCCCAGTACCCCCTTCAGAATGGGAAACATATTTATCCAATTTATATAAATTAAACAAAAGTCCTGAAAGTACGAACGGATCTGAAAGTAATCCAGCAATAAATACTTTAGTTAATGGAGGGGCTCCATCTTCCTCTCTAATTGAATTATACATAAAAAAGGCAAAAATGTCGGGAGCAACAGGACCGGACCAAATTTCAATTAATGTCCTCCAAACCAATCCCAAAGAATGGAGTAACTTCCTTGCTCCCCTCTTTTGCCACATCTTTGATACAGAGGAAATTCCCAAATCTTGGAAGGGTAGCAAAGTAATCCCAATACATAAGAATTGTTCTAGGTTACTACCTGGCAATTATAGGCAGATAGCTCTCCTGGATGCAACAGGAAAGATTTTTGCAGCAGCAGTACTAGATCATCTTAAAGACTGGGCATTTTCATCAGGTCTAATTCCTTTATATCAAGCTGGATTTAGCCCAAAACACTAGGTCACGGACAACATTGCAATGCTGCAAACAATAATTGACAAATAAGTATCCTTAAAATCTCAGGTAGTGTATGCTGCGTTCGTCGATTTCACGACCGCATTCGACAGGGTGGATAGAGGAACCCTCAGAGAAAACTTCGTAAAATGGGTATCCCAGATAACCTACTCCATGTAATAATATCACTATACTCCGGAACTTAATGTCAAGTCCAAATGGGGAGGGAGAAGGGTCTCATGATCCCAATCCCTACACCAAGCGGCCTCAGACAAGGATGCCTTCTCGCTCCCTTACTGTTTTATTTATACCTTAGCGATCTGCCCGATAACTTCAAACAAGTCTGCAATTTTCCACCTAAAATTGCAGGTCATAAAATCCACACCATGATGTATACAGACGATTTAGTCATTTTAGATTAACACCATTCGGCCTGCAAAGGAATCTGCAAGCACTCTAGGACTACACTGAAGAAAACTATTTAATACCGAACGCTGCAAAAAGAAAAATTGTTCCATTTTCCTGAAGGAAACGGTATGCAAACTACAAATAGACTCTAGGGGGTAAACCGCTGGAAGTGGCAAGCGAATACACCTACTTAGGGAGAATCTTTTCTAAATCACTACAATACTTGCCTCAAATACTGAATCTGAAAGTCGACGTCCATGTGGGGGTAAACTTACGAATTTATGCAACGACCAGTCAAAAGCATTTTTCCTCTCTTCTTCAGGTATATAGTGCTAAGATTCCACCAGTGCTATCATACGCTCTCGAATACATCCCACTAAGTCAATGGAAAAATTTGGACTTGAAAGTTCTCCAGAAACTTACAAAGATGTCTCAAGCAGTTCCGGTACAAGCTCTCCGCCTCGAAGTTTCACTAGTTAGCTCTTATGCTAGAGGAATTAGCAATATTATTAGATGGGCATATAACATAATCCATGTGGAACAAGGAATGCTAAGATCCCCATTACAAATAGAGACATTTGAACATGGTTCGTTGAAATTTGTATTTTGTAGGAATGTCTCAATTGCTTTTAAAATATCTAATGTTAACATTAATATGTTGCAATCTTGGACTCCTACCTAATTGAAGCTCTTCTAAAAACATCTGACACCAAGGTTAAGCTTTGAACTTGACACTCAGCATTGCTCCAAATTGAAACTATATAAAAATCATGCTGAAACAATTCTATATAGGAAAACACAGCAGTATATCTTTTGTAACCTAAAGCACGGTGTCAGGCGATCAATTATATTACTTCGGCTTGGGATACTCCCCTTAAAATCTTTTACTTACAACGGTCTCCCAAAAGAAGAAACTAGCACTTTCTGTAACCTATGTAATGGTGGGGAGCAAGATCTGGAACAAATGTTATTTGTGTGTCCAAACGTAATAGTTGTAGAAGCAAGAGAAAGGTTTATACAACCCATTCGTAGAAAATGTAAAATGTATTATGCTCAGACCTTGATTTAGCTTTGTAAGGTACCGCCAATTTAATTTGTATGCTACAATCCATTCAAATTTTTAAAATCTTTTTGAAGTTTGTACTAGATTGACAACTTTTATCATCTTATTGTTAAATTTTAAAGGTAAATATTATGTATTAAATATTTGATGTTCTCAGCCGAGAACTAAATCAAATAAACTTAACTTGAACTTGATACATGGCTAATGCTCTTTGAACTGCTAAGAGTTATCACTTGTATAATAAAGTGCTGGGTCGAGATGAGAAATAATTAAATAATGTAACGCGTGTTAATTTGATTAAAGTGCAAATGTCCTTGGGTTCTAAGAAGATGACGCCCAATCGATTGTGTATACAGAGCATATCCTTATATGACCGCTATGTTCCTTAATAATTAAATGGCGTTTTGATTCGTGAGAAAAATTGAAGATATTTCAAGTCTTTATGACATGACGCGAACACGCTAACCAAGATCCAAACCTGGTTTAACGCAAACCACTTAAAACTGAACCCGGACAAAACTGAATTAATACCGTTCTCTCTGAAAAGTAACCACAGACCAATTTGAGACTGGCTCAAGGAGCTTGATACTCTAACCTGCTCACTCGTCCTATCTGACTCGGTAAAGTCACTTGGCATTACCCTGGATAAGAACTTGTCACTGAAGGACCACATCAAGAACTCTGCAAAAAGTGCGCTTTACTCTCTAAAACACTTCAAGAAAATTAAACCTTTCATTCCTCAAGATGATCTCAAGACAATCGTACAATCCCTAGTCCTTTCAAAACTGGACTATGGAAACGCCATCTTAAGAGGGTCACCAAAAGCACCTAGACCCACAAAGGTTATGTTATGTTAATGAGGCTTGTAAAGCGCACTGTTACCGTTAGGTGTCCTGGCACTGATATGCATTGCCTACTGGTTAAGAGGTTGAGATGGTGAGTGAAGGGAGCTATTAGCAGAAAAGCCAGGTCTTAAGACCCCTCCTAAACTCCAGGAGGTCAGGAGTCTTTCTCAGCTGCAAGGGGAGATTATTCCAAAGTTTAGCAGCACAATAAAAGAAACTTCTGCCTCCCCAACTGGCTGTTTTAACACGTTGAACTTGTACCTGCCTAGCTGAGATTGAACGGAGTGCCCTGGAAGGGGTATACCAGAGTAGATGTTTCCTCATAAACTCTGGCCCGCATCCCACCAGGGTTTTGAAAACAATGCAAAGGGCCTTGAATTCAATCCGCTGTCGCATGGGCAGCCAATGAAGGTCCCTAAGTCCCTTTATTATGGATACAAACTTAGGGATACCCAGAAGAGGTCTGGCAGCAGCATGTTGAACTGTCTGTAATCGACTAAGCTGCCTTTTATGGATATTTATGTACAGAGCATTGCAATAGTCTAGGCGGGACATAACCAACGCTGTGACTACTGTTCTGAGGCAGTCGTCCGGGAGAAAAAGTTTGATTTTCCTCATAATCCTGAGTATAAAAAAGCAGGATGAGACCACCTTGCTGATTTGATCAACTAAGGACAGTCTGGAGTCTATCACAACTCCCAGATTTTTTGCTTTTTCCGTGGGAATTGGAAGTGAGCTTAGGGATTGAGGCCACCAACTAGGTGACCAAAGATTTGAGGGTTTACCAAGAATGACCACCTCAGTTTTTCCAGCATTAAGCTTCAGACAGTTGGCTGTCATCCAACCGGCAATGGATTGCATACAATTGTAACAATCCCGGCCGGCCTCATCCTCTTTGCCTTTTTGAATGGACATCACTATTTGGGTGTCGTCAGCATAAGAGGTAGGTTGGAAGCCGAAAGAGCGGATGATAGCTGCCAGAGGAGACACATACACATTAAAAGTGTGGGACTAAGCGTTAAGGTCAGTCCTTAACATGGCAGCATGACTCATAACTGGTGTAAAGAGATTTGAACACATCTCACCAACCCTCAACGCTCTCAGCTGGCTTCCCATAGAGGGTAGATGTATTTACAAACTGGCCTGCATCACACACAAGGCCCTTCAAGCCCAATCCCCCAAGTACCTAAACAGCAAACTAGTAAAAGCAGGAAAATCCAGAACTCTGAGAAGCACCAACTCTCTTCGTCTCATCCCTCCGAAACTGAAAAAGAAAACGACCCAGTGCCGGTCCTTCTCTGGTAACGTACCCAGGATGTGAAACACATTCCCTATCGACCTCAGATGCAACCCCTCCTTCTCTTGCTTCAAAAAGGACCTGAAAATCCTTCTCCTCAACCAATACTTTACCGACCAAGACAACCAACCTGGGCATCAATAACCTAATGGACTCCCCCCGCACTCTGAACTTCAAGGATGGTGATTATCTGGCGGTGTAAACCACCTGCGTCTTTCTCCCCTCACTGGATACTTTAGTATGTTGTCTTTGCTTGTATCTTTATGCAACCTCATGTCCTACGATGTTATGCAAATTTTATTTTCCTTTATGTATGTAAAGCGCTCTGATACCCACGGGTCTAGCTAGCGCTATATAAAACTTTATAAATAAAACAAATAAACATGACATGTTTCTCTGCTTAATAAGACAATGGCTTGTGGTGTTAATATTTAATCAGTTTACTTTCTCTTAACTTGTATGAATACTTAGATTATTGCAATATGGCGTTAAAGTATGGAGCAAATACAGAGTCCTTTTTCCATTCAGGTATTAGATGATACTGATGGATGCCATCACAAGGAGTACTCTTTTTGGAGACAAGTCTGAAAGAGATCAGTAAGAAAATGTCTGAATCTGGTTTAGCTAATAGACTTATGCGCATCGGTGCGCATTTCTGATCATTCGGTTGGCGTTTAATATCAGGGGGTGCGATGATACATACCGAGTATGTACTTCCTATGTCGACAGAATATGTTGACTTTACAGTTTACACGTTATATAGAAGACTTGTTGTGATGTGGCACAAGGTGCCTTTTTAATTTGTATGACAATATGATAATATATGCTGACAATGAGACTTGAAATGAAAATGGCATGAATTTTTGGCCCTACAGATGTTACACGGTGTATTGGAATGAGGGTTAATTGAAGAATAGATATTTGAGAGGCCACGGATTTTGGGTAGTATGTCCAGCACTGAATACTTATTGTAACCAAATGAGCCATATAGGTGTGATTATAATTTTACTCAGTCGATTTTTGAGCTTTTGGATACAATTTATAAAAGACAATGATACTGTTCAGAACAAAAATAAACTTTTGTGAGTAGAAGGCCTGTATAGGCGAGGGTGTAAAACTACCCCCTTGATCACAAGAACTCAAACATGGGTAAATATTGTGGTATGCCATTTCTGTAAATTCTGGAGCATTTAACACAATTGGTGCTTTCCCCCTTCCTACTTTCTTAGCTTGTTAAGTACACACATGTAATATTCTAACCTCCACCACCTCTAGAATTTAGTGCACAAAAAGGAGGAATACTATTTTGCATGGAATCTAGCATTTTTGGGAATAGATGATTCTTTTCCAAAAGAAAGAAATTCTTGTTCCCAAATTTAATTTTCTAATTTTTACTCTTTTTTTTGCTGCTTGGGTTCTATATAAAAGCACTACATTTCAATACATGATGGCTTTAGTTTGGGCTCCCCAAATCCAGTTAGATTAGGGATTATTTAAAATGCCAAGAGTGGATTATAGAATTCTATTGTTCATTTTTGTAGCTCTGAGGAAGTCAGTGATTTACTGCATGGACGAAACACGTGTTGGTTGGCTACAACACCATTTTGGTGTATAACAAGAGTGTGGACAAAGATGAACAACACAATTGTTTTGGATAAGACTGAAGATGGAAAATAAATGAAAAAATACAGCTTGTGGGCATTTATGTTGGACAATTGCTTGGGATAACCTTTCTTCTGTTTCCGGGGGCTTCTGCCTCCGCTTTGAAATTGTTGTGTGGCCGTTTTTGTATATCTTGAGCATGTTGTACTGATTATTGTTTCTTTGTGTAAAGAATCAATCCTACCACCTTCCTATTGCAAATACAATAACCATTTTAGAGTATTTCTTGCTGTTCACAGTATTTATTCATTTATTCACTGCTTTATTGTTTGCTGCATGGTTACAATTTATATCATTTGCATTAGATTGTGATTTTAAAATGAACATTTTGATATGCATATTCTGTTTTCTAGTGCAGCCCGGGTGTTTGGCTCATTTATGAAAAAAGGATTTGGTTTCCACTAAGTATCCCCGTTTAGTCTCAAGGGACTAACCGTCACCAGAAACCCATCTTACGCAAACATTGCTCAGGGGGTTATGTATTGGTTGCAGTCCAACTTATTTTTGTGATTCGGGTTGGCACATTGACTAAGTCCTTGGTGCCGTGGGGTCCAGAAAACTGAAAACTATTATTCTGAAAATCTCTAGAAAACATATGAACGTATGAGAGGGTAACAGTATGAAGGGAAGACAATGAGACAGTGGTTCAATACAGGATATTTATTAACAGGATAAACGGGTACAGAGAGCCGTCCTGGCCAGCAGCATCCCAAGCCACATGAAGCAACTGCCACATAGAGAATACATGTGGCATGAAGCTCTTATCAACACTCCAGATGACATCACACACACAAACACTCTGCCAGCATCACCACACCTCCCTCTTTTTAATAAAACATTTCTACATATACTCACTCCTCCAAAGTGGTGCAATATACCTGGAAAAGGTACGGAATAAAAAAATGAATTATCAGAGAGAATTAAACATCCTTTAAAACACAAACAACAAGACAGTGAAAAGAGTAAAAGGAGCAATCAAACGTAATCATGTAATTTGACGGGTCTGACCTGATCTCTGGTGCTTTTACTGACTCTCTCATGACCATCCACATTGGTAGCAACCCCCCGCCGTCCCCCTTGGAAAGCACCCCTGGCAGCATCAATCATCTTGGAGCGCACACAGGTATCCTTTGCAACACGAGACATATTCAACCAGTTCATATTGGATAATTTCACAGCATTCCTATGTACCTCAACAATCTGTTGAGATTCCAAAAATTTGGAAAAACCTTTTCTAACTGAGATCGGATTTCTTACTCTGACCCAGTCTCCAACATTCAGTCTATGAGTTTCTCCTCTAGCAGTGGATTCACAATTCTTTAAGCTGGCTTCAACTGGCTTCTTGTTCGCAGACTCCCACACACACTTCATATCGCAACCTTCATGAAAGGTCTTGACCATCCAAAACGAGTAAGCCTGAGTAGAAGCCCTTCTTCCCCTCATGAATTCAAAAAGAGTGAAGTTTGTGGCAACATGCAGTGAAGTACGATATGACCAAACTAAATCCTTTATAGCCTGAAAAACACAGGATTTGGTTCTAAATGCTGCTTGCACACTTTCCACAATAACTCTGTTAAATTGTTCCGCCGTGCCATTACTCTGCATGTGATAAAGCAGAGTTCGAATATGCTTAATGCCACAGGTGCCTACAAATAAATTAATTTCTTGCAAGACAAATTGAACACTATTGTCCGTTAAGATTTCTTCAGGATAACCTTCTCTAATAAAAACTTTGATCAAACAATTAATTACGCTCTTGAAATTTAGAATGCTGATTGGCTCAACTTCAACCCCCCTGGACAGATGATCTACAAAGACCAGGAAATACCTCAAATTAGAAGGTAAAATTTGGAACGGTCCTAAAAAATCCATCCCTTATCTCTGCCACGCTTTACCAGGCGGAGAAACAGGAGCCACAACCACACCCTCCAAAACCAAAGCTTTGTCACTAGTTTTACATCGTACACACTGTTGAACTAATTCATCAATTTGAGAATCTATTTTTGGCCACCAAAAATCAGTTCTAACCTTCCTCTTAATAATTGTGGCACTCAAATGACCCAGATGTGCAGCTGAAATTATCTTCTGCCGGAAACACTCTGGAGGAACAAGTGTATCACCTCTAACTACTTTGCCACCCTCAACAGATAATTCATCACACACTTTCCAATACATTTGTAATTCTGGTGAAAGACACTTCTCCTTGGGCCAATCTTTCCTAATCAAAGACAAGACTTCATTCAGGACGACATCCTTGTTCACTTCAGCTACCTAATCATCTTCAGCAAAGGACAGACTGTTTTGACTAATGCAAGCCACAAAACACTCTTCAATTTCTATTTCCCAATCTTGTTCCTCCGTATCTGCAATGGGAAGTCTAGACAGACAATCTGCCCTACAGTTCTTTCCCCCTGGGATATATTACACATTAAAAGTGTATTCCAAGAGCATTGCAAACATTTTTTCAAAGCGAGCAGTGGTGCGTTTTATCTTTTTGCCAGATAGAATGTCAACAAGTTGACAATGATCAGTCTTTAGTACAAAAGATCTACCCCACAGATACTGCTTGAACTTTTCAATATTCCAAACACATGCCAGAAGCTCTTTTTCTAAGACAGAGTACTTCCGTTCTACAGGACAGTGTTCTCGATGCAAAACCCACTGTGTGGTCTTTGCCTTCCTCATATTGCAAAAACACTACCCCCAGACCATAATCACATGCATCAACAGTGAGAACAGTTTGTCTCCCCTCCACAAATGCTTGTAAAGCAGGAGCTTTAACAATATGATCTTTGATATTTTGAAAACCCTTTTTGCACTTATCGGACCATATGAATGTTGCCCCCTTTTTCAACACAGCTCTGAAACATTGTCGTCTTTGCAAAATCCTTCATGAACTTGGCATAAAACTCACAAGCCAAGAAAAGAGAAGAGCTGTTCACTATTCTGTGGCGCTGGGGCTTCAACAATGCTTTTAACTAAACTGGTCTGGGTTTTATGCCATGCTCTGAGATAATGTGACCTAAATACTCTATTTCTTTTGCTTTAAAAGTACATTTGTTTTTCTTTAAGGTCACACCTCTATTTTCTAAAATACTGAAAACTTTATCAATGGACAGAACATGTTCTGCCTCAGTTTTAGAGAAAATGAGAATGTCATCTTGAAATACCACAACATGAGGATTGTCTTCAAACATTTCAGTCATGAGTCTCTGAAAAATAGCGGCCGCCGAAGCCAATCCAACAGGGTAGACGTCAAAACTGAAAGACGCCATCAGGAGTAACAAAAGCTGTGAGATGGCAAGACTGAGGATCTAATTCTACCCGATGATATGCAGCCTCGAGATCTAATTGTGTACCAACAGGAAGATCCAACTTTAGCAATTAAATCCTCAATGCGTGCAAGAGGAAAGCAGTCGACCCAGATGGCATAATTCAAGCTCCTTAAGTCAACACACATCCTCAAGTCCCCAGACCTCTTCTTTGCAAGAACAATCTCCGAAAGCCGCAGAGTCCACTTTTCCAATTATACCTTGATCACTTAGACCCTTCAAATGTTTAGATAAGTCGGCCCTAATGTTAAGAGGACATTGCGCAATTTATGCTAAACAGGGCTTGAATGATCTTTTACCCTGATGTAGTGTTGGAAACCAGTCACTTTGCCTAAACAATCTTGTAACACTTTTTCGAACTTATGCTTCCACTTGCTTGTTATGTCAGTGCTAGACAAAGAGTTGATGTCCTTTTTTGGTTGACATTGTATTGACTTTTTATCAATGAAAACTGGTCTGTCTAAACCTGGTTTAATAGTTAAACCAAACTCATCTTGATGTAGTAAGCCAAGAACATTGATGCCCTTTCTTGCCACATAGCCCTTGCCTTTGTTGACCTCTCCCAAAACACGGATAGTGGCCCAGAAATAACCTAGTAGCTCAATTCTGCTACCTTCATAAGCCACCGTAAGTACATCAGGTGGTAATAAACTTTTCTTCTCCCAATACATAAAATATTTATCTTGTGACACAATAGTGATACCTGCTCCTGTGTGACAAGAAGTTGAATTTCAACGCCTTGAATGCCAATATCAACCTCTGGATCAACAATGAATGATTTTATTTTTGTGTCATACTATATCTCTCCACTACAATGTATTGTTGATTGGTAACCAGTCATCATGACTTTCAGATTCATTCAGAACACACCTGACACTCTTCCTTTTAGTTCCCCTACAGACTCTCGCAAAATGGCCCATTTTCCCACATTGTTGATTAACAGCTGGAAAATTCCTAAAAGATGAAACATGCAAAGGTGAACCACATCTGAAACAACTACTTTTCTGACTATATGCTCTATTTTGCACAAAAGTTCTTCCACATCTGAACACATTTTGTTTCCTGGCATCATCACTCTTGATAATTGGAGATTTACTAGAAACAGCACCTGAAACATTGGTATTAGACATAGCAGTTTAATTGTTTTGCCTCCTCTAAGGACCTCGCGATGCTTTTAGCAATAGCCACTGCTTTGACTAAAGAGGGATCCTTACAAGTTAGCAACCTTTCTTGGATTCTTTTACCATTACACCTAGCTACAAGCTGATCTCTTATAAGCTGCAAAATAAAGTTCTCAAATTCACACTTGGCATCAAGAACCTTTAACGCAGTGATTAAAGTATCAATATTTTCTGTGGGTTTCTGCACTCTGGTAAAGAATTTCTACCCGTGTACCACAATGTTTTCAGTTTTTGTGACATCAAGTTGAGCCACTGCTATCTCAAATTCATCAGGATCTTCGCCTTCAGGTGGGTCATATGGCAGCAAATGATCATAAACATTCTGTCCTTCAACCCCTAAATGATAGTACACAAGATGTTTTTTTCTTTCAGGTCTAAACCTTTGGCCGTCAATAGCACCCAAATAAGCTTTAAAACACCTTAGACACAATTTCCATTCTAATGGTGGATCTCCTGGTTCTTGCAAAAAAGGTGCTGGAGCTGTAACACTCTGCATGACAATTTAAATACCTGTAAACAAGAAGTTGGTTAATAACAAGAAAATGAGTAGCAAAGAGAAAGAAAAGAAAGCAAGGAGAAAAACAAGAAAAAAAATGAAAGAAGGAATGAAGTGTTTTTCTTTTGTTCTTTCTCTTGTCCTTTTTAAAAACACAATTGTAACATTTCTTTTTGTGAATGAAATATAAAGGATGATGAAGTGATTTCTTTGTTTTCTTCGTTTAGTGCAACCACGGAAGATGAACAAGTCCTTGCTTTGTTTTCTCACTTCGAGAAAAGGAAGCACAGTAGTCCTTTCTTTCTCTTCTGCTCAGATTACCGAAAGTTTGAGCTGGGAACGCCCTTTTATAAACAAAGAAGCTGTGAGCCCCACGAGAAGATCAGATACAGGCTCCAGCGCTGTGTACCGCAAGGAAAGATCAGACACTGGCTCCAATGCTCCCCGTGAAATGAGAATGCGCGTAGACATGGAAAACAAAGATCGAGTGTGGGCTACGACTCAAGCTCGAGCGCTGAAAGCAGGTAGGATTACGTAATCAGCAGCTGTTACAGCACTAAATAAGATACAGCGCAGCGCGGCACTTGAAGGTTTCCCAAAGCTCATGAGAGGTGCTAAAATACGTAAAAGCACCGGGAATCGACGTTGGCTATATTGAATGCGAGATCGTAAGGTTAAAAGTTGAGCTCACATCGGCTGTGGTGAAAGTCAGAAACAGTGCGTTGCATTGAGGTGAAGTAAAGAAATTAGGATGCTCTGTGTACCCCCGCAAACATGTGTGCCTCGGTGAAAATGAAAAAAAATAACGTACTTACAGTTTGCCTAAAAAGCACAAGCTGAAAGGTTCAAACCGGTACCTTGTAAGGCTGCTCAGAATTCCGTTCAGTCTTCCGACATCTCGCAAAAGTGTCACGCTGATTAAAGTCCAATCACGTCTTCTGTCCCCACTGAAGGGAAGATGAGACACTGGTCCAATAGAGGATATTTACTAACAGGATAAACGGGAACAGAGAGCCATCCTGACCAGCAGCGTCTCAAGGCACAAGAAACAACTGCGACATAAAGAACACTCGTGGTATGAAGCTCTTGTCAACACTCCAGAAGACATTACACACAAACACTCTGCCAGCTTCACCACACAGTAACATTTAAAATCTGGATCCTTACCCCTGCATGCACTCCAATTCAAGAGCCTTTCTAAACATGGTGAATTTGGTACACACCAAATTTGGCACATTAAATTTACCCCTCGTAAAGTGGTACTACATGTACCCAGGGCCTGGAAATAAATCATACTAGTTGGCTTGGAACACTCATTGTACCACCCACTTAAGTAGCCTTTTTAAACATGGCTCAGGGCGGTCACTGTAGCCTGTGTGCAGTTTTAAACTGCTATTTCAACTTGACAAAATAAATATATTTTCCCCTATGTTCAATTCTTTTTTCATACATGTAGGTCACCCCAACGTTAGGCCCTTAACATTGAAGAGGGCATTATGTTTACAACAATTGGGTATGCACTTTTACATTGTACACTTTCTGGTAGTGAAAAATTGTTACATTTATTTTTCAAAATTGCAAGGCCTCGCTCTCCCATAGGATAACATTGGGTTGCCTATTTTATTTAAGAAGTGTTAACATTTGATTGGGAATAGGTTTAAAGACCATGTTTGTTGTCTAATGAATTGTAATTTAAAATCCTCTCTAATGCAGGGGTAGGATTTTAAGACAATTCTGAAAATGTCACTTTAAGAAAGTTGAACTAATTCAAACAAGTTTAACTCATATACAAAACTTAATAAAAATCACGTGTGCACCTAGTAAGGGTCTCTGCCAGCCACCTGATTCATTAATGAAAGTCCAAAACCCAGATGAATATCCAGGAATGCCAAGTGCACTACAAACAAGTCGCTGTATAAGTGTATAAGTGTACACAAAGTTTTCAAAAATTGTTAATACAGCAATGCAAAATGTTAACCATTCTTGAAAGAGTCAACCAAACTGTATTCAATGTGTCCAATGTTTCAAAAGAATTCGTCAAACATGGAGCATATTTCAATCTGCTTTGTTCTTGATTGTCGCAGACGAAATATAGTTTTGAAGAAAAATAAATATGCTTGAAATCAGCAAAAGAAATGACAGCGTCATATTTCCCAATGCATTTCGGGCTACAGTGTGAGCCCTTCGTCAGGGGTATCTGAAATACATTAATAATCTACATCACTGATTCTGGTAACTGTTACTCAAACATTGTCAAAGAGTTAAAAGGGAGATAAGAAAACAGAAGGGCTCTTCAGAGGACAGGATAAATGTGAAAAGAGAAAAGGATTCAGTAATCGACCACAAGTTTCGTACATTCTAGGGTGTCGGTGTGCTTTTTGAGTCGTTTTCTTTTCTGGATTCAGCCGGACTGTGTGGCAGTTTAGATTCACTCGCATAGTCTGCATGCATTATTTTTTTTTTTGCATCGCCATTATGCCTTTTGAAAAAATACTTCATCTCACCAAGAATAAAGCTGACACTAAAGCTTACACTTCCTCTGAAGCAACACACATTTATGGGCTCATTAGAGAAGTCAGGTCCTTCAATACCTCTCTAGAACCAGTACATCAACAAATCCAGCAATTGGAATACTTAATGCGTAGAGAAATAAATCAGCGCCTGCATGCTACAACTCTAATCCAATATCATAAAGCTAGCAGGATACAGAGGGGTCTACCTTTAGCAATGAAACCTATGTTGTTTAAAATGAATAAGAAATGTATGGACAGATGGTACGCTATTTTAAATAAGTGCTCCCTGGACCTTATTTTAATAATAGTTGAAGAGATGTCTTGGGTATTAGTAGGCTTGGAGACTGAAATCAAAGAATTACAAGCCACATTAGTATCACGCATGGAGACAGTTGTTTGGACAACTACCTTAGCTGAAATCAATACAAGAAAGATTATCCCCAGCACACTTAGACAGTCATTATAGTTAGTATAATTGCATACTGTGAGCAACGATTAAACACAGTTGAGTACAATTTGGTGATTCTCTTTCTTTTATACAACCTTGATAAAGTTGCGGGAGATTGCCCATTAGCGACGAAACACGTGCCGGCTGTCAGAAGAACTTGACAATAAAAGAAAGAGAATCACCAAATTGTACTCAACTGTGTTTAATCGTTGCTCACAGTATGCAATTATACTAACTATGACTGTGTACATGTGCTGGGGATAATCCTTCTTGTTGCGGTTAGCTACGGCTGACAAACTTTGGGGGGGGGGGGGGGGATCAGTGGTGCTCCTCACCCTACAGCACCGTTATCAATTTTGACAAGCTGTACACACCTATATGATAATCTCCTGAGTGGCGCCATTATTCCTATACCCAACCACTACCTTACAATTGTCATCTGAAATCAATACAAAACTTGATTATGCTAAAAGAGATTTATGAGCGTAACATCAGAAACTTTCGTCGTGACACGATCGACTATAAATTAGATTACGCCTACGATACTTTTTTCCACCATTGTCGCAGATTCTAAGGCTGCACAAGATTTTGAATACCGTGAATTTAAGCCTCGGAGTACTTTTGTCTCTCCTGTCTCCCACAAGATTATAGATGCTTTTGAAACTTTGGTCAAACAAGACTTGGCTAAATTACCTGCCAATAGCCCTGTGGGACCCAATCTGTCAAAAAAAGAAAGAGCTGTTTTGAAATCTTTACAGTTTAAAACACACTTTACATTTCACCAAGGCAGATAAGGGTGGGGCATTAGTCATTATGGATCGTAAGTTTTATGCAGACAAAATAGAGGCTATTTTGGAAGACACTTCTATTTATCTACCTTTGTCAGAAGATCCCACTGAGTCATTTCTAACTCTACTAGATTCAACCTTGTCCCATGCTTTGGAAATTAAATGGATAACTGCCAAAACTAGAGAATTCTTATTCATCGTTACCCACGTAGACCGGGGCTTTACATGCTTCCTAAGATACACAAAGATCTAATGAATCCCCCCCTGAGACCAATAGTATCTGGCTGTGGATCTATACATGAACCACTGGGTCAGTATCTTGAGGTCTTTTTTCAAACTATAGTGCCAGCAAGCCCCTCGTATTTGCAAGACACCACTCATTTGTTGAACATCCTTAATGAGGTTCACATCCCAGACACTGGAGAAATTTGGTTATGCACAGTGGACGTGGTGTCATTATATACGTCGATCCCCCACCTTGAAGGCAATGAATCTATTGAGTGGGCACTTTTGAGACAAGAGGACATACAGACCAACAAAGTGTTCCTCCTTGAACTCCTACACTTCTATTATATAGTTATTTCCAGAGGAAGGATCAATTTTTCCTTCAAGCTAACGGTACATCCATGGGCTTTTCAGGAGCCCCCAGCTACGCGAATATATGCATGTTGAAATTTTAGACAGAATACATTTTCGCTGATGTTAACTGGACCAGAAATATGATTTTATACCGCCGTTTTATTGACGACATACTTATTATCTGGCATGGACTAATCTGGAAAATCAGATTGTGAAATTGAATGATTAAAAACCCTAGGATCCAGTTCACATCTCAGATTGATTCAAAGAATATAGCCTTTTTGGATGTCTTGGTGAAACTTTCAGGCACCACTATCGACACTAGTGATTTCAGGAAACCTACTGACCATAACAATGCTTTGCTATATCACAGCTTTCATCCCTGGTCTCTTAAATGTCATCTCCCTTACTCATAATTGACGAGAATTAAGCGCATCACTTCGGATTTGGAGTTGGGTTTGCAGACCATTCAAGAGTACAAAAAAAGTTTTTAGCAAGGGGTTATCCTCAAGTGGTAGTAGATCAGGCTGAAACCCGATCACTTGCCTTATATCGCAATAACCTTTTGGGAAAGACATCTAAAAGTCCTGGCACACCTAGAGAGGTGTTTGTTTCTACTTATTCGACTCACTCATTTTTGATCAAGAAGATCATTTTGCAATGGTGGGATCTGCTTCAATTAGAAAGCAGGACTCAGGGGGGAGATACTGAGTTTTGGTTTACATATGCAGAAGCAACTTAGACAACATCAGGTGCAATTATATGAGGATCTACGGCGCTCAGAATGTAGACTAATCGAGGTAGTGCGTTATAAGGCAGACATTACACAGGCACAAACACAGGTGGCTTGGGGCAAGTCCAAGATTAACGAGGAATGGGCTAAAGAGATTGCCAAAAAATACCATCTTTTCAGGAAAGACGGTTATGGGTTTGGGGAAACAGGCAAATGCCTAGTGAATAAGATCAGATGTAAGGAGGTCAAGAACTCTATAGCGGCAATTGAGGATTTGGCAAGGAATACAGTAGAAAACACCAGAGGGTATTTTAGAAGTGTTTAGTACATTTTATGAGACGCTGTATGCCGAGGATGCAGATACCATAGATGGTCAGGAGGAGTTATACAAGGACCCCCATAGGATAATCCTGGATGAAGAAGATAAGAGGGCATTAGAGGAACCGATATCAATGCAGGAGTTAATAGATGCTGTGGGCTCACTGGCTATGGGTAAAGCTGCAGGCCCCGATAGACTGCCACTAGAAATATATAAGTTACTGCTACCAGAAATTCAGGCAGATATGCTTGCGGTGTGTCGGGAGGCACAAAAAGGGGCTGCTCCGGCATCCTGGGATGAAGCAAGTATTATTGTGTTTCTAAAAAAAGATAAACCCCCTACACTCCCAGGGTCATTTAGACCAAAATCCCACATAAATTGCGACTGTAAAATGTACGCAAACATTTTAGCGACCAGTTTATCTCAGGTTATCACGCCTTGGTTTCAGTCCACCAGCACGGGTTTATACCAGGTAGGGACACTATCAACCATACAAGCAGAGTAACAACACTGCTGGATATTGCCAATACACGCAAGATGCCTTGCGGGGTGATATTATTAGATGCAGAAAAGGCGTTCGACCGTGTCTCATGGGAATTCTTATGGGTTACATTGAGGTGGCATGGTGTTGGTGCAGGGTTTATTCAGGCAATTAAGACGATGTATAGATCCCCAAAGCCACGAATATGTGCACTAAGGCTAGAATCAAATCCACTAACTATATCAAAGGGCACTCAACAAGGATGCCCCTGCTCCCCCCTGTTATTTGTGATATATATTAACCTGTCCCTAAACCTGTTAAAACAAAGACTGAATGAACAACTATTAGGTCTTAGGCTGGAACAAGTTGATATATTTGCACATGCAGATGATATTGCAATAGTTTCACCGGACCCTGCTATTACATTGGAGCAGACTGAACAATTGGCAGCAATACTTGGGAAGAGTGCAGGCTATAACTTAAACCTAGCCAAGACACAGGTAATTTGTACTGATCAACCACAATTCAGCGATCAGAGAGTTATAATGGAGGCCTCATATTAGGGAATACGTTTGAATGCCTGCCTGGATACAATGGTCAAAATTAATTGGGATCCTCTTAGCAAGATCAAGAAAGATTTGGACAGGATGGAAAATCTATATTTGTCATTGCATGGAAGATGCAATGTTCTTAAAATTAATGGGCTTCCAAAGGTCTTTTACTTCTTTAGGGCAGTACCACTGTGTATAGCTTTCATAAACAAAGGGGAATGGATCACTGGTACCTGTCACCAGGGTTCAGGTGGTTGTTCCCGAAATTTGATAAAAAAACCCTCATTCACGTAGAGCTGTTCAGGGGCGGTATATCTTGATTCTTCGCCTTGATTTAGCTACGTGTCAGCATCATCATGGAGTTTTCTCTCATGCTTCCTCCGCCCGGAGGGAACCACTGGATGTTACAGTAGTGATCAAAGACAGAAAATTATATTATAAAAAACAAAATGGTGAAGTGCTCTTGTGATGTGAAAAAATAGTTATGTTTAAAAAGTTCCTCTTGCTACCTGGTCTCAATTTTATTTCGTGCGGTGCAAGGGAAAAAGAATAAAATCTGTAAATGTGCAGATAGAATATGTAATGAGTCCACTGCACTTTAGTTGGTCGACATGTTTCAGCCCGTAGATTGCCCAGGGGGCTTTCTTCAGGACCTCAGAAAGGAGTGATTTGTGAAAGAAATGGCGAATTGCCAAATCTTATGTGAGAGTTCGAGTAATACTCGATTTAGACTCTGATAAGGATAATACCTAAAAGGAGAAGGGGGGAGAAAGAAGATAGACATACGGGTCCTCATTAGTCCAGGGAAACCGCGGTCTTGGTGTAGCGAAGCTATGTAGACTATACAAAAGCAAATATAGATGGCAAATCTTTAAATACATTCTTTATCATTTCTTTGTGCAAGTGAGGATTCGAACACACAGCAGGCGAGATGTTTCAAAAGTGGGTAGAGTAGAAAAAATTCGAGGGGTTAGCAAATATACTATTCGTAACAGAAATAATAGAGGGTGCTGCTAGGTTAGTTGAGCGCACACAGTCTTTTTTTTTTGATAAACAAGTTTTTATTGTTCTTTTTTGCAACAAAAACAGTGAGCCTTTCAGACCAACAATGTACATTCGTCCCATCTGGGAATCATTACCCCTCTCAGCCCCCCCCCGTACCACCCCGCCCCCCACCCCGCCCCACCAGATCACATTACATTTCCTAACCATTTCCCCCACACCCTACGGTATTTTTTGTGGCAGCCCCGAGCTTGGTAGAGAGACCGCTCCTGCGCCGCACACCAGTCCACTCCCGCGCTCCACCTGGTCAGACTGGGCGGCTGCGGCTGTTTCCAGGCTGCCGCAATGTCCCGCTTTGCCACCATTAGCGCTGTCATAAGGAACAGTTTTTCAGCGCGGGAGCCGTCTAGTCCATCAGTGATACCCAAGAGGATGTGCTTGGGGTCGTGCGGCACCTCCCACCCCAGGACATCCGTCAAGTCAGTTTCAATGCTACGCCAGTACCCCTCCAGTTCCGGGCATGACCATACCATATGGATGAAGTCGGCCGGGTCAAATCCGCAGCGAGGGCAGGCTGCGTCGGTGGAGAGACCCGCACGGCGCATACGCGCTGGTGTAAGGTATGCCGCATGTAGATAATAGATTTGAATGAGCCTCAGCTTGGCGGAGGCAGTCACCAGCCTGGGGGCCATAAGGGCGTCCCGCCAGTCGATCTCGTCCAAGGGACCCACCCATTCCTCCCATCGCTCCTTCAGACCCCCCTGGGGCACAGGGGTATTGTTAACAAGGGAACGATATATTCTGGATATGCCTCCCTTTCCTAGGTTACCCATCAGAACCTGAGCCTCCGGGGGGCTATGGTCCGGCAGCCGGATGTCAAGCGGGGTGTGTACCCGTATGGCGTGTCGCAATTGGAGGTATCTATAGAATTGGGATGAGTGGAGAGAAAAGCGCGTCCGCAGTTCAGAGTATGAGCACATGCGCCCCCCTCGCCACACGTCCCCCAGCTGGGAGATACCGAGCAGATCCCACGATCCGAAGCCCTCCAGCCCCACAACCTCCCGCAACCATGTCCCATGCCAGAGAGGGGTGGCGCGCGTCAACGTCCCGGTCCATCCAGTGTGGCGGAGCGCAGCCCGCCAAGCCAGGAAGACCGCCCTAGTGATGTCGGGGCAGGAGGTGGGAACCGGGGCGCCGTACATGCGGTCCTGAACGCTGGAGAGACCCAGGGCTTCCAGTTCCACCCTGTAGGCCGGATCGGACCATCCCCCCCCAAACCAGTCGTGGATGACCAGAAGCCGGGTGGCCAGGTAATAAAGGTAGAGGTTGGTCATACCAAGCCCCCCATCAAAGGTGGGGAGGCGGCAGATCGGAAGGGCCAACCTCGGCCGTCCACCACCCCAGAGGAACCTGGTGGCCATCCCATCCAACTCGCGAAACCACGACCTCGGAAAGGACACCGGGGTGTTCTGCAATACATACAAAAACCGAGGGAGGATCATCATTTTGTAGAGCGCCACGCGCCCCAGCGGGTTCAGCGGGAGCGAGTGCCACCGGGTGAGGTCCGCTTTGGCTTTTTTGACCAAAGGGGCCACGTTGAGTGCCCAGCTCAATTCCGGGAGGAGGGAAACCCAGATGCCCAGGTATTTGAAAGACAGTCGGCGGAGGGGAATCGTAGTCTGCCAATCGAAGCATTCGCGGGAGGGGTGGAGAGGCACTAGGACCGACTTGTGCGAGTTGAGGCAGAGGCCAGAGGCGCGGGCAAAGCGGCCCAAAATGTGGAGAGCCCGAGGACCCGAGCGCGCTGGGTCACCAAGGTACAGCAGGACATCGTCCGCGTAGAGGGCGATCCTGTCCTCCTCGAGGCCCGGCCACTCCCATCCCCGAATGAGAGGATCCGCTCTGATGAGGGCGGCAAGGGGCTCCATTGCGAGCGCGAAAAGGAGGGGTGAGAGCGGGCACCCCTGCCGCGTGCCCCGGCCGATCCGGAACGTTCCTGACAGCGCCCCATTAACCAACACTCTGGCGCGAGGGCGCGCGTACAGAACCCGCACCATCCCAACAAACTTGGGACCAAAACCCACATGAGCCAAGACGTCGAACAAGTAAGGCCACCCCACCGAGTCGAAGGCTTTCTCGAAGTCGGCCAGCAGGAGAGTGAGGTATGGAGATAGACGGTGGCGGTGCGCCAGAGCCACATGGAGGCGGCGGAGGCAATGGCGAGTGCCTCGATCCGGCATGAAGCCGCATTGGTCTGGGTGCACTAAACGCGACAGGAGGGGCCGGAGCCGCTGGGCAAGGACCGCGGCATATAGTTTGATATCGGTATTGATCAGAGAGATCGGCCGGTAGGCCGACCTGTCACTGGGCGGCGGAGTGGATTTAGGCAGGACCACAATCGTGGCAATGTCGGCCTCCGGAGGGAAGGAGCCTCTCTCGACCGCCTCCGCGTACAGGGCACCCAGCCGTGGAACCAAGTGCTCCTTGTAGGTGGCATAAAACTCCTGCGGGAACCCGTCCGGGCCGGGGGTCTTCCCTGCGGACGTGCGCCCTATCGCATCTCCGATCTCCGCAGGGGAGATGGGAGCCTCCAGGCTCTCCCAATCACTCGGCCCCAGCCGGGGAAGGCTGAGGGCACCAGCGGCGAGCAAGGAAGCCAAAGACAGATCCGATGCCCGTGCCCGGTAGAGTTGCGAGTAATACTGAGCGAAAGCGTCCGCTATAGCCACGGATGAAGACTGAAGCGCGCCACTCGAGTCGGTCACCGCCGGGATGATGCGCGATGCCCTGGGGTAAGTGGCCAGCCGGTGCAGAAGTGCCCCGTTTTTGTCGCCCCAGCCGTATACCCGCGCCACCGAGGATTGCCAAAGAAGCTTAGCTGCGTCAAGCGACCGCTGACGAATCTCTTCGCGTAGGAGCCGTAGTTGCCGGGTCTCGGCGCGCACACAGTCTTAAGTTCATATTATATACACATTCATAAATCTTAGGGGGGTGTGGTTAGTGGCAGTGAATCAAAAGAATATTGTTAAGGCAAAAAGCCCAATATCATACTCAACGGGTGTGCCATGTATGTTAAGAAGGCGTATATGGACCAAGTCGTAACCCATGCGAAAGAGCGCAGTCAGCATGTAGCGCGTTAATGGTGTTGCTTAAGCCGTTGTATGTAATGCGGCAAAAAATGAAAAGGAGTCATGCATAACGAAGGTAAGAGTGCCGAAATGCGGATTACTGATTAACGCGGCAGAAAATCAAGGTCAAACGAGTGTGCGTACCTTACGAAGCTCCAGTTCACAGCTTCGCCGGGAGGGCAAGAGTGCGTATTGCTGTTGGGTAGATGGCGAAAAAACAAGGAGAAAAGGGGGAACAAAGTTTAGGTAATACAAATATAAAGGAAGGGGAGTACAACGTTACGGGTCTTCTCCATTCGCTCCGGGTAGCTGCTTTTTCCTACCGCAATTCTGTAGCTAGCACGACTTGTGCTGACGCTTTCTTCCTGTTTCCGAGGAAGGCTTTGGGAGGCGTGGTTAAATGTCAGCTTGCGTTCTTAAGACTAGTAATAGATGCATTACAAAGGATATGTACTCGGAAAAAAGGGGCCAAATTATTCCAAATTGAAAATCTCAAAGGGTAAAAAATTATCAAATTAAAAAATTATACTCAAGTCCACAGTGGTGCCACTTTATAAGCACTAGGAGGGGATTTGAGTTATATCGAATATCAGTCACACAATGGAGGGGTGATGTTCAAGAAAGCACCAGAAATAAAAACTGAATGATAGTCCGTGTAGTGTATACAGCGTGTGGAAACATCTGTTCCCAAGGGGAAAGGTGGGGGGAGGGGGTGGGTTTTAAGGGGGTTAGGGAATTGCGGGAGTTGTAGGCTCGTGATCGTATATCGTTGTGATATGATGTCAACTTTTAGACACTAAGCCACGGAATATCATCGATAAGTCCATTTTGATTGGTCTTTAGACGGTGCACCCATCTTTGTTCCTTTTCAAAGAGTAACTTCTCTGCCTTAGGTGATGTTGAGGTCAAGGTTTCAAGTATGACCCATTTGAGGTCATTCAGAGTATGTGGGTGGTCAATATAGTGACTACTCATTTTCGTTGTTCCTCGTTTGCACTTGACGTTACTCCTGTGTTCGCAAATTCTTTGCTTAACTTTGCGACAGGTCATGCCGATATATCTTAGATTACATGGACATGTAATCATGTAGATAGCGTTGGTCGTGTTGCAATTCGTATGTTGTCTCATTGTCCAGGTCAATTTGGGTGTTAGTTCAATGGTTTTGGTAATTTCTGTCAAATTACAAACAGAGCAGTGTCCACATGGGAAATGACCTACCACTGGAGGTAGAGCCCATAGAGTATGGAGAGCTGGACTGGACCTAGGTTCTGGTGGCCGTGTATGGACCAACATGTCTTTGTAGTTTCTTGTTCTCTTATTGGCGAACAAAGGTTTTGGCCAATCCAGCAAACCTAATGTTAATATGCGTCAGTTCTTATTGATGATCTTCTTGACCGTGTTTCTAACAATGCTGTATGTGGTAACACAGGTCAATTTGTCGGGTGTTGTGGTCTTAGGTGTGTCTAGAAGGTTCTCTCTAGGTTGGTTTCTTGCCCTCTTTTGGCATTTGTTGATTGTTCTGTCAGGGTAATCACGTTTGGAGAGTTTGGTACAGAGGTCTTAAGCTTGTCTTTTATATTCTTTGAGTTTGCTGCAGTTCCGTTTTAAACGCAGGAACTGGCTGTATGGCAGGTTCTCTCTCAGGGGGCGGGGGTGGAAACTGTTATAAGAAAGGAGACTGTTTTTGGCAGTTGGTTTGAAAAAGGTTTTGGTTTTAATGATGTTGTTTTCTACATAGATATTCAGGTCCAGGAAGTCTAGTTGTTCTGTTGGCATTATAGGTGAACTTAAGGCATTGGTCTTGCATATTCATCCAGTTATAGAAGTCTTGCAGGTTCTCTTCTGAGCCTTCCCAGAACATGATGACATCATCTATGTATCTTTTCCAGAATCGGATATTAGAAAGAAATGGGTTCCTGTCATTTTGTATATGGGTGTTTTCAAAATTGTTCACATAGAGGCCTGCCACACTGGGATCAAAGGTACTCCCCATGGAAGTACCATGGCATTGTTGGTAGAGTGTGCCGTCATATTCAAAATAGTTTTCGGTAAGGGCCAGTCTACAGCATTCTAACACAAAGTGTCTAGGTGTTTGGTATGGCCAGTCCTGTTCAAAGAGTAGTTCTTCAAGTGTGTTTAAAGTGGATTCTTGTGGTAGGCTCGTGTACAGACTTTCCACATCTAATCCCACAAGTAGCATGGTCTCGCTAGTGAAAGTCTGATCCTTCAAAAGATTAAGAAGGTCACAAGTGTCTTTCAAATAGGTGGGCGTACGTTGTACCATTGGTCTCAGGTAATGGTCAGCAAACTGAGATAGAGGTTCGAGAACTGACCCAATGCCTGATACTATGGTGCGACCTGGTGGAGGATGTCTGGCCTTATGTACCTTCGGGAGGGAGTAGAAATAAGGTATTCGTGGGGAGTCAGTACGTAGGAAAGAGGCTTCATTCTTGAAGATCCAACTATGGATTTGTGCTTCTTCTACCATTAGGTTGATGGTTCTTTGTAGTCTCAATGTAGGGTCTTCTGTTATTACTCTGTAGAATTTCCTGTCAGATAGTAACTCAAGGCATTGTACGTTATAACTTTTTTTGTTTAGTATAACAATGCCTCCTCCCTTATCTGCAGGTTTGATGATGTCTCTATTTGATTTGAGTTCTTCCAGGGCTTTCTTTTCTATGGTGGTAGTGTTCATAAAGGGTTCCTTGACTTGATTCTCTAGGTTGTTAATTTCCTTCATGATTGCTTGTTCGAAGGCCTGGATCTCTACAGGAATTTGATGATTCATAGGACAGAAGGTGGACTTGGGTCTCAAAGAAGTATCACCTGTGTTGGGGTTATCTTCTTTGTTTTGGAACAAGGCCTTTAATTTCAGAGTTCTGCAAAATTGGGCAACTTCACTTTGCAATTTAAAAATGTCTAGGGGATGAGTGGGTACAAAGCCGTGTCCTTTATGGAGGACAGATTCTTGTTCTTTTTAGAGAATGATGTTCGAGAGATTAAATATTAACGAGTCGTGCTGGTGCTTGGTTTCTCTTTGGTCATGTTGGACATGCTTCTGGTTAGTATTTGTCTCTCTTGGTCTGTCCAGGCCACTCCTCTCCTTCTCCCTCTCTGGTTGGTTCGGCCTCTCTCTAAAAAAAAAGGCGGCTGTTGTGTATATGCTCCCATATAAGGTCCTAGCTGTGGTGGTACTGTCTGATATGGATTGATCCATCCGTGGTAGTTTGGAGCGAAGGGATGGAAAAGTGGGGGCGGGTGTCCCCCAAAGTGTGGATTCCTCCATGTATTCAGTCTGCGCCTTTGCTGGAGTCTGTTCGAGCCTCTGTACTTGCGTTGTTGTGGTGTATCTTCCCCACTCCAGTCTGAGTTATTGGAGGAGTCCCGCTGGAATCATTATCAGTCTGGCCATCTGGTATTTCATAGTCATCTTTACTGTAGGGATGCATTTTCTCTAGGGAGAAACGTTTGAGATCTTTGCCTAGTTTCTGAATTTTATTCTGTGTTAGATATTCCTTGGTCTAATTCATATCACGATTGATCTCTTCCAGACTTTTCTTGTACACCGTGATGTGTACTATGTTCTTAAGTCTAGCCTCACTTAGTTGTATCTTGATCGTGAGGGCTTCAGTTAATCTGGTTGCGGTCTTAATTATCAGCACCAGGTAGTTCCTGGTGCATTTCCATGAAATAGCTGACCAGTCTTTTCTGAACGCTAGGTCTTGAAGAAAGATCCTTGTGGCATGATGTACCCACAGGCCTTTTGGTGCGGCATTTGCACGGAGGTACTCCGTCATGATGACACCACCGTGGATAGCGGTTTTGACTTGTTCTTTCTTGTCCTCAGATAATGAGTCCCACTCATTGTTTTGTGTTAAGGTATGTGTAAGGTCTTAATTGTGTATAGCTTCATTATGGCGACAGAAAGAACCCCCTACGTTCGAGATGTGGAGAGGAAGGCTATTTGCCATCTGTAAACTTGAGACTAGTTTGTACGCTGTCAAAACTCTACGGAAACGTAGACTGGGCCGGGAGATTTGGGGGGGGGGGGGGGGGGGGGGGGGCTTTAATTGAATTTCTTTCGCTGGTAACATAAGACTTTAATTAAGTCCTGCTCGGCTGGGAAAGATTAAATCCCCCTTCTTTATCTATTTTTATTTACTGTCCTATGGGAAGTATGCTGGATGGTAGGCATGTGAAGGGCAAAGCTGGATTTAAATAATGTACAGGAGGTTGGGACTCCCAGAGGGAACTATATATATCGTCATGTGATCAAGGCCCTCCAGGGCTGAAACGCGTAATGGCTGTTCCATCGCTTTGCTGAGGAAACAATACATTATTTTAACCGCTAAAGCTTTGTGGTCTGCTCTCCTTCTGTCACAGGATAGGACAACTTTAAGAGGAGTACGAGTCATATATATATATCTATATGGGTTAGAATAGTGTATTCAGTAGTAATTTGTTTTATGAGGTTATATAGTTTCCTATGTTTTTGTATATTTTTTCTCCTGTACTGTGCTTTGGCTCTGCATGTTTTCTTTTCCTGTCATGTTGTGGATACCTTGTGCCTTTCTTTTTGTAATGGTCTACTGGCTTAATAAAAAAGAACCAGATCTGAAGGGTACACTTTACAAGCTGATTGCTACACGAGCGCTGGTCGCGCTATCATCTAGCTCGGACAACTGGTCTTTTTATTCTCCCTTTTGCCCAGCTTTGTTCATTTTGGTTTTTTAACCCCTGTTTTTACTGCCGCTATATTGGGCTTGCTGTCCTCTTACCTGTATTTAAATCAGGAAAACACACCGCCATTTGGTGGGTCCGGGTTCCGGGGCGGATTTATTTTGCGGGCGCCATCTTTGGTTGGGCTGAGTGTGTGTGGGCGCGGGCGCCATCTTGGAGCGTCCCGACGCTCGAGTGGATGTGGGAGACGCCTATTTAAGGCGGACTCGTCCGCGCAGCGGTATCGCGCAGTGGGACGCCGTTCGCTTAGCCGGAGTCGTGCCAGAGTCCTGCCCGTCTGCGCCCGTCAGCGTCCCGGAGGCGTTTGAGGCGACGGGCAGGACGCGGCCACTCGGCTCGAGTTAGCTTGCTTTTTTTGAGCACTATGCTACACTACTCGGTTCCGGAACTTCGGTCTTGGCAGTACACAAATGGTTTCTGCCGGACGGTTTTTCCTGCTCGCCACAAGGGCAAGCATTGCTGCCCTGAGTGTGGCTGGCGCCCGCAGAAACATCTTGGCGATGCGCCACAGAAGGCGGCGGTTTGCGCTAAACATCTGGGCCTACTGCTCAACACTCGATCTCTGGGCCGGCACGCTCTGGATGTTTTTGTTTTGCTAGAGTCAGAAAAACCCCTGTTCCTAATGCTCACCGAGACGTGGCTCGGCGAGGCGTCCAACCCAGATATTGCCACTGCTATCCCGCCCGAGTATAACATCTTCAGGCAGGATAGGCCGAAGGGGCGTGGAGGTGGGGTGGCATTAATAGTCAACAAAATGGTCACCTGCACCATCATTCCATCGGACGCGATCAAGGATTGCGAATCCCTTGCCTTCGCCATTGTCCTTTCACCACACCAATCGATGAAGGGTCTTCTAGTCTATCGGCCGCCAGGGCCCATGGGCTCTTTTTTTGAAGAGTTCCAGTCGGTGACCTCTTCTTTGTTACTTACATCAGAACATTGCATTGTCGCCGGGGACTTCCAACGTCCATACGGACGTGGAAACGGATCCCAATGCGATGAAAATGTTGGAGGTCACAGCCCCTATGGGCCTGGTTCCCTATCATGTTGGGCCGACCCATGAGAAGGGACATACCCTGGATTTGACCTTCTCTACGACCCCTATAGAGATGTTGGCCCCCACCCAGGTGCTTTGGTCTGATCACAGGCTGGTGAGATTTTATCTCTCAGATGCTGGGAAGCCTGCCGGTGTCCCCCGGCAGACTGCCGTGGGATTCAGGCCACTTCACCGGATTACTCCGGAACTGTTGGCACAGTCCTGCGCCGATCACCCCTGTGCCTTAACCGGGAACTTAGAGGAGGATGTGGAGCGTTTGCAGGTCTGGCTCTCAGAGAGGCTCAATGATCTTGCTCCTCTGAGACCCCTCCGCAAACCCGAAAAAGGTGCTTCTGCCCCTTGGTTTACGGAAGCATTGGCGGCCTCTCGTCGGCAATGCAAGGTAGCGGAAAGAGCATGGCGCGTGAAATACGACGCGACGGCGAAACTCACCTACAGGTCTCTGGCGAAAGCGTGTCATCGGAACATCCTCGCGGAGAAGAAGGCTTATTTTGCTAGAAAAATTGAAGCCGCTTCCAACTCCTGTAAGGAGCTTTTCGCCATTGTGCGGGAGTTTACAGCCTCTCGCGCAGCGCCTGCCCAGCCGCCCCCCCCCCCCCCTCCTGCGCCTTGGGTCAGGGCGATTGCGGATTTTTTCACCTCTAAGATCCAGCGGATCCAGGACTCCTTCCTTGTGTTGGATCCTGAGGTACCAGGTCGGGCGGAGAATGCCGCTGTTACCCGACCGAACGCCGGTGTGGCCTTGGCAGCTTTCCCTCCTCTCTCGCTGACAGCTTCATTTGACCTGATGGTGGGACTAAAGTCAGGTTCCCCTCGGGATGCCTGCCCCGCAAAATTTCTGGCTAAAATGGCAGCTGTCATTAATCCACTCGTGAACCCCCTGTTGAACTGTTCTCTTGCACAGGGTGTGGTTCCCCAGTCCTGGAAGCAGGCAATGATTATTCCCCTGCTTAAAAAGCCTGGTCTGGATGTGGAGGTGTTAGCGAATTATAGACCTATCTCGCTCCTGCCGGCTTTGGCGAAGGTCATTGAAAAGCACGTGCAGAAGGTGCTTGCCGATTACTTGGAGGCCCACGACCTACTGCACCCTACACAGTCGGGTTTCCGCGCCAATCTTAGCACCGAAACAGCCCTCCTGGAAGTCTCGGAGGCGATAAAGGAGGTGCTGGATTCGGGTGGGAGAGCGATGCTGGTGATGTTAGACCTGTCGGCGGCCTTTGACACCGTCCCTCATGAGGGTCTGCTTGCTAGACTCTCAGAGATTGGTCTTCGAGGGACGGTGCTCCAGTGGTTTCGATCTTTCCTGGCAGGCCGTCGACAATCGGTCTGGGCTTCTGCCTGCTCCGCCGAGATGTCGCCATTGGGTGTCGGAGTTCCTCAGGGCTCTGTCCTGAGCCCAACTCTATTTAATATCTTCATGACCCCTCTGGCGGCCCTGGCGGAGTCTTTCGGGGCCCAGATCGTTTCTTACGCCGATGACACCCAGCTCCTCTTCACCTGTGAGAGGGGTGCGGACTTCGATGGAGGTAGGATCCAGGGTTGCCTTGAGGCTGTGTTTCAGTGGTTCCATCATAACAGCCTCAAGTGCAACTCGGATAAATCCGAGGTCCTCTTTTTTGGGTGCAGCTCGGACCCGGACTGGAAAGTGTGGTGGCCTGAGAACATGTTTCCACCAGCAAGTTCGTCCCAGGTAGCTAAAAACCTTGGGATTAAGATCGACAATGGCCTCACACTACGCTCGCAGGTAATCGGTCTCACAGGCACCTGCTTTGGCTTACTCCGGATGCTTCGCAAGTTCCTTCCCTTGTTATCGGAGGAACATAGGAAGATAACGGTGCAGGCGATGATAGGCTCGAGAATAGACTATTCCAACGTCCTCTATCTCGGCCTGCCAGAATACCTGCTTCAACGATTACAGGTTGTTCAGAATTCGGCAGCACGTGCTATTTTTGGACTATCTCGCCGTGCCAGAGCCTCGGGCCTTTTGGAGGCTCTGCACTGGCTTCCTGTCCAGAAGCGGATAGTTTTTAAAACTCTCACCCTGGCACACAAAGCCTTGCACACATCTGGAGCAAAATATCTTCAGAAAAGGCTGTCCTTTTACCGTCCTGCCAGATCGCTTAGGTCTGAAGCCTTGTTTCTTGCTGCAGTGCCCCGCGTGAAGAGAGCTCGCATCGGTGGCCGCTCCTTTAAATTATTAGCGCCTCAGCTGTGGAACAAATTGCCTGTGTCCCTGCGCAGCACCCCTAACTTGTTGGCCTTTAGGAAGGGGCTTAAAACTTGGCTTTTCACTTCTTAGTTTCAGGTCCTATCCGGTTTCTTCTTTTTCTGTTTTTGTTCATTTTTCCTGTTGTGTTTTGAGATTAGTGTGCAATTCAAAGCGTCGGGACACTCTTTCGAGTAGCCGCACGCTATACAAAAAAACCTGTATAACATAACATAACATAACAAGATAGAGGGAGGAGAGCTTAGAGGTAAAATATATGGAAAGGAGCCTTTCATTAGATTACACGTCAGACAGAACATCAAAGGTAGACTATAAATTTGTTGAAACTATAGGAAAGAAGAAACTTATGTACATGGTATGGAACCCAATCAGGAAAACAAATTAAAGTTCAGGTTTTGCCAGGGTGGGGTGTGTATAGGGCCTCAAATTCGCTGGGCTATCAAAGATGGTCGTTTTGTCCTTAACGTAACCTTGAAGAAACAAGGGTGAATAAGACCATAGCTCACATTCATGGATTGAGAGCGAGAAGCAAGTCCAAAAATCTTTCCTCCAAGTGGCCGTAGATTGTGCTACATCCTGACTGAAGAAAATCTTTGAATATTAAGTTCAGATAAATCTTTCATGACGACAATCTTGGGGATGTTGGACTTAAGGAAGGTGATAATATCTGACCCCTCTGTACCATTAGGAATACCATAGATTCTCCGATTATCTGTTGCGGTTTTCTAAGTCCTCTGTCGTTTTATTTTTTTAATAGAATAACATCTTTGGACAGGAATTTAAACTTGGCAATTACATCCAGGTCATCATTAATTCACTGTTCAACTTCTGTAATCCTGGACTCAAAGGGGGACTATTTGTCTTTGATGCGTAGGACAGCATCATTCGTGTCCATTATAAATGAGTTTATATTTTTAAGTTTGTCAAGGATATCCTCCAGCGTGAAGGGTAACGGCTAGCCTGTGGGAGAAGTCAGGTATTTTTTAACTCGCTTATTGTCATTACCATTGGGTTCTGTGCGAATGCTGTCAAGGGGCGTAGTGGAAGCAAAGGACCTTGAAGACAAAGAAGGTTATGTGTTCATTATGAATAGAACAAACAATACTGCTGTAAACCAACAATATCTTTACGAAAAGTGATGAGCAGCAGAGCTAGTTGCAAGAAAATGAGCTACTGTAGAGGTTTCAAGCAATATTTTAATGAGGACAACTCTGGAGACAAAAGCATGGACTAAAACATGCCAGCTCACTGAGAAAATTAGGAAATTCATCAAAGGTTGCCTATTGGTCAACGAATCATTTTAAATTGCCCATTTTTCGTGAAGGAGAAAGGTTTTTGTGAGCTTTTCGGCTCCAATTTAAGGTGTGGCGCCGCAAAGAGTGATAAAATAAAATGGCAGGCACGGCCACGGGTGAGAGCAGCAACAGGCAGGCATCAATGGAAATGCAGGGGGACCTTGAAAAAGGACCAAAACTCACCCCGGCAAATCCTCGCTACCCCCACAGTCACCACGGACCTCCCAGGCATCAGCAAAGCGTATCTGGTCTCAACTTCCTCCATGCAGAAGCAGACCTCTTGCACTGTTGCCGCCTCCTTGTCAATCTTAATACAGCCGCAGTGGTCATCACTTCTACAGTATCAAATAGGGGGGGGGGGGGTCAAATTACAGTAATGCAATCTCATGAATAAGTCCACTGCCCAAATTTGCT